>NW_022045701.1:744714-1489428 GCF_003285905.1 Drosophila hydei | reverse complement strand
TGAAGCGAGAATGTCGCTCTCTTTGTGGTCGCATCAAAACTCAAAGCCGTTGGACATTGTTGCAATAATTGTGTATATCAGAAGAAGAAAACTCCAAGGTAGATGACGACGATTAAGCTCTGTGGTGAATTATATCGATTAAGAAATTGAAAATGACAGTGTTGAACGGCTTGTACTTGTACCCCATTACAAGTATGACAGTATCGCAAGAAAAGACAAAATTGGTTAAGGACAGCGAGGAATACGTGGACTTTATTGACGCGAAGCAAAATTGGTTCCGAAAAAGTAAACGCTATATTTAACTTCAGGTCATTCTTTGCCATAGTAAGTCATTACAGAAGATTCGTAAATGACATCGCAAAATAACTAGACTCCTAACAAATATTCTTAAAGGTCAAATCCCTGCTCTACCGGATTTGTTAACACACGTCAAAAAAAAAAAAAAAATGTGCTAAGAGTGTTTGCAAACAATGAAAGCAATTAAACGATTTTATTTAAAATGCCAGCAATAAAGCTATATACACTTACTAAAACAAAAAGCTACTCTCAAATCAGATTATAATTTAATAAATTAAAATTTTATTAAAGAAAAGTGTGCATCTTTTGACACTGGTCAGAAACTGGTATATGTGTTAATTAGCAACGACGTGAATTGGTAAGGAAAAGGTGTTTAAGTAAACTCTATAGGAAATACTCTTGTAAATCGAATGTATGTTTTGCAATGGAGCCATAATGCAAAACATGAGAAACTAACTTAGATTCTACATAATAAGACTGTTTTGAGAAATTGATGAGATGAGATGAGATGAGGCAACAATATACACAAACCTCGAAAACACATAAAGACAGAAAATATGGATATGTTTTATTTTGAAGAAAGATAATGGCATTGAGCGAAGTCCAAAATGTAATACTCACAATTACACTTGCCAATATTATTAGCATATTAACATATTAATGGTAAGAGGGTACCGTTTTTTTGTGACACTAACATACTTTTTCAGTTCAAGAAAAGATGCGAGGATATTCAGAAAGTCTTCGATAGTTTCAAATGGCGGAATGAGCGTGGCAATAAAAACAGACAAGACTGTTCATCGATAGCTACGAAATTACCGAGAATTCTCATAATCTTTAATGTAGTAGTAGAAATAACGTTAAATTCATTGTATTCCATAAATTTTGTATTTATTAAATCCTTGAAATTGCGTTTGGTCCATTGTTAGTAAAGGCAATTAAATGTATGGGTTTGTCGCAGATATGTACATTTTCTTGGTATGATCATACTACACCAAATGTTAATCTTCATTAGACATTTTCAGTAAGTGACGCCATTGGCGTTAATTTATGTATTTTTTTCGGCGGTATAGCTAGAACGCTGAAAATGTCATCAAAGTGTCACGCTCATTGGTACTATGTAATAAAAACAAATTTTTTTACTTTTAATCTTGGCTTGCCATCACGATGATATAATAGAATAGGGTTAGAAATATAACAGAATTTTTGCAAAAAACAATAATGTTACATTCAAATTTCCACTCCCCTAAAGGGTGTGGATATCGTTTTTGGTAAGTCTGTATATCAAATATTCTTCATAAACATTTTCACCCATATTTTTCTTATATTTCACACGTTTCAGTGCAAAAATTATTTTGTTTATTTTTTGTTTTAATATTTGTTATATTATCACATCCTGACTCAGCTAGACTACACTTATATTGAGGTTCGGACATCATAACACCTTCCATATCTAAAAAGCGGGTGTGCATTTCAGCAGCAATAAAGCGCTTAGTTGCTGCTAAATCCAAACGATGTGCAGATTAGTAATAGGTAATATTTTTATTTTAATTTGGTATCATTGAGCTATAATGAATTTTATTTAATTAATTATTTAAAGTTTATAATTATAATTTACGTTTTACACAAATATACTAGGCAAAGTCGAGTTGTTGTATATGTCGGAGCGTACTGTATGTACGCACTGTATTTGATTGTTCCTGCGTGTTGCACGTACGCGCTGTGTGTGTATTGCTTTGTATGAGAATTCTGGTTATTACCTGAATTCCTGTGTGTGTATTGCTTTGTATGAGAATTCTGGTTATTACCAGAATTCCTGTGTGTGTATTGCTTTGTATGAGAATTCTGGTTATTACCAGAATTCCTAATTTCATCATACTAAAAAATATTGCATCAGCCGCTAATTGCGCCCTGATTGGTCCTTTGCATTTTGTCGCTTTAAGAAGTTCCGTTATAGCGCGACGACAGCGCTACAACGCTGTCGTCGAGTGTGGTTCGGTGCGAGGCAGAGAAACGAAAAGGCGGGGAGTTCAACTTTGAATCGAGAAGCCTGCGCATCGAAACTCGCTGCGCTATTAGAGCCATGGAAAATACTAACGACGCTCCAACATCAGAAGTGGGATCAGCACCACCTCCTGCATTCTCAGAGGATCAGTGGCGCATAATTTTACAAATGCAGAACCAGAATCTGCTGGAGCTTGCAAGAACCATGCAAGAGTCAACACGGGAGCAACAGCAGACTCGTGGCGTCACTTTGCCAAAATTTTTCTCTGACACTGCAGGTGCAGATGCCTCAAAGTGGTCCATCACAGCTGACATTATATTAACGGAACAGCCCCTAGAAGGAAGCAGACTCATCATGGCACTAAGCGAAGCTATGGTGGGCAGTGCCACACAGTGGCTAACTCAAACTGCATATCCCGGCATTAAGTGGATTGAATTTAAGGAATTATTCCTCCGCCGCTACGAAAATAGTGAAACGTCGTCGGCAATGTTTCTAAATCTACTAAACAGTCGCCCAACTAACGGCGAATGTCTTGCGGTTTATGCTAGCCGTTTGGTGACCACTTTAACTTCCAATTGGAAAAACAAAAACATCGAAGAAATTGCTGTTTCAATTGTGCTCGCGCATTTAGCCAATGTGGATAACCGCTTGGAACGGATTGTGTTCACGTCAAAAGTTCAAACTAGAAGTGACTTGCAATCCGAACTAGGCGCATTCTCCTTTAAAAAAACATCGTAATGCTGACCGTGATGACGACTCCGGACCTGGACCTGACGCCAAGAAGAGGAGAATATTGACAATAGTGTGCCATTTCTGTGGCAAACCAGGACATAAAATTGCTGAGTGCAGACCCAAAATGCGACAAAAGGGGGACGCGACATCTCAGCGAGACAAGCCAACTGTTACTTGCTTCAAGTGCGGCCAGCCTGGACACTTCGCAAATCAATGTCCGAAAAAGGAATCAACAAGTACACAGGGAGCATTCCAACGGAAAACTGTGAACCAGTGCTTTGTACCAGAGCCAACTGGAGTGATGATGCAGCTCGGTGAGACTTACCCAATTTCTTTTGATTCTGGCGCAGAGTGTTCACTCATTAAAGAGAAAATATGTAGTAAGCTAGCTGGTAAGCGTTTTAACAGCATTATCATGCTAAAAGGTATAGGCGATGCTGGCATATATAGCACCTTACAAATATTAAGCCAAGTCACCATAAATGAGAACGCACTTCAAATATTGTTCCATGTCGTGCAAGATAATCATTTGAAAAGCGACATTGTTATTGGCCGCGAAATTCTTAAACAAGGATTTAATGTCACTATATCACAAAACAAGTTTAACGTAGTAAAAGCCAAAGCCGTAAATATTTGCTCAATAGATAGGGAACCAGTTGACCTTACAAATCTCGATACCGAATTGCGCGAGGCTGATAAAGACAAACTAATAAAAATGCTTGAGAATTACTCCACTGCACTTGTAAAAGGGGCACCATCTACACGAGTCACGACAGGGGAAATGAAAATTCGCTTGATTGATCCAACCAAAACTGTACAACGCCGGCCCTATAGACTTAGCCCTGAAGAAAGAGACATTGTCCGAGAAAAATTAAGTGAGTTACTTAAATGCAACATCATTCGACCCAGCTGCTCCCCTTTTGCCAGTCCTATGCTGCTTGTCAAGAAGAAAAATGGTACAGACCGACTTTGTGTCGACTACAGAGAGTTAAACTCTAACACAATCGCAGACAGGTACCCTTTGCCGCTCATTAGCGACCAGATCGCTAGGCTGCGTGGCGCAAATTACTTCACGTGTCTTGATATGGCGAGTGGTTTCCACCAAATTCCTATCCACCCTGATTCCATAGAATACACTGCATTTGTGACCCCGGACGGTCAATATGAGTTCCTGACCATGCCGTTCGGACTCAAAAATGCGCCATCCGTTTTCCAACGGGCAGTCATGCGTGCCTTGGGTGACTTGGCCTATTCATACGTGATTGTTTACATGGATGATATCATGATCGTGTCACCCACAGTCGAATTAGGATTGGAAAGGTTGAAAATAGTACTAGACATTCTCACAGATGCTGGATTCATTTTTAATGTTAACAAATGTAGTTTCTTAAAAACAGTCGTTCAATATCTGGGATATGAGGTAAGAGCAGGGGAAATTCGACCAAACTCGCGAAAGATTGTTGCGTTAACATCGTTGCCACCGCCACAGACGGTTTTTGGTGTACGGCAGTTTATTGGTCTTGCATCCTATTTTCGCAAATTCGTACCCGGATTCTCTCAAGTCATAAAGCCGTTGTATTCCCTAACATCAGGAAGGGAAAGTTTTGCGTGGACTACTGAGTTGGAAAGCATTCGCAAGAAAATTGTGACTATTCTTACAAACGAACCAGTTCTGGTAATATTCGACCCGCAATACCCTATAGAACTACACACCGACGCTAGCTCAATCGGATTTGGTGCCAAGCTTTTACATCGAATTAACAATAAGCTTCACGTTGTAGAATATTTTAGTAAAACAACTTCGCCAGCCGAGTCTAGGTACCACTCGTATGAGCTTGAAACTCTGGCAGTATTTGCATCCGTTAAACATTTCCGTCACTACTTGCTTGGCAGAGAATTTGTGGTTTATACAGATTGTAACTCGTTAAAGGCATCGCGAACCAAAATAGACTTAACTCCTAGAGTTCATCGCTGGTGGTCTTATTTACAATCTTTCAAGTTTGACATACAGTACAGAGAAGGAAAACGTATGGCACATGTCGACTTCTTATCTAGAAACCCAGTCACTCAGAAACAATTAATTTTGGAAAAAATTCCCGAGAAGCGAATAAACATAGCAGAAATCTCAAATAATTGGTTGTTTGCCGAACAGCAATTGGACCCGGATATTGCTGCCCTTGTCAGTAAACTGAATTCAAATGACCTACTAGACGAAGTAACTAAAACATATAATTTGAGAAAAGGGATGTTGTTTCGTAAAATCCAAAAAAATGGTAAGACACGATGCTTGCCAGTTGTGCCCCGAAATTTCAGATGGTCAGTAGTTAACCAGGTACATGAGTCAATCATGCACCTTGGTTGGCAAAAAACACTTGACAAAGTTTACCAATTTTACTGGTTTGAGAAAATGAACAAATATGTCCGTAAATTTGTTGACAATTGTATAACCTGCAGGACAGCAAAGTCACATTCCGGCAAAGTTCAAGCAGAATTACATCCTATACCAAAGGTTAGCATCCCTTGGCACACCGTCCATATGGACATTACTGGCAAATTAAGTGGTAAAAGTGATTTAAAGGAATATATCATTGTTCAAATTGACAGCTTCACAAAATTCGTACACCTGTACCACACTCTCAAAATAGATACGGAGAGTTGTATCAGGGCCATAAAGTCTTCAACTTCCTTGTTTGGTGCACCAACACGCATTATAGCTGATCAGGGTAGATGTTTTTCTAGCGGGCAGTTTGCAGAATTTTGCTGTTCAAAAACCATAAAACTTCATTTAATCGCGACTGGGGCAAGTCGTGCTAATGGACAAGTTGAGCGCGTTATGAGCACGCTCAAGAACCTATTAACTGCAGTCGAATTAAGCCAAAGGCCCTGGCAAGATGCTCTCGGCGAGGTGCAGCTAGCTTTAAACTGCACAACAAATCGGGCAACTGAGGCTAGTCCCTTAGAAATGTTAATAGGGAAAGAAGGTCGACCTCTTGGATTAGTTCCTCCATTGGACACAGAATTGGAAGTAGACTTAGACTCCACACGGGCTCGAGCAAGTAGCAGTATGAAATCTTTAGCCTTTTACAACAAAAATCGATTTGATAAGTCCAAGGCCGCCGTTGTAAGACACAGTGTCGGTGACTATGTCCTTCTCAAGAACGAGGAGAGACACCAGACAAAACTAGACCCAAAATTCAAGGGTCCATTTTTGGTAGTTAAAGTCCTAGACGGTGACAGATACATGTTAAAGTCGTTATCGAGTAAACGATTATATAAATACTGTCACGAGGACACAAGAAAATTTCCAGAGGGAAATGTGCCCCATGAGCTGGACATTGAGGATGAAGATCCAGGCTCGTCAAATGGTCTGATAGAAGCAGAGGGTGAACCGTCCAAGTGAGACGATGGTGAGCCGTCCAAGTGAGACGAAGGTTATCCGTCCAAGTGAGACGATGGTGAGCCGTCCAAGTGAGACGAAGGTTATCCGTCCAAGTGAGACGATGGTGAGCCGTCCAAGTGAGACGAAGGTTATCCGTCCAAGTGAGACGATGATTGTTTCTTTTTGAATGAAATTTGGAAATTTAGTTAAAGAAAATGTAAAATCGACAATTTGGCAAAATATTATGTAATAAAACAAGCATCATGTTTTATTTTTGTAACTTGCATAGGTGAAGTTATTGAATTGAATTGAAAGAAATATGTTTTCAAATGTTTTAATTAAGAATAAATGTTAAGAGTTTGTATGAAGAAATGTTGAACTGAATATTTTATCAGTTGGATATCCGTCTAAGAGAGACGATTGTTAATGGTTATCCATTTAAGAGAAACGATGATTATTGGTTGGATATCCGTCTAAAAGAGACGATGAATTAAGTTTGAAATCTATTACAAAGACATTTTTAAAGTTAATGTTTGGCATATTACACGAGGACGTGTCAAGGTCAGGATGGCCGTGTCGGAGCGTACTGTATGTACGCACTGTATTTGATTGTTCCTGCGTGTTGCACGTACGCGCTGTGTGTGTATTGCTTTGTATGAGAATTCTGGTTATTACCAGAATTCCTGTGTGTGTATTGCTTCGTATGAGAATTCTGGTTATTACCAGAATTCCTAATTTCATCATACTAAAAAATATTGCATCAGCCGCTAATTGCTCCCTGATTGGTCCTTTGCATTTTGTCGCTTTAAGAAGTTCCGTTATAGCGCGACGACAGCGCTACAACGCTGTCGTCGAGTGTGGTTCGGTGCGAGGCAGAGAAACGAAAAGGCGGGGAGTTCAACTTTGAATCGAGAAGCCTGCGCATCGAAACTCGCTGCGCTATTAGAGCCATGGAAAATACTAACGACGCTCCAACATATATATTTTTCACACGAACATCGATGTTTATGCAATCTAAAGTTACTGGACATTGAAGAATGGCTTCTCCATAATATCTTAATATATACATATTTTAGTTATAATATATTGTGTGACTAGTAAATGAAATTTTTTTTAAATAAAAACCAATGGTGCAATGGTACCTGATGATATTAAATAAAAATTGCACATTCCTGTTCAAACTATTTTAGAGTGTTTAATGCTCCTGACTACGAATATACATTCTTGAACCGTACTTTTTATCTTTACGTAACTCATGAAGATGATATATATTTCATGCTCGTTACTTGCATATAAAAATTAAACGTGTGCGTTAACCACAGACCACAACCAGTCACAGTCGCGGCAGTTGTAAGCATCGAGAATTTATCTCTCTCGGCACTTCATTAAAATTGGCAACATAATGACCACAGTTGTACAGCTAGAACGCTGAAAATGTGTTAATTAAGGTGAAATTGTTATTTCTTAATTAATAATTAATTTCTCTGTCCGTACGTCTGTAAGTCTGTCCGTCCGTCTGTCTGAGCTTATGTGTGAACGCGTCGATCTCAGCATCTATAAGAGCTAGAGACTTGAAATTTTTTGTAGGTTCGTGTATAGTACGCTCATACCAAGTCTGTTTCAAATATTCGATAACTATTCCCATTTAATTGTTATCGAATAAAAACATGAACGAATTGCAGTTAATACATTATATTTCGTACGTCTGAAGAGCTAGAGATTTAGTTTTATGTATATTTTGTGAAATTTTTATTTTTGATGGATTTTGGATACTGGGTCAAAATTTCCACAAATTCTTAAAATTTAAGTTTAGTTGGAACTAGGGCCATTACATGAAGGCGTTTGCATCTCTAAAAAGCCAATAGGCTATGTAGATCATATGCTGAAAATTTCATTAAAATACATTAAGTAAAACAGAAGTTATTAAACAAAACGTTCGGCCATTTTTATATGCACATGTCAGCAGCGCCACGCGCACGCATTTTTCCTATGCGTGTGCACACATACATTCAAATGCGTGTATTTTTTTATGTTCCAAGAATCGAAATTGCGATTGAATACTGCTTAAATTATCAGCTGCCGCTCAACTTCAAATTTGCAACTCTTCTTGCACGAGGTGTAGTGGCTGCGTTGTTTTATTTTTCTACCCTGATCCCATTAAAAATGGGAAATCAGGGTATAATGGTTTTGTGCAAATGTATGTAACAGGCAGAAGGAGGCGTGGCAGACCCCATATAGTATATATATTCTTGATCAGGACGACAAGCCGAGTCGATTGAGCCCTGTCCGTCTGTCCGTCCGTCTGTCCGTCTGTCCGTATGTGTGAACGCGTGGATCTCAGCATCTATAAGAGCTAGAGACTTGAAATTTTTTTGTAGGTCCGTGTATAGCACGCGCATATCGAGTTTGTTTCAAATATTCGATAACTATTCGCATTTAATTGTTATTGAATAAAAACATGATTGAAATGCAGTTAAAAAATTATGTCTCGAACGTCTTAAGAGCTAGAGCCTCCAAATTTTGTATTTAGTTTTATGTATAAATTTAGACAATTTTGATTTTTGTTGTATTTTGGATGCCGGCTCCAAATTCCCCCAAATTCTTAAGTTTAGTTGGAACTAGGGCCATTGTGTGAAGGCGTTTGCATCTCAACTAAGCCAATAGAATATATAGATCATATGGTGAAAATTTCATTAAAATCCATTAAGTAAAACAGAAGTTATTAAACAAAACGTTTGCCCAATTTGCAAAAGCACATGTCAGCAGCGCGACGCGCACGCATTTTTCCTATGCGTCTGCACACATACATTCAAATGCGTGTATTCTTTTCTATTCCAAGAGTTGAAATTGCGCTTGAATTATGCTGAATTATTAGCTGCTACTTATGTTCAAATTTGCAACAGCTCGCGTAAGAAGGGCAGTGGCTGCGTTGGTAGAGGCGCAGGTCGTATGCAGCTTGGTCCGGGTTCGAGACCAGTGGAGATGAAACATTTTTTATTTTTTTATTTTTTTTTTTAATTATGAAGTGGCGGTGTTGGTAGAGTTGGTGCACGTTGCGCAAATAATCCAGGTTCGAAACCTGGTCTTTCAATGTCGACTTTTATTTGTTTTCTTTTTATTTTTATTACTCGATACAAACTACGGAAAATATTTAAAAACTCAAAGAGGACTGGGATCAGGCTATCTCCTAGTCGGGCACCCCGACTAGAGCTTTCATACTTGTTTTTTATTGCGACTGCGACGACAAAATCTTGACTGCGGCAAATTGCTCTCAAACAGCGACAGCGATGTTCTGTAAAAGGTCAGAAGACGTCACTTGCATACAGGGGGATTTTTAAACCCTGATCCCATTGAAAATGGGAAATCAGGGTATAATGATTTTGTGCAAATGTATGTAACAGGCAGAAGGAGGCATGGCAGACCCCATTAAGTATATATATTCATGATCATGATCATATGTGTGAACGCGTGGATGTCAGCATCTATAAGAGCTAGAGACTTGAAATTTTTTGTTGTAGGTCCGTGTATAGCACGCGCACATCGAGTTTGTTTCAAATATTCGAGAACTATTCGCATTTAATTGTTATTGAATAAAAACATGATTGAAATGCAGTTAATAAATTATATCTCGGACGTCTTAAGAACTAGAGCTTCCAAATTTTGTATTTAGTTTTATGTATATTTTATGCAATTTTGGTTTTTATTGGATTTTGAATACTTGCTCCAAATTTCCCCAAATTCTTAAAATTTAAGTTTAGTTGGAACTATCCAATAGGATATCCAATAGGATATGTAGATCATATGCTGAAAATTTCATTAAAATCCATTAAGTAAAAGAGAAGTTATTAAACAAAACGTTTGGCCAATTTGCAAAAGCACGTGGCGCTGCCGACGCGCACGCATTTATCCTATGCGTGTGCAAATTATGTAATGGTGTCGATATGATAAACTTTGTTATGAAGATTATGTTGGGGAGTTCACTTCCTCCCTTGACCTGCTGGCCTTTGGGTACAGTGGTCTTATAAAAAGATAAATGCAATTGTCTTAACGGCTTGTGCCGGAGCAAATACGATTTATTCCAATGAGTGTCAACGTAAAACTAAAACTTAAACTCAATATCAAAGCTAAAGCTAGAAGCAAAAACGGCCAGAGTCATAGCCGGCAGTGCCGACTCAGCATAAGACTCAGCACAAAAGCTCAACATAACTGATAACACTTCAACTTGCGGTTTGCGCAAGAATCATGTTTACCGTTCCTATTAAGCAGCGGGGGCATTGCACTGATTTGTCAGCGGAATGCGAGTGCGAGGGTAGCTTAATATTAAAGGGCCTAGCGTGCGGGGGTTACTTGTTAACTATTCCCCCACCAAGTTCGTGAGTGTCCTCGGTCACGTTGTATTTGCTGATGGCTTTTTGTAGCTCCTTCGATGATTGTTTTCGCTTAAAAATATGATAGATGATGATAAAACAATTGCATGCGATGCTCAAGATGATGCCAATGGTTAGCCAGCTTGCATATGTACCGGTGGACTCCACTTCTTCCTTAAAGTTCTGGATGGTTTGTAAGTTCTTGTTATTCATCCTGTGGAGTTTGTGGCATGCTTAATATTGAGTCATGGCTGATGATATTTAGAAGAGGTGACCCAGCAGTGCCTGGCGTCTTATGCACCATCTCGCGCCGGTTGACATATTTAGTGCCATTGACGTCTGCTGAGAGCCGGAAAATGACGAGATGTGTCCCATTTGTTGCAATTTCTGAGCCGTCGTCTGTAATGACTTTCGCTGAGCTCTCGTTGATAATAATGATGCCTTCATCCACTTCTGTGATGGGCTTCAAATGGCTTGGCTGTGTGCGGCAAAACGCTGCGCTACCGGCGTGGAGTGCACGGGCGCAAGCATCTCGTGTGGCTAGTTTGCAGATCGCAGCGTAGGTGGTTGTGACGCATTCGTTGACTGCTAATACGTCGTCGTTGCATTCGGCAATGGTATCCTCTTCTAGTTGTATTGCGACGTGTTGATGTTAGACAGGGAATATTGTGATCTTCTTGGATTTTTTTTAAGAAGTGATCTGATAGTTTCCGAGTTAAGGAAAGCTTCGTTGTCACAATATATTGTTTTAACTTCTGGGAAAAAATTTATCAGTTGGATAATGGGTATTTTTATGTCCACTATTATGCGGGATGACAGTGGTTGTACAACGGCAAATTTTGAAAATTTGTCGACACAGGTAAGGAAAAGTTTCTTGTCTGTGGAGTATATGTCTATATGTAGCATTTTGCCTGCATATGACGGTATTGGGGTCACCCCCATTTCCTGTTTTTGTGGGTGCCTGTCATACTTTATTTTGGTGCATGCTTTGCAGTTTATGACGGCCTCATTTTCCATTTTAGACATATTCGGAAAGTAATATTCACGGAGAATTTGTTTTACACTTTCTTGTGCTGCCCTGTGGGCTCTGTTGTGTTCGACTGCGATTATTTCTAACTGGTCATTTTTGTTAGTAGTGTCTTCCACCATGTTCTTACAGTGCCAGAATTTTGTAGCAGGGTAATTTAATACCAAGTCGTGTTGAACACAGGCTAAAGTCAGCAAATCACAATGTATTGTCTTTACGGCGTCTGCGACAATGAGTGGTCTCAGTGTTTTGAAGACTATTCTTATCTGTGAAGTGAATAATGTGACGGATCTTTCCATTCGAACCGTGCTTCTTCTAAAACAATTTGGTTTTTGAAGCAGTTAAGTGGTTTTTCGGTTGTTTCGGTCGTTTAGGTCAGTGAAAGTTCGCTATGAACAGTAGCAGCGTCAGATTGGAGTTCATTTTCTAAGACATTCACGTTTTGCCTTGATAGGGCATCCGCAACTAAATTTTCCTTCCCTGGTTTATAGAGCACTTTCGCATTGTGTTCGTCAATAAAGGATTTCCACCTTTCAATATTGGCGTTAGTATTTCTGTCCGAGACAGAGAAAGTAAGGGGTTGGTGATCAGTGAAGATGTTAATCTCCCTTGTGCCATATAGATAGTTTTGTAACTTGCTCTCTCAAAAGCTCTCTTTCGTTAGTGGCATAGTGCCTCGCTTTGTTTTAAAGCTCGTGAAATCATGGTGATCGGTCTACCTTGGGATAGAACCGCGCCTGATAAACCCTCTATAGGAACTAGCGAGGCCGAGAAATGACCAGAGACTAAACAAATTTTTTGGCTCGGGGTACTCTTGTATAGTTTTGACCTTCTCGGAGTCAGTCTTGGCACCGCCTCTAGCAACTATAAATCCTAAAAATTCTACGCTCTCTTTGAAGAATTTCGTTTTTTCCTGAGCTACTTCACACAGGCATTTTAATACCGTGTCGATATGGCGAACATGATCGGCTTCCTTTTCGGAAAATATTATTACATCGTCTATATATAAATAACATATTTTCCCTATTTGTTCCCTTAAAACATCGTCAATGGCTCTTTGAAACATGCTTCCTGCATTTTTTAAGCCGAAGGTCCACCATTTATTGAAAATGAGGTTTTTTCGCGGTCTTGCTCCGCTAAGTAGATCTGGTGGTACCCTGACCTTAAGTCTAGGGTCGTGAAAAATTTTGCCTTACCTAGATTCGCTAGAATCATCGGAATACTCGGCATGGGATATCTGTCGGCAATAGTTCGCTCGTTTAGCTTTCAAAAGTCGATCACCAGTCTCTTTTTCTTGTTCCCATTGGCGTCTGCCCCTTTTTTGTCAACAACCCATACAGGGCTGTTATACGGGGATCTTGATGGTTGTATGATGCCATCTTTGAGTAGTTGCTTGATTTCATCGTTTGCAAAGTCAGCAACTCCCATAGAGTATGTGTACAGTTTGGAATATGTTGGTTCGTTATCTATGGTACGGATGGTAGCCACAATTGAGATATTAAATGGCAGCGCCTCGTTAGAGGTTGAGAATGCCTTTGTTCTTTTTAATATCATATCCTTGAACTCCTTTTTAATGGAGAGGGGTACGATTATGTGATTGACGTTTGTAAAGTTTACATTGTCACAAGTGTGGTATTGAAGTGTCTCAGTTTTATTTTTATAACTGATCGTATTATTTTGCAAATTTATCGCCGCCTCTGCCTGCGTTAGCAGATTGAAGCCTATGATGGCGTCAAATGAGCTAACAGGAAAAAAAGGGGACACCTGCCCGAAAATTTTCATAAGGCATTTGTCTTTGATTTTACTGGAGCCGTGCACTGAGCTCACTGTGAAAGAGGTTTCGACGGGCGTTACATTTTACGGGCCTTTACGGGCCTTATGTAATTTTTCGCCGCCCCGGTATCTATTAACATTTTCAATACTCTCCCAGCCAGCTGTCGTTTGATATATGGCAGCTGAGAGCGTTCCCTAAAAAATTTAATGAGTCACTGTTATCTATTGATTCATTATCATCGTCTATATCAGCTACAATGGCTGTTGCTGCTTTGTTATAATTTTGCTCCTGTTCGTTAGTGGCTTCTTGAACGACATTATTCAAGCGTTGACGCCTTTGGCCTGTGGCCCGATCAGAAGTATTAGATCTTTTTGAGGTCTGCTCGTTATTTGTTTGGGGTCTTGCATAAGCAGTCTATGTCTGCATATAGAGGGATCAACCTCCATTGGCTCCGGGGCCTGACCTTGACTATCTTTTTTATTCTTGTCCTGCCTATCGTTGTTGGAGTTTAAAAACATGTGGGCTTTTTTCGTGGCCCCGTTCATCCCTGTTATTGTTATTTTGTCTGGTTTTTATTAGTTTCACTTGTTTGAGCCCTTTCTTCTGAAGCCTTGGCATAAGAGGCCGAGAAAATACTTCGTTCAATGCTTGCCTCCGCCTCCCTGGCCAAAGCCAAGGCGGATGGCAAGTCCCTGGGTTGTGCTAGGAACACAACAGATCGCAACGATTTTTTAAGACCTGATATGAATGCATGTAGTGCGTCGGATCTAACCTCTTCATTGATTATGGTAGCTTGGTTTGCCTCGTTGGTCATAACCACTTTGTTGGTTACAAGAGTCAGTTTTCGTTCGACCTCGTCGTAGTATTAGGCTTAAGTTACCCTGCCTACATATCTAACGACTGTCTCAGTATACGAAGCGATGTCTTGTCTGCGTCAGTGCAGTCTAGCCGCGCTACGATTGCATCAAAATTTAGCACTGTGTTATGGGATACTAAGAGTGCTCTAGCCGGACCTCTAATTTTATTTCTAATTATAGTCACGGCTTTGTAATAAGTGCTACTGCCGTTAAACGGCTTGAAGAGTTCATATGCGTCTACAGCTGATTGCCTCCAACATATGCAACAACATATTCGTCGGTGCTGCCGTCAAATTCGGGGATTGATTTGATAATATCTAACGGAATGTCGCATCTTATTTCTGGGTTGATAGTGATTCTTTGGTATACCTCAACCTGAGGTGCCTCGACTCTTAATCTGTTGACTTGTTCCCTTACTTCATTTAACTGAGTATGAAACCTCGCCTCTTGCTGTGCCAATGATTGCCTAACAGCGCTTTGTATCAAAGCCTGCACCTGATTCGGGTCCATTATATTTTTACTTTGCACTCGACTATTATCAGTGTCTAAATCCCACTCTGTTTCACCTTCACTTTCGCACTCGGTTTTTATATTCTTAACAGCATCAAACCAGCTCATATGCACTATTATATTAAACTGGCACTTGTTTTTGTGAAAATGTAAGTGATAGCTTATTTATCTCGCATAGACATAAAGCACAGAAACGGAATATGATTTTGTAAATATTGAGTTACTTTTTATTTAAACTTTCAATAGCATCTGCCGCAGTCAGCAGTTCTCTTTGTTTGTGTGTTTTATGAACAATTTCGTGAACTTACATGTTATGGGTCACAAATTTCTAAATTGATTGTGTATGAGGGCGTAAGTCCTATATGTTGTTGGGCGCCAATTATGTAATGGTGTCGATATGATAAACTTTGGTTATGAAAATTATGTTGGGGAGTTGACTTCCTCCCTTGACCTGCTGGCCTTTGGGTACAGTGGTCTTATAAAATGATAAATGCAATTGTCTTTACGGCTTGTGCCGGAGCAAATACGATTTATTCCAATGAGTGTCAACGTAAAACTAAAACTTAAACTCAATATCAAAGCTAAAGCTAGAAGCAAAAACGGCCAGAGTCATAGCCGGCAGTGCCGACTCAGCATAAGACTCAGCACAAAAGCTCAACATAACTGATAACACTTCAACTTGCGGTTTGCGCAAGAATCATGTTTACCGTTCCTATTCAGCAGCGGGGGCATTGCACTGATTTGTCAGCGGAATGCGAGTGCGAGGGTAGCTTAATATTAAAGGGCCTAGCGTGCGGTAACACATTTTCAGTAAGTGACGTCATTTATTTGTTTTTTTTATCGGCGAAAATTTAGTTTTTCTTATGTGGTTCTGGACTAGATGCCACTTTACACTGCATCGAGCCTTTATCTATCTCGGCACTTCATTTAAATTGGCAACTTAATGACCACAGTTGTACAGCTAGAACGCTGAAAATGTGTTAATTAAGGTGAAATTGTTATTTTTTAAGGCAAATTAAGAAGGCTTCATTTGTTAATCAAAGGTCAGCACTGTCACGCACGTTGGTACTTAATAGAAAAAAATATTTTATACCTTTATACCTTGTACCCTTACAATAGACAACAGATTTCTGGTGTGGTATAATGGTTTTTTGCAAATGCATGTAACAGGGAGAAGGAGGCGAAGCAGATGCCATAAAGTACATATATTCTTGATCAGGGCGACAAGCCGAGTCGATTGAGCCCTGTCCGTCTGTCCGTATGTGTGAACGCGTGGATCTCAGCATCTATAAGAGCTAGAGACTTGAAATTTTTTGTAGGTCCGCGTATAGTACGCGCATATCAAGTTTGTTTCATATATTCGATAACTATTCCCATTTAATTGTTATTAGAGTTTATTTTGAAATAGGACACTTATGTGAAACCGTTTGCATCTTAACCAAGCCAATAGATGATCTACATATATAAGCTGAAAATTAAATTAAAATCTGTTAAGTAAAACAGAAGTTATTAAACAAAACGTTTGGCTAATTTACAAAAGCACATGTCAGCAGTGCCACTCGCACGCATTTTTCCTATGCGTGTGCACCCATACATTCAAATGCGTGTATTCTTGTCTATTCAAGAAATCGAAGTTGCGATTGAATACTGTTTGAATTATGAGCTACTACTCAACTTCAAATTTGCAATTTTTCTTGCAAGCGGTGCAGTGGATGCGTTAATAGAGGCGGCGGTGTTGCTTCCGGAGTTGATAGCGGCTTTTTGGTAAATAGTTCAAGAGACACAATTGGTTGCACTATTGCAAACTTAGAAAATATGTCGATACGTGTTAAAAACTGCTTTGTGCCAGTTGAAAAATGTGCAATATTTCGCCGGGACACGACGGAAGTGGGGTTTCACTAAATGCTTGGTTTCTTGGATGTCTGTTGTTGTATTTGGCCTTAGGTACAGGTTTTACAATTTGAAACTATCTCTTTGTTGAATTTGATCATTTTTGGGAAGTAATACTCTAGAATTTGTTTAACGTTATCTTGTGCAGCTCTGTTTTGTCTGTGACATCCATAACTCTCTGTTTGCAGTACCAAAACTTCGTTGATGGAAAGGTTTTCACCAGCTCATGTTGGATAGATGCAAGCACGGGCAGGTCGCAAAAGAGCGCATTAATCATGTTTGGGTTAACGACCACCCTTACTTCTCCCATAACTTCTTTTTATACCCTGATTCCATTGAAAATGGGAAATCAGGGTATAATGGTTTTGTGCAAATGTATGTTACAGGCAGAAGGAGGCGTGGCAGACCCCATAAAGTATATATATTCTTTATCAGGACGACAAGCCGAGTCGATTGAGCCCTGTCCGTCTGTCTGTCCGTCCGTCTGTCCGTATGTGTGAACGCGTGGATCTCGGCATCTATAAGATCTAGAGACTTGAAATTTTTTTGCAGGTCCGTGTATAGCACGCGCAAGTCAAGTTTGTTTCAAATATTCGATATCAATTCGCATTTAATTGTTATCGAATAAAAACATTTTTGAAATGCAGTAAATAAATTATATCTCGAAAATTATATCCCTCTTAAGAGCTAGAGCCTCCAAATTTTGTATTTAGTTTTACGTATATTTTATGAAATTTTAATGTTTGTTGGATTTTGGATACCGTCTCCAAATTCCCCCAAATTCTTAAGTTTAGTTGGAACTAGGGCCATTTTGTGAAGGCGTTTGCATCTCAACCAAGCCAATAGGATATGTAGAGCATATGCTGAAAATATCATTAAAATCCATTAAGTAAAACAGAAGTTATTAAACAAAGCGTTTGGCCATTTTTAAAAGCACATGTCAGCAGTGCCACGCGCACGCATTTTTCCTATGCGTGCACACATACATTCAAATGCGTGTATTTTTTTATATTCCAAGAATCGAAATTGCGATTGAATACTGCTTAAATTATCAGCTGCCGCTCAACTTCAAATTTGCAACTCTTCTTGCACGAGGTGTAGTGGCTGCGTTGTTTTATTTTTCTACCCTGATCCCATTAAAAATGGGAAATCAGGGTATAATGGTTTTGTGCAAATGTATGTAACAGGCAGAAGGAGGCGTGGCAGACCCCATATAGTATATATATTCTTGATCAGGACGACAAGCCGAGTCGATTGAGCCCTGTCCGTCTGTCCGTCCGTCTGTCCGTCTGTCCGTATGTGTGAACGCGTGGATCTCAGCATCTATAAGAGCTAGAGACTTGAAATTTTTTTGTAGGTCCGTGTATAGCACGCACATACCAAGTCTATTTCAAATATTCGATAACTATTCCCATTTAATTGTTATCGAATAAAAACATGAACGAATTGCAGTTAATACATTATATTTCGTACGTCTGAAGAGCTAGAGTTTTTAGTTTTATGTATATTTTGTGAAATTTTTGTGTTTGATGGATTTTGGATACTGGGCCAAAATTTCCCCAAATTCTTAAAATTTAAGTTTAGTCGGAACTAGGTTCATTCCATGAAGGCGTTTGTATCTCTACCAAATAAAATATGGAGATCATATGCTGAAAATTTCATTAAAATCCATTAAGTAAAACAGAAGTTATTAAACAAAACGTTTGCCCAATTTGCAAAAGCACATGTCAGCAGCGCGACGCGCACGCATTTTTCCTATGCGTCTGCACACATACATTCAAATGCGTGTATTCTTTTCTATTCCAAGAATTGAAATTGCGATTGAATTGTGCTGAATTATTAGATGCTACTTATGTTCAAATTTGCAACTGTTCGAAACCTGATCTCGCAACGTCGATTTTTATTTGTTTTCTTTTTTTTTTTTGAATACTCGATAAAAAAAATATGTACAACAATGGTTAACCAAGTAGCCTTAGATAGGGAATATGTGAAGCAGGTTTCCTCTGCAGTCCCTGAATTTGATGGTAAAAAACTGTAATTTAATAGGTTCTTAACTGCTCTATGCATAATAGAAAGAACAAAAGGTAACCAAGAGGATATAGCTATCGAGGTTATTAAATCAAAGATAACCAGCACAAGGTACAAGGTACAAGATGAAACCACTATATCCGGAATTAATAACAAGCTTAAAGGTAACGTAAAAGGACGTACCAAAAGCAAAATTATTAAACATTAAACAGAAAGCCAAAACTGCTTCGCAATATACAGTTGAAAGCAATTAGAAGTTGCCTATATTGACCATGGTTTTGACCCAGACAGAAAAATTTTCAACAATAGAATCTATTACAGCGATGACTAAAAATTACGAGCAAGAGAAACTGAAAGTAATACCGGAAGCAGGTAACTTCGTTACTTTCAATGATGTAATGTATTATTCCAGATAAGCCGCAACAATAGAGGAGTTGGTTACCGATACCAAAGAAGTAGAGGCAATGGCCGCTGTATCTATACTTCCAATAACTCCAACAATTACAATAATAACAGAAATAACAATAGAGGTGAACGAGATTACAACCGAGGTAGGAATAATTCCAACCGAGGCAATAACCAAAATCAAAACAACTACAATTATAAAAACAACAATGTCCGAGTTGCCCAAAGTAATTCGGGAAACGGACAAGTTCCTTCAGATGCTCAGATCAATTAAATACTAAAATATATACAATAAATCTTAGTCTCAGCATATTTATAAAAATTAATAATGAAAACACAGGTAAAACATTTACTTTGTTAATTGATACAGCTGCAGCCATATCCATATTAAAAGAAAACATCGATGTATTTCAAAATGTCAATGCAAATATATCTACACAAATGACAGGAATTGGCAAAGGTTTAGTCTTTTCAAAAGGTTTAACATTCGTAGAACTATCTACACGAAAACATATAGTTCCTCACGACTTCCATTAAGTCGATAAAGATTTTCCAATACCAAGCAATGGCATTATTGGCATTGATTTTATAAAAAAATACAATTACCAATTAGATTTCACACAAACAAGTGACTAATAATTTGGCCAAATAATCTAAATTACCCAATGCACTTACCAATAACTCACACTTGTGATAATAATGCCACAATACTTCCAGCTCGCGCTAAAGTCGTCCGAAAAATCGAAATAAATTCAATAGAGCATAATGTTCTAATTCCAAATCAAGAAATTGAGGATTGAATTTTCATTGGAAATACCATTTCCAACCAAAACAATACTTTTGTCCGAATATTGAATGCAACAAATTCAATTAAAAAAGTAAACCTTAACAAAATAAAAATCAAAACACTACACGACTACGAGATAGTCCAAGAAATTAGTGACAAAAGACAGAAAAATGTCATAAAAAAACTAACTAAAAACTTACCACCATTATTCAAACCAATACTAAAGGAATTATGCACCAAGTACACTGACATATTCGTATTAGAAACCGAATCTATAACAACAAATAACTTTTATAAACAAGAGAGAGACTTAAAGACAAAGAACCAGAAGAAAATTATATAGTACCACATGCTCATAAAAAAGAAGTTAACAAACAAGTCGAGAAGCTCATTCTAGACAAAGTAGTGGAAACTTCCGTATCTGAATATAATAGCCCAATATTATTGGTACCTAAGAAAGGTCTACCAGGCTCTGATACAAAAAGATGGCGATTAGTAGTAGACTATCGTCAGATTAATAAAAAACTTCTATCCGGTATATTTCCACTTCCCAGAATCGATGACATTCTCGATCAATTAGGTAGAGCAAAATATTTGTTTGGACTTAATGTTTGGATTTCAACAGATAGAACTAGTAGAGCAATTTTCTTTCTCAAAAAGCAATGGCTCATATCGTTTTACACGATTAAATTACGGTTTAAAAATAGCGCCCAATTCTTTCCAAAGAATAATGACAATAGGACTAGATTCTTCAAAAGCATTATTGTACATTGATGACTTAATAGTGATCGGTTGTTCTAAAAATCATATGATTAAACTTAACACACGTTTTTCATTTATGCAGAAAACAAAACCTTAAATTATACCCAGAAAAATATAATTTCTTCATGCACGAAGTGACATTCCTAGGTCACAAGTGCACTGATAATCGTATTTTACCAGATGTCAAAAAGTATGATGTTATTGAAAAATATCCTGTCCCTACGCACGCTGACAGTGCTAGAAGATTCGTAGCTTTTTGCAATTATTACCGACGCTTTATTAAAAACTTCGCCAAATATTCACGGCACATAACTAGACTGCAGAATACCTAACAAGTAAGACAACTCGGGCACCCCGACTAGGAGATACCATGATTCTAGTCCTATCTGCGTTTTTTAATATTGTATCGAGTATTAAATAAATAAAAACTGACAATAACACACCAAGATTCGAACTGACAATTTTTATGCAACGCGCATCAACTCTACCAACACCGCCACTTCATGATTAAAAAAATTAATAAAACAATAAAACATGTCTTATCGCCGCGAGACTTGAACCCAGGGATACATATTTAGTATACATATATATATATATATAATTAAGATTAATTTTCGCATTTCCTTTGTCTTTTGATATTAGAACTATGAAGAACTATTCTATTAAGACAATATTTAAGACTATTAAGACTATATTTTCTAAATTTGTGTTTGTTTTTGTGTCTTATAGTTTTTTATATATCCCTCGTTTCTAGTCTCTACAAAGTTTTCTCTTGTTTTATTTTTTGATGTAATGTATTCTTTCATATGTTTTAAAATATTTTCGTATATTTGGTTTTTGTTACAATTTCCATACTCTACGATTATTGATTTTTCCCTTATTCTAAAATGAAAGTTGTTGATCTACTATCGATCAGGGCAGTAATAACCTATAGTAATTTAGATCAGTGATAGTGATCTTTGCAGGCAGTTGAGTGAAAATTTGCATTGCAAGAGCAATTTTAATCTGAGTAACAACTAACAACATCAGAACGATTAACGTTGGGTAGCTATAAATGATCGACTTCCATTTTTGAAACCTGACATTGCGAACTTACATAGTTTCAAAGTAATTTTGAGTTTTGTGTTCTTGTTCTATTATTTCCTGAGTTTGGATTTGTTTTCTGAAAATGGCTATTTTACTTTATGCTCTGATCTTGATCAGACATATTACAATATTGATAGCCTTCGTTTTCGTTTGTATTACATTTTTCGATAGCTTGGATTTGTTTGGGTTGTACATTTTGCATTCTTATTAACCCTTCGGTTTCTAACAAGTCAAAAGCTTCTCTCATGTTTTTTATATTTCTATTAATTAACATCGATATTTTTTAAGAATGTTCTCAACATTGATTCTTCTACATTCTTAGGGCTAAATTCAATTGGCTTCTCGGAATCGTATTCATATTTTTCGTTAATTTTGCACATGATATTGCTCAAAGACTTAAAATACCCTACTATATCATTCCTATTGGTATAGTTGGTTATACGACTCCTTAATACCGAAATTCTTAATGAGAGCTTTTCTGATGTCGTCCCATAACGGATTTGTGTTCTCGATGGTTCTTATTACGCGAAGAGCCCGCTCCTTAGATTTTGTTCAAGATAACACGTTGAAATACGTAATATCTTGCAGGAGAGCCGTCTGGCAAAAATGATATTATCATTTCCACTTCACGGTAAGAGCCCTGGAGTTGTCACCTATATACTCGCTAATGTGGTGGGCATCCTTGAGAATATCCCCATAGACAAGGTGAAGTCGTTGTGAGGCTGGGCGATATGCAGGCGCGAGCGAACCCAGAAAATGATCGATTCGTTGTTGTACACAATTTTGTTAATATATCGTCGTTGAAAACACTCAATTTAAACTGCACTTAAGTATGTTTTTGGAAATTGTAGGTCACTCCTCGCGTCGCGCTGCTGACATGTACTTTTGCAAATTGGCCAAACGTTTTGTTTAATAACTTCTGTTTTACTTAATTCATTTTAATGACATTTTCAACATATGATCTACATATTCTATTGGCTTAGTTGAGATGCAATTACCTTTACATAAGAATTTGGGGAAATTTGGAGTCGGTATCCAAAATCCACCAAATATCAAAATTGCATAAAATATACTCTTAAGACGTCCGAGATATACTTTATTAACTGCATTTCAGTCATGATTTTATTCGATAACAATTAAATGTGAATAGCTATCGAATATTTGAAAAAAACTTGACACCCAAAAAAAAAAATTTCAAGTCTCTAGCTCTTGTAGATGCTGAGATCGACGCGTTAACACATAAGGACAGACGGACAGGGCTCAATCGACTCGGCTTGTCGTCCTGATCAAGAATATATGTACTTAATGGCATCTGCCACGCCTCCTTCTGCCTTTTACATACTTTGCACAGCAAAGATTTCACGGAATAGATTTGATCCAAATAAAATTTAAAAAAAAAAGATTTTTTTCTTTACGATTTAACAAAATTTTTCTTACTACACGAAAATTAAGAAAATTAAAACTTTAAAATTTATAACTAAAAGCTATTAAAGTTAATTAAAACCCAAAAAAAAATTGTATGTATAATTTTATAATAATTAGTCACGTAATTGAAATAACTTATTAATATTACGTAATTTTTTTGAAAAGGGAGGTGTAGTATGTTTAATAATACCTGACGCAATGTAGAGTATTCTACATATTAATGCATCCTATGATATCATATGATAGTGCATATAGTGACACTTTGTCGCTATGCATAAACAAGGCGAGCGCAAATATAAATAACTGAAATACGATCAACCACTTATATGTGGACTGTCCTGCAGAGTGGGAAATGCCGCGTCTGCACTTTGCCTAAGCCTTATGCCGCTTGCCTAATGTATATGCCATATGCATATAAGTTAATTAATTTATCCCTTTAATACTTATGTAGATTAGCACATACGATGTAGCGGTGTTATTACTTTTGTATCTGTTGAGGGTGGACACGTGGTGTTGCGCGTAAGGTGAAGTCTTGAATAATTCCGTGGCCGACGTGCTTTATTTCCAAAAGTCCTCTAAAAACATATACATATAAGTTAACACAAACACATCTGATCAATCTTCTAGTCCAGTGCTTTCAACGTTATGCGCTACATAGCACAGGAAACGAACGAGACGGGCGGCATAAGACATCTTGCACATACCGCAAGGCCAGCATGTTTGATCCTCTAGAACACTCTGGGCATTTATATTTTTGGTTTTTACCTAAGTCTTGATAATACACTGTGCTTATGCAGTCGCAAATCGTTGTCATTGTCACGCAGGTGCCTTTGCCGGTTTTATAAATAAATAACTGTTATATACTAGTAACGGTTTTTTGTGATTTGCGTGCCAACAAGAACAAGAACAACAACAAGAACAGCAATAGCAAGAGGAGCAACGGGAACCGCATTCGAACGGCATTAAACGATTATTTAAGTTCAGTTTAAGAATACAACTCGTGAATTGATTTCAATAAATAAAATAAACAGTGGTAGTTAAATAGAAAAACGAAAAAATACTATTAGTTAAACACAAAGTAAAAACGAACATTAATGTTATAAAGCTCACATTAAGAAAATCCAGAAGTAAAAGTTTTCAATAATAAATTGAAACGAAGTGCAGGTCCATTTTCTAAAGCCATTGATTTGTGGAGTGGGCTGATTCCAGACAAAAATAATAGTATAGAAAAAATGGATGCATCTCAGTTACTGGAAGTCATAACTGCCATTACAGGTGCGTTAGCGGCACAAAAGACAGATTTAGAAAACAAAATATTAGATGTCACAAGAAAATTTGACAGTCTGAGGGTACAAGTTCCTACAGTAGAAGTCCACAAAGGGGTAGACATATTGCCAGGTATTAAATGTGACGAAACCTTGGTCGTTATGAACTCCCTACCATACTTCGAGAGGAAACAAGAGAAATATGTTGCATGGCGGAAAGCCGCAAATGAAGAATATAACATTTTTAAACCATATAACAGAAGCTCCAAATACTACCAAACGGTAGCATAATTAGAAATAAAATTAAAGGGCCAGCAGACAATGTATTGGCATCGTTTAATACTGTGCTAAACTTTGATGCGATCATTGACAGACTCGATTTCACGTACGCAGACAAGCGACCTATATATATATCTGCTAGAACGTGAAATGTCAATGCTCAAGCAAGGAAACTTATCTCTACAAGAATATTATGAACAATTTGAGAAAAAGTTAGCCTTACTAACAAATAAAACCGCTATGACACACAAGATTTCCATAGCCAAAGCCATGAATGATAAATATAGAACAGACGCACTATGTGTGTTCATATCAGGAGGTAAGACGTCATTCAGTGATGTCTTGCTTGTAGCTCGTGCTAAAGACTTGCCGTTAGCTCTAGCGCTAGCTTATGAGGCTAATCATGAGCGTTATTCCTTTGTAGCTATGCAGCAGCCATGCAAGAAGCATGGAGGAAAAAACGGTTAGGACTGAAAGAAGGCCTCAAAATAAAGACAAAAAAGCAAATCATTAGGAAAATTCATATGCAGGAAAAAGTCCCTATTATACGAAGTCCAATGATCATGGGAAAATGAGTTTTCGCAATCAGGAACAAAGTGAGCCAATGGACGTTGATCCATCTTCTTCAATGTATAGACAGCCTACAGCATTCGGACAACAACAAGGTACGAATGCTAACTCTAATCAGGCACAGGCACAGGCGTATAAGCGCGCAAATGATGGCACAAGCTGACACACGGGTCCAAAGCATCAGCGAGTTAATAACTGGCTTCAAGAAAATTCAGATATAACAGAGGTAGCTTATGAAAGAGTGGCAAACTAAGATGTTTTCTGTGATGTGCGACGTTAACTTGGGAAACTGCTGAAACCATTGGTTTTCTTCTAAGTACGCCGTAGTTGTTCATGTACTGCGTTTTGTTCACGATGATTTTATTGTCAAAATTCACCAGATATGTTCCAGAGATAGAACTCGCTGAACTTGCGTAGACTGTTATAGTCATAGTTGCGTCGTTAATATTAAGGGCACCGTCGTCTATCACCATTACTTACTCCTGATGTCCGGGTCGAGTATTGCATTAGGCCAGTGTACCAGCCACTAGTTGTTGAGCTCAGCTTGATGAATTTAGCTTCTTGCAAAACATAGTGCCCACCGTCGCCTCGCATTCTCCAACAGCAAAGATGTCGGCACCACAGTCTGCAACGATGTTGGTGTCTTCGAAGTCTAATATTCTTTTTTTCTTTTTTTTTTTTACATACTAACTTAGGTATGGCGTATTTATTTAAGAAATACAAAATATCGTTACATTGGAAAGCCTGAATAGTAGCTACTTCTAATACGTTAGTTATGCTAATATTTGTAAATTGCATAAATGCCATCTCTTGAACATCGATATTATGTAGATTTGCAGGACTGATCAAGTTTACTTTCGAAATGGTTATAGACAGAATTAAATTTGGAAGTCTGAAATGCTCATTCTGTTTATAGCCAGGATAGTTTCATATAAATGGTCAATGTCGGTTTGGTCCGTCTTACTTATTGAATTAAGCAATATTGTAACAGATTAATGCTAGGGATTATTCTATGGTTTATTTTAAGCGTTCTAATTAGCGTCTCTATGTGTCCGAGGTCCGTGATCAGCATGTCTTTAATATATTGTTGTTTGAATAAGTCTATCATCTCTCTGGTTTCGTTCACGTAAGTCTCGTACGATGTCACATTTGTCGTATGTCCGAGGTATCCGTATTCGTTCCAAATAGTAACGTCTCCGTCAGTGTGTAGTTTGTGAGTTTAACGGTTGCGTTCGAAAAGGTCATTGGAAGTGTCACTAATATTAATACTATCCTGAAATGAAAAACTAATTCTAATTTTTGGTAGCTTACTCTCAAAGATTGTACTTATGGACCACCCTCCCTTTAATAAGAACTGTCGATCTAAGGTCTGCCTCTACTATGCCTTCAACGCATAGTGGTGTCAGCTTATTACCTAAGCGCTTAATTTATTTTACCCATACCTTATCTAAAACTTCATACTCTTGGTGTCGTAATGTCGGTTTTTATTTGGTATTTGTTTTTTTTTTTAATACTCGATACAAACAGAAAAATATTAAAAAAACGCAGATGAGACGGGTATCAGGGTATCTCCGAGTCGCCTTTTACTTGTTACTTGTTAGATCTGGAGTCATCAAATATTGCATTTAGTTTGTATAAGTTTGATTTTTGATGTATTTTGGAAACCGACTCTAAGTTCTTTAAATTGAATTATAATTTATATATAAATGAGAAATATGTTTAAAGAATATGTAGATAAAATGCGCGTTCTTTTCTATTCGAAGAATAGTAATTTTTTAATTTTCAACTGATACTTTGTAGTATGTTTAATAACATATTAATAATACCCGAAGCAATGTAAAGTATTCTACATATAAATGCGTTATACGATCAACATATGATAGTGTATATTACATGTGCACATAGTGACACTTTGTCCCTATGCATAAACATACGTAAGGCGAGCGCAAAGATAGACAACTGAAATATGATCAGCCACTTATGTGTGGACTGACCAGCAGCGTGGGAAATGCCGCGTCTGCACTTTGCCTAAGTTTTATGCCGCTTGCCTAATGTATATGCCATATGCATTTACTTATATACAAGCATACTACGCTTTCCCGTTTTGTAGCTGAACTCAGCGGCAGAGCTCTCTATACATATGTAATGTATTTAGGCTAAGACCACTTTTGATTTTTAATAAAGAAGCATTATTCTACTGACTAAAAACCAGAGCAGAAGCTTTAAGTAACACTTTATTAATTTGTCACAAAAAGGACATAACATTAATTTGTCCCAAAAAAGACATAACACTTTACTCAATTTATATGCATATTTTGATGTTTAAGGATTTAGAGGGCATATTAATGAACATTTAATGAGCGTGCGGAACTTATGGAATAGATGTGAATAAACTCTTTGTAATTATAAATGTAAGTAGGGATTGTTAAGAACATACGATGTAGCCATATAAGAATGCTATAGAACCAATTTTGTGAAAATGAATGGCTAAAAACAAAACAAAACGTTATAAACGATCATGGTCAGGGTGGAAAAAGTAGGTCACCTTAAAATCTAGAGCCGTCACTCGCTTCTCATCCGACACTAAGCTTGAAGGTATTTCTCTGCATTACCTTTCTCCCTATGTTAACAGCGCATGTAGTAGTAGTTCCCCTTGCTTCTTTCCTTTCCGACAGCCAGTTAGCCGAATCCAGCGCAGAGCCTGCAGATACCATCCAGAGCGCATCCGCATAACCACTATGGTACGACCTTGAATAAACCACGCTGTTCATACCAGAGCAGAAGCTTTATGTGTTTAAATGCTTAATCAATTGCACAAAAAGTAAAGCTTTGCGCATTTCGAATGCTATACGTAAAACAAAGGATCACAACAATGGTTTACCAAAAATGTTCAAACAACATTTCTGGCTGATTTTGTCAGAATCATGAATGGAACTGATGGTGAATGGGATTTTACCGGCATTACATCCTTTATGGATGTCGATAAGAAACTTTAGTCTTCTCCCAGCCAACCGTCATTCGATGAACGGTAGGCGGAAGACTCACATTCGTCGTCAATCTCTGCACTCTGTTCGTGAGCTAACTTATCGTATTCACCCTCTTGGGTGAGCTCTCTTTGCACAGTATTATTCACCCGCTGGCGCCTCTGACCTGAAACCCTTTCAGATGAATTCTGCCTTTTTTTGCCTTGTTCGCTTTGGACCCGCTCGTTACTGAACTGATTTTTATTGTAACCATGTAACATTGTAATCAAGGTCCATGGGCGACTTGGCATGGCTTTGGTTCTTCTGTGCAACGTATCTTTTGCAACCGCCTCGGCACCTACGTCTACGTCGTACGATGCTACGAGCTTTCGCTGAAGGCTATCTTAGAACTCCATTAGCGAGTCATTATTTTGCTTAACTGTCTCTAGGTCCTGTCTTAGGAACCGTAGAGGTATTCTATCCGCGTATGTGTCGTCTTTTCTAGCTATCATAGCGTTAAAGTGCAGCTAATTTTTTTAATCTTATACTAGACAATAAACAAATTTGTTAACAATAATATTACGTAACCGGATGGCTTGGGCTCCAATGAGATCAATCCATATAATACATACACTTGCCGTTACAATGACTAAATTGATCTGTCTCTTTTTTTAAATACGTAAAATGCCTAAAAGCCAATTATTAGAACATTCCGCTTACATGAATTTTTCCCTATGCTATGTGTAGGGTGTAGAAATCCTGCAGTATTGGGCGTGGAAATTCTTCTTAGTTGGGCACCAATTATATTAGGTTTGTTGTCTCGGTCCAGCGGCGTGAGCTCGTGGTCTGGATTGTGATGATTATGAAGATTATGGTGGAGGCTTGACTTCGCCTATTTCACTTTCACACACCTCAATGTGGCTCAATAATATTATATCAATAATAAAATGCTCAGTATAACGGCCAGTTGCCGGAATGCAAGTAGCTATATTGGTAATAATAAGTGTTTCGTACGAGACTAAACTTAAGTCTAGAACCCAAAGCGGCTAGAAGCTATTTCATTAAAGAGAATACAACAACAATCATCATGCCGACTTAGCGCAAACAATAACGCTACTCTTGCAACACACGCAAGGTAAAATGTTACCGATGCTGACCGTTGCGATCAGGACGTTGACCAGCCACATTCAGTTGTGTCAGCACTATACGCACAATTGCTGACCCTTGCTTAGGTTTTCAATAAAGTGTCAAGCTGTAATGTGCGATTGGCAGTCGTTAACTTATATGTATGTCGCGTCATCGCATGCTTAAGTATTTATATCAGCAACGATGGCGTTGCTGTGTTGAAGTTTCGCAATAATACGAAATATTGCTATATCTTTTATGATGTTCTTTTAGTAGCATTTTTGTAGCTAGACAAAGAACCGTTAAAGCGCGGCGACAAAGAAGTTGTCGCCGAGTGTAGTTCGGTGCAAGGTAGAGAAATAAAAGAGAGAGAGTCAGTTATAATTTGAGTTGATATATATATATATATATATGTCGCAAGAATATAGTATTGTTCTGATATCAGAAGTGGGATCTGACCCTCTACCATCATGGAGTTACCAAATAAATAATTTGATTGAATACAAGCAACATCGTCTGATGCTGGACAAAGCCGATCGCTTCAAATTCAATCCTGACACTGCAGGTGCCAACGCTGCATCGCGGTGTAATACTGTGGAAATTATTTCGTAAGAAAACGCATTAAAAGGAAGTGCGTTTGTCAACGCTCTAAGTTCAGCATTAGAAGGAAGATCTTCACAGTGGCTTTCTCAAATATGACACAATGATATTACCTAGCTCGAGCTTAGAGAACTTTTCATTGAACGCTTTGATACAATACAAACTTCAGCTGCCATGTTTCTAAATATGTTGTCAAATTGACCAACGGACGGCCAGTGTATTGAAGTCCATGCAAGTCGCATGGTTAAAGAACTGACGGAAAAATGGCATCAGATTGAAAACTAGGAAATTGCGGTGTCCGAGGCTCTTGAGTTGCTGGCTACGTGTAAAATTTTCTGGTAAAAGATTTAAAAATATTGTTATGCTAAAAGCACATAGGCTGCAATGGCATATGTAGTACAGTTAAAATATTAAGTAATGTAAAAATTAATGATAATTGTATTGAGATTTTGTTTAATGTAATAAGCAAAACGATGTTGTTATTGGTCGAGAGAATATACATCAGGGTTTTGATATTGTCGTTTCATCACTGTCGTTTTTTCAAAGAAATTTAAAATATCAAGAGCGAAGAAAATTTTTAATTTTTGTAAAAGTGATGAGTCATCCAATGTTGTTATGAACTAGATGGAGTAGATAAAATATAACTACATTTATTTATATTATATTATAATACTGAAATTCGTTTATGAAAGGTATCCCCTCTAATAAAATCAATGTTGGTGAAATGAAAATTGGACTAGCAGATCCAACAAAAACAGTTCACAAAAGGCAATATAGATTAAGTCCAATTGAACGAGATTTAGTGTGAGAAAAATGCCGAACTGCTAAAGTGCAACATATTTAGACTAACTGGATCACCTTTCACAAGTCCCATATTATTAATTAAAAAAAATATTTGCTTCAGGCACTCAAAGAGTACTGTCGCACATGCGCAGAATAGTGATATTCGTAATTCGAAAACAAACAAACAAAATAAAACAAGTAAGAAAGCTCTAGTCGGGGTGCCCGCCTAGGAAGTACCTTGATCCCAGTCCTCTTTGAGTTTTTTAATATTTTCCGTCGTTTGCATCGAGTATTCAAAAAAAAAAAAAAAAAAAAAAACAAATAAAAGAAGCGACATTACGAGACCATGATTCGAACCCGGATTGTTTGCTCATCGTGCACCAACTCTACCAACACCGCCACTTCATAATTAAAAAAAAAATAAAACAGGAATGAACCCGAGATTACACGCCGCCTCTACCAGCGCATCTACTCCACTGCATGCGAAAAGAGTTGCAAATTTGAAGTTAAGTAGCAGCTAATAATTCTTCACAATTCAATTGCAATTTCGATTCTTCGAATAGAAAAGAATAAGTGTACACACGCAATGGAAAAATGAATGCGCGTGGCGCTGCTGACATGTGCTTTTGCAAATTGGCCAAACGTTTTGTTTAATAACTTCTGTTCTACTTAATGGATTTTAATATTTTCACCATATATTCACCAACATATCCTTGGCTTGGTTGAGATACAAATGCCTTCACATAATGGCCCTAGTTCCAACTAAACTTAAATTTTAAGAATTTGTGGAAATTTGGAGATAGGTATCCAAAATCCAACAAAAACCAAAATTGCATAAAATGTTGGCTCTAGCTCTTAAGACGTCCGAGATATAATTTATTAACTGCATTTCAATCATGTTTTTATTCGATAACAATTAAAAAAATAATACAAAAAAAATTTCAAGTCTCTAGCTCTTATAGATGCTGAGATCCACGCGTTCACACATACGGACAGACGGATGGACAGACAGATGGACAGGGCTCAATCGACTCGGTTTGTCGTCCTGATCAAGAATATATATACCTTATGGGGTCTGCCACGCCTCCTTCTGCCTGTAACATACATTTGCACAAAACCATTATACCCATTTTCAAGCAGTAAGCAGCGGTCACCTGTTTTAAAATTAGAATAACTGATAAGTGACTGCAAATCGACTGCTTTAAAGCAACAAAATTAGGTCTTTAGGAGGCGTTGGCAAAAATATAATCTACCTTCCACATCTCGACAGGCTAAGCTCTTAATAAGGAAGATGAAGAGACTAGTAAAACAACAAATGCAATAACAACTGATGAAGTGGAAATGGATAGAGCGAATAATACATGTAATGTAATCATTCTGAGCGTCTTGTTCTGGTATCGCTGTATAATTTTGATATTAGATATTAGGTTGGATGCAACTTGTTATCCGTGTTCGTAGCAATGATTGCAGTATCGTCAGCGTATGTTGCTATCTCAACAGCGCTTATTCTAGGTATTTATTGGCGGTGCTACATTTGTATAATTCAGAACCTCTTGGATTTACCAGTCCTGACCGCCACCATGGATGCTTTGCCAGCAATAAAGCATCTACCAAGTTGTTGAAACAGTGAATTGAAATTGTCTTCTGAGCATGCATATCTTGGTGTTAGATATACTGCAGCAATAGATATAGTGGAGTGCATACATTGTACTTGAATTGCTGCAGTGGTGTCAATGGGGTTTGAGCAATTTAAAAAAATCCATGTGTGTCACTGGCATTGGGAAAAATTGGAGGTGGTTTTTCATTATTCGCTCTATCTATTTCCACTTCATCAGTTGTTATTGCATTTGTTGTTTTATTAGTCTCTTCATCTTCCTTATTAAGAGCTTAGCCTGTCGAGATGAAGAAGGTAGAGACTTTTTCTTCTCACAAATGACGACTCTTCATTTTTCCGGTTAATTGCGCGTGGATTTGTTGGCACCTTTTGCCACGCAAGATTATGTTTTTGCCAACGTCTCCTAAAGACCTAATTTTGTTGCTTAAAAGCAGCCGATTTGCAGTCACTTATCAGTTATTCTAATTTTAGAACAGGTGACCGCTGCTTACTGCTTGTTGGTTTGCGTGTGCTGTTTTTTTATACCCTGATCCCATTGAAAATGGGTATAATGGTTTTGTGCAAATGTATGTAGGGCAGAAGGAGGCGTGTCAGACCCCATAAGGTATATATATTCTTGATCAGGACGACAAATCGAGTCGATTGAGCCCTGTCCGCCTGTATGTCCGTCCGTCTGTCTGTATGTGTGAACGCGTGGATTTCAGCATCTATAAGAGCTAGAGACTTGAAATTTTTTTTGCATTATTTTTTTAATTGTTATCGATTAAAAACATGATTGAAATGCAGCTAATAAATTATATCTCAGACGTCTTAAGAGCTAGAGCTAAATTTTGTATTTAGATTTATGTATATTTTATGCAATTTTGGTTTTTGTTGGATTTTGGATACCTAGCTCCAAATTTCCCCAAATTCTTAAAATTTAAGTTCAGTTGGAACTAGGGCCATTATGTGAAGGCGTTTGTATCTCAACCAAACCTATAGGATATGTTAATCATATGCTGAAAATATCATTAAAATCCATTAAGTAGCTGCGCTGGTAAAGGCGGCGTGTAATCTCGGGTTCATTCCTGTTTTATTTTTTTTTTATTAATTATGAAGTGGCGGTGTTGGTAGAGTTGGTGCACGATGAGCAAACAATCCGGGTTCGAATCATGGTCTCGTAATGTCGCTTCTTTTATTTGTTTTTTTTTTTTTTTTTTTGAATACTCGATGCAAACGACGGAAAATATTAAAAAACTCAAAGAGGACTGGGATCACCCTTCCTAGGCGGGCACCCCGACTAGAGCTTTCTTACTTGTTTTATTTTGTTTGTTTGTTTTCGAATTACGAATATCACTATTCTGCGCGTGTGCGACAGTACTCTTTGAGTGCCTGAAGCAAATATTTTTTTTAATTAATAATATGGGACTTGTGAAAGGTGATCCAGTTAGTCTAAATATGTTGCACTTTAGCAGTTCGGCATTTTTCTCACACTAAATCTCGTTCAATTGGACTTAATCTATATTGCCTTTTGTGAACTGTTTTTGTTGGATCTGCTAGTCCAATTTTCATTTCACCAACATTGATTTTATTAGAGGGGATACCTTTCATAAACGAATTTCAGTATTATAATATAATATAAATAAATGTAGTTATATTTTATCTACTCCATCTAGTTCATAACAACATTGGATGACTCATCACTTTTACAAAAATTAAAAATTTTCTTCGCTCTTGATATTTTAAATTTCTTTGAAAAAACGACAGTGATGAAACGACAATATCAAAACCCTGATGTATATTCTCTCGACCAATAACAACATCGTTTTGCTTATTACATTAAACAAAATCTCAATACAATTATCATTAATTTTTACATTACTTAATATTTTAACTGTACTACATATGCCATTGCAGCCTATGTGCTTTTAGCATAACAATATTTTTAAATCTTTTACCAGAAAATTTTACACGTAGCCAGCAACTCAAGAGCCTCGGACACCGCAATTTCCTAGTTTTCAATCTGATGCCATTTTTCCGTCAGTTCTTTAACCATGCGACTTGCATGGACTTCAATACACTGGCCGTCCGTTGGTCAATTTGACAACATATTTAGAAACATGGCAGCTGAAATTTGTATTGTATCAAAGCGTTCAATGAAAAGTTCTCTAAGCTCGAGCTAGGTAATATCATTGTGTCATATTTGAGAAGGCCACTGTGAAGATCTTCCTTCTAATGCTGAACTTAGAGCGTTGACAAACGCACTTCCTTTTAATGCGTTTTCTTACGAAATAATTTCCACAGTATTACACCGCGATGCAGCGTTGGCACCTGCAGTGTCAGGATTGAATTTGAAGCGATCGGCTTTGTCCAGCATCAGACGATGTTGCTTGTATTCAATCAAATTATTTATTTGGTAACTCCATGATGGTAGAGGGTCAGATCCCACTTCTGATATCAGAACAATACTATATTCTGGCGACATATATATATATATATCAACTCAAATTATAACTGACTCTCTCTCTTTTATTTCTCTACCTTGCACCGAACTACACTCGGCGACAACTTCTTTGTCGCCGCGCTTTAACGGTTCTTTGTCTAGCTACAAAAATGCTACTAAAAGAACATCATAAAAGATATAGCAATATTTCGTATTATTGCGAAACTTCAACACAGCAACGCCATCGTTGCTGATATAAATACTTAAGCATGCGATGACGCGACATACATATAAGTTAACGACTGCCAATCGCACATTACAGCTTGACACTTTATTGAAAACCTAAGCAAGGGTCAGCAATTGACACAATTGAATGTGGCTGGTCAACGTCCTGATCACAACGGTCAGCATCGGTAACATTTTACCTTGCGTGTGTTGCAAGAGTAGCGTTATTGTTTGCGCTAAGTCGGCATGATGATTGTTGTTGTATTCTCTTTAATGAAATAGCTTCTAGCCGCTTTGGGTTCTAGACTTAAGTTTAGTCTCGTACGAAACACTTATTATTACCAATATAGCTACTTGCATTCCGGCAACTGGCCGTTATACTGAGCATTTTATTATTGATATAATATTATTGAGCCACATTGAGGTGTGTGAAAGTGAAATAGGCGAAGTCAAGCCTCCACCATAATCTTCATAATCATCACAATCCAGACCACGAGCTCACGCCGCTGGACCGAGACAACAAACCTAATATAATTGGTGCCCAACTAAGAAGAATTTCCACGCCCAATACTGCAGGATTTCTACACCCTACACATAGCATAGGGAAAAATTCATGTAAGCGGAATGTTCTAATAATTGGCTTTTAGGCATTTTACGTATTTAAAAAAAGAGACAGATCAATTTAGTCATTGTAACGGCAAGTGTATGTATTATATGGATTGATCTCATTGGAGCCCAAGCCATCCGGTTACGTAATATTATTGTTAACAAATTTGTTTATTGTCTAGTATAAGATTAAAAAAATTAGCTGCACTTTAACGCTATGATAGCTAGAAAAGACGACACATACGCGGATAGAATACCTCTACGGTTCCTAAGACAGGACCTAGAGACAGTTAAGCAAAATAATGACTCGCTAATGGAGTTCTAAGATAGCCTTCAGCGAAAGCTCGTAGCATCGTACGACGTAGACGTAGGTGCCGAGGCGGTTGCAAAAGATACGTTGCACAGAAGAACCAAAGCCATGCCAAGTCGCCCATGGACCTTGATTACAATGTTACATGGTTACAATAAAAATCAGTTCAGTAACGAGCGGGTCCAAAGCGAACAAGGCAAAAAAAGGCAGAATTCATCTGAAAGGGTTTCAGGTCAGAGGCGCCAGCGGGTGAATAATACTGTGCAAAGAGAGCTCACCCAAGAGGGTGAATACGATAAGTTAGCTCACGAACAGAGTGCAGAGATTGACGACGAATGTGAGTCTTCCGCCTACCGTTCATCGAATGACGGTTGGCTGGGAGAAGACTAAAGTTTCTTATCGACATCCATAAAGGATGTAATGCCGGTAAAATCCCATTCACCATCAGTTCCATTCATGATTCTGACAAAATCAGCCAGAAATGTTGTTTGAACATTTTTGGTAAACCATTGTTGTGATCCTTTGTTTTACGTATCGCATTCGAAATGCGCAAAGCTTTACTTTTTGTGCAATTGATTAAGCATTTAAACACATAAAGCTTCTGCTCTGGTATGAACAGCGTGGCTTATTCAAGGTCGTACCATAGTGGTTATGCGGATGCGCTCTGGATGGTATCTGCAGGCTCTGCGCTGGATTCGGCTAACTGGCTGTCGGAAAGGAAAGAAGCAAGGGGAACTACTACTACATGCGCTGTTAACATAGGGAGAAAGGTAATGCAGAGAAATACCTTCAAGCTTAGTGTCGGATGACAAGTAAGCGATGGCTTGACAAGCGAGTGACAGCTCTAGATTTTAAGGTGACCTACTTTTTCCACCCTGACCATGATCGTTTATAACGTTTTGTTTTGTTTAACAACCCCTACTGACAATTTACAATTACAAAGAGTTTATTCACATCTATTCCATAAGTTCCGCACGCTCATTAAAGGTTCATTAATATGCCCTCTAAATCCTTAAACATCAAAATATGCATATAAATTGAGTAAAGTGTTATGTCTTTTTTGGGACCAATTAATATTATGTCCCTTTTGTGACAAATTAAGAAAGTGTTACTTAAAGCTTCTGCTCTGGTTTGTAGTCAGTAGAATAATGCTTCTTTTTAAAGACATTATGTGGGAATACAAATAACTGTGGTGGTGTTTAGTTGTGTAATGATCTTTATTCGTCTGAGCACAAGTTCTTATACCCTGGCACATGCGTATTTCATCTTTTAGCCTAAGTACATTATGTAATGAGTTCTGCGGTTGAGTGGAGCTCCAAGCAGAGGACATACTATGCTCTCCCGCTATGTAGCTTCATATATATAGCTTGTATATACTTATATGCATATGGCATAAACATTAGGCAAGTGGCATAGACCTTAGGCAAAGTGCGTACGCGGCATCTCCCGCGCTACTGTGGTCTGATCATAAGTGGCTGATCATATTACATTTGTTTATCTTTGCGCTCGCCCTATGTTTATGAGTAGGGACAAATGTCACTATATGCGTATTTAGTATACACTATCAAATGTTAGGCATATGACGCATTTATATGTAGAATACTCTACATTGCTTCAGGTATTATTGATATGTTATTAAATATACTACAGTATGTTCATGCCTGATCATTCTGCGGGGGGCCAAATGTGACAGCTAGAAATTGCTGCCTCTGGTTTCTCTTCTTAATCCGTGGCCTGCGTCTCCGTCTGTATAGCAACCCAATTTTTCGATGCTTCCCAGAGTTCTCTGGGACATCCAGGCACATCGTTGTTGATGCGCTGATTACCTTGTTGGTTGATAATTCAGATATATTGACAGAGACAATCCATCCAATTCCAATCCTTATTGACATCCATGTCAATTTTCTTGGTCGGAAGAGCTCTCTGAAGTTTTGGCATAACAAGTGCCTGCGTTGTGGTGATGAATTTGCTTTTAAACCGGGGTTTGATTGATAAGCAAACACTATTCTTAAGAATTTCTACATTTTGCGAAATTCCTTGAACTTTGCAGCTTCTTCAGATATTAGGGTTTTTTGCGAGCCTCCATCTATAAGGGCCCTTAGCTGCTCGTATTTTCCAGACTTATTTTTAATCTGGATGAGCGCTGTCGACAGCAACGTATCTTGTCCTTTATTTTCATTTAGACAGTTGCTGCTGACGGTCTCATTTTTATTTGCTTCCTCGTGAAGCAAATAGTTGTGCGCTCTAGTGCATTGATTGCAAGTCCAATTCTTTTTGCAGTCTTTAACGCTGTGGCTGCCTAGACATTTGTAGCAAAGCGAGTTTTTGAATACAAACTCCTTGCATTACGGCTCAGCTCGTAATTTCTGACACCTAGTTATTTCATGTCCAGTCAATTGGCAAAAACGGCATCTTTTGTGGCTCATTGTCTTTGCTTCCCTTGACGTATGGGCGGCGCTTTTTTGCACTGAGTCTATTGAGTTATACAGTTGCTCAATAAACTCTATTACATCGTCCAAGGACTGAATTTCTCTGGTCTTTTTTACGTGTTGCTCGTAAAGTTGAAGGACTTCCGTAGAGAATCGTTGCAACAGAATTTGAGCGAATAGAACGTCAGCTTCATTACCAAATTGACCCTTTTCTTTGATAATGAAAATGCATTCTATTGCTGTGTCCAAGAACTTGCGGATACTGCCTTCATCATTGTTCTTCAGCAGTTCCATGTCCACTAGCTGGTTGACGGCGTTAGCAAATATTTTGCGCGTATTTTCGTAGCGCTTGCTTATTACTTCCCAAGCCGAGTTGTAGTTAGCAGACGAGCCAATTAATAAATGGCCTACGACCATTTTGGCTTCTCCCTTAAGGCATGACTTCAGGTAATTCAGCTTTCTTGTGTCGCTGATATCTCTCCTGTTGTGAATCACCTCAGAGAATAACTCGAAGAACGTCGGCCACTCTTTGGGACTTCCATTGAAGTGAGGAAGATCCACTTTCGGTAGCTCTGGAACGTCTTCTTGTGTATTTTGCAAGCCAGCTACTCTTCTGCTTAGTTTTTTTGTGAGTATGCTGACATTGCATTCCAGCTCATCTATCTCATCGATGTCGAAGGCAAATTTTTCGTATTTTGCCTCTAAATCCGTGAGCGTTGACTGGACTTTGTTCCACAGGAAAATCAACTTGTCTTTATAGTCAAGGATTTCTTCCTGGCTGCTGAGCTCTAGATTGGCATACACTTCTTGCATGTGTTGCCTTACTTTTAGAGCTCGCTTGTCCACAAGGTCAACCAGCACATCCATTGGGCTCGAGCTTCTTTGGGAAAATATTATTTCCTGCTGCCTGTGTTGTGCCTTAGATGTCTTTGGTTGTATGGATGCTGTTTCATCGGTGTCTATGGCGTGGTCGGCAACTTCGACTTTCATCAGAGACTCCTCGTAGTTCCTGATGTTTTCCATTGTGCCATCATATATTTTCTCCTTAAAATATTGATGGTCGATGACACCGATTTTGACCAGTATGAGATGATTGGCAGTAAACTCTGCTGCCAATCTATCAATGGCTGGTAACGCATCCTTGTTCGTGATGCTCTGCCGGATCTTGTCATAGATCTCTGATTGCTTTTTGAGCAACTCCAGAGTTTTTGCCGACAGCATTTTGATTGTGTTTTTCTTTTCGTGTGAAAATTTGATCTTAATTTACCCTTTGGCTTGACCCGTTGGAGGTGTTTTTGTTTTGATCGCCTGGTTGATCGTGCTGTGTCTCTACTCACAGCTTGAATTGGTAAGCCAAAAAAGTATTTAAACAATTTTTCACTTCACTTTCACACTAGTCACAAACGAAGCCTTGTGGAGTTTACTCGAAGGACCAAAATGTGTGTACACATCACAAACGTAGCCTTGTGGATCTGGCTCGAAGGTCCAAAAAATGTGTGTACACATCATAAACGAAGCCTTGTGGATCCGGCTCGAAGGTCCAAAAATGTGAATACAAATAACTGTGGTGGTGTTCAGTTATGTAATGATCTATATTCGTCTGAGCAATAGTTCTTATACCTTGGCTCATGCGTATTTCATCTCTTAGCCTAAGTACATTATGTAATGGGTTCTGCGGTTGAGTGGAGCTCCAAGCAGAGGACATGCTATGCTCTCCCGCTATGTAGCTTCATATATATAGCTTGCATATACTTATATGCATATGGCATAAACATTAGGCAAGTGGCATAGCCCTTAGGCAAAGTGCGTACGCGGCATCTCCCACGCTGCTGGTCAGACCACACTTAAGTGGCTGATCATATTCCCATTGTTTATCTTTGCGCTCACTCTATGTTTATGCGTAGGGACAAATGTCACTATATGCGTATTTAGTATACACTATCATATGTTAGGCATATGACGCATTTATATGTAAAATACTCTACATTGCTTCGGGTATTATTGATATGTTATTAAATATACTACAGTATGTTCATGCCTGAGCATTATGTATAGAGAGTTCTGCCGCTGAGTGCAGCTACAAAACGGGAAAGCGTAGTATGCTTGTTTATAAGTATATGCATATGGCATATACATTAGGCAAGCGGCATAAAACTGAGGCAAAGTGCAGACGCGGCATTTCCCACGCTGCTGGTCAGTCCACACATAAGTTGCTGATCATATTTCAGTTGTCTACCTTTGCGCTCGCCTTACGTATGCTTATGCATAGGGACAAAGTGTCACTATGTGCACATGTAGTACACACTATCATATGTTGATCATATAACGCATTTATATGTAGAATACTTTACATTGCTTCGGGTATTATTAATATGTTGTTAAACATACTACAAAGTTTCATATAAATATACGCTGATACCCGTCTTATCTGCGTTTTTTTTAATATTTTTCAGTTTGTATCGAGTATATTTATATATATATATATATATATATATCTATATATATATATATATATCTATATATATATATATATATATATATATATATATATATATATATATATATATAGATATATATATATATATATGTATAATATATGGATTGTTTTTAATTTTATCACCGGGCTGCACAGCATTTCGAAAACTAAATTTTTGGCATGCGACGATAGTATTTTCATCAAACGTCGGGATAGTTTCTGTTTAATTACTTATTAAAAGATTTTTGTGACTGACGACAGTAGGCTAATAGGCCTATATGCGGAAAGTAAATCCCCCAACTTATTCCGTTTTGAAATGTGAGCGTTTTAGAAACTTTACTCTTTTCGGAGGGAGTGCGTCTATCTCAATATACTTCTTTGTTTATCATTTAAATATTTGATCCCATTGAAAATGGGATATCAAGGTATAATGGTTTTGTTAAAATATACGTCACAGGCAAAAGGAGACGTGGCAGACCCCATAAACTATATATTTTCTTGATCAAGACGACAAGAAGAGAGGATTAAGCCCTGATCATCTGTCAGTCCGTGTAAACGCGTCGATCTCAGCGTCTATAAGAGCTAGAGTTTTTGTTGTAGGTCGGTATATCTATATAGCACGCACATATCAAGTTTGTTTCAAATAATCGATAATCCTAACCATAACCCGCTTATATGTTATTAATTAAACACATGATCGCAATGCAGTGATTAAATCATTTTTCGTACGGCTTAAGAACTAGATCTTCCAAATTGTTATACCCTGATCCCATTGAAAATGGGAAATCAGGGTATAATGGTTTTGTGCAAATGTATGTAACAGGCAGGAGGCGTGGCAGACCCCATAAAGTATATATATTCTTGATCAGGACGACAAGCCGAGTCGATTAAGCCCTGTCTGTCTGTCTGTCCGTCCGTCAGTCCGTCTGTCCTTATGTGTGAACGCGTGGATCTCAGCATCTATAAGAGCTAGAGAATTGAATTTTTTATTGTAGGTCCGTGTATAACACGCGCAGTTTGTTTCAAAAATTCGATAACTATTTGCATTTAATTGTTACCGAATAAAAACATAATTGAAATGCAGTTAATCAATTATATCTCGGACGTCTTAAGAGCTAGAGACTCCAAATTTTGTATTTAGTCTTATGTATATTTTATGCAATTTTGATTTTTGTTGGATTTTGGATACCGGATCCCAATTCCCCCAAATTCTTAGAATTTAAGTTTAGTTGGAACTAGGGCCATTATGTCAAGGCGTTTGCATCTCAACTAAGCCAATAGGATATGTACATCATATGCTGAAAATTTCATTAAAATCCATTAAGTAAAACAGAAGTTATTAAACAAAACGTTTGGCCAATTTACAAAAGCACATCAAGTGTCTAGCTCTTGTAGATGCTGAGATCCACGCGTTCACACATACGGACAGACGGACGAACAGACAGACGGACAGTGCTCACTCGACTCGGCTTGTCGTCCTGATCAAGAATATACTTTATATATACTTTAAATATTCTTTATACTTTATATATACTTTATGGGGTCTGTCTCCTTTTGCCTGCACAAAACCATTGTACCCTGATTTCCCATATTCAATGGGATCAGGGTATAATAATGAATATGAAATATTCTTTAAATAATTGGAATCGCCGATTCAGAAGGTTCTGTGTAACTCCTGGTCGAGTCGTCTCGACTTGAGCACTCATGTCACTTATTGAAGAACTGTGGTCTTTCAATATTACCAGTGTTGTCATTTAAATTATATAACAATAAATAAAATTTTTGTTAAAGTATTTTAATATTATGTAGTAACAAGTAATAATTATTGTAAGACTAGCATTTGGAATTGAAGCGAGAATGTCGCTCTCTTTGTGGTCGCATCAAAACTCAAAGCCGTTGGACATTGTTGCAATAATTGTGTATATCAGAAGAAGAAAACCCCAAGGTAAATGACGACGATTAAGCTCTGTGGTGAATTATATCGATTAAAAAATTGAAAATGACAGCCTTGAACGGCTTGTACTTGTACCCCATTACAAGTATGACAGTATCGCAAGAAAAGACAAAATTGGTTAAGGACAGCGAGGAATACGTGGACTTTATTGACGCGAAGCAAAATTGGTTCCGAAAAAGTAAAAGCTATATTTAACTTCAGGTCATTCTTTGCCATAGTAAGTCATTACAGAAGATTCGTAAATGACATCGCAAAATAACTAGACTCCTAACAAATATTCTTAAAGGTCAAATCCCTGCTCTACCGGATTTGTTAACACACGTCAAAAAAAAAAATGTGCTAAGAGTGTTTGCAAACAATGAAAGCAATTAAACGATTTTATTTAAAATGCCAGCAATAAAGCTATATACACTTACTAAAACAAAAAGCTACTCTCAAATCAGATTATAATTTAAAAAATTAAAATTTTATTAAAGAAAAGTGTGCATCTTTTGACACTGGTCAGAAACTGGTATATGTGTTAATTAGCAACGACGTGAATTTGTAAGGAAAAGGTGTTTAAGTAAACTCTATAGGAAATACTCTTGTAAATCGAATGTATGTTTTGCAATGGAGCCATAATTCAAAACATGAGAAACTAACTTAGATTCTACATAATAAGACTGTTTTGAGAAATATATGAGATGAGATGAGATGAGGAAGCAATATACACAAACCTCAAAAACACATAAAGACAGAAAATATGGATATGTTTTATTTTGAAGAAATATAATGGCATTGAGCGATGTCCAAAATGTAATACTCACAATTACTCTTGCCAATATTATTAGCATATTATTAGCATATTAACATATTAATGGTAAGAGGGTACCGTTTTTTTGTGACACTAACATACTTTTTCAGTTCAAGAAAAGATGCGAGGATATTCAGAAAGTCTTCGATAGTTTCAAATGGCGGAATGAGCGTGGCAATAAAAACAGACAAGACTGTTCATCGATAGCTACGAAATTACCGAGAATTCTCATAATCTTTAATGTAGTAGTAGAAATAACGTTAAATTCATTCCTTGAAATTGCGTTTGGTCCATTGTTAGTAAAGGCAATTAAATGTATGGGTTTGTCGCAGATATGTACATTTTCTTGGTATGATCATACTACACCAAATGTTAATCTTCGTTAGACATTTTCAGTAAGTGACGTCATTGGCGTTAATTTATGTTTTTTTTCGGCGGTATAGCTAGAACGCTGAAAATGTCATCAAAGTGTCACGCTCATTGGTACTATGTAATAAAAACAAATTTTTTTTACCTTTAATCTTGGCTTGCCATCACGATGATATAATAGAATAGGGTTAGAAATATAACTGAATTTTTGCAAAAAACAATAATGTTACATTTAAATTTCCACTCCCCTTAAGGGTGTGGACATCGTTTTTGGTAAGTCTGTATATCAAATATTCTTCATAAACATTTTCACCCATATTTTTCTTATATTTCACACGTTTCAGTGCAAAAATTATTTTGTTTATTTTTTGTTTTAATATTTGTTATATTATCACATCCTGACTCAGCTAGACTACACTTATATTGAGGTTCGGACATCATAACACCTTCCATATCTAAAAAGCGGGTGTGCATTTCAGCAGCAATAAAGCGCTTAGTTGCTGCTAAATCCAAACGATGTGCAGATTAGTAATAGGTAATATTTTTATTTTAATTTGGTATCATTGAGCTATAATGAATTTTATTTAATTAATTATTTAAAGTTTATAATTATAATTTACGTGTTACACAAATATACTAGGCAAAGACGAGTTGTTGCATATATTTTTCACACGAACATCGATGTTTATGCAATCTAAAGTTACTGGACATTGAAGAATGGCTTCTTCATAATATCTTAATATATACATATTTTAGTTATAATATATTGTGTGACTAGTAAATGAAATTTTTTTTAAATAAAAACCAATGGTGCAATGGTACCTGATGATATTAAATAAAAATTGCACATTCCTGTTCAAACTGTTTTAGAGTGTTTAATGCTCCTGACTACGAATATACATTCTTGAACCATACTTTTTATCTTTACGTAACTCATGAAGATGATATATATTTCATGCTCGTTACTTGCATATAAAAATTAAACGTGTGCGTTAACCACAGACCACAACCAGTCACAGTCGCGGCAGTTGTAAGCATCGAGCATTTATCTCTCTCGGCACCTCATTAAAATTGGCAACATAATGACCACAGTTGTACAGCTAGAACGCTGAAAATGTGTTAATTAAGGTGAAATTGTTATTTCTTAATTAATAATTAATTTCTCTGTCCGTACGTCTGTAAGTCTGTCCGTCCGTCTGTCTGAGCTTATGTGTGAACGCGTCGATCTCAGCATCTATAAGAGCTAGAGACTTGAAATTTTTTGTAGGTTCGTGTATAGTACGCTCATACCAAGTCTGTTTCAAATATTCGATAACTATTCCCATTTAATTGTTATCGAATAAAAACATGAACGAATTGCAGTTAATACATTATATTTCGTACGTCTGAAGAGCTAGAGATTTAGTTTTATGTATATTTTGTGAAATTTTTATTTTTGATGGATTTTGGATACTGGGTCAAAATTTCCCCAAATTCTTAAAATTTAAGTTTAGTTGGAACTAGGGCCATTACATGAAAGCGTTTGCATCTCTAAAAAGCCAATAGGCTATGTAGATCATATGCTGAAAATTTCATTAAAATACATTAAGTAAAACAGAAGTTTTTAAACAAAACGTTTGGCCAATTTACAAAAGCACATCAAATGTCTAGCTCTTGTAGATGCTGAGATCCACGCGTTCACACATACGGACAGACGGACGAACAGACAGACGGACAGTGCTCACTCGACTCGGCTTGTCATCCTGATCAAGAATATATATACTTTATGGGGTCTGCCACGCCTCCTTCTGCCTGTTACATACATTTGTACAAAACCATTACACCCTGACTTCCCATTTTCAATGGGATCAGGATATAAAAAGCTAGAGATTTGGAATTTCAAATGCATTCTTGTATATCTTTCTTTTGGATAAATAATTTCGCTTCCTTATTATCGATCAATATCGATAATCTGGCTTCGTTTTGTAAGCGTAGCTGGTATACCGTGAGGATAAGAGATTTACAGTGTAGGTTCCTGTAGTGAATAAAAAGATTATGTATATTTGGGTTTGGGTACTTTCCCTCTTCCCCTTCACAAAAAACATACTTCAAATATAATAAACTTGTGCTTTGGCAAATACAAGCATGTATGGATAACTTTGCCCTGAAAATTTAATTAAGAATATCCATCTAACACAAAAGTTATTTAACTATTAAGTTCCCATAGTAAAGCCTACACTGCGGTCTGCAGTCGCATCGCTATCACTGAAACCGCATAATCTGCGCATAAAGCAGAGCGCGTTGTCAAACATGCATACAAGAAAGTTAGAAAGCTCTAGTCGGGATGCCCGACTAGGGAATACCCTGCTCCCAGTCCTGTCTGAGTTTTTTAATATTTTCCGCAGTTTGTATCGAATATTCAAAAAAAAAAATAAACAAATAAGAATAGTACGACACCAGGATTCGAATCCACTGCTTTTACGCAACGCGCACCAACTTTACCAACACCGCCCTTCATAATTAAAGAAAAAAAACAATAATAAATGTCCAGTCCCGAACCAAGGGACTAACCGCTTATAAGCGCCGCCTCCACCAATGCAGCCACTGCACCACTTGCAAAAAGAGTTGCAAATTTATAGTTAATAAGCAGCTGATAATTCAAGCAGGATTCAATCGCAATTTCGATTCTTCAAATAGAAAAGAATACTCGCATTTGAATGTATGTGTACACACGCAAAGGAAAAATGCGTGCGCGTGGCGCTGCTGACATGTGCTTTTGCAAATTGGCCAAACGTTTAGCTTAATAAATTCTGTTTTACTTAATGATAAATTCTGTTTTACTTCACATAATGGCCCCATTTTGAGCTGAATTTTGGGAAATTTGGAGCAAGTATCCAAAATTCAACCAAAATCATAATTGCATAAAATATACATAAAACTAAATACAAATTTGGAGGCTCTATCTCTTAAGATGTAAGAGATATAATTTATTAACTGCATTTCAATCATGTTTTTATTCGATAACAATTAAATACGAATAGTTGTCGAATATTCGAAACAAACTCGATATGCGCGTGCTATGCACAAACCTACAAAAAAAATTTCTCTCTAGCTCTTATGGATGCTGAGATCGACGCGTTCACACATACGTACAGACAGAGTCGGGCAGGACTCAATCGACTCGGCTTTTCGTCCTGATAAAGAATATACTTTATATATACTTTAAATATTCTTTATACTTTATATATACTTTATGGGGTCTGTCACGCCTCCTTTGGCCTGCACAAAACCATTGTACCCTGATTTCCCATATTCAATGGGATCAGGGTATAATAATGAATATGAAATAATCTTTAAATAATTGGAATCGCCGATTCAGAAGGTTCTGTGTAACTCCTGGTCGAGTCGTCTCGACTTGAGCACTCATGTCACTTATTGAAGAACTGTGGTCTTTCAATATTACCAGTGTTGTCATTTAAATTAAATAACAATAAATAAAATTTTTGTTAAAGTATTTTAATATTATGTAGTAACAAATAATAATTATTGTAAGACTAGCATTTGGAATTGAAGCGAGAATGTCGCTCTCTTTGTGGTCGCATCAAAACTCAAAGCCGTTGGACATTGTTGCAATAATTGTGTATATCAGAAGAAGAAGAAATTGAAAATGACAGTGTTGAACGGCTTGTACTTGTACCCCATTACAAGTATGACAGTATCGCAAGAAAAGACAAAATTGGTTAAGGACAGCGAGGAATACGTGGACTTTATTGACGCGAAGCAAAATTGGTTCCGAAAAAGTAAAAGCTATATTTAACTTCAGGTCATTCTTTGCCATAGTAAGTCATTACAGAAGATTCGTAAATGACATCGCAAAATAACTAGACTCCTAACAAATATTCTTAAAGGTCAAATCCCTGCTCTACCGGATTTGTTAACACACGTCAAAAAAAAAAATGTGCTAAGAGTGTTTGCAAACAATGAAAGCAATTAAACGATTTTATTTAAAATGCCAGCAATAAAGCTATATACACTTACTAAAACAAAAAGCTACTCTCAAATCAGATTATAATTTAAAAAATTAAAATTTTATTAAAGAAAAGTGTGCATCTTTTGACACTGGTCAGAAACTGGTATATGTGTTAATTAGCAACGACGTGAATTTGTAAGGAAAAGGTGTTTAAGTAAACTCTATAGGAAATACTCTTGTAAATCGAATGTATGTTTTGCAATGGAGCCATAATTCAAAACATGAGAAACTAACTTAGATTCTACATAATAAGACTGTTTTGAGAAATATATGAGATGAGATGAGATGAGGAAGCAATATACACAAACCTCAAAAACACATAAAGACAGAAAATATGGATATGTTTTATTTTGAAGAAATATAATGGCATTGAGCGAAGTCCAAAATGTAATACTCACAATTACTCTTGCCAATATTATTAGCATATTAGCATATTAGCATATTAACATATTAATGGTAAGAGGGTACCGTTTTTTTGTGACACTAACATACTTTTTCAGTTCAAGAAAAGATGCGAGGATATTCAGAAAGTCTTCGATAGTTTCAAATGGCGGAATGAGCGTGGCAATAAAAACAGACAAGACTGTTCATCGATAGCTACGAAATTACCGAGAATTCTCATAATCTTTAATGTAGTAGTAGAAATAACGTTAAATTCATTCCTTGAAATTGCGTTTGGTCCATTGTTAGTAAAGGCAATTAAATGTATGGGTTTGTCGCAGATATGTACATTTTCTTGGTATGATCATACTACACCAAATGTTAATCTTCGTTAGACATTTTCAGTAAGTGACGTCATTGGCGTTAATTTATGTTTTTTTTTCGGCGGTATAGCTAGAACGCTGAAAATGTCATCAAAGTGTCACGCTCATTGGTACTATGTAATAAAAACAAATTTTTTTACTTTTAATCTTGGCTTGCCATCACGATGATATAATAGAATAGGGTTAGAAATATAACAGAATTTTTGCAAAAAACAATAATGTTACATTCAAATTTCCACTCCCCTAAAGGGTGTGGACATCGGTTTTGGTAAGTCTGTATATCAAATATTCTTCATAAACATTTTCACCCATATTTTTCTTATATTTCACACGTTTCAGTGCAAAAATTATTTTGTTTATTTTTTGTTTTAATATTTGTTATATTATCACAGCCTGACTCAGCTAGACTACACTTATATTGAGGTTCGGACATCATAACACCTTCCATATCTAAAAAGCGGGTGTGCATTTCAGCAGCAATAAAGCGCTTAGTTGCTGCTAAATCCAAACGATGTGCAGATTAGTAATAGGTAATATTTTTATTTTAATTTGGTATCATTGAGCTATAATGAATTTTATTTAATTAATTATTTAAAGTTTATAATTATAATTTACGTGTTACACAAATATACTAGGCAAAGACGAGTTGTTGCATATATTTTTCACACGAACATCGATGTTTATGCAATCTAATGTTACTGGACATTGAAGAATGGCTTCTTCATAATATCTTAATATATACATATTTTAGTTATAATATATTGTGTGACTAGTAAATGAAATTTTTTTTAAATAAAAACCAATGGTGCAATGGTACCTGATGATATTAAATAAAAATTGCACATTCCTGTTCAAACTGTTTTAGAGTGTTTAATGCTCCTGACTACGAATATACATTCTTGAACCATACTTTTTATCTTTACGTAACTCATGAAGATGATATATATTTCATGCTCGTTACTTGCATATAAAAATTAAACGTGTGCGTTAACCACAGACCACAACCAGTCACAGTCGCGGCAGTTGTAAGCATCGAGCATTTATCTCTCTCGTCACTTCATTAAAATTGGCAACATAATGACCACAGTTGTACAGCTAGAACGCTGAAAATGTGTTAATTAAGGTGAAATTGTTATTTCTTAATTAATAATTAATTTCTCTGTCCGTACGTCTGTAAGTCTGTCCGTCCGTCTGTCTGAGCTTATGTGGGAACGCGTCGATCTCAGCATCTATAAGAGCTAGAGACTTGAAATTTTTTGTAGGTTCGTGTATAGTACGCTCATACCAAGTCTGTTTCAAATATTCGATAACTATTCCCATTTAATTGTTATCGAATAAAAACATGATCGAATTGCAGTTAATACATTATATTTCGTACGTCTGAAGAGCTAGAGATTTAGTTTTATGTATATTTTGTGAAATTTTTATTTTTGATGGATTTTGGATACTGGGTCAAAATTTCCCCAAATTCTTAAAATTTAAGTTTAGTTGAAACTAGGGCCATTACATGAAGGCGTTTGCATCTCTAAAAAGCCAATAGGCTATGTAGATCATATGCTGAAAATTTCATTAAAATACATTAAGTAAAACAGAAGTTATTAAACAAAACGTTTGGCCAATTTACAAAAGCACATCAAGTGTCTAGCTCTTGTAGATGCTGAGGTCCACGCGTTCACACATACGGACAGACGGACAGTGCTCACTCGACTCGGCTTGTCATCCTGATCAAGAATATATATACTTTATGGGGTCTGCCACGCCTCCTTCTGCCTGTTACATACATTTGTACAAAACCATTACACCCTGACTTCCCATTTTCAATGGGATCAGGGTATAAAAAGCTAGAGATTTGGAATTTCAAATGCATTCTTGTATATCTTTCTTTTGGATAAATAATTTCGCTTCCTTATTATCGATCAATATCGATAATCTGGCTTCGTTTTGTAAGCGTAGCTGGTATACCGTGAGGATAAGAGATTTACAGTGTAGGTTCCTGTAGTGAATAAAAAGATTATGTATATTTGGGTTTGGGTACTTTCCCTCTTCCCCTTCACAAAAAACATACTTCAAATATAATAAACTTGTGCTTTGGCAAATACAAGCATGTATGGATAACTTTGCCCTGAAAATTTAATTAAGAAAATCCATCTAACACAAAAGTTATTCAACTATTAAGTTCCCATAGTAAAGCCTACACTGCGGTCTGCAGTCGCATCGCTATCACTGAAACCGCATAATCTGCGCATAAAGCAGAGCGCGTTGTCAAACATGCATACAAGAAAGTTAGAAAGCTCTAGTCGGGATGCCCGACTAGGGAATACCCTGCTCCCAGTCCTGTCTGAGTTTTTTAATATTTTCCGCAGTTTGTATCGAATATTCAAAAAAAAAATAAACAAATAAGAATAGTACGACACCAGGATTCGAATCCACTGCTTTTACGCAACGCGCACCAACTTTACCAACACCGCCCTTCATAATTAAAGAAAAAAAACAATAATAAATGTCCAGTCCCGAACCAAGGGACTAACCGCTTATAAGCGCCGCCTCCACCAATGCAGCCACTGCACCACTTGCAAAAAGAGTTGCAAATTTATAGTTAATAAGCAGCTGATAATTCAAGCAGGATTCAATCGCAATTTCGATTCTTCGAATAGAAAAGAATACTCGCATTTGAATGTATGTGTACACACGCAAAGGAAAAATGCGTGCGCGTGGCGCTGCTGACATGTGCTTTTGCAAATTGGCCAAACGTTTAGCTTAATAAATTCTGTTTTACTTAATGATAAATTCTGTTTTACTTCACATAATGGCCCCATTTTGAGCTGAATTTTGGGAAATTTGGAGCAAGTATCCAAAATTCAACCAAAATCATAATTGCATAAAATATACATAAAACTAAATACAAATTTGGAGGCTCTATCTCTTAAGATGTAAGAGATATAATTTATTAACTGCATTTCAATCATGTTTTTATTCGATAACAATTAAATACGAATAGTTGTCGAATATTCGAAACAAACTCGATATGCGCGTGCTATGCACAAACCTACAAAAAAAATTTCTCTCTAGCTCTTATGGATGCTGAGATCGACGCGTTCACACATACGTACAGACAGAGTCGGGCAGGACTCAATCGACTCGGCTTTTCGTCCTGATAAAGAATATACTTTATATATACTTTAAATATTCTTTATACTTTATATATACTTTATGGGGTCTGTCACGCCTCCTTTGGCCTGCACAAAACCATTGTACCCTGATTTCCCATATTCAATGGGATCAGGGTATAATAATGAATATGAAATAATCTTTAAATAATTGGAATCGCCGATTCAGAAGGTTCTGTGTAACTCCTGGTCGAGTCGTCTCGACTTGAGCACTCATGTCACTTATTGAAGAACTGTGGTCTTTCAATATTACCAGTGTTGTCATTTAAATTATATAACAATAAATAAAATTTTTGTTAAAGTATTTTAATATTATGTAGTAACAAATAATAATTATTGTAAGACTAGCATTTGGAATTGAAGCGAGAATGTCGCTCTCTTTGTGGTCGCATCAAAACTCAAAGCCGTTGGACATTGTTGCAATAATTGTGTATATCAGAAGAAGAAGAAATTGAAAATGACAGTGTTGAACGGCTTGTACTTGTACCCCATTACAAGTATGACAGTATCGCAAGAAAAGACAAAATTGGTTAAGGACAGCGAGGAATACGTGGACTTTATTGACGCGAAGCAAAATTGGTTCCGAAAAAGTAAAAGCTATATTTAACTTCAGGTCATTCTTTGCCATAGTAAGTCATTACAGAAGATTCGTAAATGACATCGCAAAATAACTAGACTCCTAACAAATATTCATAAAGGTCAAATCCCTGCTCTACCGGATTTGTTAACACACGTCAAAAAAAAAAATGTGCTAAGAGTGTTTGCAAACAATGAAAGCAATTAAACGATTTTATTTAAAATGCCAGCAATAAAGCTATATACACTTACTAAAACAAAAAGCTACTCTCAAATCAAATTATAATTTAAAAAATTAAAATTTTATTAAAGAAAAGTGTGCATCTTTTGACACTGGTCAGAAACTGGTATATGTGTTAATTAGCAACGACGTGAATTTGTAAGGAAAAGGTGTTTAAGTAAACTCTATAGGAAATACTCTTGTAAATCGAATGTATGTTTTGCAATGGAGCCATAATTCAAAACATGAGAAACTAACTTAGATTCTACATAATAAGACTGTTTTGAGAAATATATGAGATGAGATGAGATGAGGAAGCAATATACACAAACCTCAAAAACACATAAAGACAGAAAATATGGATATGTTTTATTTTGAAGAAATATAATGGCATTGAGCGATGTCCAAAATGTAATACTCACAATTACTCTTGCCAATATTATTAGCATATTATTAGCATATTAACATATTAATGGTAAGAGGGTACCGTTTTTTTTGTGACACTAACATACTTTTTCAGTTCAAGAAAAGATGCGAGGATATTCAGAAAGTCTTCGATAGTTTCAAATGGCGGAATGAGCGTGGCAATAAAAACAGACAAGACTGTTCATCGATAGCTACGAAATTACCGAGAATTCTCATAATCTTTAATGTAGTAGTAGAAATAACGTTAAATTCATTCCTTGAAATTGCGTTTGGTCCATTGTTAGTAAAGGCAATTAAATGTATGGGTTTGTCGCAGATATGTACATTTTCTTGGTATGATCATACTACACCAAATGTTAATCTTCGTTAGACATTTTCAGTAAGTGACGTCATTGGCGTTAATTTATGTTTTTTTTTCGGCGGTATAGCTAGAACGCTGAAAATGTCATCAAAGTGTCACGCTCATTGGTACTATGTAATAAAAACAAATTTTTTTACTTTTAATCTTGGCTTGCCATCACGATGATATAATAGAATAGGGTTAGAAATATAACAGAATTTTTGCAAAAAACAATAATGTTACATTCAAATTTCCACTCCCCTAAAGGGTGTGGACATCGGTTTTGGTAAGTCTGTATATCAAATATTCTTCATAAACATTTTCACCCATATTTTTCTTATATTTCACACGTTTCAGTGCAAAAATTATTTTGTTTATTTTTTGTTTTAATATTTGTTATATTATCACAGCCTGACTCAGCTAGACTACACTTATATTGAGGTTCGGACATCATAACACCTTCCATATCTAAAAAGCGGGTGTGCATTTCAGCAGCAATAAAGCGCTTAGTTGCTGCTAAATCCAAACGATGTGCAGATTAGTAATAGGTAATATTTTTATTTTAATTTGGTATCATTGAGCTATAATGAATTTTATTTAATTAATTATTTAAAGTTTATAATTATAATTTACGTGTTACACAAATATACTAGGCAAAGACGAGTTGTTGCATATATTTTTCACACGAACATCGATGTTTATGCAATCTAATGTTACTGGACATTGAAGAATGGCTTCTTCATAATATCTTAATATATACATATTTTAGTTATAATATATTGTGTGACTAGTAAATGAAATTTTTTTTAAATAAAAACCAATGGTGCAATGGTACCTGATGATATTAAATAAAAATTGCACATTCCTGTTCAAACTGTTTTAGAGTGTTTAATGCTCCTGACTACGAATATACATTCTTGAACCATACTTTTTATCTTTACGTAACTCATGAAGATGATATATATTTCATGCTCGTTACTTGCATATAAAAATTAAACGTGTGCGTTAACCACAGACCACAACCAGTCACAGTCGCGGCAGTTGTAAGCATCGAGCATTTATCTCTCTCGGCACTTCATTAAAATTGGCAACATAATGACCACAGTTGTACAGCTAGAACGCTGAAAATGTGTTAATTAAGGTGAAATTGTTATTTCTTAATTAATAATTAATTTCTCTGTCCGTACGTCTGTAAGTCTGTCCGTCCGTCTGTCTGAGCTTATGTGTGAACGCGTCGATCTCAGCATCTATAAGAGCTAGAGACTTGAAATTTTTTGTAGGTTCGTGTATAGTACGCTCATACCAAGTCTGTTTCAAATATTCGATAACTATTCCCATTTAATTGTTATCGAATAAAAACATGAACGAATTGCAGTTAATACATTATATTTCGTACGTCTGAAGAGCTAGAGATTTAGTTTTATGTATATTTTGTGAAATTTTTATTTTTGATGGATTTTGGATACTGGGTCAAAATTTCCCCAAATTCTTAAAATTTAAGTTTAGTTGGAACTAGGGCCATTACATGAAGGCGTTTGCATCTCTAAAAAGCCAATAGGCTATGTAGATCATATGCTGAAAATTTCATTAAAATACATTAAGTAAAACAGAAGTTATTAAACAAAACGTTTGGCCAATTTACAAAAGCACATCAAGTGTCTAGCTCTTGTAGATGCTGAGATCCACGCGTTCACACATACGGACAGACGGACGAACAGACAGACGGACAGTGCTCACTCGACTCGGCTTGTCATCCTGATCAAGAATATATATACTTTATGGGGTCTGCCACGCCTCCTTCTGCCTGTTACATACATTTGTACAAAACCATTACACCCTGACTTCCCATTTTCAATGGGATCAGGGTATAAAAAGCTAGAGATTTGGAATTTCAAATGCATTCTTGTATATCTTTCTTTTGGATAAATAATTTCGCTTCCTTATTATCGATCAATATCGATAATCTGGCTTCGTTTTGTAAGCGTAGCTGGTATACCGTGAGGATAAGAGATTTACAGTGTAGGTTCCTGTAGTGAATAAAAAGATTATGTATATTTGGGTTTGGGTACTTTCCCTCTTCCCCTTCACAAAAAACATACTTCAAATATAATAAACTTGTGCTTTGGCAAATACAAGCATGTATGGATAACTTTGCCCTGAAAATTTAATTAAGAAAATCCATCTAACACAAAAGTTATTCAACTATTAAGTTCCCATAGTAAAGCCTGCACTGCGGTCTGCAGTCGCATCGCTATCACTGAAACCGCATAATCTGCGCATAAAGCAGAGCGCGTTGTCAAACATGCTTACAAGAAAGTTAGAAAGCTCTAGTCGGGATGCCCGACTAGGAAATACCCTGCTCCCAGTCCTGTCTGAGTTTTTTAATATTTTCCGCAGTTTGTATCGAATATTCAAAAAAAAAAAAAAACAAATAAGAATAGTACGACACCAGGATTCGAATCCACTGCTTTTACGCAACGCGCACCAACTTTACCAACACCGCCCTTCATAATTAAAGAAAAAAAACAATAATAAATGTCCAGTCCCGAACCAAGGGACTAACCGCTTATAAGCGCCGCCTCCACCAATGCAGCCACTGCACCACTTGCAAAAAGAGTTGCAAATTTATAGTTAATAAGCAGCTGATAATTCAAGCAGGATTCAATCGCAATTTCGATTCTTCGAATAGAAAAGAATACTCGCATTTGAATGTATGTGTACACACGCAAAGGAAAAATGCGTGCGCGTGGCGCTGCTGACATGTGCTTTTGCAAATTGGCCAAACGTTTAGCTTAATAAATTCTGTTTTACTTAATGGATTTCAAGGAAATTTTCAGCATATGATCTTCATATTCTATTGGCTTGGTAGAGATGCAAGCACCTTCACATAATGGCCCCATTTTGAGCTGAATTTTGGGAAATTTGGAGCAAGTATCCAAAATTCAACCAAAATCATAATTGCATAAAATATACATAAAACTAAATACAAATTTGGAGGCTCTATCTCTTAAGATGTAAGAGATATAATTTATTAACTGCATTTCAATCATGTTTTTATTCGATAACAATTAAATACGAATAGTTGTCGAATATTCGAAACAAACTCGATATGCGCGTGCTATGCACAAACCTACAAAAAAAATTTCTCTCTAGCTCTTATGGATGCTGAGATCGACGCGTTCACACATACGTACAGACAGAGTCGGGCAGGACTCAATCGACTCGGCTTGTCGTCCTGATAAAGAATATACTTTATATATACTTTAAATATTCTTTATACTTTATATATACTTTATGGGGTCTGTCACGCCTCCTTTGGCCTGCACAAAACCATTGTACCCTGATTTCCCATATTCAATGGGATCAGGGTATAATAATGAATATGAAATAATCTTTAAATAATTGGAATCGCCGATTCAGAAGGTTCTGTGTAACTCCTGGTCGAGTCGTCTCGACTTGAGCACTCATGTCACTTATTGAAGAACTGTGGTCTTTCAATATTACCAGTGTTGTCATTTAAATTATATAACAATAAATAAAATTTTTGTTAAAGTATTTTAATATTATGTAGTAACAAGTAATAATTATTGTAAGACTAGCATTTGGAATTGAAGCGAGAATGTCGCTCTCTTTGTGGTCGCATCAAAACTCAAAGCCGTTGGACATTGTTGCAATAATTGTGTATATCAGAAGAAGAAGAAATTGAAAATGACAGTGTTGAACGGCTTGTACTTGTACCCCATTACAAGTATGACAGTATCGCAAGAAAAGACAAAATTGGTTAAGGACAGCGAGGAATACGTGGACTTTATTGACGCGAAGCAAAATTGGTTCCGAAAAAGTAAAAGCTATATTTAACTTCAGGTCATTCTTTGCCATAGTAAGTCATTACAGAAGATTCGTAAATGACATCGCAAAATAACTAGACTCCTAACAAATATTCTTAAAGGTCAAATCCCTGCTCTACCGGATTTGTTAACACACGTCAAAAAAAAAATGTGCTAAGAGTGTTTGCAAACAATGAAAGCAATTAAACGATTTTATTTAAAATGCCAGCAATAAAGCTATATACACTTACTAAAACAAAAAGCTACTCTCAAATCAAATTATAATTTAAAAAATTAAAATTTTATTAAAGAAAAGTGTGCATCTTTTGACACTGGTCAGAAACTGGTATATGTGTTAATTAGCAACGACGTGAATTTGTAAGGAAAAGGTGTTTAAGTAAACTCTATAGGAAATACTCTTGTAAATCGAATGTATGTTTTGCAATGGAGCCATAATGCAAAACATGAGAAACTAACTTAGATTCTACATAATAAGACTGTTTTGAGAAATTGATGAGATGAGATGAGATGAGGCAACAATATACACAAACCTCGAAAACACATAAAGACAGAAAATATGGATATGTTTTATTTTGAAGAAATATAATGGCATTGAGCGAAGTCCAAAATGTAATACTCACAATTACACTTGCCAATATTATTAGCATATTAACATATTAATGGTAAGAGGGTACCGTTTTTTTGTGACACTAACACAACATCGTCTTTTGCGGTTGTAGCATACTTTTTCAGTTCAAGAAAAGACGAGATGCGAGGATATTCAGAAAGTCTTCGATAGTTTCAAATGGTGGAATGAGCGTGCCAATTCTTGAATAACAGACAAGACTGTTCATCGATAGCTACGAAATTACCGAGAATTCTCATAATCTTTAATGTAGTAGTAGAAATAACGTTAAATTCATTGTATTCCATAAATTTTGTATTTATTAAATCCTTGAAATTGCGTTTGGTCCATTGTTAGTAAAGGCAATTAAATGTATGGGTTTGTCGCAGATATGTACATTTTCTTGGTATGATCATACTACACCAAATGTTAATCTTCGTTAGACATTTTCAGTAAGTGACGTCATTGGCGTTAATTTATGTTTTTTTTTTTCGGCGGTATAGCTAGAACGCTGAAAATGTCATCAAAGTGTCACGCTCATTGGTACTATGTAATAAAAACAAATTTTTTTTACTTTTAATCTTGGCTTGCCATCACGATGATATAATAGAATATGGTTAGAAATATAACAGAATTTTTGCAAAAAACAATAATGTTACATTCAAATTTCCACTCCCCTAAAGGGTGTGGACATCGTTTTTGGTAAGTCTGTATATCAAATATTCTTCATAAACATTTTCACCCATATTTTTCTTATATTTCACACGTTTCAGTGCAAAAATTATTTTGTTTATTTTTTGTTTTAATATTTGTTATATTATCACATCCTGACTCAGCTAGACTACACTTATATTGAGGTTCGGACATCATAACACCTTCCATATCTAAAAAGCGGGTGTGCATTTCAGCAGCAATAAAGCGCTTAGTTGCTGCTAAATCCAAACGATGTGCAGATTAGTAATAGGTAATATTTTTATTTTAATTTGGTATCATTGATCTATAATGAATTTTATTTAATTAATTATTTAAAGTTTATAATTATAATTTACGTGTTACACAAATATACTAGGCAAAGACGAGTTGTTGCATATATTTTTCACACGAACATCGATGTTTATGCAATCTAAAGTTACTGGACATTGAAGAATGGCTTCTCCATAATATCTTAATATATACATATTTTAGTTATAATATATTGTGTGACTAGTAAATGAATTTTTTTTAAATAAAAACCAATGGTGCAATGGTACCTGATGATATTAAATAAAAATTGCACATTCCTGTTCAAACTGTTTTAGAGTGTTTAATGCTCCTGACTACGAATATACATTCTTGAACCATACTTTTTATCTTTACGTAACTCATGAAGATGATATATATTTCATGCTCGTTACTTGCATATAAAAATTAAACGTGTGCGTTAACCACAGACCACAACCAGTCACAGTCGCGGCAGTTGTAAGCATCGAGCATTTATCTCTCTCGGCACTTCATTAAAATTGGCAACATAATGACCACAGTTGTACAGCTAGAACGCTGAAAATGTGTTAATTAAGGTGAAATTGTTATTTCTTAATTAATAATTAATTTCTCTGTCCGTACGTCTGTAAGTCTGTCCGTCCGTCTGTCTGAGCTTATGTGTGAACGCGTCGATCTCAGCATCTATAAGAGCTAGAGACTTGAAATTTTTTGTAGGTTCGTGTATAGTACGCTCATACCAAGTCTGTTTCAAATATTCGATAACTATTCCCATTTAATTGTTATCGAATAAAAACATGAACGAATTGCAGTTAATACATTATATTTCGTACGTCTGAAGAGCTAGAGATTTAGTTTTATGTATGTTGTGTGTTATTTCAGTTCTTGGTGCAGAACCAAGACTGAGTATTTGTTTATAGTGTTTTTTGTAAGCCTCTAGTACAGAACCAGTGACTACGGGCGTCGCAACTAATACTTGAATCAGTTGGACAACGGAGATGAGTAGAATTAGTGAAGGGCGAGACGAGATGCTCTATTTTCAAGTGCTAGATTCATACTAGTTTATTCTGTAAATTGTATGGCCTTATATACAGTTTTCTTAGGTTCTAGGATCAATAATGATTTATGATATTACATTGCATGTGTCTTAAAGTACATAAAAATAAGGTTTTATGACGGTCAAGGGTTCTCTTAAAATAACATGTGCATGTAGATAGCGACCAGATGTCGCATCTGCGTATCATCTGGTCAGGCTGATAAGCATTATGCCTAATGTAGGGTGGGTTCTGAAGAGCGTCCTTTCTTAGAAGACATGAAACTCGAACATACTCCCGGCCGTTGAATAATTGTTCAACTATCAGATATATTAATCCGGAAGGCATCTTGTCCAACATCTGGGGCTGAGAGGATCGGTTTGTGGTGTATCATCTAGTGGGTGTTTATGTAGTATGGGACGCTTGAATGTGCCATGCGCTGTTTTGACATCCACTACTCGTATGTGGTTATCGGTACCAGTGTAGACCTTTTGAATCCTTCCGATTGGCCATTGTCGACATGGTACGTTATCTTCCTTGACGAGTACCATCATTCCCTCTGATACGTTTGCGGTCGATCTCGTCCATTTTGCTCGTTGTTGGAGCTCATGAAGATATTCCTGTGACCATCGAGTCCAAAACGTATACTTTAAATGTTGAAGTAGATCCAACCTTTGTCCGAGAGACCTTCCACTTGTTTTTCCGGTATCATGAGCTTGTGCTGTTAAAGCTCGTCCATGGAGGCTGTCTGTTTTTGGACTCCATGTTAGACCCAATGTCTTGATGCTGTTGTCTTCTGCATCATCCAGTTTTACTAGTGGTATCGTGTCTTCCATTGAGATTCCTTGAAGCAATTTGTCATGGTTAGCGCACCATTTACGAAGTCTTAATCCTGCTGATAGAAGTATTTTATTGACTTCATCTCGAATTTTCATGGCTTCTGTTAACGAATCCGCTCCGGTTAGACAGTCATCGACATAGAAATCATTTTTTACTGTCTTTGCTCCTAGTGGATATTGCAGTTTGTTAACCGTTGCTAAATGCTCTAAGCATTTTGTTGCTAAGAACGGGGCTGACGTTGTGCCGTATGTGATAGTTTTTAGCCTGTAGTACTTCAGTTCTTCCTGGGGTGAGTTTCTCCAAACTATCATCTGATGGAATTGGTCTGCCGGATTCATCCATATCTGACGATACATCTTTTCGATGTCGGCGGTAAAGACATATTTGTGAGTCCTAAAACGCAGCAGAATTGACAACAATTCGCTTTGTACCGTTGGACCAGCGTACAAGATGTCATTTAGAGCCTTGCCGGATGATGATTTGGCAGAGGCGTCGAACACAACTCGTAGTTTCGTTGTACTGCTGTCCGGTTTCAGTACACAGTGATGTGGAATGAAGTAATGAGAGCTCGGGATCTTCAGTGGTGTTACTTCCTTCATGTGGCCGAGTCTTTCATATTCCTTCATGAATTCTACGTAACTGCCTTGTAGATCTGTGTCCCTGCAGAGCCTTCTTTCCAATGAAAGAAATCGTCTTGTCGCCACCTCACGAGACTCTCCCAGCGCTGAAACATCTTCAGAATATGGCAGTTTTACAATGAACCTTCCATCCACTGCCTTTTGTATATTATTTTTAAAATGTGTTTCACAATATGCATCTGCTGGGGTCCGAAAAGGTTGTACTGATTCCAACGTGTCTAATTTCCAGAACCGTTCCAATAGATCGTCTGTGCCATCATTTGTAGTTGCTACTGAGCAAGTAGCAACTCTCGGAGCTGTGGTGCGCAGTTTTCCAGCTATTATCCAGCCCAATTTGGAGTTTTGGATCATTGGGAATTTTGGGCTCCTTTTAATTTGCTCCGGCAGAATGAGCTCGAAATAGTGCTCAGCTCCGAGTAGTAGGTCAACCCTTCCAGGTTTCTCAAATGTTGGATCCGCCAGTGGTAGGTTGTTTGGTACCCACGATACGTCGTTTAACTTGTGGGTTGGTTGATCCGCCATGATATGTGGCAATACGAATGCTTCTACGCGTGTCATATAGTTTCCGTTCTTGGACTTGATGAGGATATTTACCCTGGACCTTAATGAATTTGGATTTCCTCCGATGCCTTCAATTCGTATGTGTGAATTTTTGACTGCTAATGCCAATGTTTTTACGGCTCTTTCAGAAATCACGTTGATTTGGGATCCTGAATCCAGAAGTGCTCTGAAATCTCCAATTCGGCCGTTGGTTCCTTGTACTTCAACTCGAGCAGTGGCGAGTAGAACGTAATTGTTTATTGTGGCGTTTGCTGTAGCAGTTGTTTTTACGTCTGGAGTCTTCTCGAAGTGCAACAATGTATTATGTTTTTTATTGCACTTCATGCAGTTGCGTAAGAAGCATGATTTTGCCATATGATTTGGCCGCAGACAATTTAAGCACAATTTTTGGGTTTGTGCCCATTTTAAACGTGCGTCTACAGACTTCGACGCAAATTTTTCACATCGATAAATTCGATGATCTGAAGAATTGCAGAATTGACAATTCTGATCCTTTTCGGATGAGGCAGATGCACATATTTTTGGCCGTTCCTTATGTAGATATTGCTTTCCTCCGATGGCTTCCAACGCAAGGAATCTTTGTTCCAAGAAGACTAAAAAATCCTTAATTGGCTGCATTCTTTTAGTATCCTTGATGGATTGCTCATATAGAACATGAGTCATCCTATCTAGCTTCTTTTCTAGTAGTACTAGCAAAAGTGGATCCCAATTGTTTGTGTCCACCTCAATGCTTCTTAGTGCAGCCAGCGTTTCTTTAATGTTGTCGTGGAAGTTCTTTATAGCTGATGCCTCGTTTGTTACTGACGGTTGATCCAGCAGTTTGTTCAGGATTGTTGTCGTCAGAACTCGCTTATTGTCGAAACGCTCTTTTAACATAGTCCAGGCGGTTTCGTAGTTGGATTCTGTCAAATCCAAATGTCTGACCAGTCTTTCCGCATCGCCAGAGAGGTTTGTTTTTAAATACCACATTTTTTTAATTGTTGGCAATGTTGTTTCATGGATCATTTTCTTGAATAAATCATGAAACTGCTGCCATTTTAAATAGCATCCATCAAATTTTGGTATGGATACCTTTGGCAGCTGCACTTGGGGAAATGTAGTAGACGTAGTGACTGCAGGCTTCTCATCAGTTGGCGTGCCTTGGATTTGGAAGATGGCTGTCTCTGCGTTCAAGTAGTTTTCCATATTGTAGCCAAGCGCGATTGGATCTTCGAACATTCGGAAGATCTCAAAATGAATTTGGTTAATTTTTTCCCAATATTCCTTTATCAGAGGCCTGAAGCGGGCCTGTGATTCTTGTGTCATCTGGTCAAGCATTCTTTTCAATGCTGCCAGTAGGGCAGTTTGTTGCCTTTGGAGAGGTAGCATTTCCAGACGTGCTGTCTCCATATGGTCAACTTCGATCGAATTTTCGGAAAATTCCTCTTGATATTTTAAAACAATATCCTTGATTTTTGAGAAGTAATTTTCATTTAAATATGAATTCTCAATAGGATTCCCAGCCATCAGGGTCCTTATTTTTTTATCGCCTTGCTCGAAAGCAGACCAGAGCTGGTTTAAATGCGCAGCCTTAGTTTGGAAGTATTTTGGATTTGACTTCCGTTCTTGAGTATCCTTTTTATAATTTCTAATGAGAACTTGGATCTCCTCACCAATAGACGTCTGATTATGAATTAATCCTTCCATTTTATTTATTTTATTTATTTTTGTTTAATGACAATTGGTATAAAAAACGATGAAGATGCCGACTTGCCGCCAAATGTCAAGATTGATGCGTTGAGAGATCACGTTGATCGCCTGTTGATCCGCGCAAGCAAAATAGGGTTCGCCAAATGAATCCACTATTTTTTGAAGAAATTGGTCGCCGAGTTGACCAAATATTTTGTGAAAGTATTACAAAATGCTTGTAATATTCACTCGTTGATCACTTGTTGATCAGCGTAAGCAAAATAGGGTTCGCCAAATGAATCCACTATTTTTTGAAGAAATTGGTCGCCGAGTTGACCAAATATTTGTGATAAGAAAATCACGTCGGGGTCACCAAATGTTGTGTGTTATTTCAGTTCTTGGTGCAGAACCAAGACTGAGTATTTGTTTATAGTGTTTTTTGTAAGCCTCTAGTACAGAACCAGTGACTACGGGCGTCGCAACTAATACTTGAATCAGTTGGACAACGGAGATGAGTAGAATTAGTGAAGGGCGAGACGAGATGCTCTATTTTCAAGTGCTAGATTCATACTAGTTTATTCTGTAAATTGTATGGCCTTATATACAGTTTTCTTAGGTTCTAGGATCAATAATGATTTATGATATTACATTGCATGTGTCTTAAAGTACATAAAAATAAGGTTTTATGACGGTCAAGGGTTCTCTTAAAATAACATGTGCATGTAGATAGCGACCAGATGTCGCATCTGCGTATCATCTGGTCAGGCTGATAAGCATTATGCCTAATGTAGGGTGGGTTCTGAAGAGCGTCCTTTCTTAGAAGACATGAAACTCGAACAATGTATATTTTGTGAAATTTTTATTTTTGATGGATTTTGGATACTGGGTCAAAATTTCCCCAAATTCTTAAAATTTAAGTTTAGTTGGAACTAGGGCCATTACATGAAGGCGTTTGCATCTCTAAAAAGCCAATAGGCTATGTAGATCATATGCTGAAAATTTCATTAAAATACATTAAGTAAAACAGAAGTTATTAAACAAAACGTTTGGCCAATTTACAAAAGCACATCAAGTGTCTAGCTCTTGTAGATGCTGAGATCCACGCGTTCACACATACGGACAGACGGACGAACAGACAGACGGACAGTGCTCACTCGACTCGGCTTGTCGTCCTGATCAAGAATATACTTTATATATACTTTAAATATTCTTTATACTTTATATATACTTTATGGGGTCTGTCTCCTTTTGCCTGCACAAAACCATTGTACCCTGATTTCCCATATTCAATGGGATCAGGGTATAATAATGAATATGAAATAATCTTTAAATAATTGGAATCGCCGATTCAGAAGGTTCTGTGTAACTCCTGGTCGAGTCGTCTCGACTTGAGCACTCATGTCACTTATTGAAGAACTGTGGTCTTTCAATATTACCAGTGTTGTCATTTAAATTATATAACAATAAATAAAATTTTTGTTAAAGTATTTTAATATTATATAGTAACAAATAATAATTATTGTAAGACTAGCATTTGGAATTGAAGCGAGAATGTCGCTCTCTTTGTGGTCGCATCAAAACTCAAAGCCGTTGGACATTGTTGCAATAATTGTGTATATCAGAAGAAGAAGAAATTGAAAATGACAGTGTTGAACGGCTTGTACTTGTACCCCATTACAAGTATGACAGTATCGCAAGAAAAGACAAAATTGGTTAAGGACAGCGAGGAATACGTGGACTTTATTGACGCGAAGCAAAATTGGTTCCGAAAAAGTAAAAGCTATATTTAACTTCAGGTCATTCTTTGCCATAGTAAGTCATTACAGAAGATTCGTAAATGACATCGCAAAATAACTAGACTCCTAACAAATATTCTTAAAGGTCAAATCCCTGCTCTACCGGATTTGTTAACACACGTCAAAAAAAAAATGTGCTAAGAGTGTTTGCAAACAATGAAAGCAATTAAACGATTTTATTTAAAATGCCAGCAATAAAGCTATATACACTTACTAAAACAAAAAGCTACTCTCAAATCAAATTATAATTTAAAAAATTAAAATTTTATTAAAGAAAAGTGTGCATCTTTTGACACTGGTCAGAAACTGGTATATGTGTTAATTAGCAACGACGTGAATTTGTAAGGAAAAGGTGTTTAAGTAAACTCTATAGGAAATACTCTTGTAAATCGAATGTATGTTTTGCAATGGAGCCATAATGCAAAACATGAGAAACTAACTTAGATTCTACATAATAAGACTGTTTTGAGAAATTGATGAGATGAGATGAGATGAGGCAACAATATACACAAACCTCGAAAGCACATAAAGACAGAAAATATGGATATGTTTTATTTTGAAGAAATATAATGGCATTGAGCGAAGTCCAAAATGTAATACTCACAATTACACTTGCCAATATTATTAGCATATTAACATATTAATGGTAAGAGGGTACCGTTTTTTTGTGACACTAACACAACATCGTCTTTTGCGGTTGTAGCATACTTTTTCAGTTCAAGAAAAGACGAGATGCGAGGATATTCAGAAAGTCTTCGATAGTTTCAAATGGTGGAATGAGCGTGCCAATTCTTGAATAACAGACAAGACTGTTCATCGATAGCTACGAAATTACCGAGAATTCTCATAATCTTTAATGTAGTAGTAGAAATAACGTTAAATTCATTGTATTCCATAAATTTTGTATTTATTAAATCCTTGAAATTGCGTTTGGTCCATTGTTAGTAAAGGCAATTAAATGTATGGGTTTGTCGCAGATATGTACATTTTCTTGGTATGATCATACTACACCAAATGTTAATCTTCGTTAGACATTTTCAGTAAGTGACGTCATTGGCGTTAATTTATGTTTTTTTTTTCGGCGGTATAGCTAGAACGCTGAAAATGTCATCAAAGTGTCACGCTCATTGGTACTATGTAATAAAAACAAATTTTTTTTACTTTTAATCTTGGCTTGCCATCACGATGATATAATAGAATAGGGTTAGAAATATAACAGAATTTTTGCAAAAAACAATAATGTTACATTCAAATTTCCACTCCCCTAAAGGGTGTGGACATCGTTTTTGGTAAGTCTGTATATCAAATATTCTTCATAAACATTTTCACCCATATTTTTCTTATATTTCACACGTTTCAGTGCAAAAATTATTTTGTTTATTTTTTGTTTTAATATTTGTTATATTATCACATCCTGACTCAGCTAGACTACACTTATATTGAGGTTCGGACATCATAACACCTTCCATATCTAAAAAGCGGGTGTGCATTTCAGCAGCAATAAAGCGCTTAGTTGCTGCTAAATCCAAACGATGTGCAGATTAGTAATAGGTAATATTTTTATTTTAATTTGGTATCATTGAGCTATAATGAATTTTATTTAATTAATTATTTAAAGTTTATAATTATAATTTACGTGTTACACAAATATACTAGGCAAAGACGAGTTGTTGCATATATTTTTCACACGAACATCGATGTTTATGCAATCTAAAGTTACTGGACATTGAAGAATGGCTTCTTCATAATATCTTAATATATACATATTTTAGTTATAATATATTGTGTGACTAGTAAATGAAATTTTTTTTAAATAAAAACCAATGGTGCAATGGTACCTGATGATATTAAATAAAAATTGCACATTCCTGTTCAAACTGTTTTAGAGTGTTTAATGCTCCTGACTACGAATATACATTCTTGAACCATACTTTTTATCTTTACGTAACTCATGAAGATGATATATATTTCATGCTCGTTACTTGCATATAAAAATTAAACGTGTGCGTTAACCACAGACCACAACCAGTCACAGTCGCGGCAGTTGTAAGCATCGAGCATTTATCTCTCTCGGCACTTCATTAAAATTGGCAACTTAATGACCACAGTTGTACAGCTAGAACGCTGAAAATGTGTTAATTAAGGTGAAATTGTTATTTCTTAAGGCAAATTAAGAAGTCTAGATTTGTTAATCAAAGGTCAGCAGTGTCACGCCCATTGGTACATTAAAATGGAATATCAGGGTATGGTTTATAATGGTTTTGTGTAAATGTATTTAATAGGCAGAAGGAGGCGTGGCAAACCCCATAAGGTATATACATAGATTCTTGATCAAGAGGACAAGCCGAGTCGCCTAAGCCCTGTCCGTACGTCTGTAAGTCTGTCCGTCCGTCTGTCTGAGCTTATGTGTGAACGCGTCGATCTCAGCATCTATAAGAGCTAAAGACTTGAATTATTTTGTAAGTCCGTGTATAGCACGCACATACCAAGTCTATTTCAAATATTCGATAACTATTCCCATTTAATTGTTATCGAATAAAAACATGAACGAATTGCAGTTAATACATTATATTTCGTACGTCTGAAGAGCTAGAGATTTAGTTTTATGTATATTTTGTGAAATTTTTGTGTTTGATGGATTTTGGATACTGGGCCAAAATTTCCCCAAATTCTTAAAATTTAAGTTTAGTCGGAACTAGGTTCATTCCATGAAGGCGTTTGTATCTCTACCAAATAAAATATGGAGATCATATGCTGAAAATTTCATTAAAATCCATTAAGTAAAACAGAAGTTATTAAACAAAACGTTTGGCCAATTTACAAAAGCACATGTCAGCAGCGCCACGCGCACGCATTTTTCCTATGCGTGTGCACACATACATTCAAATGAGTGTTTTTTTTTCTATTCTAAGAATCGAAATTGCGATTGAATACTGCTTAAATTATCAGCTGCTATTCAACTTCAAATTTGCAAATCTTCTTACAAGAGGTGTAGTGGCTGCGTTGGTAGAGGCGGCGGTCGTTAGCGTTTAGTCCCGTTTTTTATTGTTTTATTTTTTTTTTAATTATGAAGTCTCGGTGTTGATAGAGTTGGTGCATGTCGCAATGTCGTTTTTTATGTGTTTTCTTATTTTTTTGAATACTCGATACAAACTACGGAAAATATTAAAAACTCAAAGAGAACTGGGATCAGGCTATCTCCTAGTCGGGCACCCCGACTAGAGCTTTCATACTTGTTTTTTATTGCGACTGTAACGACAAAATCTTGACTGCGGCAAATTGCTCATAAACAGCGACAGCGACCGCGATGCTCTGTAAAAGGTCAGAAGACGTCACTTGCATACAGGGGGATTTTTAAAAATTAACATTAAGAGAGAAGCGGGTAAATTTGGCCTTATTTGCAACAACTAAATTTTAAATTCTTGCTCCTATATATTTGTGGCAAGGTATTCGAGACACAACCCCTGAGTCCCGATCTGAGCCCCATTCAGCATTTGTTTGTTATCGAATAAAAACATGAACGAAATGCAGTTAATAAATTATATTTCGTACGTCTGAAAAGCTAGAGTTTTTAGTTTTCTGTAAGTTAATTTTATTATTATTTAAATTGAATTTTTTTAAAATAAAATTACGATTTGTTTGTTTGAACCGCTTTATTCAAGTTCATGTTTGGGACTGCTCTTGACAAAACTTATTCTGCTAATTTATACTACGCGACGTTCGCTGCTCGAGTTGTTCAAGCGGCTGGTGTAAATGCAGAAATACAGAGTAGGTTTTTTTGCGCGTGGCGACTATTACCACAATGCAGAGGGCGATGACTGCTGCAGCTTCATAGGTTTCTATTTGTAGTTGTTCGCTTTCTTGTGTGTTGCTTATGTGTAGAGTTTGAAGAGCCTCTAGGGAGAGTATCTTCAGTCGCTTTGTGTCTTCGGGGGTGATTTGGATTACCGGGGCTCCCGGCTTCAACAGAGCTCCAAGCGGGAGACATACTATGCTCTCCCGTTGTGTAGCTTCATATACATATATAGCTTGTATATACTTATATGCATATCGCATAAACATTAGGCAAGCGGCATAGCCCATAGGCAAAGTGCGTACGCGGCATCTCCCGCGCTGCTGTGGTCGGACCATAAGTGGCTGATCATATCACATTTGTTTATCTTTGCGCTCGCCCTATGTTTATGAGTAGGGACAAATGTCACTATATGCGTATTTAGTATACACTATCATATGTTAGGCATATGACGCATTTATATGTAGAATACTCTACATTGCTTCGGTTATTATTAATATGTTATTAAATATACTACTGTATGTTCATGCCTGAACATTCTGCGAGGGGCCAGAAAATGCGACAGCTAGCAATTGCTGCCTCTGGTTTTTCCTTTTAATTAAGTATAGGACCATTAAAACTATTATAATTATTACTAGTCCCAACGAAATGTGTCCATTTATACTGTGAAAGACCAGATCCTCAATGTGTACCTTTTGACGATCCAAATTTTGTATGGCCTGCTGTAATTTTCGTAGTTCCACTGAATTGTTTACTACAATGTGTTGGAGTGGCGTCGGAACCCAAGTGTTGTTGTGGTCGATGACTCTGAAGAGCACTGGAGAGTATTTCACAGTGTTCGTTGACGTTACCTCGTGCGGCGTTATGATGTTGATTTTACCTATCCTGGCTGCACACCCAGCATACAGTTCAATTATGCCTTGGTTTGCTAGTAAGGTCATCTCCTCGTAGTTTCCGCATACACTTTGAAAAGCCACCGGTTTTTTCCGTTCAGCTTTTTAACAAAGGTGTCTTCTTCGTACTCGATCATATTGCACGGTTGCGTGTTGCTTGGTTTTAATAGCGATATTTCACAGCTCTCGTCATCTGCATCTTTCCACGCCCAACTTTCCTCGCATAAGTATGTGAGTTATTTAGGTCTATCCGCTCCAGTAGTCCTCGTAAGGGGATGCCGTCGGGTAGATCCAGGTTGTTAGTTGATAATGTAGATTAGGTTGAGATACGGTTAAGTATCAGATCACTGGCCTTGTGGCTAAGTGATATATTAATTAATAAGTCAAGATTATACGGCCAATTGCCGGAGCAATGTTTATTCAACGTGCGTTAGCTTACGTTATTGGAACAGAACTGATCGTGACAATGAAATGAATAAAAGACTAAATCTAAGTACATAAAAGGGAAATATGAATCCAAACCTAAATACATATTATATAAAGATCACGCCATTAGCTGTCAGCCGCGCGGAGCTATGCCGGCATATTTATGTTAGCGCTACAATGTCTGCGATTGCGACATATAACGAAAACTGCTAATGCATATTTTGCAGACGTTGCGTTCGCAGTGCAACCGAAATCCGATACGTTGATGTTCTAGCTGCGTGGGTTGCTCCGAACTTAACGCGAGGGTTGTTCGTTAACTTGGTTGTTAACTATTCCCCCTTTAAGTTCATTGCCGTCCTCGGTGATGCGCAACTCCTGGATGAATCTCTGCAACTTAATCGAGGTGTTCTTCCGATACCAACATAGGCCAACTACGATGAGGCTACAGAACAGGAGGCTGATAATTACTCCAATGGCGAACCAGAACTTGGGAGATCCGTTAGATGACATGTCGTCGCTTAATTCCCTAATGGCGTGCAGGTTGTGTTCATTCATTCGCTGAAGTAGGGGTAGGCTTAGCACGTGATCGTGTCCCGTAATGTTCAGTAAAGGTGAAGTCGGAATGCCAGGAACCATATCGACAGTTTTATCGTGGTTGAGATACGTGGTGTCGTTTACCATGGCGTTGCGCTCAAACGTTATGAGATTAGTTCCCTTGACGTATATTGTGGGGCCTCCATCTATACTAACGCTCGCAGGCTGGTTGATGATGATCATTCCTTCGTCAACCCTTGTAATAGGTTCCAGGTGACTGGGCTGCGTTCGGCATATGGCTGATTCGCCTGAGTGTAATCCGCGGGCGCATGTATCATGCGCGGCTAGCTTGCAAAATGTTGCGTGGTTAGTTGTGACGCAATCGGTGGCAGCTTTCACTCCGTCCTTGCATTCAGCTACTATGTTATCGTGTTATTATGATCTTTTTACAAACAAATCTTATATTAGGGTATTCTATAATTATATGAAGGGTGCTGTCGGATTGAACTATTTTAATTTTTGATACTGCCATTAAACTAACTATGGAGACCTCTGTGAGCTGTTCAGTGAAAATAGATTTTAAGTCTTTATGATCAAAAATAGTTGGATTTATTATATCTGATTTGGCAAGCGTAATTGTAAGCATAAGGTTTTGAATTTCTGTGATAAGCATTCTATTTCTTGCTAAAAGTGTTTCATACAAGTGTGGGGTGTCAACCATTTCAGACTTTTTAGCTTTGATTATTCTATTAACTGTCTCTGTGAGCAGGTTGATTTGTTTCTGAGATTCTGTGTTGATTACAATTTGTCTATTGTTTGATTCTATTAATTGTGTTTCCGAATTTCGAATTTTCTCCAAGTCAGACGCATCAGACGTTCCAGCTATTACTTTTAGTGTTGTGCCTAGAAAGTCTAAACTTCTTGCTATCCTGTGGTGTATTGTTAGAGTGGACAATAAGTTTTGGACGTGTTCTATGTCTACTTCTAAAAGCTTTCGCATGTGAGAGAGGGGAAATAGTTCGGATAATTTTATGGTATCGTCTATGATGGCTGAGAATTCTGTCAAGTTAGTCGAGTTTCGTATGAATTTACTTTGCTCCCATAGTAGAACACTACCGTCTAGCACAGGAATGTATTTCGCATTTGAGAAGTCGGTGATGCGCGCCCCCGTTGCGGTTAGAATTGACAGTATTATGATGGCCAACCTGTAGGAAATGTGAAGCGAAGTTATATTAACCAAAAAAATGTTGTAGTTTATTTAAGGTTGTCCTTATGGACCACCCTCCCCTTAATAAGTACAGCCGTCCCTAGGTCTGCTTGTATGTGTCCCTCAGAACATAATGGGGTCAGTTTGTTTCCTAACCTCTTGTTGTTTTTTACGAATACTTTTTCACCTACATCGAATACTCTATTTTGCCTATTTGGGTTACATCTGATGAGTTGATCTTGCTGGGCTTTGATTATCCTGTCTTTGATATTATGTTGTAACTCGATATTTTGAGAGTGAATGACGTCTAATGGTCTCTGTTCTGTAACTGAATGAATTGTTCTATTATATTCTATAGTTGCTCTTATTATTATCTGTGTTGTGTTATTTAATTTTTTGTCAATTTTAATGCATCTGGCTATTTCTAATAGAGTGCTATGAAAGCGCTCCACCTGTCCGTTTGAGCAGCTATGTAGTGGGGGGGTGTTGACTATGTCTATGTTAAATTGATTTTTTAGTAGCGAGGTAACCGTTTCTGAATTGAACGATGCCTCATTGTCGCAATAGATTGTTTTTATTCTTGGAAAAATGTTGATTAACTGTAACATGGGGTTAATGATATCTATTATTGATCTGGATAATAAGGGTTGTACAATGGCGAATTTGGAAAATTTATCAACACAGGTCAAGAATAGTTTCTGGTCAGTGGAGAAGATATCTATGTGCAGCATTTCACCAGTATAGGATGGTATGGGCGTTTCCCCAAGTTCTTGTTTTTTTGGGTGACGGTCATACTTAGCGGTAGTGCACACCTTGCAATTTGAGACTATTTCCTTAGTTAATTTGGCCATTTTTGGAAAATAATATTCGCGAAGAATTTGTTTCATGATTTCCTGCGCTGCTCTATGTGCGCGATTATGTTTATTATTAACTATTTCTATTTGGTCACTTTTGCTAGTAATGGCGGCTGTTATAATTAATATTATTATTCTTATTCTTAATATTCTTGCAGTGCCAAAACTTTGTTGTAGGGTAGAGTGATACGAGTTCGTGTTGAAAGACTGCCAAGGTCGGGAGATCACAATAGAATGCGTTTACCACATCACTGTTTACTGCAAGCTTTATGGATTCGAGGAGGTCATTCTTGTCTGTGAATTGTATCACATGGCGGGTTCTTCTGCCGAATATGATAAGTCTACGATACAAATTGTAGCGTGCTTCTTCTAGGATGATTTGGTTCCTAAAAAGGTTAACAGGCTTGTCTGTTGTATCGATTGTGTAGGTCAGGGATATCTCACTATGGATGGTAGCAGCACATGATTGTGTTTCATCTTGCAGGGCATTAACGTTTTGCCGGGACAGGGCATCTGCCACGAAGTTTTCTTTCCCAGGCTTGTAATGAATCTATGCGTTATGCTCTTCAATATATGCTTTCCATCTTTTAATCTTTGCGTTAGTGTTTTTTTCTGACACTGAAAAGGTGAGCGGCTGATGGTCCGTGAAAATGTGAAGTTCTCTGGTGCCATACAGATAGTTCTGTAATTTTCCGAGAGCCCATACGATGGCCAATAATTCTCTCTCATTGGTAGCATAATGAGATTCACTCTGCTTTAATGTTCGAGATATCATTGTGATTGGCCTTCCCCCTTGAGACAGTACTGCACCGATACCATTAGCGGAAGCGTCGGTCGTTAGATCAAAAGGTTTTTTTAAGTCCGGGTACATGAGTATGACGTCTTCTGACGCCAAAATATTTCTTAGGCGGTCAAAAGCGTCGCGTTGTGCATTGTCAAAGTCAATTGGAACCTTTTTGGACATGTGTTTGCTTACCATGCCGTTTTCGCCCTTAAGCATGTTAGTTAAAGGTCTCGCAATTGACGCAAAGTCTTTAATAAACACCCTGTAGTAACTACCAACTCCCAAAAACGATCTTAATGCGAAGAGGTTTTTTGGTTCAGCGAATTCTTGGATCGCTTTGACTTTTTCGGGATCAGTTTTTGCTCCATTGCTTGAGACAATGAAACCCAAATATTCAACGCTCTCTTTAAAGAATTTAGTCTTCTCTTTAGAGACTCTCATATTGGCGTCGTAAAGCTGTTGGAGAACTGTGTCAATGTGTTTGACATGGTCCGTTTCGTTTTCAGAAAATATTATCACGTCATCAACATAGACGTAGCATATTTTTCCGATTTGTTCTCTTAATACATCATCGATTGTCCTTTGAAAGATGCTTCCCGCATTTTTCAACCCAAAGGGTAGCCGGCAGAATTCGTATTTTCCGCCATTTACCGAAAATGCCGTTTTCTCGCGATCTCTTTCAATCTGGTGGTATCCAGATTTCAAATCTAGTGTTGTGAAAAATTTCGCTTTTCCAAGATTGGCTAGAATCATTGGGATGCTCGGCATTGGGTACCTATCGGCGATGGTTCGCTCGTTTAACTTTCGGAAATCGATGACGAGTTGCTTTTTTTTGTTGCCGTTTGCGTCTGTACCTTTTTTATCAACAACCCATGCAGGGCTGTTGTATGCAGACCGTGATGGTTTTATAATGCCATTTTTTAGTAATTGAGCGATTTCGTTGTTAACAAAATCGGCTACGCTTGCCGGGTATGGGTATAGTTTTGAGTATACCTCTTTGTCGTCAATGGTGCGGATTGTGGCCACAACCGATGTGTTAAGCGGCAACGCCTCGTTAGAGGTCGAAAATGTGCCAATCCTTTTCAGTATGACATTTTTAAACTTGTCCCTTACATTATCGGGGACTACTATGTCATCTATGCGTGTAAAGTGTACATTATCGCATAGGTGGTGCTGCAACACCTCCGTCGTATTGCCGTAGGTGATATTATTATTGTTTAAATTTAGATTTACCCCTGCTTGTGTCAATAAATCGAAGCCTATTATAGCATCAAAAGTGTCAAGAGTATCTAAAATAAAAAATGGGGCACTTTTTCCAAAAATTTTCATGGAACATTTTTCTTTAATTTTACTGGACCCGTGTATGGAGTTCACAGTGAATGGGGTGTCGACAGGTGTTATGTTTTTTAACTTCTTTACGGGTTTTAAATAATTTTTTGCCGCCCCAGTGTCCATTAGGATTTTCAATGTTTTGCCAGCCAATTGTCGCTCGACGAACGGCAATTTGGAGCGTTCCCTAAAAAATTCAATAGGTCATTGTCTCCTAGCGAATCACTCTCATCGGAGGCCTCAGCAACTGCAGCTTCTGCTGCACTTGTGTAGTCTTGATCCTCTTGGTTAGAGTTCTGTTGAGTTACATTATTGATTCTTTGGCGTCTTTGCCCTGACACACGTTCTGACGTGTTCTGTCTCTTTTGAGCTTCGCCGTATGTGGGGTTACTCTGAGGTTTACCCCAATTAGTCGGTTGTCTAAACTTTGAAGTTGATGGATCGATGTCCATGGGTTGTGCCTGGCTCTGACCTTGGTTAGAGTTGTTGGGCCTGTTGCTTGAACTTGGTCCGGGTTCGCTTTGTTGGGTTTTATTTTGGTTTTGTTTGAAGTGTGGATTTTTCTCGAAATATTTTCCCTGTTTTGGTATAGAATTATTTCCTTGCTTATTAGGCTCCCTCGAGTGGTTCCTATCTTCGATTGCTTTGGCATAGGTCGCAGCAAACATGCTTCTTTCTATGCTGTTCTCAGCCTCGCGAGCCAACGCTAAAGCGGATGGCAAATCTTTAGGCTGTGCCGGTATGACCAATGCTTTGCGAGGACTCCTAAGGCCTGCCATAAAAGCATGCAGGGCATCACTCCTAATTTCTGCATTGAGGATAGCTGCTGCCTGTTCATTATGTGTCATGACAATTTTGTTTGTAACGAGCGTGAGTTTTTTCTCGACTTCGTCATAATATTGCATTATGTCTAGGTCACCTTGCCTAACCAATTCTAATCGCTGTCTGAGGACACGCAGGGACGTTTTGTCCGCGTATGTGCAATCAAGTCTAGCGATGATTGCATTGAAGTTGAGCACAGTATTGTGGGATGTGAGCACTGAGCGTGCTGCGCCACACACTTTGTTTTTAAATATAGCCACTGCTTGGTAATGGGTTTCACTTCCATCATATCGTTTGAAAATTTGATATGCCTCTACGGCAGCTTGTCTCCAAGACACATACTCTTCGTGGTCACCACTAAAATTCGGTACCGATTTAGCAACGTCTAGTCTAACTTCGCATCTAATGTTGGGATCGATCGTTACGCTTTCATATACTTGAACTTGAGGTGTTTCTACTCTAAGTGAGCTCACTTGATCTCTCAATGCTTGAATTTCGGCATGCATTTCATTTCTAATTTGTTGTTCGAGTGCTAGTGCGCTGCTGATAGCGTTATCTATGAAGGCTTTAACTGTTTCTGGGTCCATTTCTGTTTGGTTTGATGTACGGGGTGCAAAGCCTAAACTATATTCTTCGTCGCTATCGATTTCCACTTTAATATTCCTATAGGTCCAACTCATTAGCAGTTGGCGAAAATCCAACAATAAGAGAGAAAACAATCGAAATGACAATAAACCCGCACACAGTTTATATTTTATAGAGTTAGTTATATAAAGCAGTTTGTATGGATACTTTGGTTTGAAATAATTCAACAGATTTATGTATTACGTCACCTTGCGCCTACGTTCACGCTGCCACTTTGTTTTATATTTATCGGAATTTTTAATTTTTTTCTTTTGTCACTGAACAGTCACTTACATGTTCTTATGGTGTGGGTGCTTAGATGTTAATCCCGTTGGGCGCCAGTTATTTAGGTCTATCCGCTCCAGTAGTCCTCGTAAGGGGATGCCGTCGGGTAGATCCAGGTTGTTAGTTGATAATGTAGATTAGGTTGAGATACGGTTAAGTATCAGATCACTGGCCTTGTGGCTCAGTGATATATTAATTAATAAGTCAAGATTATACGGCCAATTGCCGAAGCAATGTTTATTCAACGTGCGTTAGCTTACGTTATTGGAACAGAACTGATCGTGACAATGAAATGAATAAAAGACTAAATCTAAGTACATAAAAGGGAAATATGAATCCAAACCTAAATACATATTATATAAAGATCACGCCATTAGCTGTCAGCCGCGCGGAGCTATGCCGGCATATTTATGTTAGCGCTACAATGTCTGCGATTGCGACATATAACGAAAACTGCTAATGCCCGCAATAGCATATTTTGCAGACGTTGCGTTCGCAGTGCAACCGAAATCCGATACGTTGATGTTCTAGCTGCGTGGGTTGCTCCGAACTTAACGCGAGGGTTGTTCGTTAACTTGATTGTTAACTTGTGTCCTCGTCTTCATGGCGACAACGACTTACTTCTGTTACAGTCATTGAATGATATGCGTTCATCTCGGTATTGAAGATAAGGAATTTCGTTTTGATTCTCGGAATCATCTTCCTTCCCTTGAGCACAAGTGGTATAGGTACTGCTTCGAAGAGACTGGCATGCTGATTGATGTATATAGGCAACCTTGCGTCTATGATTAACATGTTGTCCTTGAATATCGCTTGTGCCTTCATTAGTTTGTACACTAATTGAAGCCCCTTTGAAGAGTTTCCGCCGGGAAGGAGCTGGTTTCTTTGAAGCTTTCTTTCGATCTCGTTCAGTTCGGTCAGCATTTTATTTGGTTCAACCAGGGATGGATGCACTCTTCCTTGGTTGATATCTGTTACGAGGGTGATAACTGCTGACTGAAGGTCTTCGATTTCATCAATCCAGTTTTGCACTTGGGTGATCAACATGAAGATCCTTTTGGATTCCTTGTACACGACGAATTTCTCTTTCGTTGTGTTTGCTATCTTGTTTATCTCCATTGTGACTTTTTAAAAGTTTTTATTTACCTCTTCTGTGGTAGCGCGCACCAGGTTTGACGTTGCATTTATTATTGATGTCTGGTTGCCGACATAATCATTTATGCGTTTTTCGTTTCTGACGATTGCCTGCATGTTTTCCTTTATTTTATCTGCAGTGCCAATGTCGAAGAACATTATAAACCGTTGATTCCTATTAGCTGTTCGGGTGATGATTTCATTTTTCTCTTTTATGGTTCTTATTTTCAGCTTTACGGTGCGGCTCACTGTTGTACAGTAATCTTAAAATTCGTCCAATATTTCGCAGATTGCATCGGTTTTATTCATGAGCTCATCCGCTTGTTTTATGACTTCGAAGTATGCTTGCATGTTATAATAGAATAACTGCCAGCTTGATGAGACGACTTCCACCTTTCCAAGATTGTCCACTATCATCGCTGTGTGTTGATCCATGTTTTGTATTTTTACCTTGCTTGTACCTGTAGCATTTACTATAGTAGTACTTGCTACCTGCAATATCATTAGCAGGCTGAAAATAGTCGCTTGTCCTGTCGGTGGTTTGGCCGATCTCGTTTGCATCCGTTCTTTTGGAGAGCTGACTTTCTCACTCTTAGCCTGAGTTGGCAGCAAGCAGATCTTGTTTATTGATCTCTTGACCTCTCCCACATTTGTCTTTATTGTTACTACACGAACTTAATTGTCTTGTCCCTTTGTAGCATTTGTTATTTTTCCCATGGGTCATCTAGCGGGGTGCGTGTTTTCTTGTTTCAATAGAACGAGCTGGCCTTCCTTGAGATTTGCCTATTCCTGCCGCCATTTGGTTCGTTGTTGCAGTGATGCCAAGTATTCCTCCTTCCATTTTCTCCAAAAATCTCCTCTGATACGTTGCATGTATATCCCTCTGTCTAACATCCCCACTTTTTTATTCTCTTCAAAATGTTCTGGTGCTCCAATAAGTGGTCTTCCCACAATAAAATTACCAGGTGTCAGAATATCGTCTCCATCCGTGTCACTATTTAAGGTGACAAGTGGACGTGAGTTCAGTACTGCTTCAATTTGGCTGAGCAATGTGGTGAATTCTTCGAACGTGAAGCTGTTATCGCCGATGGCTCGCTTCAGATGATGCTTTACCGATTTTACTCCAGCTTCCCATAGTCCTCCCATGTGGGGGCTTGCCGGCGGGATGAAGTGCCACTTGATTCCCTCTTTCTCCAGTACTGGTCCAAGGCTGTTATTTCCTTTTATAGCCGCGACAAGATCCTTATCCAATATTCTAGCCGCACCTACGAAATTTGTACCGCTATCCGAATACAAATGCTCACTTTTGCCACGTCTGGCAAAGAATCGGCGTAGGGCTTCTAAAAACTTGTCTGATGATAAGTCACTGATGGCTTCCAGATGTATTGCCTTTGTGGCCATGCATACAAATAGGCATATGTACCCTTTATATGATTTTTGGCCTCTTCCTTTGGAACAACGAATTTGAAAAGGTCCAGCGTAGTCAATGCCAGTGTTTTGGAATGGGTAATCGCCAGTTACTCTGTATACTGGTAAATTTCCCATCAGTTGGCTGGCCATTTCCTGTTTGTACCTAATGCAAGTAACACATTCTCGTAAGTATTTCTTCAATGTGTTTCGTAGCCCAAATATCCAGAACTCTCTTTGAATAAGGTTCCTCATTAATTTTAGTCCGCCGTGTAGGGTTTCCTTGTGAGCGTTTTTTATTACCAGCCAAGCAAACTGTGACTTTCCAATTATAATTGGGTGTTTCACGTCGTATGGCACCATTGCATTTTGAAGACGCCCTCCCACACGTAGCACTCCTTGTCCATCCAGAAAGGGGTTGAGAGCCTGCAATTTACTCTTCGCATCCAGAGGTTTTCCAGCGTTGAGTATTTGAATTTCATGTCCAAAATCCAGCTGTTGTTGTAATTTTACAACGACTGTTTTGACCTTCTTGAATTCATCGACAGTCAGGTATGTCGAGTGCTGTTTCTTCCTGTGAAGTTTTGCTATAAAGCGTAATACATAAGCAATTACGCTTGTTAGCTTATTCATTGAAGAGAACTTTGTTAGAAGTGGTATCAGGTAGTTCTCTTCTGTGTTTAGAGTTGCTACCATTATTGATTCTGGCTCTTCATACTGTGGCCACTGATCTGGCTGCTGTGTCAACCATTCTGGCCCTTTCCACCATATCTTGCATTCTTTTAAGTGATATGGGGAAATTCCTCTTGAGGCGACATCTGCTGGGTTGTCTGCGGATTTCACGTATTTCCATTTGACGTGAGGCAGTTTTTTGTTTATTTCGTCTACTCTAGTTTTGGCGAATTTATACTTGCTCCGCTTGTTTTTTATCCATGCTAGCGTGATTTGTGAATCACTCCATGCTCGCGTTTTGGCGTGATTTCCTACTATTGCTTGTACTTTAGCTAATAGTTTGCTTAACAAGTGAGCTGCACATAGCTCTAATTTCGGAATAGTCTTCTTGTTTTTGAATGGATTCACTTTGCTCTTTGCTGCCAGCAAAGTAATTTTGGATCCAACCTTGGTGTATACCACTGCTGCATAAGCCTTTTCTGATGCGTCGCAAAATCCATGTAGCTCTGTTGCATTACTGCTCGTTTTTCCAGACCAGCGTGGTATATTAATTTTGGCTTACTCAGGCAATGCGCTTGCGTACTCTTGCCAGTAATCCGCCAGTCTCGGTTCCAGTAATGCGTCCCAAGTTAGCGGCAATTTCCACAGTTCCTGAATGAAGCATTTGCCCTGCAGTGTTACTGGTGTGAGCCATTCCAGTGGGTCAAAGATTCTCGCCAATCGGGATAATATTAGACGCTTAGTAGTGCGCACTAGTTTTGGGCAATCGACATAATATGTGGAGACGTCCACCATTGCAGACCAAGGGTTTTTATTGACTCGTCCTTGAGTATTTGGATTTTTTCCGTTGAGTCGCCGTCTTGAATCCCAGCAATGATCCTATCATCGTTTGATATCGGATATGGAGTCGCCACCAGTGATGAGATCATTCATGTAGAAATCTTCATTGATTGTTGTCATCAGTTGCCTGTTACCTTGGCAATGTTGATTTGCCAGCTCTTGCAGACAGCGGACCGCTAAAAATGGCGCAGCTGATGTCCCATACGTTATTGTAGTCAGTTTAAATTCTTTGACAGGCAATTTTGGGTCATCTCTCCAGAGTATGTACTGGTATTCCTGATCATCTTTGGCAACTTTGATTTGTCGATACATTTTCTCGATGTCAGCTGTCATTACATATCTCCATTGTCGCCACTTGACCAAAATATCGAAGATGTCCTTTTGTATTTTGGGCACGACTAGCATCACATCATTTAGACTCAAACCATTGGAAGTTTTGGCTGAGGCGTCAAACACTACTCTCAATTTAGTAGTAAGGCGGCTTGATTTGATCACCGCTTGATGTGGCATATAATATTTGCCTTGGCCAATGGTGTCTACCGCTTCCATGTGACCTAGCTTGAGGTACTGTTCCATGAAAGCACTGTATTCTGTGAACATTTGTGGATTCTTCTTGAATTTGTTTTCCATTTGCAGCAGTCTTGCCATAGCCTGTTTCCGAGAGTTTCCCAACTCGAATCCTTCCCGGAATGGTATGGATACTACTTCGTCATCTTTTGTGATCGTTTTTTGGAACACCTTTTCACAATCCGCGCTGTCTTCTGATTCGCTGTTGTTCTTTCCAGCTCCCAGAAACGCTCGAGGTCGTCCAGACATATTGTTGTTGATGCGCTGATTATTTTGTTGCTTGACAATCTAGCTACATTGCCGGAGACAATCCATCCACGTTCGGTCTTTTGTCCCAGGGTTTCGTTGATTTTCTTTACTTTTCCCAACATTATTAAGGAAAGTAAATCAACGCCAATGACAACGTCAATTCGACTGGGCTCGTTTAAATGTGGGTCAGCTAGCTCGCAGCCCATCCAATCCTTATTGACATACATGTCAATTTTCTTGGTCGGTAGAGCTCTCTGAAGTTTTGGCATAGCAAGTGCCTGCGTTGTGGTGATGAATTTGCTTTTAAACCGGGGTTTGATTGTTAAGCAAACACTATTTTTAAGGATTTCTATATTTTGCGAAATTCCTTGAACTTCCACGTTCCGTTTAGTTCGGCGCAGTTTTAACTGTTGTGCAGCTTCTTCAGATATTATAGTTTTTTGCGAGCCTCCATCTATAAGGGCCCTTAGCTGCTCGTATTTTCCAGACTTATTTTTAATCTGGATGAGCGCTGTCGTATCTTGTCCTTTATTTTCATGTAGACAGTTGCTGCTGACGGTCTCATTTTTATTTGCTTCCTCGTGAAGCAAATTGTTGTGTGCTTTTGTGCATTGATTGCAAGTCCAATTCTTTTTGCAATCTTTAACGCTGTGGCTGCCTAGACATTTGTAGCAAAGCGAGTTTTTGAATACAAACTCCTTGCGTTTTTTAACCGGCTCAGCTCTAAATTTCTGACACCTAGTTATTTCATGTCCAGTCAATTGGCAAACACGGCATCTCTTGTGGTTCATTGTCTTTGCTTCCCTTGACGTATGGGCGGCGCTTTTTTGCACTGAGTCTATTGAGTTATACAGTTGCTCAATAAAGTCTAGTACATCGTCCAAGGACTGAATTTCTCTGGCCTTTTTTACGAGTTGCTCGTAAAGTTGTCGGACTTCCGTAGAGAATCGTCGCAACAGAATTTGAGCGAATAGAACGTCAGCTTCATTACCAAACTGACCCTTTTCTTTGATAATGAAAATGCATTCTGTTGCTGTGTCCAAGAACTTGCGAATACTGCCTTCATCATTGTTCTTCAGCAGTTCCATGTCCACTAGCTGGTTGACGGCGTTAGCAAATATTTTGCGCTTATTTTCGTTGCGCTTGCATATTAGTTCCCAAGCCGAGTTGTAGTTAGCAGACGAGCCAATTAATAAATGGCCTACTCCTGTTGTGAATCACCTCAGAGAATAACTCGAAGAACGTCGGCCACTCTTTGGGACTTCCATTGAAGTGAGGAAGATCCACTTTCGGTACCTCAGGAACGTCTTCTTGTGTATTTTGCAAGCCAGCTACTCTTCTGTTTAGTTTTTTTTGTGAGTATGCTGACATTGCATTCCAGTTACTCTGTATACTGGTAAATTTCCCATCAGTTGGCTGGCCATTTCCTGTTTGTACCTAATGCAAGTAACACATTCTCGTAAGTATTTCTTCAATGTGTTTCGTAGCCCAAATATCCAGAACTCTCTCTCCTCATTAATTTTAGTCCGCCGTGTAGGGTTTCCTTGTGAGCGTTTTTTATTACCAGCCAAGCAAACTGTGACTTTCCAATTATAATTGGGTGTTTCACGTCGTATGGCACCATTGCATTTTGAAGACGCCCTCCCACACGTAGCACTCCTTGTCCATCCAGAAAGGGGTTGAGAGCCTGCAATTTACTCTTCGCATCCAGAGGTTTTCCAGCGTTGAGTATTTGAATTTCATGTCCAAAATCCAGCTGTTGTTGTAATTTTACAACGACTGTTTTGACCTTCTTGAATTCATCGACAGTCAGGTATGTCGAGTGCTGTTTCTTCCTGCGAAGTTTTGCTATAAAGCGTAATACATAAGCAATTACGCTTGTTAGCTTATTCATTGAAGAGAACTTTGTTAGAAGTGGTATCAGGTAGTTCACTTCTGTGTTTAGAGTTGCTACCATTATTGATTCTGGCTCTTCATACTGTGGCCACTGATCTGGCTGCTGTGTCAACCATTCTGGCCCTTTCCACCATATCTTGCATTCTTTTAAGTGATATGGGGAAATTCCTCTTGAGGCGACATCTGCTGGGTTGTCTGCGGATTTCACGTATTTCCATTTGACGTGAGGCAGTTTTTTGTTTATTTCGTCTACTCTAGTTTTGACGAATTTATACTTGCTCCGCTTGTTTTTTATCCAAGCTAGCGTGATTTGTGAATCACTCCATGCTCGCGTTTTGGCGTGATTTCCTACTATTGCTTGTACTTTAGCTAATAGTTTGCTTAACAAGTGAGCTGCACATAGCTCTAATTTCGGAATAGTCTTCTTGTTTTTGAATGGATTCACTTTGCTCTTTGCTGCCAGCAAAGTAATTTTGGATCCAACCTTGGTGTATACCACTGCTGCATAAGCCTTTTGTGATGCGTCGCAAAATCCATGTAGCACTGTTGCATTACTGCTCGTTTTTCCAGACCAGCGTGGTATATTAATTTTGGCTTACTCAGGCAATGCGCTTGCGTACTCTTGCCAGTAATCCGCCAGTCTCGGTTCCAGTAATGCGTCCCAAATTAGCGGCAATTTCCACAGTTCCTGAATGAAGCATTTGCCCTGCAGTGTTACTGGTGTGAGCCATGCCAGTGGGTCAAAGACTCTCGCCAATCGGGATAATATTAGACGCTTAGTAGTGCGCACTAGTTTTGGGCAATCGACATAATATGTGGAGACGTCCTTTTTGGGACCACCATTGCAGACCAAGGGTTTTTATTGACTCGTCCTTGAGTATTTGGATTTTTTCCGTTGAGTCGCCGTCTTGAATCCCAGCAATGATCCTATCATCGTTTGATATCGGATATGGAGTCGCCACCAGTGATGAGATCATCCATGTAGAAATCTTCATTGATTGTTGTCATCAGTTGCCTGTTACCTTGGCAATGTTGATTTGCCAGCTCTTGCAGACAGCGGACCGCTAAAAATGGCGCAGCTGATGTCCCATACGTTATTGTAGTCAGTTTAAATTCTTTGACAGGCAATTTTGGGTCATCTCTCCAGAGTATGTACTGGTATTCCTGATCATCTTTGGCAACTTTGATTTGTCGATACATTTTCTCGATGTCAGCTGTCATTACATATCTCCATTGTCGCCACTTGACCAAAATATCGAAGATGTCCTTTTGTATTTTGGGCACGACTAGCATCACATCATTTAGACTCAAACCATTGGAAGTTTTGGCTGAGGCGTCAAACACTACTCTCAATTTAGTAGTAAGGCGGCTTGATTTGATCACCGCTTGATGTGGCATATAATATTTGCCTTGGCCAATGGTGTCTACCGCTTCCATGTGACCTAGCTTGAGGTACTGTTCCATGAAAGCACTGTATTCTGTGAACATTTGTGGATTCTTCTTGAATTTGTTTTCCATTTGCAGCAGTCTTGCCATAGCCTGTTTCCGAGAGTTTCCCAACTCGAATCCTTCCCGGAATGGTATGGATACTACTTCGTCATCTTTTGTGATCGTTTTTTGGAACACCTTTTCACAATCCGCGCTGTCTTCTGACTCGCTGTTGTTCTTTCCAGCTCCCAGAAACGCTCGAGGTCGTCCAGACATATTGTTGTTGATGCGCTGATTATTTGTTGCTTGACAATCTAGCTACATTGCCGGAGACAATCCATCCACGTTCGGTCTTTTGTCCCAGGGTTTCGTTGATTTTCTTTACTTTTCCCAACATTATTAAGGAAAGTAAATCAACGCCAATGACAACGTCAATTCGACTGGGCTCGTTTAAATGTGGGTCAGCTAGCTCGCAGCCCATCCAATCCTTATTGACATACATGTCAATTTTCTTGGTCGGTAGAGCTCTCTGAAGTTTTGGCATAGCAAGTGCCTGCGTTGTGGTGATGAATTTGCTTTTAAACCGGGGTTTGATTGTTAAGCAAACACTATTTTTAAGGATTTCTATATTTTGCGAAATTCCTTGAACTTCCACGTTCCGTTTAGTTCGGCGCAGTTTTAACTGTTGTGCAGCTTCTTCAGATATTATAGTTTTTTGCGAGCCTCCATCTATAAGGGCCCTTAGCTGCTCGTATTTTCTAGCACAGGAATGTATTTCGCATTTGAGAAGTCGGTGATGCGCGCCCCCGTTGCGGTTAGAATTGACAGTATTATGATGGCCAACCTGTAGGAAATGTGAAGCGAAGTTATATTAACCAAAAAAATGTTGTAGTTTATTTAAGGTTGTCCTTATGGACCACCCTCCCCTTAATAAGTACAGCCGTCCCTAGGTCTGCTTGTATGTGTCCCTCAGAACATAATGGGGTCAGTTTGTTTCCTAACCTCTTGTTGTTTTTTACGAATACTTTTTCACCTACATCGAATACTCTATTTTGCCTATTTGGGTTACATCTGATGAGTTGATCTTGCTGGGCTTTGATTATCCTGTCTTTGATATTATGTTGTAACTCGATATTTTGAGAGTGAATGACGTCTAATGGTCTCTGTTCTGTAACTGAATGAATTGTTCTATTATATTCTATAGTTGCTCTTATTATTATCTGTGTTGTGTTATTTAATTTTTTGTCAATTTTAATGCATCTGGCTATTTCTAATAGAGTGCTATGAAAGCGCTCCACCTGTCCGTTTGAGCAGCTATGTAGTGGGGGGGTGTTGACTATGTCTATGTTAAATTGATTTTTTAGTAGCGAGGTAACCGTTTCTGAATTGAACGATGCCTCATTGTCGCAATAGATTGTTTTTATTCTTGGAAAAATGTTGATTAACTGTAACATGGGGTTAATGATATCTATTATTGATCTGGATAATAAGGGTTGTACAATGGCGAATTTGGAAAATTTATCAACACAGGTCAAGAATAGTTTCTGGTCAGTGGAGAAGATATCTATGTGCAGCATTTCACCAGTATAGGATGGTATGGGCGTTTCCCCAAGTTCTTGTTTTTTTGGGTGACGGTCATACTTAGCGGTAGTGCACACCTTGCAATTTGAGACTATTTCCTTAGTTAATTTGGCCATTTTTGGAAAATAATATTCGCGAAGAATTTGTTTCATGTTTTCCTGCGCTGCTCTATGTGCGCGATTATGTTTATTATTAACTATTTCTATTTGGTCACTTTTGCTAGTAATGTCGGCTATTATAATTAATATTATTATTCTTATTCTTAATATTCTTGCAGTGCCAAAACTTTGTTGTAGGGTAGAGTGATACGAGTTCGTGTTGAAAGACTGCCAAGGTCGGGAGATCACAATAGAATGCGTTTACCACATCACTGTTTACTGCAAGCTTTATGGATTCGAGGAGGTCATTCTTGTCTGTGAATTGTATCACATGGCGGGTTTTTCTGCCGAATATAAAAAGTCTACGATACAAATTGTAGCGTGCTTCTTCTAGGATGATTTGGTTCCTAAAAAGGTTAACAGGCTTGTCTGTTGTATCGATTGTGTAGGTCAGGGATATCTCACTATGGATGGTAGCAGCACATGATTGTGTTTCATCTTGCAGGGCATTAACGTTTTGCCGGGACAGGGCATCTGCCACGAAGTTTTCTTTCCCAGGCTTGTAATGAATCTATGCGTTATGCTCTTCAATATATGCTTTCCATCTTTTAATCTTTGCGTTAGTGTTTTTTTCTGACACTGAAAAGGTGAGCGGCTGATGGTCCGTGAAAATGTGAAGTTCTCTGGTGCCCATACGATGGCCAATAATTCTCTTTCATTGGTAGCATAATGAGATTCACTCTGCTTTAATGTTCGAGATATCATTGTGATTGGCCTTCCCCCTTGAGACAGTACTGCACCGATACCATTAGCGGAAGCGTCGGTCGTTAGATCAAAAGGTTTTTTAAAGTCCGGGTACATGAGTATGACGTCTTCTGACGCCAAAATATTTCTTAGGCGGTCAAAAGCGTCGCGTTGTGCATTGTCAAAGTCAATTGAAACCTTTTTGGACATGTGTTTGCTTACCATGCCGTTTTCGCCCTTAAGCATGTTAGTTAAAGGTCTCGCAATTGACGCAAAGTCTTTAATAAACACCCTGTAGTAACTAGCAAGTCCCAAAAACGATCTTAATGCGAAGAGGTTTTTTGGTTCAGCGAATTCTTGGATCGCTTTGACTTTTTCGGGATCAGTTTTTGCTCCATTGCTTGAGACAATGAAACCCAAATATTCAACGCTCTCTTTAAAGAATTTAGTCTTCTCTTTAGAGACTCTCATATTGGCGTCGTAAAGCTGTTGGAGAACTGTGTCAATGTGTTTGACATGGTCCGTTTCGTTTTCAGAAAATATTATCACGTCATCAACATAGACGTAGCATATTTTTCCGATTTGTTCTCTTAATACATCATCGATTGTCCTTTGAAAGATGCTTCCCGCATTTTTCAACCCAAAGGGTAGCCGGCAGAATTCGTATTTTCCGCCATTTACCGAAAATGCCGTTTTCTCGCGATCTCTTTCATTTAGATAAATCTGGTGGTATCCAGATTTCAAATCTAGTGTTGTGAAAAATTTCGCTTTTCCAAGATTGGCTAGAATCATTGGGATGCTCGGCATTGGGTACCTATCGGCGATGGTTCGCTCGTTTAACTTTCGGAAATCGATGACGAGTCGCTTTTTTTTGTTGCCGTTTGCGTCTGTACCTTTTTTATCAACAACCCATGCAGGGCTGTTGTATGCAGACCGTGATGGTTTTATAATGCCATTTTTTAGTAATTGAGCGATTTCGTTGTTAACAAAATCGGCTACGCTTGCCGGGTATGGGTTTTGAGTATACCTCTTTGTCGTCAATGGTGCGGATTGTGGCCACAACCGATGTGTTAAGCGGCAACGCCTCGTTAGAGGTCGAAAATGTGCCAATCCTTTTCAGTATGACATTTTTAAACTTGTCCCTTACATTATCGGGGACTACTATGTCATCTATGCGTGTAAAGTGTACATTATCGCATAGGTGGTGCTGCAACACCTCCGTCGTATTGCCGTAGGTGATATTATTATTGTTTAAATTTAGATTTACCCCTGCTTGTGTCAATAAATCGAAGCCTATTATAGCATCAAAAGTGTCAAGAGTATCTAAAATAAAAAATGGGGCACTTTTTCCAAAAATTTTCATGGAACATTTTTCTTTAATTTTACTGGACCCGTGTATGGAGTTCACAGTGAATGGGGTGTCGACAGGTGTTATGTTTTTTAACTTCTTTACGGGTTTTACATAATTTTTTGCCGCCCCAGTGTTGATTAGGATTTTCAATGTTTTGCCAGCCAATTGTCGCTCGACGAACGGCAATTTGGAGCGTTCCCTAAAAAATTCAATAGGTCATTGTCTCCTAGCGAATCACTCTCATCGGAGGCCTCAGCAACTGCAGCTTCTGCTGCACTTGTGTAGTCTTGATCCTCTTGGTTAGAGTTCTGTTGAGTTACATTATTGATTCTTTGGCGTCTTTGCCCTGACACACGTTCTGACGTGTTCTGTCTCTTTTGAGCTTCGCCGTATGTGGGGTTACTCTGAGGTTTACCCCAATTAGTCGCTGGTCTAAACTTTGAAGTTGATGGATCGATGTCCATGGGTTGCACCTGGCTCTGACCTTGGTTAGAGCTGTTGGGCCTGTTGCTTGAACTTGGTCCGGGCTCGCTTTGTTGGGTTTTATTTTGGTTTTGTTTGAAGTGTGGATTTTTCTCGAAATATTTTCCCTGTTTTGGTATAGAATTATTTCCTTGCTTATTAGGCTCCCTCGAGTGGTTCCTATCTTCGATTGCTTTGGCATAGGTCGCAGCAAACATGCTTCTTTCTATGCTGTTCTCAGCCTCGCGAGCCAACGCTAAAGCGGATGGCAAATCTTTAGGCTGTGCCGGTATGACCAATGCTTTGAGAGGACTCCTAAGGCCTGCCATAAAAGCATGCAGGGCATCACTCCTAATTTCTGCATTGAGGATAGCTGCTGCCTGTTCATTATGTGTCATGACAATTTTGTTTGTAACGAGCGTGAGTTTTTTCTCGACTTCGTCATAATATTGCATTATGTCTAGGTCACCTTGCCTAACCAATTCTAATCGCTGTCTGAGGACACGCAGGGACGTTTTGTCCGCGTATGTGCAATCAAGTCTAGCGATGATTGCATTGAAGTTGAGCACAGTATTGTGGGATGTGAGCACTGAGCGTGCTGCGCCACACACTTTGTTTTTTAATATAGCCACTGCTTGGTAATGGGTTTCACTTCCATCATATCGTTTGAAAATTTGATATGCCTCTACGGCAGCTTGTCTCCAAGACACATACTCTTCGTGGTCACCACTAAAATTCGGTACCGATTTAGCAACGTCTAGTCTAACTTCGCATCTAATGTTGGGATCGATCGTTACGCTTTCATATACTTGAACTTGAGGTGTTTCTACTCTAAGTGAGCTCACTTGATCTCTCAATGCTTGAATTTCGGCATGCATTTCATTTCTAATTTGTTGTTCGCGTGCTAGTGCGCTGCTGATAGCGTTATCTATGAAAGCTTTAACTGTTTCTGGGTCCATTTCTGTTTGGTTTGATGTACGGGGTGCAAAGCCTAAACTATATTCTTCGTCGCTATCGATTTCCACTTTAATATTCCTATAGGTCCAACTCATTAGCAGTTGGCGAAAATCCAACAATAAGAGAGAAAACAATCGAAATGACAATAAACCCGCACACAGTTTATATTTTATAGAGTTAGTTATATAAAGCAGTTTGTATGGATACTTTGGTTTGAAATAATTCAACAGATTTATGTATTACGTCACCTTGCGCCTACGTTCACGCTGCCACTTTGTTTTATATTAATCGGAATTTTTAATTTTTTTCTTTTGTCACTGAACAGTCACTTACATGTTCTTATGGTGTGGGTGCTTAGATGTTAATCCCGTTGGGCGCCAGTTATTTAGGTCTATCCGCTCCAGTAGTCCTCGTAAGGGGATGCCGTCGGGTAGATCCAGGTTGTTAGTTGATAATGTAGATTAGGTTGAGATACGGTTAAGTATCAGATCACTGGCCTTGTGGCTCAGTGATATATTAATTAATAAGTCAAGATTATACGGCCAATTGCCGAAGCAATGTTTATTCAACGTGCGTTAGCTTACGTTATTGGAACAGAACTGATCGTGACAATGAAATGAATAAAAGACTAAAGCTAAGTACATAAAAGGGAAATATGAATCCAAACCTAAATACATATTATATAAAGATCACGCCATTAGCTGTCAGCCGCGCGGAGCTATGCCGGCATATTTATAACTGCATATAACGAAAACTGCTAATGCCCGCAATAGCATATTTTGCAGACGTTGCGTTCGCAGTGCAACCGAAATCCGATACGTTGATGTTCTAGCTGCGTGGGTTGCTCCGAACTTAACGCGAGGGTTGTTCGTTAACTTGATTGTTAACTTGTGTCCTCGTCTTCATGGCGACAACGACTTACTTCTGTTACAGTCATTGAATGATATGCGTTCATCTCGGTATTGAAGATAAGGAATTTCGTTTTGATTCTCGGAATCATCTTCCTTCCCTTGAGCACAAGTGGTATAGGTACTGCTTGGAAGAGACTGGCATGCTGATTGATGTATATAGGCAACCTTGCGTCTATGATTAACATGTTGTCCTTGAATATCGCTTGTGCCTTCATTAGTTTGTACACTAATTGAAGCCCCTTTGAAGAGTTTCCGCCGGGAAGGAGCTGGTTTCTTTGAAGCTTTCTTTCGATCTCGTTCAGTTCGGTCAGCATTTTATTTGGTTCAACCAGGGATGGATGCACTCTTCCTTGGTTGATATCTGTTACGAGGGTGATAACTGCTGACTGAAGGTCTTCGATTTCATCAATCCAGTTTTGCACTTGGGTGATCAACATGAAGATCCTTTTGGATTCCTTGTACACGACGAATTTCTCTTTCGTTGTGTTTGCTATCTTGTTTATCTCCATTGTGACTTTTTAAAAGTTTTTATTTACCTCTTCTGTGGTAGCGCGCACCAGGTTTGACGTTGCATTTATTATTGATGTCTGGTTGCCGACATAATCATTTATGCGTTTTTCGTTTCTGACGATTGCCTGCATGTTTTCCTTTATTTTATCTGCAGTGCCAATGTCGAAGAACATTATAAACCGTTGATTCCTATTAGCTGTTCGGGTGATGATTTCATTTTTCTCCTTTATGGTTCTTATTTTCAGCTTTACGGTGCGGCTCACTGTTGTACAGTAATCTTAAAATTCGTCCAATATTTCGCAGATTGCATCGGTTTTATTCATGAGTTCATCCGCTTGTTTTATGACTTCGAAGTATGCTTGCATGTTGTAATAGAATAACTGCCAGCTTGATGAGACGACTTCCACCTTTCCAAGATTGTCCACTATCATCGCTGTGTGTTGATCCATGTTTTGTATTTTTACCTTGCTTGTACCTGTAGCATTTACTTTAGTAGTACTTGCTACCTGCAATATCATTAGCAGGCTGAAAATAGTCGCTTGTCCTGTCGGTGGTTTGGCCGATCTCGTTTGCATCCGTTATTTGGAGAGCTGACTTTCTCACTCTTAGCCTGAGCTGGCAGCAAGCAGATCTTGTTTATTGATCTCTTGACCTCTCCCACATTTGTCTTTATTGTTACTACACGAACTTAATTGTCTTGTCCCTTTGTAGCATTTGTTATTTTTCCCATGGGTCATCTAGCGGGGTGCGTGTTTTCTTGTTTCAATAGAACGAGCTGGCCTTCCTTGAGATTTGCCTATTCCTGCCGCCATTTGGTTCGTTGTTGCAGTGATGCCAAGTATTCCTCCTTCCATTTTCTCCAAAAATCTCCTCTGATACGTTGCATGTATATCCCTCTGTCTAACATCCCCACTTTTTTATTCTCTTCAAAATGTTCTGGTGCTCCAATAAGTGGTCTTCCCACAATAAAATTACCAGGTGTCAGAATATCGTCTCCATCCGTGTCACTATTTAAGGTGACAAGTGGACGTGAGTTCAGTACTGCTTCAATTTGGCTGAGCAATGTGGTGAATTCTTCGAACGTGAAGCTGTTATCGCCGATGGCTCGCTTCAGATGATGCTTTACCGATTTTACTCCAGCTTCCCATAGTCCTCCCATGTGGGGGCTTGCCGGCGGGATGAAGTGCCACTTGATTCCCTCTTTCTCCAGTACTGGTCCAAGGCTGTTATTTCCTTTTATAGCCGCGACAAGATCCTTATCCAATATTCTAGCCGCACCTACGAAATTTGTACCGCTATCCGAATACAAATGCTCACTTTTGCCACGTCTGGCAAAGAATCGGCGTAGGGCTTCTAAAAACTTGTCTGATGATAAGTCACTGATGGCTTCCAGATGTATTGCCTTTGTGGCCATGCATACAAATAGGCATATGTACCCTTTATATGATTTTTGGCCTCTTCCTTTGGAACAACGAATTTGAAAAGGTCCAGCGTAGTCAATGCCAGTGTTTTGGAATGGGTAATCGCCAGTTACTCTGTATACTGGTAAATTTCCCATCAGTTGGCTGGCCATTTCCTGTTTGTACCTAATGCAAGTAACACATTCTCGTAAGTATTTCTTCAATGTGTTTCGTAGCCCAAATATCCAGAACTCTCTTTGAATAAGGTTCCTCATTAATTTAAGTCCGCCGTGTAGGGTTTCCTTGTGAGCGTTTTTTATTACCAGCCAAGCAAACTGTGACTTTCCAATTATAATTGGGTGTTTCACGTCGTATGGCACCATTGCATTTTGAAGACGCCCTCCCACACGTAGCACTCCTTGTCCATCCAGAAAGGGGTTGAGAGCCTGCAATTTACTCTTCGCATCCAGAGGTTTTCCAGCGTTGAGTATTTGAATTTCATGTCCAAAATCCAGCTGTTGTTGTAATTTTACAACGACTGTTTTGACCTTCTTGAATTCATCGACAGTCAGGTATGTCGAGTGCTGTTTCTTCCTGCGAAGTTTTGCTATAAAGCGTAATACATAAGCAATTACGCTTGTTAGCTTATTCATTGAAGAGAACTTTGTTAGAAGTGGTATCAGGTAGTTCTCTTCTGTGTTTAGAGTTGCTACCATTATTGATTCTGGCTCTTCATACTGTGGCCACTGATCTGGCTGCTGTGTCAACCATTCTGGCCCTTTCCACCATATCTTGCATTCTTTTAAGTGATATGGGGAAATTCCTCTTGAGGCGACATCTGCTGGGTTGTCTGCGGATTTCACGTATTTCCATTTGACGTGAGGCAGTTTTTTGTTTATTTCGTCTACTCTAGTTTTGACGAATTTATACTTGCTCCGCTTGTTTTTTATCCAAGCTAGCGTGATTTGTGAATCACTCCATGCTCGCGTTTTGGCGTGATTTCCTACTATTGCTTGTACTTTAGCTAATAGTTTGCTTAACAAGTGAGCTGCACATAGCTCTAATTTCGGAATAGTCTTCTTGTTTTTGAATGGATTCACTTTGCTCTTTGCTGCCAGCAAAGTAATTTTGGATCCAACCTTGGTGTATACCACTGCTGCATAAGCCTTTTCTGATGCGTCGCAAAATCCATGTAGCTCTGTTGCATTACTGCTCGTTGTTCCAGACCAGCGTGATATATTAATTTTGGCTTACTCAGGCAATGCGCTTGCGTACTCATGCCAGTAATCCGCCAGTCTCGGTTCCAGTAATGCGTCCCAAGTTAGCGGCAATTTCCACAGTTCCTGAATGAAGCATTTGCCCTGCAGTGTTACTGGTGTGAGCCATTCCAGTGGGTCAAGGATTCTCGCCAATCGGGATAATATTAGACGCTTAGTAGTGCGCACTAGTTTTGGGCAATCGACATAATATGTGGAGACGTCCTTTTTGGGACCACCATTGCAGACCAAGGGTTTTTATTGACTCGTCCTTGAGTATTTGGATTTTTTCCGTTGAGTCGCCGTCTTGAATCCCAGCAATGATCCTATCATCGTTTGATATCGGATATGGAGTCGCCACCAGTGATGAGATCATCCATGTAGAAATCTTCATTGATTGTTGTCATCAGTTGCCTGTTACCTTGGCAATGTTGATTTGCCAGCTCTTGCAGACAGCGGACCGCTAAAAATGGCGCAGCTGATGTCCCATACGTTATTGTAGTCAGTTTAAATTCTTTGACAGGCAATTTTGGGTCATCTCTCCAGAGTATGTACTGGTATTCCTGATCATCTTTGGCAACTTTGATTTGTCGATACATTTTCTCGATGTCAGCTGTCATTACATATCTCCATTGTCGCCACTTGACCAAAATATCGAAGATGTCCTTTTGTATTTTGGGCACGACTAGCATCACATCATTTAGACTCAAACCATTGGAAGTTTTGGCTGAGGCGTCAAACACTACTCTCAATTTAGTAGTAAGGCGGCTTGATTTGATCACCGCTTGATGTGGCATATAATATTTGCCTTGGCCAATGGTGTCTACCGCTTCCATGTGACCTAGCTTGAGGTACTGTTCCATGAAAGCACTGTATTCTGTGAACATTTGTGGATTCTTCTTGAATTTGTTTTCCATTTGCAGCAGTCTTGCCATAGCCTGTTTCCGAGAGTTTCCCAACTCGAATCCTTCCCGGAATGGTATGGATACTACTTCGTCATCTTTTGTGATCGTTTTTTGGAACACCTTTTCACAATCCGCGCTGTCTTCTGACTCGCTGTTGTTCTTTCCAGCTCCCAGAAACGCTCGAGGTCGTCCAGACATATTGTTGTTGATGCGCTGATTATTTTGTTGCTTGACAATCTAGCTACATTGCCGGAGACAATCCATCCACGTTCCGTCTTTTGTCCCAGGGTTTCGTTGATTTTCTTTACTTTTCCCAACATTATTAAGGAAAGTAAATCAACGCCAATGACAACGTCAATTCGACTGGGCTCGTTTAAATGTGGGTCAGCTAGCTCGCAGCCCATCCAATCCTTATTGACATACATGTCAATTTTCTTGGTCGGTAGAGCTCTCTGAAGTTTTGGCATAACAAGTGCCTGCGTTGTAGTGATGAATTTGCTTTTAAACCGGGGTTTGATTGTTAAGCAAACACTATTTTTAAGGATTTCTATATTTTGCGAAATTCCTTGAACTTCCACGTTCCGTTTAGTTCGGCGCAGTTTTAACTGTTGTGCAGCTTCTTCAGATATTATAGTTTTTTGCGAGCCTCCATCTATAAGGGCCCTTAGCTGCTCGTATTTTCCAGACTTATTTTTAATCTGGATGAGCGCTGTCGTATCTTGTCCTTTATTTTCATGTAGACAGTTGCTGCTGACGGTCTCATTTTTATTTGCTTCCTCGTGAAGCAAATTGTTGTGTGCTTTTGTGCATTGATTGCAAGTCCAATTCTTTTTGCAATCTTTAACGCTGTGGCTGCCTAGACATTTGTAGCAAAGCGAGTTTTTGAATACAAACTCCTTGCGTTTTTTAACCGGCTCAGCTCTAAATTTCTGACACCTAGTTATTTCATGTCCAGTCAATTGGCAAACACGGCATCTCTTGTGGTTCATTGTCTTTGCTTCCCTTGACGTATGGGCGGCGCTTTTTTGCACTGAGTCTATTGAGTTATACAGTTGCTCAATAAAGTCTATTACATCGTCCAAGGACTGAATTTCACTGGCCTTTTTTACGTGTTGCTCGTAAAGTTGTAGGACTTCCGTAGAGAATCGTTGCAACAGAATTTGAGCGAATAGAACGTCAGCTTCATTACCAAACTGACCCTTTTCTTTGATAATGAAAATGCATTCTGTTGCTGTGTCCAAGAACTTGCGAATACTGCCTTCATCATTGTTCTTCAGCAGTTCCATGTCCACTAGCTGGTTGACGGCGTTAGCAAATATTTTGCGCTTATTTTCGTTGCGCTTGCATATTAGTTCCCAAGCCGAGTTGTAGTTAGCAGACGAGCCAATTAATAAATGGCCTACTCCTGTTGTGAATCACCTCAGAGAATAACTCGAAGAACGTCGGCCACTCTTTGGGACTTCCATTGAAGTGAGGAAGATCCATAAGCAAACACTATTTTTAAGGATTTCTATATTTTGCGAAATTCCTTGAACTTCCACGTTCCGTTTAGTTCGGCGCAGTTTTAACTGTTGTGCAGCTTCTTCAGATATTATAGTTTTTTGCGAGCCTCCATCTATAAGGGCCCTTAGCTGCTCGTATTTTCTAGCACAGGAATGTATTTCGCATTTGAGAAGTCGGTGATGCGCGCCCCCGTTGCGGTTAGAATTGACAGTATTATGATGGCCAACCTGTAGGAAATGTGAAGCGAAGTTATATTAACCAAAAAAATGTTGTAGTTTATTTAAGGTTGTCCTTATGGACCACCCTCCCCTTAATAAGTACAGCCGTCCCTAGGTCTGCTTGTATGTGTCCCTCAGAACATAATGGGGTCAGTTTGTTTCCTAACCTCTTGTTGTTTTTTACGAATACTTTTTCACCTACATCGAATACTCTATTTTGCCTATTTGGGTTACATCTGATGAGTTGATCTTGCTGGGCTTTGATTATCCTGTCTTTGATATTATGTTGTAACTCGATATTTTGAGAGTGAATGACGTCTAATGGTCTCTGTTCTGTAACTGAATGAATTGTTCTATTATATTCTATAGTTGCTCTTATTATTATCTGTGTTGTGTTATTTAATTTTTTGTCAATTTTAATGCATCTGGCTATTTCTAATAGAGTGCTATGAAAGCGCTCCACCTGTCCGTTTGAGCAGCTATGTAGTGGGGGGGTGTTGACTATGTCTATGTTAAATTGATTTTTTAGTAGCGAGGTAACCGTTTCTGAATTGAACGATGCCTCATTGTCGCAATAGATTGTTTTTATTCTTGGAAAAATGTTGATTAACTGTAACATGGGGTTAATGATATCTATTATTGATCTGGATAATAAGGGTTGTACAATGGCGAATTTGGAAAATTTATCAACACAGGTCAAGAATAGTTTCTGGTCAGTGGAGAAGATATCTATGTGCAGCATTTCACCAGTATAGGATGGTATGGGCGTTTCCCCAAGTTCTTGTTTTTTTGGGTGACGGTCATACTTAGCGGTAGTGCACACCTTGCAATTTGAGACTATTTCCTTAGTTAATTTGGCCATTTTTGGAAAATAATATTCGCGAAGAATTTGTTTCATGTTTTCCTGCGCTGCGCTATGTGCGCGATTATGTTTATTATTAACTATTTCTATTTGGTCACTTTTGCTAGTAATGTCGGCTATTATAATTAATATTATTATTCTTATTCTTAATATTCTTGCAGTGCCAAAACTTTGTTGTAGGGTAGAGTGATACGAGTTCGTGTTGAAAGACTGCCAAGGTCGGGAGATCACAATAGAATGCGTTTACCACATCACTGTTTACTGCAAGCTTTATGGATTCGAGGAGGTCATTCTTGTCTGTGAATTGTATCACATGGCGGGTTTTTCTGCCGAATATAAAAAGTCTACGATACAAATTGTAGCGTGCTTCTTCTAGGATGATTTGGTTCCTAAAAAGGTTAACAGGCTTGTCTGTTGTATCGATTGTGTAGGTCAGGGATATCTCACTATGGATGGTAGCAGCACATGATTGTGTTTCATCTTGCAGGGCATTAACGTTTTGCCGGGACAGGGCATCTGCCACGAAGTTTTCTTTCCCAGGCTTGTAATGAATCTATGCGTTATGCTCTTCAATATATGCTTTCCATCTTTTAATCTTTGCGTTAGTGTTTTTTTCTGACACTGAAAAGGTGAGCGGCTGATGGTCCGTGAAAATGTGAAGTTCTCTGGTGCCCATACGATGGCCAATAATTCTCTTTCATTGGTAGCATAATGAGATTCACTCTGCTTTAATGTTCGAGATATCATTGTGATTGGCCTTCCCCCTTGAGACAGTACTGCACCGATACCATTAGCGGAAGCGTCGGTCGTTAGATCAAAAGGTTTTTTAAAGTCCGGGTACATGAGTATGACGTCTTCTGACGCCAAAATATTTCTTAGGCGGTCAAAAGCGTCGCGTTGTGCATTGTCAAAGTCAATTGAAACCTTTTTGGACATGTGTTTGCTTACCATGCCGTTTTCGCCCTTAAGCATGTTAGTTAAAGGTCTCGCAATTGACGCAAAGTCTTTAATAAACACCCTGTAGTAACTAGCAAGTCCCAAAAACGATCTTAATGCGAAGAGGTTTTTTGGTTCAGCGAATTCTTGGATCGCTTTGACTTTTTCGGGATCAGTTTTTGCTCCATTGCTTGAGACAATGAAACCCAAATATTCAACGCTCTCTTTAAAGAATTTAGTCTTCTCTTTAGAGACTCTCATATTGGCGTCGTAAAGCTGTTGGAGAACTGTGTCAATGTGTTTGACATGGTCCGTTTCGTTTTCAGAAAATATTATCACGTCATCAACATAGACGTAGCATATTTTTCCGATTTGTTCTCTTAATACATCATCGATTGTCCTTTGAAAGATGCTTCCCGCATTTTTCAACCCAAAGGGTAGCCGGCAGAATTCGTATTTTCCGCCATTTACCGAAAATGCCGTTTTCTCGCGATCTCTTTCATTTAGATAAATCTGGTGGTATCCAGATTTCAAATCTAGTGTTGTGAAAAATTTCGCTTTTCCAAGATTGGCTAGAATCATTGGGATGCTCGGCATTGGGTACCTATCGGCGATGGTTCGCTCGTTTAACTTTCGGAAATCGATGACGAGTCGCTTTTTTTTGTTGCCGTTTGCGTCTGTACCTTTTTTATCAACAACCCATGCAGGGCTGTTGTATGCAGACCGTGATGGTTTTATAATGCCATTTTTTAGTAATTGAGCGATTTCGTTGTTAACAAAATCGGCTACGCTTGCCGGGTATGGGTATAGTTTTGAGTATACCTCTTTGTCGTCAATGGTGCGGATTGTGGCCACAACCGATGTGTTAAGCGGCAACGCCTCGTTAGAGGTCGAAAATGTGCCAATCCTTTTCAGTATGACATTTTTAAACTTGTCCCTTACATTATCGGGGACTACTATGTCATCTATGCGTGTAAAGTGTACATTATCGCATAGGTGGTGCTGCAACACCTCCGTCGTATTGCCGTAGGTGATATTATTATTGTTTAAATTTAGATTTACCCCTGCTTGTGTCAATAAATCGAAGCCTATTATAGCATCAAAAGTGTCAAGAGTATCTAAAATAAAAAATGGGGCACTTTTTCCAAAAATTTTCATGGAACATTTTTCTTTAATTTTACTGGACCCGTGTATGGAGTTCACAGTGAATGGGGTGTCGACAGGTGTTATGTTTTTTAACTTCTTTACTGGTTTTACATAATTTTTTGCCGCCCCAGTGTTGATTAGGATTTTCAATGTTTTGCCAGCCAATTGTCGCTCGACGAACGGCAATTTGGAGCGTTCCCTAAAAAATTCAATAGGTCATTGTCTCCTAGCGAATCACTCTCATCGGAGGCCTCAGCAACTGCAGCTTCTGCTGCACTTGTGTAGTCTTGATCCTCTTGGTTAGAGTTCTGTTGAGTTACATTATTGATTCTTTGGCGTCTTTGCCCTGACACACGTTCTGACGTGTTCTGTCTCTTTTGAGCTTCGCCGTATGTGGGGTTACTCTGAGGTTTACCCCAATTAGTCGCTGGTCTAAACTTTGAAGTTGATGGATCGATGTCCATGGGTTGCACCTGGCTCTGACCTTGGTTAGAGCTGTTGGGCCTGTTGCTTGAACTTGGTCCGGGCTCGCTTTGTTGGGTTTTATTTTGGTTTTGTTTGAAGTGTGGATTTTTCTCGAAATATTTTCCCTGTTTTGGTATAGAATTATTTCCTTGCTTATTAGGCTCCCTCGAGTGGTTCCTATCTTCGATTGCTTTGGCATAGGTCGCAGCAAACATGCTTCTTTCTATGCTGTTCTCAGCCTCGCGAGCCAACGCTAAAGCGGATGGCAAATCTTTAGGCTGTGCCGGTATGACCAATGCTTTGAGAGGACTCCTAAGGCCTGCCATAAAAGCATGCAGGGCATCACTCCTAATTTCTGCATTGAGGATAGCTGCTGCCTGTTCATTATGTGTCATGACAATTTTGTTTGTAACGAGCGTGAGTTTTTTCTCGACTTCGTCATAATATTGCATTATGTCTAGGTCACCTTGCCTAACCAATTCTAATCGCTGTCTGAGGACACGCAGGGACGTTTTGTCCGCGTATGTGCAATCAAGTCTAGCGATGATTGCATTGAAGTTGAGCACAGTATTGTGGGATGTGAGCACTGAGCGTGCTGCGCCACACACTTTGTTTTTTAATATAGCCACTGCTTGGTAATGGGTTTCACTTCCATCATATCGTTTGAAAATTTGATATGCCTCTACGGCAGCTTGTCTCCAAGACACATACTCTTCGTGGTCACCACTAAAATTCGGTACCGATTTAGCAACGTCTAGTCTAACTTCGCATCTAATGTTGGGATCGATCGTTACGCTTTCATATACTTGAACTTGAGGTGTTTCTACTCTAAGTGAGCTCACTTGATCTCTCAATGCTTGAATTTCGGCATGCATTTCATTTCTAATTTGTTGTTCGCGTGCTAGTGCGCTGCTGATAGCGTTATCTATGAAAGCTTTAACTGTTTCTGGGTCCATTTCTGTTTGGTTTGATGTACGGGGTGCAAAGCCTAAACTATATTCTTCGTCGCTATCGATTTCCACTTTAATATTCCTATAGGTCCAACTCATTAGCAGTTGGTGAAAATCCAACAATAAGAGAGAAAACAATCGAAATGACAATAAACCCGCACACAGTTTATATTTTATAGAGTTAGTTATATAAAGCAGTTTGTATGGATACTTTGGTTTGAAATAATTCAACAGATTTATGTATTACGTCACCTTGCGCCTACGTTCACGCTGCCACTTTGTTTTATATTAATCGGAATTTTTAATTTTTTTCTTTTGTCACTGAACAGTCACTTACATGTTCTTATGGTGTGGGTGCTTAGATGTTAATCCCGTTGGGCGCCAGTTATTTAGGTCTATCCGCTCCAGTAGTCCTCGTAAGGGGATGCCGTCGGGTAGATCCAGGTTGTTAGTTGATAATGTAGATTAGGTTGAGATACGGTTAAGTATCAGATCACTGGCCTTGTGGCTCAGTGATATATTAATTAATAAGTCAAGATTATACGGCCAATTGCCGAAGCAATGTTTATTCAACGTGCGTTAGCTTACGTTATTGGAACAGAACTGATCGTGACAATGAAATGAATAAAAGACTAAAGCTAAGTACATAAAAGGGAAATATGAATCCAAACCTAAATACATATTATATAAAGATCACGCCATTAGCTGTCAGCCGCGCGGAGCTATGCCGGCATATTTATAACTGCATATAACGAAAACTGCTAATGCCCGCAATAGCATATTTTGCAGACGTTGCGTTCGCAGTGCAACCGAAATCCGATACGTTGATGTTCTAGCTGCGTGGGTTGCTCCGAACTTAACGCGAGGGTTGTTCGTTAACTTGATTGTTAACTTGTGTCCTCGTCTTCATGGCGACAACGACTTACTTCTGTTACAGTCATTGAATGATATGCGTTCATCTCGGTATTGAAGATAAGGAATTTCGTTTTGATTCTCGGAATCATCTTCCTTCCCTTGAGCACAAGTGGTATAGGTACTGCTTCGAAGAGACTGGCATGCTGATTGATGTATATAGGCAACCTTGCGTCTATGATTAACATGTTGTCCTTGAATATCGCTTGTGCCTTCATTAGTTTGTACACTAATTGAAGCCCCTTTGAAGAGTTTCCGCCGGGAAGGAGCTGGTTTCTTTGAAGCTTTCTTTCGATCTCGTTCAGTTCGGTCAGCATTTTATTTGGTTCAACCAGGGATGGATGCACTCTTCCTTGGTTGATATCTGTTACGAGGGTGATAACTGCTGACTGAAGGTCTTCGATTTCATCAATCCAGTTTTGCACTTGGGTGATCAACATGAAGATCCTTTTGGATTCCTTGTACACGACGAATTTCTCTTTCGTTGTGTTTGCTATCTTGTTTATCTCCATTGTGACTTTTTAAAAGTTTTTATTTACCTCTTCTGTGGTAGCGCGCACCAGGTTTGACGTTGCATTTATTATTGATGTCTGGTTGCCGACATAATCATTTATGCGTTTTTCGTTTCTGACGATTGCCTGCATGTTTTCCTTTATTTTATCTGCAGTGCCAATGTCGAAGAACATTATAAACCGTTGATTCCTATTAGCTGTTCGGGTGATGATTTCATTTTTCTCCTTTATGGTTCTTATTTTCAGCTTTACGGTGCGGCTCACTGTTGTACAGTAATCTTAAAATTCGTCCAATATTTCGCAGATTGCATCGGTTTTATTCATGAGTTCATCCGCTTGTTTTATGACTTCGAAGTATGCTTGCATGTTGTAATAGAATAACTGCCAGCTTGATGAGACGACTTCCACCTTTCCAAGATTGTCCACTATCATCGCTGTGTGTTGATCCATTTTTGTATTTTTACCTTGCTTGTACCTGTAGCATTTACTTTAGTAGTACTTGCTACCTGCAATATCATTAGCAGGCTGAAAATAGTCGCTTGTCCTGTCGGTGGTTTGGCCGATCTCGTTTGCATCCGTTATTTGGAGAGCTGACTTTCTCACTCTTAGCCTGAGCTGGCAGCAAGCAGATCTTGTTTATTGATCTCTTGACCTCTCCCACATTTGTCTTTATTGTTACTACACGAACTTAATTGTCTTGTCCCTTTGTAGCATTTGTTATTTTTCCCATGGGTCATCTAGCGGGGTGCGTGTTTTCTTGTTTCAATAGAACGAGCTGGCCTTCCTTGAGATTTGCCTTTTCCTGCCGCCATTTGGTTCGTTGTTGCAGTGATGCCAAGTATTCCTCCTTCCATTTTCTCCAAAAATCTCCTCTGATACGTTGCATGTATATCCCTCTGTCTAACATCCCCACTTTTTTATTCTCTTCAAAATGTTCTGGTGCTCCAATAAGTGGTCTTCCCACAATAAAATTACCAGGTGTCAGAATATCGTCTCCATCCGTGTCACTATTTAAGGTGACAAGTGGACGTGAGTTCAGTACTGCTTCAATTTGGCTGAGCAATGTGGTGAATTCTTCGAACGTGAAGCTGTTATCGCCGATGGCTCGCTTCAGATGATGCTTTACCGATTTTACTCCAGCTTCCCATAGTCCTCCCATGTGGGGGCTTGCCGGCGGGATGAAGTGCCACTTGATTCCCTCTTTCTCCAGTACTGGTCCAAGGCTGTTATTTCCTTTTATAGCCGCGACAAGATCCTTATCCAATATTCTAGCCGCACCTACGAAATTTGTACCGCTATCCGAATACAAATGCTCACTTTTGCCACGTCTGGCAAAGAATCGGCGTAGGGCTTCTAAAAACTTGTCTGATGATAAGTCACTGATGGCTTCCAGATGTATTGCCTTTGTGGCCATGCATACAAATAGGCATATGTACCCTTTATATGATTTTTGGCCTCTTCCTTTGGAACAACGAATTTGAAAAGGTCCAGCGTAGTCAATGCCAGTGTTTTGGAATGGGTAATCGCCAGTTACTCTGTATACTGGTAAATTTCCCATCAGTTGGCTGGCCATTTCCTGTTTGTACCTAATGCAAGTAACACATTCTCGTAAGTATTTCTTCAATGTGTTTCGTAGCCCAAATATCCAGAACTCTCTTTGAATAAGGTTCCTCATTAATTTAAGTCCGCCGTGTAGGGTTTCCTTGTGAGCGTTTTTTATTACCAGCCAAGCAAACTGTGACTTTCCAATTATAATTGGGTGTTTCACGTCGTATGGCACCATTGCATTTTGAAGACGCCCTCCCACACGTAGCACTCCTTGTCCATCCAGAAAGGGGTTGAGAGCCTGCAATTTACTCTTCGCATCCAGAGGTTTTCCAGCGTTGAGTATTTGAATTTCATGTCCAAAATCCAGCTGTTGTTGTAATTTTACAACGACTGTTTTGACCTTCTTGAATTCATCGACAGTCAGGTATGTCGAGTGCTGTTTCTTCCTGCGAAGTTTTGCTATAAAGCGTAATACATAAGCAATTACGCTTGTTAGCTTATTCATTGAAGAGAACTTTGTTAGAAGTGGTATCAGGTAGTTCTCTTCTGTGTTTAGAGTTGCTACCATTATTGATTCTGGCTCTTCATACTGTGGCCACTGATCTGGCTGCTGTGTCAACCATTCTGGCCCTTTCCACCATATCTTGCATTCTTTTAAGTGATATGGGGAAATTCCTCTTGAGGCGACATCTGCTGGGTTGTCTGCGGATTTCACGTATTTCCATTTGACGTGAGGCAGTTTTTTGTTTATTTCGTCTACTCTAGTTTTGACGAATTTATACTTGCTCCGCTTGTTTTTTATCCAAGCTAGCGTGATTTGTGAATCACTCCATGCTCGCGTTTTGGCGTGATTTCCTACTATTGCTTGTACTTTAGCTAATAGTTTGCTTAACAAGTGAGCTGCACATAGCTCTAATTTCGGAATAGTCTTCTTGTTTTTGAATGGATTCACTTTGCTCTTTGCTGCCAGCAAAGTAATTTTGGATCCAACCTTGGTGTATACCACTGCTGCATAAGCCTTTTCTGATGCGTCGCAAAATCCATGTAGCTCTGTTGCATTACTGCTCGTTGTTCCAGACCAGCGTGATATATTAATTTTGGCTTACTCAGGCAATGCGCTTGCGTACTCATGCCAGTAATCCGCCAGTCTCGGTTCCAGTAATGCGTCCCAAGTTAGCGGCAATTTCCACAGTTCCTGAATGAAGCATTTGCCCTGCAGTGTTACTGGTGTGAGCCATTCCAGTGGGTCAAGGATTCTCGCCAATCGGGATAATATTAGACGCTTAGTAGTGCGCACTAGTTTTGGGCAATCGACATAATATGTGGAGACGTCCTTTTTGGGACCACCATTGCAGACCAAGGGTTTTTATTGACTCGTCCTTGAGTATTTGGATTTTTTCCGTTGAGTCGCCGTCTTGAATCCCAGCAATGATCCTATCATCGTTTGATATCGGATATGGAGTCGCCACCAGTGATGAGATCATCCATGTAGAAATCTTCATTGATTGTTGTCATCAGTTGCCTGTTACCTTGGCAATGTTGATTTGCCAGCTCTTGCAGACAGCGGACCGCTAAAAATGGCGCAGCTGATGTCCCATACGTTATTGTAGTCAGTTTAAATTCTTTGACAGGCAATTTTGGGTCATCTCTCCAGAGTATGTACTGGTATTCCTGATCATCTTTGGCAACTTTGATTTGTCGATACATTTTCTCGATGTCAGCTGTCATTACATATCTCCATTGTCGCCACTTGACCAAAATATCGAAGATGTCCTTTTGTATTTTGGGCACGACTAGCATCACATCATTTAGACTCAAACCATTGGAAGTTTTGGCTGAGGCGTCAAACACTACTCTCAATTTAGTAGTAAGGCGGCTTGATTTGATCACCGCTTGATGTGGCATATAATATTTGCCTTGGCCAATGGTGTCTACCGCTTCCATGTGACCTAGCTTGAGGTACTGTTCCATGAAAGCACTGTATTCTGTGAACATTTGTGGATTCTTCTTGAATTTGTTTTCCATTTGCAGCAGTCTTGCCATAGCCTGTTTCCGAGAGTTTCCCAACTCGAATCCTTCCCGGAATGGTATGGATACTACTTCGTCATCTTTTGTGATCGTTTTTTGGAACACCTTTTCACAATCCGCGCTGTCTTCTGACTCGCTGTTGTTCTTTCCAGCTCCCAGAAACGCTCGAGGTCGTCCAGACATATTGTTGTTGATGCGCTGATTATTTTGTTGCTTGACAATCTAGCTACATTGCCGGAGACAATCCATCCACGTTCCGTCTTTTGTCCCAGGGTTTCGTTGATTTTCTTTACTTTTCCCAACATTATTAAGGAAAGTAAATCAACGCCAATGACAACGTCAATTCGACTGGGCTCGTTTAAATGTGGGTCAGCTAGCTCGCAGCCCATCCAATCCTTATTGACATACATGTCAATTTTCTTGGTCGGTAGAGCTCTCTGAAGTTTTGGCATAACAAGTGCCTGCGTTGTAGTGATGAATTTGCTTTTAAACCGGGGTTTGATTGTTAAGCAAACACTATTTTTAAGGATTTCTATATTTTGCGAAATTCCTTGAACTTCCACGTTCCGTTTAGTTCGGCGCAGTTTTAACTGTTGTGCAGCTTCTTCAGATATTATAGTTTTTTGCGAGCCTCCATCTATAAGGGCCCTTAGCTGCTCGTATTTTCCAGACTTATTTTTAATCTGGATGAGCGCTGTCGTATCTTGTCCTTTATTTTCATGTAGACAGTTGCTGCTGACGGTCTCATTTTTATTTGCTTCCTCGTGAAGCAAATTGTTGTGTGCTTTTGTGCATTGATTGCAAGTCCAATTCTTTTTGCAATCTTTAACGCTGTGGCTGCCTAGACATTTGTAGCAAAGCGAGTTTTTGAATACAAACTCCTTGCGTTTTTTAACCGGCTCAGCTCTAAATTTCTGACACCTAGTTATTTCATGTCCAGTCAATTGGCAAACACGGCATCTCTTGTGGTTCATTGTCTTTGCTTCCCTTGACGTATGGGCGGCGCTTTTTTGCACTGAGTCTATTGAGTTATACAGTTGCTCAATAAAGTCTATTACATCGTCCAAGGACTGAATTTCACTGGCCTTTTTTACGTGTTGCTCGTAAAGTTGTAGGACTTCCGTAGAGAATCGTTGCAACAGAATTTGAGCGAATAGAACGTCAGCTTCATTACCAAACTGACCCTTTTCTTTGATAATGAAAATGCAATCTGTTGCTGTGTCCAAGAACTTGCGAATACTGCCTTCATCATTGTTCTTCAGCAGTTCCATGTCCACTAGCTGGTTGACGGCGTTAGCAAATATTTTGCGCTTATTTTCGTTGCGCTTGCATATTAGTTCCCAAGCCGAGTTGTAGTTAGCAGACGAGCCAATTAATAAATGGCCTACTCCTGTTGTGAATCACCTCAGAGAATAACTCGAAGAACGTCGGCCACTCTTTGGGACTTCCATTGAAGTGAGGAAGATCCACTTTCGGTAGCTCAGGAACGTCTTCTTGTGTATTTTGCAAGCCAGCTACTCTTCTGTTTAGTTTTTTTTGTGAGTATGCTGACATTGCATTCCAGCTCATCGAGCTCATCGATGTCGAAGGCAAATTTTTCGTATTTTGCCTCTAAATCCGTGAGCGTTGACTGGACTTTGTTCCACAGGAAAATCAACTTGTCTTTATAGTCAAGGATTTCTTCCTGGCTGCTGAGCTCTAGATTGGCATACACTTCTTGCATGTGTTGCCTTACTTTTAGAGCTCGCTTGTCCACAAGGTCAACCAGCACATCCATTGGGCTCGAGCTTCTTTGGGAAAATATTATTTCCTGCTGCCTGTGTTGTGCCTTAGATGTCTTTGGTTGTATGGATGCTGTTTCATCGGTGTCTATGGCGTGGTCGGCAACTTCGACTTTCATCAGAGACTCCTCGTAGTTCCTGATGTTTTCCATTGTGCCATCATATATTTTTTCCTTAAAATATTGATGGTCGATGACACCGATTTTGACCAGTATTAGATGATTGGCAGTAAACTCTGCTGCCAATCTATCAATTGCTGGTAACGCATCCTTGTTCGTGATGCTCTGCCGGATCTTGTCATAGATCTCTGATTGCTTTTTGAGCAACTCCAGAGTTTTTGCCGACAGCATTTTGATTGTGTTTTTTTTTTGTTTGTTTTGTGAAAATTTGAACTTAATTTACCCTTTGGCTTGACCCGTTGGAGGTGTTTTTGTTTTGATCGCCTGGTTGATCGTGCTGTGCCTCTACTCACAGCTTGAATTGGTAAGCCAAAAAAGTATTCAAACAATTTTTCACTTCACTTTCACACTAGTCACAAACGAAGCCTTGTAGATTTTACTCGAAGGACCAAATAATGTGTGTACACATCACAAACGTAGCCTTGTGGATCCGGCTCGAAGGACTCAAAAATGTGAATACATATAACTGTGGTGGTGTTCAGTTGTGTAATAATCTTTATTCGTCTGAGCAAGAGTTCTTATACCCTGGCTCATGCGTATTTCGTCTCTTAACCTAAGTACATTATGTAATGAGTGGAGCTCCAAGCGGGAGACATACTATGCTCTCCCGTTGTGTAGCTTCATATACATATATAGCTTGTATATACTTATATGCATATCGCATTAACATTAGGCAAGCGGCATAGCCCATAGGCAAAGTGCGTACGCGGCATCTCCCGCGCTGCTGTGGTCGGACCATAAGTGGCTGATCATATCACATTTGTTTATCATTGCGCTCGCCCTATGTTTATGAGTAGGGACAAATGTCACTATATGCGTATTTAGTATACACTATCATATGTTAGGCATATGACGCATTTATATGTAGAATACTCTACATTGCTTCGGTTCTTATTAATATGTTATTAAATATACTACAGTATGTTCATGCCTGAACAAGGTGCCTCTGAGCTTCGTGGTGTTATTTTGTCGCGTTGAAGTTTTATAGTAGGATGAGTCCACTGTTAATTTCTTCTATTTCGCTGATGTGGTCTGCATTACTAAATTTACACATTGATCTTTCTCCATTAAGGAGCCTGGGCAAACATGTGTTTTCTCTAAGACTTATGATCTCATTCTTATTACAAATTTTGATGTTATTGAAATTTTTACAATCTTTTATAATGCCATAATATTGCGTTTTACTTATCAGTATTTCTTTAAAATCTATATTGACAATTAGGTTATTTTTAATTACAGGTTTTATTATGATATCTTCGTAGTTAGTTTCTTCTAAATTTGGTATTTTTATTACATACAATAAAATCGTTTTGTGGTGCAAAATTGAAACATCGGCAAATTCTATCATTTCTTCTATTGAGAGTTGGGGCATTTTCCCTGCTTTAAAGATTCTATTTGTCTCTTGTAGTTCGTTATCTCTTAACAAGAATGAATTTATGATATTAACCTTGGCCTATTGAATTGCATATTTTGTGTTAACTATTTCTTCTTTGATAAGTCTGACCTGGTTTTGAATGTTAATGGCAATGTCGTTGATGAACATACTATCTTTCTTTATTGTATTTGTTAAACTATTTGTGACGGTTGTTAATTTATTTAATCTGGCCTCTAATTGTGTATTTATAATTATTTGTTTGTTATTGTTTGTAGTTAACTTATTGAGATATTCTTCTATTTGTACGAAATCGTCATGATCTGGGCTTCCGGCAATATATTTCCAGACTGTTCCTATAAGATTAATAGATCTAGTGGTTCGTCTATTTATGGAAAAGGTTATTCATGAGAGTATGGAGTTTGTTTGGTTAATTTCGTGATTTATGGTGTGATGCAGTATACTTCATGTTTCAGTGATTGTTCGGTATGAAAAGTAAGTATGTCCAGTGTTTCTTCTATTTTCTTAATGTCAATTACATGAATATTTCTAGTAGTGGTTGTTTGAATTTTCCCCAGACCTTTGTAGATAGTGATGGTTTGTGCGTCCGTATAGTTCGTTATGGCGAGCTCTCCGCTTGTTGTGTTTATAAGTCATGTCAGAAGTAGACTGTAATTATACGTTTTTGATATTACTTTTGTGAACTGTTTTGTTTGTTTGGGTAATAACGGTTGTACCATGGTCTAGTTTTACTACTTCCTTTTTGAATCTTGATGAAAGTTTTGATCCTAATCTATTGTTTATTTTTACGAAAATCGTGTCACCTGGTTTATATGTTTTTAAAGGTTGTCTGTCTTTGTTGTGGTGTTGTAGGTCTTGTTCTTGTTTTTGTTTCAGTCGAGTTATATATCCAGTCGGGCCGTTTCGTATTGTTCTGGGGTCGTAGTCACAGTTCTGCTAAAGAATACTTCTAGAGGTCGTCTATTAGTGACAGAGTGGAAAGTATAGTTGTATTTATACACGGCTCTGTCTAGGAGTTCTCCGAAGTTTGATGAACATTGGATCTCCTTAGAACTCTCATTATTTCGGATAAGGTAGAGTGAAATCTTTCTATTTGGCCATTTACCGTGCATTTGTATGGAGGAGCTTTTTTAATTTTCGATGCCAGCTGATCTCTAAGCATAAAAGTGATGGATGCGGAATTCAGTGATTTTTGATTATCGATTACTATAAATTTTGGAACGCCGAAATAGAATATTATGTTTCTTAAGGGTAGTCTGATATCTTCTATTGATTTTGATTTCATGTTTATAGCTTGCGCCAATTTTGAAAATTTGTCTATAGCTGTCAAAACTAACTTCCCTTCTGTAGAGTAGATGTCAACGTGAATAATGTGTCCGGGGTATTCTGGAATTGGGGTTTCTTTAATTTGGGGATTGGTTGGATGCCAATCGTATTTTTCCTCTTTGCAGATTTGATCTGGTTTTAGAATGGTAGCTATTTCGCTTTTCATTTTAGGGAAATAAAATTTAGAAGATATCTGAATTTTGTTTTCATCTGCGTTACGGTGGGTTCTATTATGAGCTTTTAGGATTTCTTCATCCTGATCTGACTCTTTGATAAATCTTGTTTTATAGGTTTTGAAATGTTGTGGATAAAATGCTTGAATTCGTCCCATTATGTCGTCTGTTGTTAATATGCCATTGATGATTGAAGGGTTTAAATGTTTTTTAGTATTTCTATGAATTCGTCATCGGAGTATGATTTCCTTAAAAAGGCGTGTCTATGAAAACACTGAAAGGGTATTTCAAATGTGTAGTTTGGTTGATCGGAGGAGACTGAAAGAATTATTTAATTTCTAAATGAATTGATTTGAGCCTCGACACTTGGGATTAGGTAATGTGAGGAGCTATTAGCACTATGTGCTGTAGAAATTACTGAGTTTATTTGGTTTGACGGAATTCTGGATAGTGTGTCTGTGATTATGTTATCTTTCCCTGGTTTGTAGAGAAGTTGGTAATCATATTCCTCGAGGAGGGCCTTCCACCTTTTAATCCTAACGTTGCCATTCCATTTGCTTAGTGAATGTGTTAGAGGTTGGTGATCAGTATAAATTTTTACTTTTGCTCTACCGGAAAGGTAGTTACGGACTTAAGGAGTTAAGGACTTCTTTCAATTCCGCTTCAAATTTTACATTCAGTGATTGCATCAGTATATCTAGTGTCATGTGCCACGCCAGCTAGTTTAACGGCTGCCGGCTTACCATTTCAGCACCAAAATCCGCAATTTCATCTGGAGAAATGTTTCTTGGTCGGCGAACGTAGCGTCAAGGTCAGGACTGCTTTTATTATTTCATAAGGTATTTCACATCTGACACTAGGATCAACGGAAATTCTTTGAATTATAGCATCGTACGGTATCTCTAAAATTAATTTGATAATGCTAATTTTAAACTTTTTTATCTCTCTCAGTTTGTCCTAGTTACTGATGGGATAGATGATATGCCTAAATATGTTAGTTATCTCTTCAGATAGTGAGAGACACACGGGATTGGTGATATGCCTGAATGTTTGTTGCCTCTTCAGGTAGTTAGAGAACTTTTAAGGATTTCTTTTAATTCCGCTTAAAATTGTACGTTTAGTGATTGCAGCGTTATATATAGTGTCATATGTCATGCCAGCTCGTCAAACGACTGCCGACTTACCACTTTAGTACCCAAATCCGTAATTTATTGTGAGAAGTGTTTCTTGATCGGCGAACTTTGCTTCAAGGTCAGGATTGCTTTAATAAATTCGAATGTACTCTCACATCTGACAGTAGGATCAGTAGAACAGTAGAATTTTACATTCAGTGATTGCATGGGTATACCAATTGTCATGAGCCATGCCAGCTAGTTAAACGGCTGCCGGCTTACCATTTCAGCACCTAAATCCGCAATTTCGTCGGGAGAAGTGTTTCTTGATCAGAGAACTTAGTTTCACGGCGAGGATTGCTTTTATAATTTCGTATGGCATTTCATATCTGACAGTAGGATCACCGGAAATACTTTGTAATATATCATCGTACGGTGCCAACTGAACTGATTATCTCTTGCAGTTAGTGCCTGACGGGGTGGGTTTATAGCCTCTTCAGGTAAACAGATAATTTAACTTGCGATTGAATACTGCTTAAATTATCAGCTGCTACTCAACTTCAAATTTGCAACTCTTCTTGCAAGAGGTGTAGTGGCTGCGTTGGTAGAGGCGGCGGTCGTTAGCGTTTAGTCTCGGGTTCAATCCTCGCGGCGACGAGACATTTTTTATTGTTTTATTTTTTTATTAATTATGAAGTGGCGGTGTTGGTAGAGTTGGTGCACGTTGCGCAAACAATCCGGGGTCGAAACCTGGTCTTGCTTCTTGCTCCTATATATTTGTGGCAAGCTATTCGAGACACCACCCCTGAGTCCCGATCTGAGCCCGATTCAGCATTTGTGGACCTTAAAAATACATGCTACAGCAAATGTTAATCTTAATTAGACATTTTCAGTAAGTGACGTCATTTATTTGTTTTTTTATCGGCGAAAATTTAGTTTTTCTTATTTGGTTCTGGATGTATGTATGTATGTATGTATGTAAAAGGCAGAAGGAGGCGTGGCAAACCCCATAAGGTATATATATTCTTGATCAGGAGGACAAGCCGAGTCGACTAAGCCCTGGCCGTACGTCTGTAAGTCTGTCCGTCCCTCCGTCTGACTTTATGTTTGAACGTGTCGATCTCAGCATCTATAAGAGCTAGAGACGTGAAATTTTTTGTAGGTCCGTGTATAGTACGCTCATACCAAGTCTGTTTTAAATATTCGATAACTATTCCCATTTAATTGTTATCGAATAAAAACATGAACGAAATGCAGTTAATAAATTATATTTCGTACGTCTGAAGAGCTAGAGTTTTTAGTTTTATGTATATTTTGTGAAATTTGTATTTTTGATGGATTTTGGATACTGGGTCCACATTTCCCCAAATTCTTAAGATTTACGTTTAGTTGGAGCTAGGGCGATTACATGAAGGCGTTTGCATCTCTAAAAAGCCAATAGGCTATGTAGATCATATGCTGAAAATTTCATTAAAATCCATTAAGTAAAACAGAAGTTATTAAACAAAACGTTTGGCCAATTTACAAAAGCACATATCAGCAGCGCCACGCGCACGCATTTTTCCTATGCGTGCACACATACATTCAAATGCGTGTATTTTTTTATATTCCAAGAATCGAAATTGCGATTGAATACTGCTTAAATTATCAGCTGCCACTCAACTTCAAATTGTGGCAATTAAAAAACTCAAAGAGGACTGGGATCAGGCTATCTCCTAGTCGGGCACCCCGACTAGAGCTTTCATACTTGTTTTTTATTGCGACTGTGATGACAAAATCTTGACTGCGGCAAATTGCTCATAAACAGCGACAGCGACCGCGATGCTCTGTAAAAGGTCAGAAGACATCACTTGTATACAGGGGGATTTTTAAAAATTAATATTAAGAGAGAAGCGGGTAAATTGGGCCTTATTTGCAACAACTAAATTTTAAATTCTTGCTCCTATATATTTGTGGCAAGGTATTCGAGACACAACCCCTGAGTCCCGATCTGAGCCCCATTCAGCATTTGTTTGTTATCGAATAAATGCAGGTAATAAATTATATTTCGTAAATGTGTGTGTATATTGTGTAAATGCAGAAATGCAGAGTAGGTTTTTCTACATTGCGCGTGGCGGATTTTTATGTTAGCATTTCTGGATTGTTGGTGGCGGATGTTTTCCAGACGACATAGTTGTAAAGTTGCAATTTGACTATTGTTAGCTCTTCCCGCGTAAATCCAAGCTTGTCTTCAAGCGACTTAAAAGAACGGTATGTTATTGAATTGAAGTGGAGGGTTTTGATTTTTGATATTGTTTTTAGTAGTGGGGGAGGCTAGCTGCAATATGATTTTTTCTTCTTTGCCTTTATACAAGTAGAGTACAAAGGCGACTATTACCACAATGCAGAGGGCGATGACTGCTGCAGTTCCATAGGTTTCTATTTGTAGTTGTTCGATTTTTTGTGTGTTGTTTATGCGTAGAGTTTGAAGAGCCTCTAGGGAGAGTATCTACAGTTGCTTTGTGTCTTCGGGGGTGATTTGGATTACCTGGGCTCCCGGCTTCAACAGAGTGTTTTCGATTTTGCTGAAACTCCTGTCATTGACGTCGATGGTCTCGTTGAAGAAGTTTATCAAGTAGGTGCCTCTGAGCATCGTGGTGTTATTTTGTCGCATTGAAGTTTTATAGAAGGATGAGTCCACTGTTAATTTCTTCTATTTCGCTGATGTGGTCTGCATTACTAAATTTACACATTGATCTTTCTCCATTAAGGAGCCTGGGCAAACATGTGTTGTCTCTAAGACTTATGATCTCATTCTTATTACAAATTTTGATGTTATTAAAATTTTTACAATCTTTTATTTCTTTAAAATCCATATTGACAATTAGGTTATTTTTAATTACAGGTTTTATTATGATATCTTCGTAGTTAGTTTCTTCTAAATTTGGTATTTTTATTACATACAATAAAATCGTTTTGTGGTGCAAAATTGAAACATCGGCAAATTCTAACATTTCTTCTATTGAGAGTTGGGGCATTTTCCCTGCTTTAAAGATTCTATTTGTCTCTTGTAGTTCGTTATCTCTTAACAAGAATTAATTTATGATATTAACCTTGGCCTATTGAATTGCATATTTTGTGTTAACTATTTCTTCTTTGATAAGTCTGACCTGGTTTTGAATGTTAATGGCAATGTCGTTGATGAACATACTATCTTTCTTTATTGTATTTGTTAAACTATTTGTGACGGTTGTTAATTTATTTAATCTGGCCTCTAATTGTGTATTTATAATTATTTCTTAATGTCAATTACATGAATATTTCTAGTAGTGGTTGTTTGAATTTTCCCCAGACCTTTGTAGATAGTGATGGTTTGTGCGTCCGTATAGTTCGTTATGGCGAGCTCTCCGCTTGTTGTGTTTATAAGTCATGTCAGAAGTAGACTGTAATTATACGTTTTTGATATTACTTTTGTGAACTGTTTTGTTTGTTTGGGTAATAACGGTTGTACCATGGTCTAGTTTTACTACTTCCTTTTTGAATCTTGATGAAAGTTTTGATCCTAATCTATTGTTTATTTTTACGAAAATCGTGTCACCTGGTTTATATGTTTTTAAAGGTTGTCTGTCTTTGTTGTGGTGTTGTAGGTCTTGTTCTTGTTTTTGTTTCAGTCGAGTTATATATCCAGTCGGGCCGTTTCGTATTGTTCTGGGGTCGTAGTCACAGTTCTGCTAAAGAATACTTCTAGAGGTCGTCTATTAGTGACAGAGTGGAAAGTATAGTTGTATTTATACACGGCTCTGTCTAGGAGTTCTCCGAAGTTTGATGAACATTGGATCTCCTTAGAACTCTCATTATTTCGGATAAGGTAGAGTGAAATCTTTCTATTTGGCCATTTACCGTGCATTTGTATGGAGGAGCTTTTTTAATTTTCGATGCCAGCTGATCTCTAAGCATAAAAGTGATGGATGCGGAATTCAGTGATTTTTGATTATCGATTACTATAAATTTTGGAACGCCGAAATAGAATATTATGTTTCTTAAGGGTAGTCTGATATCTTCTATTGATTTTGATTTCATGTTTATAGCTTGCGCCAATTTTGAAAATTTGTCTATAGCTGTCAAAACTAACTTCCCTTCTGTAGAGTAGATGTCAACGTGAATAATGTGTCCGGGGTATTCTGGAATTGGGGTTTCTTTAATTTGGGGATTGGTTGGATGCCAATCGTATTTTTCCTCTTTGCAGATTTGATCTGGTTTTAGAATGGTAGCTATTTCGCTTTTCATTTTAGGGAAATAAAATTTAGAAGATATCTGAATTTTGTTTTCATCTGCGTTACGGTGGGTTCTATTATGAGCTTTTAGGATTTCTTCATCCTGATCTGACTCTTTGATAAATCTTGTTTTATAGGTTTTGAAATGTTGTGGATAAAATGCTTGAATTCGTCCCATTATGTCGTCTGTTGTTAATATGCCATTGATGATTGAAGGGTTTAAATGTTTTTTAGTATTTCTATGAATTCGTCATCGGAGTATGATTTCCTTAAAAAGGTGTGTCTATGAAAACACTGAAAGGGTATTTCAAATGTGTAGTTTGGTTGATCGGAGGAGACTGAAAGAATTATTTAATTTCTAAATGAATTGATTTGAGCCTCGACACTTGGGATTAGGTAATGTGAGGAGCTATTAGCACTATGTGCTGTAGAAATTACTGAGTTTATTTGGTTTGACGGAATTCTGGATAGTGTGTCTGTGATTATGTTATCTTTCCCTGGTTTGTAGAGAAGTTGGTAATCATATTCCTCGAGGAGGGCCTTCCACCTTTTAATCCTAACGTTGCCATTCCAATTGCTTAGTGAATGTGTTAGAGGTTGGTGATCAGTATAAATTTTTACTTTTGCTCTACCGGAAAGGTAGTTACGGACTTAAGGAGTTAAGGACTTCTTTCAATTCCGCTTCAAATTTTACATTCAGTGATTGCATCAGTATATCTAGTGTCATGTGCCACGCCAGCTAGTTTAACGGCTGCCGGCTTACCATTTCAGCACCAAAATCCGCAATTTCATCTGGAGAAATGTTTCTTGGTCGGCGAACGTAGCGTCAAGGTCAGGACTGCTTTTATTATTTCATAAGGTATTTCACATCTGACACTAGGATCAACGGAAATTCTTTGAATTATAGCATCGTACGGTATCTCTAAAATTAATTTGATAATGCTAATTTTAAACTTTTTTATCTCTCTCAGTTTGTCCTAGTTACTGATGGGATAGATGATATGCCTAAATATGTTAGTTATCTCTTCAGATAGTGAGAGACACACGGGATTGGTGATATGCCTGAATGTTTGTTGCCTCTTCAGGTAGTTAGAGAACTTTTAAGGATTTCTTTTAATTCCGCTTAAAATTGTACGTTTAGTGATTGCAGCGTTATATATAGTGTCATATGTCATGCCAGCTCGTCAAACGACTGCCGACTTACCACTTTAGTACCCAAATCCGTAATTTATTGTGAGAAGTGTTTCTTGATCGGCGAACTTTGCTTCAAGGTCAGGATTGCTTTAATAAATTCGAATGTACTCTCACATCTGACAGTAGGATCAGTAGAACAGTAGAATTTTACATTCAGTGATTGCATGGGTATACCAATTGTCATGAGCCATGCCAGCTAGTTAAACGGCTGCCGGCTTACCATTTCAGCACCTAAATCCGCAATTTCGTCGGGAGAAGTGTTTCTTGATCAGAGAACTTAGTTTCACGGCGAGGATTGCTTTTATAATTTCGTATGGCATTTCATATCTGACAGTAGGATCACCGGAAATACTTTGTAATATATCATCGTACGGTGCCAACTGAACTGATTATCTCTTGCAGTTAGTGCCTGACGGGGTGGGTTTATAGCCTCTTCAGGTAAACAGATAATTTAACTTGCGATTGAATACTGCTTAAATTATCAGCTGCTACTCAACTTCAAATTTGCAACTCTTCTTGCAAGAGGTGTAGTGGCTGCGTTGGTAGAGGCGGCGGTCGTTAGCGTTTAGTCTCGGGTTCAATCCTCGCGGCGACGAGACATTTTTTATTGTTTTATTTTTTTATTAATTATGAAGTGGCGGTGTTGGTAGAGTTGGTGCACGTTGCGCAAACAATCCGGGGTCGAAACCTGGTCTTGCTTCTTGCTCCTATATATTTGTGGCAAGCTATTCGAGACACCACCCCTGAGTCCCGATCTGAGCCCGATTCAGCATTTGTGGACCTTAAAAATACATGCTACAGCAAATGTTAATCTTAATTAGACATTTTCAGTAAGTGACGTCATTTATTTGTTTTTTTATCGGCGAAAATTTAGTTTTTCTTATTTGGTTCTGGATGTATGTATGTATGTATGTATGTAAAAGGCAGAAGGAGGCGTGGCAAACCCCATAAGGTATATATATTCTTGATCAGGAGGACAAGCCGAGTCGACTAAGCCCTGGCCGTACGTCTGTAAGTCTGTCCGTCCCTCCGTCTGACTTTATGTTTGAACGTGTCGATCTCAGCATCTATAAGAGCTAGAGACGTGAAATTTTTTGTAGGTCCGTGTATAGTACGCTCATACCAAGTCTGTTTTAAATATTCGATAACTATTCCCATTTAATTGTTATCGAATAAAAACATGAACGAAATGCAGTTAATAAATTATATTTCGTACGTCTGAAGAGCTAGAGTTTTTAGTTTTATGTATATTTTGTGAAATTTGTATTTTTGATGGATTTTGGATACTGGGTCCACATTTCCCCAAATTCTTAAGATTTACGTTTAGTTGGAGCTAGGGCGATTACATGAAGGCGTTTGCATCTCTAAAAAGCCAATAGGCTATGTAGATCATATGCTGAAAATTTCATTAAAATCCATTAAGTAAAACAGAAGTTATTAAACAAAACGTTTGGCCAATTTACAAAAGCACATATCAGCAGCGCCACGCGCACGCATTTTTCCTATGCGTGCACACATACATTCAAATGCGTGTATTTTTTTATATTCCAAGAATCGAAATTGCGATTGAATACTGCTTAAATTATCAGCTGCCACTCAACTTCAAATTGTGGCAATTAAAAAACTCAAAGAGGACTGGGATCAGGCTATCTCCTAGTCGGGCACCCCGACTAGAGCTTTCATACTTGTTTTTTATTGCGACTGTGATGACAAAATCTTGACTGCGGCAAATTGCTCATAAACAGCGACAGCGACCGCGATGCTCTGTAAAAGGTCAGAAGACATCACTTGTATACAGGGGGATTTTTAAAAATTAATATTAAGAGAGAAGCGGGTAAATTGGGCCTTATTTGCAACAACTAAATTTTAAATTCTTGCTCCTATATATTTGTGGCAAGGTATTCGAGACACAACCCCTGAGTCCCGATCTGAGCCCCATTCAGCATTTGTTTGTTATCGAATAAATGCAGGTAATAAATTATATTTCGTAAATGTGTGTGTATATTGTGTAAATGCAGAAATGCAGAGTAGGTTTTTCTACATTGCGCGTGGCGGATTTTTATGTTAGCATTTCTGGATTGTTGGTGGCGGATGTTTTCCAGACGACATAGTTGTAAAGTTGCAATTTGACTATTGTTAGCTCTTCCCGCGTAAATCCAAGCTTGTCTTCAAGCGACTTAAAAGAACGGTATGTTATTGAATTGAAGTGGAGGGTTTTGATTTTTGATATTGTTTTTAGTAGTGGGGGAGGCTAGCTGCAATATGATTTTTTCTTCTTTGCCTTTATACAAGTAGAGTACAAAGGCGACTATTACCACAATGCAGAGGGCGATGACTGCTGCAGTTCCATAGGTTTCTATTTGTAGTTGTTCGATTTTTTGTGTGTTGTTTATGCGTAGAGTTTGAAGAGCCTCTAGGGAGAGTATCTACAGTTGCTTTGTGTCTTCGGGGGTGATTTGGATTACCTGGGCTCCCGGCTTCAACAGAGTGTTTTCGATTTTGCTGAAACTCCTGTCATTGACGTCGATGGTCTCGTTGAAGAAGTTTATCAAGTAGGTGCCTCTGAGCATCGTGGTGTTATTTTGTCGCATTGAAGTTTTATAGAAGGATGAGTCCACTGTTAATTTCTTCTATTTCGCTGATGTGGTCTGCATTACTAAATTTACACATTGATCTTTCTCCATTAAGGAGCCTGGGCAAACATGTGTTGTCTCTAAGACTTATGATCTCATTCTTATTACAAATTTTGATGTTATTAAAATTTTTACAATCTTTTATTTCTTTAAAATCCATATTGACAATTAGGTTATTTTTAATTACAGGTTTTATTATGATATCTTCGTAGTTAGTTTCTTCTAAATTTGGTATTTTTATTACATACAATAAAATCGTTTTGTGGTGCAAAATTGAAACATCGGCAAATTCTAACATTTCTTCTATTGAGAGTTGGGGCATTTTCCCTGCTTTAAAGATTCTATTTGTCTCTTGTAGTTCGTTATCTCTTAACAAGAATTAATTTATGATATTAACCTTGGCCTATTGAATTGCATATTTTGTGTTAACTATTTCTTCTTTGATAAGTCTGACCTGGTTTTGAATGTTAATGGCAATGTCGTTGATGAACATACTATCTTTCTTTATTGTATTTGTTAAACTATTTGTGACGGTTGTTAATTTATTTAATCTGGCCTCTAATTGTGTATTTATAATTATTTCTTAATGTCAATTACATGAATATTTCTAGTAGTGGTTGTTTGAATTTTCCCCAGACCTTTGTAGATAGTGATGGTTTGTGCGTCCGTATAGTTCGTTATGGCGAGCTCTCCGCTTGTTGTGTTTATAAGTCATGTCAGAAGTAGACTGTAATTATACGTTTTTGATATTACTTTTGTGAACTGTTTTGTTTGTTTGGGTAATAACGGTTGTACCATGGTCTAGTTTTACTACTTCCTTTTTGAATCTTGATGAAAGTTTTGATCCTAATCTATTGTTTATTTTTACGAAAATCGTGTCACCTGGTTTATATGTTTTTAAAGGTTGTCTGTCTTTGTTGTGGTGTTGTAGGTCTTGTTCTTGTTTTTGTTTCAGTCGAGTTATATATCCAGTCGGGCCGTTTCGTATTGTTCTGGGGTCGTAGTCACAGTTCTGCTAAAGAATACTTCTAGAGGTCGTCTATTAGTGACAGAGTGGAAAGTATAGTTGTATTTATACACGGCTCTGTCTAGGAGTTCTCCGAAGTTTGATGAACATTGGATCTCCTTAGAACTCTCATTATTTCGGATAAGGTAGAGTGAAATCTTTCTATTTGGCCATTTACCGTGCATTTGTATGGAGGAGCTTTTTTAATTTTCGATGCCAGCTGATCTCTAAGCATAAAAGTGATGGATGCGGAATTCAGTGATTTTTGATTATCGATTACTATAAATTTTGGAACGCCGAAATAGAATATTATGTTTCTTAAGGGTAGTCTGATATCTTCTATTGATTTTGATTTCATGTTTATAGCTTGCGCCAATTTTGAAAATTTGTCTATAGCTGTCAAAACTAACTTCCCTTCTGTAGAGTAGATGTCAACGTGAATAATGTGTCCGGGGTATTCTGGAATTGGGGTTTCTTTAATTTGGGGATTGGTTGGATGCCAATCGTATTTTTCCTCTTTGCAGATTTGATCTGGTTTTAGAATGGTAGCTATTTCGCTTTTCATTTTAGGGAAATAAAATTTAGAAGATATCTGAATTTTGTTTTCATCTGCGTTACGGTGGGCTCTATTATGAGCTTTTAGGATTTCTTCATCCTGATCTGACTCTTTGATAAATCTTGTTTTATAGGTTTTGAAATGTTGTGGATAAAATGCTTGAATTCGTCCCATTATGTCGTCTGTTGTTAATATGCCATTGATGATTGAAGGGTTTAAATGTTTTTTAGTATTTCTATGAATTCGTCATCGGAGTATGATTTCCTTAAAAAGGTGTGTCTATGAAAACACTGAAAGGGTATTTCAAATGTGTAGTTTGGTTGATCGGAGGAGACTGAAAGAATTATTTAATTTCTAAATGAATTGATTTGAGCCTCGACACTTGGGATTAGGTAATGTGAGGAGCTATTAGCACTATGTGCTGTAGAAATTACTGAGTTTATTTGGTTTGACGGAATTCTGGATAGTGTGTCTGTGATTATGTTATCTTTCCCTGGTTTGTAGAGAAGTTGGTAATCATATTCCTCGAGGAGGGCCTTCCACCTTTTAATCCTAACGTTGCCATTCCAATTGCTTAGTGAATGTGTTAGAGGTTGGTGATCAGTATAAATTTTTACTTTTGCTCTACCGGAAAGGTAGTTACGGACTTAAGGAGTTAAGGACTTCTTTCAATTCCGCTTCAAATTTTACATTCAGTGATTGCATCAGTATATCTAGTGTCATGTGCCACGCCAGCTAGTTTAACGGCAGCCGGCTTAGCATTTCAGCACCAAAATCGGCAATTTCATCTGGAGAAATGTTTCTTGGTCGGCGAACGTAGCGTCAAGGTCAGGACTGCTTTTATTATTTCATAAGGTATTTCACATCTGACACTAGGATCAACGGAAATTCTTTGAATTATAGCATCGTACGGTATCTCTAAAATTAATTTGATAATGCTAATTTTAAACTTTTTTATCTCTCTCAGTTTGTCCTAGTTACTGATGGGATAGATGATATGCCTAAATATGTTAGTTATCTCTTCAGATAGTGAGAGACACACGGGATTGGTGATATGCCTGAATGTTTGTTGCCTCTTCAGGTAGTTAGAGAACTTTTAAGGATTTCTTTTAATTCCGCTTAAAATTGTACGTTTAGTGATTGCAGCGTTATATATAGTGTCATATGTCATGCCAGATCGTCAAACGACTGCCGACATACCACTTTAGTACCCAAATCCGTAATTTATTGTGAGAAGTGTTTCTTGATCGGCGAACTTTGCTTCAAGGTCAGGATTGCTTTAATAAATTCGAATGTACTCTCACATCTGACAGTAGGATCAGTAGAACAGTAGAATTTTACATTCAGTGATTGCATGGGTATACCAATTGTCATGAGCCATGCCAGCTAGTTAAACGGCTGCCGGCTTACCATTTCAGCACCTAAATCCGCAATTTCGTCGGGAGAAGTGTTTCTTGATCAGAGAACTTAGTTTCACGGCGAGGATTGCTTTTATAATTTCGTATGGCATTTCATATCTGACAGTAGGATCACCGGAAATACTTTGTAATATATCATCGTACGGTGCCAACTGAACTGATTATCTCTTGCAGTTAGTGCCTGACGGGGTGGGTTTATAGCCTCTTCAGGTAAACAGATAACTTAACTTGCGATTGAATACTGCTTAAATTATCAGCTGCTACTCAACTTCAAATTTGCAACTCTTCTTGCAAGAGGTGTAGTGGCTGCGTTGGTAGAGGCGGCGGTCGTTAGCGTTTAGTCTCGGGTTCAATCCTCGCGGCGACGAGACATTTTTTATTGTTTTATTTTTTTATTAATTATGAAGTGGCGGTGTTGGTAGAGTTGGTGCACGTTGCGCAAACAATCCGGGGTCGAAACCTGGTCTTGCTTCTTGCTCCTATATATTTGTGGCAAGCTATTCGAGACACCACCCCTGAGTCCCGATCTGAGCCCGATTCAGCATTTGTGGACCTTAAAAATACATGCTACAGCAAATGTTAATCTTAATTAGACATTTTCAGTAAGTGACGTCATTTATTTGTTTTTTTATCGGCGAAAATTTAGTTTTTCTTATTTGGTTCTGGACTAGATGCCACTTTACACTGCATCGAGCCTTTATCTATCTCTTCACTTCATTTAAATTGGCAACTTAATGATCACAGTTGTACAGCTAGAACGCTGAAAATGTGTTAATTAAGGTGAAATTGTTATTTCATAAGGCAAAATAAGAAGTCTAGATTTGTTAATCAAAGGTCAGCAGTGTCACGCCCATTGGTACTTAATAAAACAAAATATTGTATACCTTAATCCCACTAAAATGGAATATCAGGGTATGGTTTATAATGGTTTTGTGTAAATGTATGTAAAAGGCAGAAGGAGGCGTGGCAAACCCCATAAGGTATATATATTCTTGATCAGGAGGACAAGCCGAGTCGACTAAGCCCTGGCCGTACGTCTGTAAGTCTGTCCGTCCCTCCGTCTGACTTTATGTTTGAACGTGTCGATCTCAGCATCTATAAGAGCTAGAGACGTGAAATTTTTTGTAGGTCCGTGTATAGTACGCTCATACCAAGTCTGTTTTAAATATTCGATAACTATTCCCATTTAATTGTTATCGAATAAAAACATGAACGAAATGCAGTTAATAAATTATATTTCGTACGTCTGAAGAGCTAGAGTTTTTAGTTTTATGTATATTTTGTGAAATTTGTATTTTTGATGGATTTTGGATACTGGGTCCACATTTCCCCAAATTCTTAAGATTTACGTTTAGTTGGAGCTAGGGCGATTACATGAAGGCGTTTGCATCTCTAAAAAGCCAATAGGCTATGTAGATCATATGCTGAAAATTTCATTAAAATCCATTAAGTAAAACAGAAGTTATTAAACAAAACGTTTGGCCAATTTACAAAAGCACATATCAGCAGCGCCACGCGCACGCATTTTTCCTATGCGTGCACACATACATTCAAATGCGTGTATTTTTTTATATTCCAAGAATCGAAATTGCGATTGAATACTGCTTAAATTATCAGCTGCCACTCAACTTCAAATTGTGGCAATTAGAGCTTTCACACTTGTTTTTTATTGCGACTGTGACGACAAAATGTTGACTGCGACAAATTAATTGTGAAGTGGCGGTGTTGGTAGAGTCGGTGCAGGTTGCGCAAACAATCCGGGGTCGAAACCTGGTCTCGCAATGTCGCTTTTTATTTGTTTTCTTATTTTTTTGAATACTCGATACAAACTACGGAATATATTAAAAAACTCTAAGAGGACTGGAATCAGGCTATCTCCTAGTCGGGCACCCCGACTAGAGCTTTCATACTTGTTTTTTATTGCGACTGTGACGACAAAATCTTGACTGCGGCAAATTGCTCATAAACAGCGACAGCGACCGCGATGCTCTGTAAAAGGTCAGAAGACATCACTTGTATACAGGGGGATTTTTAAAAATTAATATTAAGAGAGAAGCGGGTAAATTGGGCCATATTTGCAACAACTAAATTTTAAATTCTTGCTCCTATATATTTGTGGCAAGGTATTCGAGACACAACCCCTGAGTCCCGATCTGAGCCCCATTCAGCATTTGTTTGTTATCGAATAAATGCAGGTAATAAATTATATTTCGTACATCTGAAGAGCTAGAGTTTTTAGTTTTATGTAAGTTAATTTTATTATTATTTAAATTGAATTTTTTTAAAATAAAATTACGATTTGTTTGTTTGAACCGCTTTATTCAAGTTCTTGTTTGGGACTGCTCTTGACAAAACTTATTCTGCTAATTTATACTACGCGACGTTCGCTGCTCGAGTTGTTCAAGCGGCTTGTGTAAATGCAGAAATGCAGAGTAGGTTTTTCTACATTGCGCGTGGCGGATTTTTATGTTAGCATTTCTGGATTGTTGGTGGCGGATGTTTTCCAGACGACATAGTTGTAAAGTTGCAATTTGACTATTGTTAGCTCTTCCCGCGTAAATCCAAGCTTGTCTTCAAGCGACTTAAAAGAACGGTATGTTATTGAATTGAAGTGGAGGGTTTTGATTTTTGATATTGTTTTTAGTAGTGGGGGAGGCTAGCTGCAATATGATTTTTTCTTCTTTGCCTTTATACAAGTAGAGTACAAAGGCGACTATTACCACAATGCAGAGGGCGATGACTGCTGCAGTTCCATAGGTTTCTATTTGTAGTTGTTCGATTTTTTGTGTGTTGTTTATGCGTAGAGTTTGAAGAGCTTCTAGGGAGAGTATCTACAGTTGCTTTGTGTCTTCGGGGGTGATTTGGATTACCTGGGCTCCCGGCTTCAACAGAGTGTTTTCGATTTTGCTGAAACTCCTGTCATTGACGTCGATGGTCTCGTTGAAGAAGTTTATCAAGTAGGTGCCTCTGAGCATCGTGGTGTTATTTTGTCGCATTGAAGTTTTATAGAAGGATGAGTCCACTGTTAATTTCTTCTATTTCGCTGATGAGGTCTGCATTACTAAATTTACACATTGATCTTTCTCCATTAAGGAGCCTGGGCAAACATGTGTTGTCTCTAAGACTTATGATCTCATTCTTATTACAAATTTTGATGTTATTAAAATTTTTACAATCTTTTATTTCTTTAAAATCCATATTGACAATTAGGTTATTTTTAATTACAGGTTTTATTATGATATCTTCGTAGTTAGTTTCTTCTAAATTTGGTATTTTTATTACATACAATAAAATCGTTTTGTGGTGCAAAATTGAAACATCGGGAAATTCTAACATTTCTTCTATTGAGAGTTGGGGCATTTTCCCTGCTTTAAAGATTCTATTTGTCTCTTGTAGTTCGTTATCTCTTAACAAGAATTAATTTATGATATTAACCTTGGCCTATTGAATTGCATATTTTGTGTTAACTATTTCTTCTTTGATAAGTCTGACCTGGTTTTGAATGTTAATGGCAATGTCGTTGATGAACATACTATCTTTCTTTATTGTATTTGTTAAACTATTTGTGACGGTTGTTCATTTATTTAATCTGGCCTCTAATTGTGTATTTATAATTATTTGTTTGTTATTGTTTGTAGTTAACTTATTGATTTATTCTTCTATTTGTACGAAATCGTCATGATCTGGGCTTCCGGCAATATATTTCCAGACTGTTCCTATAAGATTAATAGATCTAGTGGTTCGTCTATTTATGTAAAAGGTTATTCATGAGAGTATGGAGTTTGTTTGGTTAATTTCGTGATTTATGGTGTGATGCAGTATACTTCATGTTTCAGTGATTGTTCGGTATGAAAAGTAAGTATGTCCAGTGTTTCTTCTATTTTCTTAATGTCAATTACATGAATATTTCTAGTAGTGGTTGTTTGAATTTTCCCCAGACCTTTGTAGATAGTGATGGTTTGTGCGTCCGTATAGTTCGTTATGGCGAGCTCTCCGCTTGTTGTGTTTATAAGTCATGTCAGAAGTAGACTGTAATTATACGTTTTTGATATTACTTTTGTGAACTGTTTTGTTTGTTTGGGTAATAACGGTTGTACCATGGTCTAGTTTTACTACTTCCTTTTTGAATCTTGATGAAAGTTTTGATCCTAATCTATTGTTTATTTTTACGAAAATCGTGTCACCTGGTTTATATGTTTTTAAAGGTTGTCTGTCTTTGTTGTGGTGTTGTAAGTCTTGTTCTTGTTTTTGTTTCAGTCGAGTTATATATCCAGTCGGGCCGTTTCGTATTGTTCTGGGGTCGTAGTCACAGTTCTGCTAAAGAATACTTCTAGAGGTCGTCTATTAGTGACAGAGTGGAAAGTATAGTTGTATTTATACACGGCTCTGTCTAGGAGTTCTCCGAAGTTTGATGAACATTGGATCTCCTTAGAACTCTCATTATTTCGGATAAGGTAGAGTGAAATCTTTCTATTTGGCCATTTACCGTGCATTTGTATGGAGGAGCTTTTTTAATTTTCGATGCCAGCTGATCTCTAAGCATAAAAGTGATGGATGCGGAATTCAGTGATTTTTGATTATCGATTACTATAAATTTTGGAACGCCGAAATAGAATATTATGTTTCTTAAGGATAGTCTGATATCTTCTATTGATTTTGATTTCATGTTTATAGCTTGCGCCAATTTTGAAAATTTGTCTATTGCTGTCAAAACTAACTTCCCTTCTGTAGAGTAGATGTCAACGTGAATAATGTGTCCGGGGTATTCTGGAATTGGGGTTTATTTAATTTGGGGATTGGTTGGATGCCAATCGTATTTTTCCTCTTTGCAGATTTGATCTGGTTTTAGAATGGTAGCTATTTCGCTTTTCATTTTAGGGAAATAAAATTTAGAAGATATCTGAATTTTGTTTTCATCTGCGTTACGGTGGGTTCTATTATGAGCTTTTAGGATTTCTTCATCCTGATCTGACTCTTTGATAAATCTTGTTTTATAGGTTTTGAAATGTTGTGGATAAAATGCTTGAATTCGTCCCATTATGTCGTCTGTTGTTAATATGCCATTGATGATTGAAGGGTTTAAATGTTTTTTAGTATTTCTATGAATTCGTCATCGGAGTATGATTTCCTTAAAAAGGTGTGTCTATGAAAACACTGAAAGGGTATTTCAAATGTGTAGTTTGGTTGATCGGAGGAGACTGAAAGAATTATTTAATTTCTAAATGAATTGATTTGAGCCTCGACACTTGGGATTAGGTAATGTGAGGAGCTATTAGCACTATGTGCTGTAGAAATTACTGAGTTTATTTGGTTTGACGGAATTCTGGATAGTGTGTCTGTGATTATGTTATCTTTCCCTGGTTTGTAGAGAAGTTGGTAATCATATTCCTCGAGGAGGGCCTTCCACCTTTTAATCCTAACGGTGCCATTCCAATTGCTTAGTGAATGTGTTAGAGGTTGGTGATCAGTATAAATTTTTACTTTTGCTCTACCGGAAAGGTAGTTACGGACTTAAGGAGTTAAGGACTTCTTTCAATTCCGCTTCAAATTTTACATTCAGTGATTGCATCAGTATATCTAGTGTCATGTGCCACGCCAGCTAGTTTAACGGCTGCCGGCTTACCATTTCAGTACCAAAATCCGCAATTTCATCTGGAGAAATGTTTCTTGGTCGGCGAACGTAGCGTCAAGGTCAGGACTGCTTTTATTATTTCATAAGGTATTTCACATCTGACACTAGGATCAACGGAAATTCTTTGAATTATAGCATCGTACGGTATCTCTAAAATTAATTTGATAATGCTAATTTTAAACTTTTTTATCTCTCTCAGTTTGTCCTAGTTACTGATGGGATAGATGATATGCCTAAATATGTTAGTTATCTCTTCAGATAGTGAGAGACACACGGGATTGGTGATATGCCTGAATGTTTGTTGCCTCTTCAGGTAGTTAGAGAACTTTTAAGGATTTCTTTTAATTCCGCTTAAAATTGTACGTTTAGTGATTGCAGCGTTATATATAGTGTCATATGTCATGCCAGCTCGTCAAACGACTGCCGACTTACCACTTTAGTACCCAAATCCGTAATTTATTGTGAGAAGTGTTTCTTGATCGGCGAACTTTGCTTCAAGGTCAGGATTGCTTTAATAAATTCGAATGTACTCTCACATCTGACAGTAGGATCAGTAGAACAGTAGAATTTTACATTCAGTAATTACATGGGTATACCAATTGTCATGAGCCATGCCAGCTAGTTAAACGGCTGCCGGCTTACCATTTCAGCACCTAAATCCGCAATTTCGTCGGGAGAAGTGTTTCTTGATCAGAGAACTTAGTTTCACGGCGAGGATTGCTTTTATAATTTCGTATGGCATTTCATATCTGACAGTAGGATCACCGGAAATACTTTGTAATATATCATCGTACGGTGCCAACTGAACTGATTATCTCTTGCAGTTAGTGCCTGACGGGGTGGGTTTATAGCCTCTTCAGGTAAACAGATAACTTAACTTGCGATTGAATACTGCTTAAATTATCAGCTGCTACTCAACTTCAAATTTGCAACTCTTCTTGCAAGAGGTGTAGTGGCTGCGTTGGTAGAGGCGGCGGTCGTTAGCGTTTAGTCTCGGGTTCAATCCTCGCGGCGACGAGACATTTTTTATTGTTTTATTTTTTTATTAATTATGAAGTGGCGGTGTTGGTAGAGTTGGTGCACGTTGCGCAAACAATCCGGGGTCGAAACCTGGTCTTGCTTCTTGCTCCTATATATTTGTGGCAAGCTATTCGAGACACCACCCCTGAGTCCCGATCTGAGCCCGATTCAGCATTTGTGGACCTTAAAAATACATGCTACAGCAAATGTTAATCTTAATTAGACATTTTCAGTAAGTGACGTCATTTATTTGTTTTTTTATCGGCGAAAATTTAGTTTTTCTTATTTGGTTCTGGACTAGATGCCACTTTACACTGCATCGAGCCTTTATCTATCTCTTCACTTCATTTAAATTGGCAACTTAATGATCACAGTTGTACAGCTAGAACGCTGAAAATGTGTTAATTAAGGTGAAATTGTTATTTCATAAGGCAAAATAAGAAGTCTAGATTTGTTAATCAAAGGTCAGCAGTGTCACGCCCATTGGTACTTAATAAAACAAAATATTGTATACCTTAATCCCACTAAAATGGAATATCAGGGTATGGTTTATAATGGTTTTGTGTAAATGTATGTAAAAGGCAGAAGGAGGCGTGGCAAACCCCATAAGGTATATATATTCTTGATCAGGAGGACAAGCCGAGTCGACTAAGCCCTGGCCGTACGTCTGTAAGTCTGTCCGTCCCTCCGTCTGACTTTATGTTTGAACGTGTCGATCTCAGCATCTATAAGAGCTAGAGACGTGAAATTTTTTGTAGGTCCGTGTATAGTACGCTCATACCAAGTCTGTTTTAAATATTCGATAACTATTCCCATTTAATTGTTATCGAATAAAAACATGAACGAAATGCAGTTAATAAATTATATTTCGTACGTCTGAAGAGCTAGAGTTTTTAGTTTTATGTATATTTTGTGAAATTTGTATTTTTGATGGATTTTGGATACTGGGTCCACATTTCCCCAAATTCTTAAGATTTACGTTTAGTTGGAGCTAGGGCGATTACATGAAGGCGTTTGCATCTCTAAAAAGCCAATAGGCTATGTAGATCATATGCTGAAAATTTCATTAAAATCCATTAAGTAAAACAGAAGTTATTAAACAAAACGTTTGGCCAATTTACAAAAGCACATATCAGCAGCGCCACGCGCACGCATTTTTCCTATGCGTGCACACATACATTCAAATGCGTGTATTTTTTTATATTCCAAGAATCGAAATTGCGATTGAATACTGCTTAAATTATCAGCTGCCACTCAACTTCAAATTGTGGCAATTAGAGCTTTCACACTTGTTTTTTATTGCGACTGTGACGACAAAATGTTGACTGCGACAAATTAATTGTGAAGTGGCGGTGTTGGTAGAGTCGGTGCAGGTTGCGCAAACAATCCGGGGTCGAAACCTGGTCTCGCAATGTCGCTTTTTATTTGTTTTCTTATTTTTTTGAATACTCGATACAAACTACGGAATATATTAAAAAACTCAAAGAGGACTGGGATCAGGCTATCTCCTAGTCGGGCACCCCGACTAGAGCTTTCATACTTGTTTTTTATTGCGACTGTGACGACAAAATCTTGACTGCGGCAAATTGCTCATAAACAGCGACAGCGACCGCGATGCTCTGTAAAAGGTCAGAAGACATCACTTGTATACAGGGGGATTTTTAAAAATTAATATTAAGAGAGAAGCGGGTAAATTGGGCCATATTTGCAACAACTAAATTTTAAATTCTTGCTCCTATATATTTGTGGCAAGGTATTCGAGACACAACCCCTGAGTCCCGATCTGAGTCCCATTCAGCATTTGTTTGTTATCGAATAAATGCAGGTAATAAATTATATTTCGTACATCTGAAGAGCTAGAGTTTTTAGTTTTATGTAAGTTAATTTTATTATTATTTAAATTGAATTTTTTTAAAATAAAATTACGATTTGTTTGTTTGAACCGCTTTATTCAAGTTCTTGTTTGGGACTGCTCTTGACAAAACTTATTCTGCTAATTTATACTACGCGACGTTCGCTGCTCGAGTTGTTCAAGCGGCTTGTGTAAATGCAGAAATGCAGAGTAGGTTTTTCTACATTGCGCGTGGCGGATTTTTATGTTAGCATTTCTGGATTGTTGGTGGCGGATGTTTTCCAGACGACATAGTTGTAAAGTTGCAATTTGACTATTGTTAGCTCTTCCCGCGTAAATCCAAGCTTGTCTTCAAGCGACTTAAAAGAACGGTATGTTATTGAATTGAAGTGGAGGGTTTTGATTTTTGATATTGTTTTTAGTAGTGGGGGAGGCTAGCTGCAATATGATTTTTTCTTCTTTGCCTTTATACAAGTAGAGTACAAAGGCGACTATTACCACAATGCAGAGGGCGATGACTGCTGCAGTTCCATAGGTTTCTATTTGTAGTTGTTCGATTTTTTGTGTGTTGTTTATGCGTAGAGTTTGAAGAGCCTCTAGGGAGAGTATCTACAGTTGCTTTGTGTCTTCGGGGGTGATTTGGATTACCTGGGCTCCCGGCTTCAACAGAGTGTTTTCGATTTTGCTGAAACTCCTGTCATTGACGTCGATGGTCTCGTTCCAGAAGTTTATCAAGTAGGTGCCTCTGAGCATCGTGGTGTTATTTTGTCGCATTGAAGTTTTATAGAAGGATGAGTCCACTGTTAATTTCTTCTATTTCGCTGATGTGGTCTGCATTACTAAATTTACACATTGATCTTTCTCCATTAAGGAGCCTGGGCAAACATGTGTTGTCTCTAAGACTTATGATCTCATTCTTATTACAAATTTTGATGTTATTAAAATTTGTACAATCTTTTATTTCTTTAAAATCCATATTGACAATTAGGTTATTTTTAATTACAGGTTTTATTATGATATCTTCGTAGTTAGTTTCTTCTAAATTTGGTATTTTTATTACATACAATAAAATCGTTTTGTGGTGCAAAATTGAAACATCGGCAAATTCTAACATTTCTTCTATTGAGAGTTGGGGCATTTTCCCTGCTTTAAAGATTCTATTTGTCTCTTGTAGTTCGTTATCTCTTAACAAGAATTAATTTATGATATTAACCTTGGCCTATTGAATTGCATATTTTGTGTTAACTATTTCTTCTTTGATAAGTCTGACCTGGTTTTGAATGTTAATGGCAATGTCGTTGATGAACATACTATCTTTCTTTATTGTATTTGTTAAACTATTTGTGACGGTTGTTCATTTATTTAATCTGGCCTCTAATTGTGTATTTATAATTATTTGTTTGTTATTGTTTGTAGTTAACTTATTGATTTATTCTTCTATTTGTACGAAATCGTCATGATCTGGGCTTCCGGCAATATATTTCCAGACTGTTCCTATAAGATTAATAGATCTAGTGGTTCGTCTATTTATGGAAAAGGTTATTCATGAGAGTATGGAGTTTGTTTGGTTAATTTCGTGATTTATGGTGTGATGCAGTATACTTCATGTTTCAGTGATTGTTCGGTATGAAAAGTAAGTATGTCCAGTGTTTCTTCTATTTTCTTAATGTCAATTACATGAATATTTCTAGTAGTGGTTGTTTGAATTTTCCCCAGACCTTTGTAGATAGTGATGGTTTGTGCGTCCGTATAGTTCGTTATGGCGAGCTCTCCGCTTGTTGTGTTTATAAGTCATGTCAGAAGTAGACTGTAATTATACGTTTTTGATATTACTTTTGTGAACTGTTTTGTTTGTTTGGGTAATAACGGTTGTACCATGGTCTAGTTTTACTACTTCCTTTTTGAATCTTGATGAAAGTTTTGATCCTAATCTATTGTTTATTTTTACGAAAATCGTGTCACCTGGTTTATATGTTTTTAAAGGTTGTCTGTCTTTGTTGTGGTGTTGTAAGTCTTGTTCTTGTTTTTGTTTCAGTCGAGTTATATATCCAGTCGGGCCGTTTCGTATTGTTCTGGGGTCGTAGTCACAGTTCTGCTAAAGAATACTTCTAGAGGTCGTCTATTAGTGACAGAGTGGAAAGTATAGTTGTATTTATACACGGCTCTGTCTAGGAGTTCTCCGAAGTTTGATGAACATTGGATCTCCTTAGAACTCTCATTATTTCGGATAAGGTAGAGTGAAATCTTTCTATTTGGCCATTTACCGTGCATTTGTATGGAGGAGCTTTTTTAATTTTCGATGCCAGCTGATCTCTAAGCATAAAAGTGATGGATGCGGAATTCAGTGATTTTTGATTATCGATTACTATAAATTTTGGAACGCCGAAATAGAATATTATGTTTCTTAAGGATAGTCTGATATCTTCTATTGATTTTGATTTCATGTTTATAGCTTGCGCCAATTTTGAAAATTTGTCTATTGCTGTCAAAACTAACTTCCCTTCTGTAGAGTAGATGTCAACGTGAATAATGTGTCCGGGGTATTCTGGAATTGGGGTTTATTTAATTTGGGGATTGGTTGGATGCCAATCGTATTTTTCCTCTTTGCAGATTTGATCTGGTTTTAGAATGGTAGCTATTTCGCTTTTCATTTTAGGGAAATAAAATTTAGAAGATATCTGAATTTTGTTTTCATCTGCGTTACGGTGGGCTCTATTATGAGCTTTTAGGATTTCTTCATCCTGATCTGACTCTTTGATAAATCTTGTTTTATAGGTTTTGAAATGTTGTGGATAAAATGCTTGAATTCGTCCCATTATGTCGTCTGTTGTTAATATGCCATTGATGATTGAAGGGTTTAAATGTTTTTTAGTATTTCTATGAATTCGTCATCGGAGTATGATTTCCTTAAAAAGGTGTGTCTATGAAAACACTGAAAGGGTATTTCAAATGTGTAGTTTGGTTGATCGGAGGAGACTGAAAGAATTATTTAATTTCTAAATGAATTGATTTGAGCCTCGACACTTGGGATTAGGTAATGTGAGGAGCTATTAGCACTATGTGCTGTAGAAATTACTGAGTTTATTTGGTTTGACGGAATTCTGGATAGTGTGTCTGTGATTATGTTATCTTTCCCTGGTTTGTAGAGAAGTTGGTAATCATATTCCTCGAGGAGGGCCTTCCACCTTTTAATCCTAACGTTGCCATTCCAATTGCTTAGTGAATGTGTTAGAGGTTGGTGATCAGTATAAATTTTTACTTTTGCTCTACCGGAAAGGTAGTTACGGACTTAAGGAGTTAAGGACTTCTTTCAATTCCGCTTCAAATTTTACATTCAGTGATTGCATCAGTATATCTAGTGTCATGTGCCACGCCAGCTAGTTTAACGGCTGCCGGCTTACCATTTCAGCACCAAAATCCGCAATTTCATCTGGAGAAATGTTTCTTGGTCGGCGAACGTAGCGTCAAGGTCAGGACTGCTTTTATTATTTCATAAGGTATTTCACATCTGACACTAGGATCAACGGAAATTCTTTGAATTATAGCATCGTACGGTATCTCTAAAATTAATTTGATAATGCTAATTTTAAACTTTTTTATCTCTCTCAGTTTGTCCTAGTTACTGATGGGATAGATGATATGCCTAAATATGTTAGTTATCTCTTCAGATAGTGAGAGACACACGGGATTGGTGATATGCCTGAATGTTTGTTGCCTCTTCAGGTAGTTAGAGAACTTTTAAGGATTTCTTTTAATTCCGCTTAAAATTGTACGTTTAGTGATTGCAGCGTTATATATAGTGTCATATGTCATGCCAGCTCGTCAAACGACTGCCGACTTACCACTTTAGTACCCAAATCCGTAATTTATTGTGAGAAGTGTTTCTTGATCGGCGAACTTTGCTTCAAGGTCAGGATTGCTTTAATAAATTCGAATGTACTCTCACATCTGACAGTAGGATCAGTAGAACAGTAGAATTTTACATTCAGTGATTGCATGGGTATACCAATTGTCATGAGCCATGCCAGCTAGTTAAACGGCTGCCGGCTTACAATTTCAGCACCTAAATCTGCAATTTCGTCGGGAGAAGTGTTTCTTGGTCAGAGAACTTAATTTCACGGCGAGGATTGCTTTTATAATTTCGTATGGCATTTCATATCTGACAGTAGGATCACCGGAAATACTTTGTAATATATCATCGTACGGTGCCAACTGAACTGATTATCTCTTGCAGTTAGTGCCTGACGGGGTGGGTTTATAGCCTCTTCAGGTAAACAGATAACTTAACTTGCGATTGAATACTGCTTAAATTATCAGCTGCTACTCAACTTCAAATTTGCAACTCTTCTTGCAAGAGGTGTAGTGGCTGCAGTGCTGTAGTGTTGGTAGAGGCGGCGGTCGTTAGCGTTTAGTCTCGGGTTCAATCCTCGCGGCGACGAGACATTTTTTATTGTTTTATTTTTTTATTAATTATGAAGTGGCGGTGTTGGTAGAGTTTGTGCACGTTGCGCAAACAATCCGGGGTCGAAACCTGGTCTTGCTTCTTGCTCCTATATATTTGTGGCAAGCTATTCGAGACACCACCCCTGAGTCCCGATCTGAGCCCGATTCAGCATTTGTGGACCTTAAAAATACATGCTACAGCAAATGTTAATCTTAATTAGACATTTTCAGTAAGTGACGTCATTTATTTGTTTTTTTATCGGCGAAAATTTAGTTTTTCTTATTTGGTTCTGGACTAGATGCCACTTTACACTGCATCGAGCCTTTATCTATCTCTTCACTTCATTTAAATTGGCAACTTAATGATCACAGTTGTACAGCTAGAACGCTGAAAATGTGTTAATTAAGGTGAAATTGTTATTTCTTAAGGCAAAATAAGAAGTCTAGATTTGTTAATCAAAGGTCAGCAGTGTCACGCCCATTGGTACTTAATAAAACAAAATATTGTATACCTTAATCCCACTAAAATGGAATATCAGGGTATGGTTTATAATGGTTTTGTGTAAATGTATGTAAAAGGCAGAAGGAGGCGTGGCAAACCCCATAAGGTATATATATTCTTGATCAGGAGGACAAGCCGAGTCGACTAAGCCCTGGCCGTACGTCTGTAAGTCTGTCCGTCCCTCCGTCTGACTTTATGTTTGAACGTGTCGATCTCAGCATCTATAAGAGCTAGAGACGTGAAATTTTTTGTAGGTCCGTGTATAGTACGCTCATACCAAGTCTGTTTTAAATATTCGATAACTATTCCCATTTAATTGTTATCGAATAAAAACATGAACGAAATGCAGTTAATAAATTATATTTCGTACGTCTGAAGAGTTTTAAGTTTTATGTATATTTTGTGAAATTTGTATTTTTGATGGATTTTGGATACTGGGTCCACATTTCCCCAAATTCTTAAGATTTACGTTTAGTTGGAGCTAGGGCGATTACATGAAGGCGTTTGCATCTCTAAAAAGCCAATAGGCTATGTAGATCATATGCTGAAAATTTCATTAAAATCCATTAAGTAAAACAGAAGTTATTAAACAAAACGTTTGGCCAATTTACAAAAGCACATATCAGCAGCGCCACGCGCACGCATTTTTCCTATGCGTGCACACATACATTCAAATGCGTGTATTTTTTTATATTCCAAGAATCGAAATTGCGATTGAATACTGCTTAAATTATCAGCTGCCACTCAACTACAAATTGTGGCAATTAAAAAACTCAAAGAGGACTGGGATCAGGCTATCTCCTAGTCGGGCACCCCGACTAGAGCTTTCATACTTGTTTTTTATTGCGACTGTGACGACAAAATGTTGACTGCGACAAATTAATTGTGAAGTGGCGGTGTTGGTAGAGTCGGTGCAGGTTGCGCAAACAATCCGGGGTCGAAACCTGGTCTCGCAATGTCGCTTTTTATTTGTTTTCTTATTTTTTTGAATACTCGATACAAACTACGGAATATATTAAAAAACTCAAAGAGGACTGGGATCAGGCTATCTCCTAGTCGGGCACCCCGACTAGAGCTTTCATACTTGTTTTTTATTGCGACTGTGACGACAAAATCTTGACTGCGGCAAATTGCTCATAAACAGCGACAGCGACCGCGATGCTCTGTAAAAGGTCAGAAGACATCACTTGTATACAGGGGGATTTTTAAAAATTAATATTAAGAGAGAAGCGGGTAAATTGGGCCTTATTTGCAACAACTAAATTTTAAATTCTTGCTCCTATATATTTGTGGCAAGGTATTCGAGACACAACCCCTGAGTCCCGATCTGAGCCCCATTCAGCATTTGTTTGTTATCGAATAAATGCAGGTAATAAATTATATTTCGTACATCTGAAGAGCTAGAGTTTTTAGTTTTATGTAAGTTAATTTTATTATTATTTAAATTGAATTTTTTTAAAATAAAATTACGATTTGTTTGTTTGAACCGCTTTATTCAAGTTCTTGTTTGGGAGTGCTCTTGACAAAACTTATTCTGCTAATTTATACTACGCGACGTTCGCTGCTCGAGTTGTTCAAGCGGCTTGTGTAAATGCAGAAATGCAGAGTAGGTTTTTCTACATTGCGCGTGGCGGATTTTTATGTTAGCATTTCTGGATTGTTGGTGGCGGATGTTTTCCAGACGACATAGTTGTAAAGTTGCAATTTGACTATTGTTAGCTCTTCCCGCGTAAATCCAAGCTTGTCTTCAAGCGACTTAAAAGAACGGTATGTTATTGAATTGAAGTGGAGGGTTTTGATTTTTGATATTGTTTTTAGTAGTGGGGGAGGCTAGCTGCAATATGATTTTTTCTTCTTTGCCTTTATACAAGTAGAGTACAAAGGCGACTATTACCACAATGCAGAGGGCGATGACTGCTGCAGTTCCATAGGTTTCTATTTGTAGTTGTTCGATTTTTTGTGTGTTGTTTATGCGTAGAGTTTGAAGAGCTTCTAGGGAGAGTATCTACAGTTGCTTTGTGTCTTCGGGGGTGATTTTGATTACCTGGGCTCCCGGCTTCAACAGAGTGTTTTCGATTTTGCTGAAACTCCTGTCATTGACGTCGATGGTCTCGTTCCAGAAGTTTATCAAGTAGGTGCCTCTGAGCATCGTGGTGTTATTTTGTCGCATTGAAGTTTTATAGAAGGATGAGTCCACTGTTAATTTCTTCTATTTCGCTGATGTGGTCTGCATTACTAAATTTACACATTGATCTTTCTCCATTAAGGAGCCTGGGCAAACATGTGTTGTCTCTAAGACTTATGATCTCATTCTTATTACAAATTTTGATGTTATTAAAATTTTTACAATCTTTTATTTCTTTAAAATCCATATTGACAATTAGGTTATTTTTAATTACAGGTTTTATTATGATATCTTCGTAGTTAGTTTCTTCTAAATTTGGTATTTTTATTACATACAATAAAATCGTTTTGTGGTGCAAAATTGAAACATCGGCAAATTCTAACATTTCTTCTATTGAGAGTTGGGGCATTTTCCCTGCTTTAAAGATTCTATTTGTCTCTTGTAGTTCGTTATCTCTTAACAAGAATTAATTTATGATATTAACCTTGGCCTATTGAATTGCATATTTTGTGTTAACTATTTCTTCTTTGATAAGTCTGACCTGGTTTTGAATGTTAATGGCAATGTCGTTGATGAACATACTATCTTTCTTTATTGTATTTGTTAAACTATTTGTGACGGTTGTTCATTTATTTAATCTGGCCTCTAATTGTGTATTTATAATTATTTGTTTGTTATTGTTTGTAGTTAACTTATTGATTTATTCTTCTATTTGTACGAAATCGTCATGATCTGGGCTTCCGGCAATATATTTCCAGACTGTTCCTATAAGATTAATAGATCTAGTGGTTCGTCTATTTATGGAAAAGGTTATTCATGAGAGTATGGAGTTTGTTTGGTTAATTTCGTGATTTATGGTGTGATGCAGTATACTTCATGTTTCAGTGATTGTTCGGTATGAAAAGTAAGTATGTCCAGTGTTTCTTCTATTTTCTTAATGTCAATTACATGAATATTTCTAGTAGTGGTTGTTTGAATTTTCCCCAGACCTTTGTAGATAGTGATGGTTTGTGCGTCCGTATAGTTCGTTATGGCGAGCTCTCCGCTTGTTGTGTTTATAAGTCATGTCAGAAGTAGACTGTAATTATACGTTTTTGATATTACTTTTGTGAACTGTTTTGTTTGTTTGGGTAATAACGGTTGTACCATGGTCTAGTTTTACTACTTCCTTTTTGAATCTTGATGAAAGTTTTGATCCTAATCTATTGTTTATTTTTACGAAAATCGTGTCACCTGGTTTATATGTTTTTAAAGGTTGTCTGTCTTTGTTGTGGTGTTGTAAGTCTTGTTCTTGTTTTTGTTTCAGTCGAGTTATATATCCAGTCGGGCCGTTTCGTATTGTTCTGGGGTCGTAGTCACAGTTCTGCTAAAGAATACTTCTAGAGGTCGTCTATTAGTGACAGAGTGGAAAGTATAGTTGTATTTATACACGGCTCTGTCTAGGAGTTCTCCGAAGTTTGATGAACATTGGATCTCCTTAGAACTCTCATTATTTCGGATAAGGTAGAGTGAAATCTTTCTATTTGGCCATTTACCGTGCATTTGTATGGAGGAGCTTTTTTAATTTTCGATGCCAGCTGATCTCTAAGCATAAAAGTGATGGATGCGGAATTCAGTGATTTTTGATTATCGATTACTATAAATTTTGGAACGCCGAAATAGAATATTATGTTTCTTAAGGGTAGTCTGATATCTTCTATTGATTTTGATTTCATGTTTATAGCTTGCGCCAATTTTGAAAATTTGTCTATTGCTGTCAAAACTAACTTCCCTTCTGTAGAGTAGATGTCAACGTGAATAATGTGTCCGGGGTATTCTGGAATTGGGGTTTCTTTAATTTGGGGATTGGTTGGATGCCAATCGTATTTTTCCTCTTTGCAGATTTGACATGGTTTTAGAATGGTAGCTATTTCGCTTTTCATTTTAGGGAAATAAAATTTAGAAGATATCTGAATTTTGTTTTCATCTGCGTTACGGTGGGCTCTATTATGAGCTTTTAGGATTTCTTCATCCTGATCTGACTCTTTGATAAATCTTGTTTTATAGGTTTTGAAATGTTGTGGATAAAATGCTTGAATTCGTTCCATTATGTCGTCTGTTGTTAATATGCCATTGATGATTGAAGGGTTTAAATGTTTTTTAGTATTTCTATGAATTCGTCATCGGAGTATGATTTCCTTAAAAAGGTGTGTCTATGAAAACACTGAAAGGGTATTTCAAATGTGTAGTTTGGTTGATCGGAGGAGACTGAAAGAATTATTTAATTTCTAAATGAATTGATTTGAGCCTCGACACTTGGGATTAGGTAATGTGAGGAGCTATTAGCACTATGTGCTGTAGAAATTACTGAGTTTATTTGGTTTGACGGAATTCTGGATAGTGTGTCTGTGATTATGTTATCTTTCCCTGGTTTGTAGAGAAGTTGGTAATCATATTCCTCGAGGAGGGCCTTCCACCTTTTAATCCTAACGTTGCCATTCCAATTGCTTAGTGAGTGTGTTAGAGGTTGGTGATCAGTAAAAATTTTTACTTTTGCTCTACCGGAAAGGTAGTTACGTACGGACTTAATAGCCCAAATAATTGCCAGCATTTCTTTTTCACTTGTGGCGTAGTTTTCTTCTGCTTTTGATAAGGTTCTTGAGAGGAAAGTGATAGGTTTATTATCTGGTCAAAGTACAGCGCCAATAGCGAAATTAGATGCGTCTGTAGTCAGCTGGAATTCTTTGTTGAAATCGGGATAGCTAAGTATGACTTCTTCCGAGATTAATGAATTTTTTAGTTTACGAAATGCTTCTAAAGATTTTTTGTCCATGCTTATTGTTTTTGTGGCAGACATATGTTTCGAGATTCTTCCATCTTCTCCTCTAAGTAGAGTTGTTAGTGGTTTTGCCAATTTGGCATAATCTCTAATAAATCGTCTGTAGTAGCCGGATAAACTCAAAAAAGATCTGAGCTCTTTTAAGGTTTTGGGTACAGGATAGTTAGCTATGGCATTAACTTTAATTCATACTACGAACCCTAGAAATTCTACTTTAATTTTAAAAAATTCGCATTTGTCCAATTGGCATTTAATATTTGCGTCATAAAGGGTTTTTAAAATAGCGTGGAGATTTTGAACATGTGACTTTTCATCTTCACTAAAGATTATTATGTCATCGATGTAAATGTAGCAGATTTTACCAATATGTTGCCTTAATATGTCATCTAGAGTACGCTGGAAGATAGATGGCGCGTTTTTAAGACCAAAGGGGAGATGTGTAAGCTCATATTTTCCATTGATTATGGAGAAGGCAGTTTTTTCAATGTCTGATTCTTTTAAAAGGATTTGGTGAAATCCACTTTTCAGATCTAGTATTGAGAAAAATTTGTTTTTACCCAATTGGGAAAGTACCTCATTTATTTCGGGTATTGGGTATTTATCAGCTATTGTGATTAAATTTAGTTTTCTGTAGTCTATGACTACTCGGTATTTCATTTTTCCAGAAGCGTCTAGCTTCTTTGGGACAATCCAAACGGGTGAATTATAAGGTGATCTGGATGGTCTAATAATACCATCGTCTAGCATTTGTTGAATTTGTGTGTCTACTTCTTCTTTTAAAGACATTGGGTACAGGTAGTACTTAGAATAGACGGGGATGTCCGAATTTGTTCTGATTCCTGCTCTAATATTTGTGACGTATGTAAGTTTTTCATTGGGGTCGGAAAATAGTCCAGTATAGAGATTTATTAGTTTGTCGAGCTCTGTTATTTGTGAATCTGTCATGTGGCTTGCTCGAATGTTAAGATTATTGACAGAGTGAAGCAGTTTTTCCTTGATTGGAATTCTTATGGAGTTTCTAATAAGCATGCAATTTTTATTGGTGTGATTGACAGCGTTGAGTTGTTTTAACGTATCATTGCCTAGAATTGCAACGAAAGACTTTAAATTTCATAAAAGAAAGAATTTTATGTTAACGTCTGTTATTCCAAATAGATTGGCCATTTTATGATGGGTTATTGAATTTTTGCCTCCTACGGAGGATATGGAATTGGAAACTAAAGCTGATTGGATGTAATTATTATTGGATCTTGTATCTATTAGAATTTTTAAAATTTTGTCATTAACGCTGCATTCGAAATAGGGAAGTGCAGTTTTTTATTCTAAAAAATGGAGATCTGAATGTTTTATTCGTAGTTCTGTTGTTAGGAAGTGTCGTCTGTTGGTTCTGTTGAGTCATTTAATTCTTCTGATTGAATATTGTAATTGTGCTGACTTTTGTCTGGTTGGTTATGTTGCGGCCGGTTCATGTAGTTAACCTGCCGAGTTTGTACGGTTGAGTCGGTTTCCATTGGTACTGGATTTTGAAGAGGTTTTGGACCAGTCGGTGGCGGAATAGGCAAGGTTTGGTATTGTTGTCGGTTTATCTGTTGGTTCCTTTGAGGTCTAAAGTACGTTGTCTGATTGGGTCTTTGTGGGACATTGGATATGAAGCGTGGTTGCAACATGGTAGGGCGCGACTGTTGTTGTGCATTACCGTGTTGGTAGGTTTGTTGTGCATAACTGTATTGGTTCTGGGTCGGTCTTTGTGGGGTTTTTTTCTGTCATGGGTCCTGCCCTGAAGGTCGAGTGTTGTGACTTTTTAGTCGCCTGAGAGGCAATGTAACTCTGATTTTCGAGCTTCAAGCAAAGATGTAATGCTTGGGGAAGGTCAGTTGGTTCTTTAACTGCTAGTAATCTGGGGAGGTCACCTCGTAGGCCTCTTATAAATGTGTTAAGGCCTTTTTGCGGTGCATATTCGTCAGTAGTAGTAGTAGTAGTATTTCCTGACCTTTAAATAATCCCATGACCCCTATTTTGTTAAGTATGAGAGACAGATGATTGTAAATTGAGGAATGGAAATCTTCAACAGATTGTGATCCCTGAAAGGTTGACATCTGATACTCGAGTGTGTTTATATCCCTCTTGTCTGCGTAATGCAGAGTCAAGCATTTTGAAATATCATTCCATTCAAGTGGAGTGTTGTAGGACTCAAGTGCTGTATCGGCTATGCCGATTGATGGTAACGTCAGAGTAATTGAATGGATTATCAATAGATTAGTATTTGTGTTTTTTTTTTTGTATTTGTTAAAACTTCTTTATTTTCTTAACTAGCTTACATAAATAATGCGGTGATCATTCCTCCTGGAATCCTTGAGTGGGTCCGGTTTGGAGACTTCCTTTAATAGCCCCTACTAAGGCTTTCGGTATTCACTTCTGTGGAGGTAAAGCTGAGAGCGGATCTTACAACTTTTGATACACTGTCTTTTCCGCACTTAACAATGTTTTCGTTATCGTGCATAAAATTTTTTAGTGAATCGACCGTTTAAATTTATACGGGTGTCCCTCGATTTTCACTTTTACCAGCGATGAAAATTTTGACGTGATCGTAGATACCGTTTTGCACTATTGATCACTGTTAAATATTTCGAGTAACTGTAGATATCGTTTTGTTCTTTTCGTCACTCTCGAATATTTTCGCAACCGTAGAAGCTGTTTTGCTTTTTGGTCACTTGTTGATATTTTCTATAACTGTAGAAACTGTTTTGCTTTATTAGTCATGTTCGCTGGTCCCTGCTCAGGCGCCAGTTAATGTTATTATTATTTAAATTGAATTTTTTTACATAAAATTACGATTTGTTTGTTTGAACCGCTTTATTCAAGTTCTTGTTTGGGACTGCTCTTGACAAAACTTATTCTGCTAATTTATACTACGCGTTCGCTGCTCGAGTTGTTCAAACGGCTGGTGTTAATGCAGAAATGCAGAATAGGTTTTTCTACATTGCGCATGGCGGATGTTTGTGTTAGCATTTCTAGATTGTTGGTGGCGGATGTTTTCCAGACGACATAGTTGTAAAGTTGCAATTTGACTATTGTTAACTTGTATATTTTGTGAAATTTTTATTTTTGATGGATTTTGGTTACTGGGTCCAAATTTCCCCAAATTCTTAAAATTTAAGTTTAGTTGGACAAGGGCCATTACATGAAGGCGTTTGCATCTCTAAAAAGCCAATAGGCTATGTAGATCATATGCTGAAAATGTCATTAAAATCCATTAAGTAAATCAGAAGTTATTAAACAAAACGTTTGGCCAATTTACAAAAGCACATATCAGCAGCGCCACGCGCACGCATTTTTCCTATGCGTGCACACATACATTCAAATGCGTGTATTTTTTTATATTCCAAGAATCGAAATTGCGATTGAATACTGCTTAAATTATCAGCTGCCACTCAACTTCAAATTGTGGCAATTAAAAAACTCAAAGAGGACTGGGATCAGGCTATCTCCTAGTCGGGCACCCCGACTAGAGCTTTCACACTTGTTTTTTATTGCGACTGTGACGACAAAATGTTGACTGCGACAAATTAATTGTGAAGTGGCGGTGTTGGTAGAGTCGGTGCAGGTTGCGCAAAATATCCGGGGTCGAAACCTGGTCTCGCAATGTCGCTTTTTATTTGTTTTCTTATTTTTTTGAATACACGATACAAACTACGGAATATATTAAAAAACTCAAAAAGGACTGGGATCAGGCTATCTCCTAGTCGGGCACCCCGACTAGAGCTTTCATACTTATTTTTTATTGCGACTGTGACGACAAAATCTTGACTGCGGCAAATTGCTCCCAATAATAAATTTTAAATTCTTGCTCCTATATACACTGACGAGTAAAACTGTAACACATGTTCAATGTTCTTACTTCAACGGTCTGTATTATCTTTTCTACTTTATGCATGATTATGATCATAAACTTGTTTTGTTAGTGAAATATTTGGCTCTTTTATTTATAAATTTGAAGACATTTGATTAGCGATAAAAGAAATACAATGGCAAAGAGTAAAAAAAGTCAAATGTTACAGTTTTGCACTCGCAGAGCAAAACCTATTTACTTTTGTTTCAAAGCTATTTTTACCATTAAAGCTTATTTGTTTTCGCTCAAAATCGATAAGCCTTGATCATTTTAAGTCAATTTGCAAAATAATTATGATGGCTGATGAAAAGAAAAAGGAAATAAACGAATTATTGATAGGGAGCGAATCCGTTAGGAAAGGGGCTAATAAATTTGGTGTTAGCCATATAACTGTGCAGCGTTTAAATAAAAAAACAGTTCAGAAAACATTAAAATCAATAAAGGACGCCGACCGCGACTTTTAAGCCGACGTGACACGCGACACTTGGCTAACTTAGTTACAAGCATTCGCGACTCTACGCCAATAAAAGTGGCCAATGTGTTAAATTTAAATGCCAGTGAGTGGACAGTCCGTCGCAGTCTCGGCAGATTGGGCCTTAAGACCAATGGAAGAAAAAAAAACCATTTCTAACCAAATGGCACATTAGTTTGCGTACAAACTTTGCTACAATGCATGAAAAGTGGGCTCTAGCTGATTGGGATGCCGTAATTTACAAATAAATTGCTTAAATGCTCAAAAAATTTTTCGAGGTTATTTGGTCAGACGAAACTAAAATTAATCGTTTTGAGTCAGACGGACGATCGTGGTATTGGACTAGGAATCCCACAGTCCAATCGGCAAATACAGTGCGGTGCACGGTGTCGGGTCCATAATGGTTTGGGGCTGTATTTGTACAAATGGAGTTTGGGCCCTTAGTGTTAATCGATGGGATCATGCGTAAGGAGCAATACCTAAAAATTTTTCGAGAAAATTAGGGAGGAGTCATTGGCAACATGGGTCTGGCTGTTGAAAATTGCATTTTTCTGCAAGACAATGACCCAAAGCACAAATCCCATTTAGTGAAAAATTGGTTATTGAACCAAAAGTTTCAAACTATGAAGTGGCCACCGCAATCTCCAGACATGAAAAAAAATTTAATAAAAATAAAACTGTAACATTTGACTTTTTTAACTATTTGCCATTGTATTTCTCTTATCGCTAATCAAATGTCTTCAAATTTATAAATAAAAGAGCCAAGTATTTCACTAACAAAACAAGACTATGATCATAATCATGCATAAAGTAGAAAAGATAATACAGACCGTTGAAGTAAGAACATTGAACATGTGTTACAGTTTTGCTCGTCAGTGTATTTGTGGCAAGGTATTCGAGACACCACCCCTGAGTCCCGATCTGAGCTCTATTCAGCATTTGTGGACCTTAAAAATACATGCTACAGCAAATGTTAATCTTAATTAGACATTTTTAGTAAGTGACGTAATTTATTTGTTTTTTTTTTATCGGCGAAAATTTAGCTTTTCTTATGTGGTTCTGGACTAGATGCCACTTTACAATGCATCGAGCCTTTATCTATCTCTTCACTTCATTTAAATTGGCAACTTAATGACCACAGTTGTACAGCTAGAACGCTGAAAATGTGGTAATTAAGGTGAAATAGTTATTTCTTAAGACAAATTAAAAAGGCTACATTTGTTAATCAAAGGTCAGCAGTGTCACGCCTTTGGTACTATTTAATAAAAACAAATATTTTTATTCCTTGATCCCAATAAAAATGAGAAATCAGCGTATAATGGTTTGGTGTAAATGTATGTAAAAGGCAGAAGGAGGCGTGGCAAACCGCATAAGGTATTATATTCTTAATCAGGACGACAAGCCGGGTCGATTAATCCCTGTCCGTACGTCTGTAAGTCTGTCCGTCCGTCTTTCTGACCTTATGTGTGAACGCGTCGATCTCAGCATCTACAAGAGCTAGAGACTTAAAATTTTTTGTAGGTCCGTGTATAGTACGCTCATACCAAGTCTGTTTCAAATATTCGATAACTATTCCCATTTATTTGTTATCGAATAAAAACATGAACGGAATGCAGTTAATAAATTATATCTCGTACGTCTTAAGAGCTAGAGTTTTTAACATTTTGTAACATTTTTATTTTTGTTGGGTTTTGGATACTTAGCTCCAAATTTCACCAAATTCTTAAAATTAAAGTTTAATTGAAAATACGGCCATTATGTGAAGGCGTTTGCATCTCTACCAAGCCAATAGAATATGGAGATAATATGCTGAAAATTTCATTAAAATTCATTAAGTAAAACAGAATTTATTAAACTAAACGTTTGGACAATTTGCAAAAGAACAACAGCGCCAAGCACACGCATCTTTCCTATGTGTGCACACACATACATTCAAATGCGTGCATTCTTTTCTATTTGAAGAATCGAAATTGGGATTGAATTTTGCAGATTAGCTGCTACTTAACTTTAAATTTGCAATTCTTTTCGCAAGCAGTGCGGTGGCTGCGTTGGTAGATGATGTCATGGTGTTGGTAGAGTTAGTGCGCGTTGCGTAAAAATTATAGGTTGGAATCTTGGTGTCGTAATGTCGATTTTTATTTGTTTTTTTTTTTTTTTCGATACAAACTACGGAAAACATTAAATTACGCAGATAGGACTGGGATGAGGGTATCTCCTAGGCGGACACCCCGACAAGAGCTTTCTAACTTGTTTACTTTTCATCTTGTTTTGCCATCGCGAGGATACAATAGAATAGAGTTAAAAATATAACAGAATTTTTGCAAAATACAATAAAGTTAGATTTAAATTCCCACTCCCCTAGAGGGTGTGCACATCGTATTTTGTCAATCTGTATATCAAATATTCTTCATAAGCATTTTCACCCAAATTTTTCTTATATTACACACGTTTCAGTGCATAAATTATTTTGTTGTTTTAATATTTGTTATATTATCACATACTGATTCAGCTAGACTACACTTATATTGAAGTTCGGGCATCATAACACCATCCATATCTAAAAAGCGGGTGTGCATTCCAGCAGCAATAAAGCGCTTAGTTGCCGCTAAATCCAAACGATGTGCAGATAAGTAATAGGTAATTTGCTGTTCACGGGCTAGCAATTCCTTTGCTCTATCCAAATCGTGTAAAATATAATGCTACGGATAAATTAATAAAGTGTTAGTTTATGTATATTAAAATATTTTTTTATTTTAATTTTGTATCACTGAGCTATATTGAAATTTATTTAATTAATTATTTAAGGCTTATAATAATTTACGTGTTACATAAATATACTAGACGAAGACGAGTTGTTGCATATATTTTTCACACGAACATCGATGTTTTTGCAATCTAAAGTTACTGGACATTGAAAATCAGAATAATATATTGTGTGACTAGTAAATTAGATTTTTTTTAATTAACACCAATGGTGCAATGGTACCTGAAGATATAAAATAAAAATTGCATATTCCTGTTCAAACTGTTTGAGTGTTTACATATACATATATATGTACATATAAACGTATAAAAATTAGACGTGTGAGTTAACCACAGACCACAACCAGTCATAGTTGCGGCGGTTGTTAGCAACAGTGACGGTAGGACCGGAACGTTGAAGGTCTTGAAACAGCGGCTTTACAACAGCACTGGCTGCGCAGTTGGCTGTAGCTGTAACTCTTAAGTCTTGTAATATATAGTCTTAGTTTGGTTTGTAAAAATAAAAAAAATCAGAACTACTAATAGTGCGACATCAATAAATTAACATGGCTGCGCAAAAGACACTGATATTATTCACCATTAACACGTAAAGCGACAGCGTTGATAACTTAGATATTGTCGTTTACGATGAAATATGTAAACAATTTGCAAAGTGAGATTTCAGAAAATAAATATTTAAAATAAAGAGAAACGAAAAACTAGTCAGATCGTTCTTATTTCAGTGACCTGTCATAAGTTTACAGTGCATTCATAATCGAATTAATGATAGATTCCAAAAACAAAGCAGCGGTAGTAGTGCTTTTGAAAGTCTATAGACGGATTCAGGAGGCTACAATATTGATGCGTACCTTAACTGAAGTCTTTTTTTCAAACGTGTCAGAAAATACACGGTACAAACTAAAAAGTAAACTTATCTGTGGTTAACAAGGGTGTTGTGAATGCAATTCATTGCAGCTTGCCGACTGTAGCTAAAGTTGAACACGAGTTGATAAATACCGTAAAATTCCCGAATTGTACAAATTTTATAGCTGTAAATTTTAACTATATGGACGTGAATGAAATATTTACCAAAGAGTATAACCGAGGTTACAGGGCAACTTAATAAAACATCAAACGAATCATGAAGGAGTGTGACTCCCGGCAGGGCAAAGAACTCGGTCAGGAAATAAGCTTTCGTCCTTTTAGGAAGAGAAAAAGGTGTAGCGTACACAAGAACAACCTTCGTTGAGCGCGTTTCTTTTGAGCGTCAGTAGATTTAATCTTATTTTACAACATCTTAAGTTTATTTTATTTACACTTTCAATTTTGACCAAGACGGGCACGTATTCAAACTATACAGAAAAAACTATGCATCTGTTCGAATCCTTCATTACGCGCAATAGAAATTTTAATAAGTGAACTAGGGACCCTCATGCTCACTTTAACTCTCGAGAAAATTAAATAAATTAAAATCGCAGGGACTTCAATTAATGACTTAATGAAGGTATCTAGTATTAAGGTTGGTGGTAGTTAACTTTAATATGCAGGAAAATTATCATCTTCCCAGTCGCACACAACGGAGCAACCCTTCAGCTACAAGAAAACGTGGTAGATGATTGTGACGATAAAATCTTGGTTGTAAAAATCAGAAGGCTTCAGTTGCATACAGGGGTATTTGGCTTTTCCATATGTAATTAATAAATTGTTGTCCACTCCCATTTAAAAAATCTATAAATTTAGATTATATTATATTATTACATGTCATCAATGTTCAACTCAATTTAGATCAGCATCGGAGCATCTGGAAAACTTTTTAGAGCCAAAAATACGGCTTTCCATGGACTCGCGATGCTCATGCTAAATATTAATATTTCCATTATTCGAGAAAAGGGTTTGAGATCGCTAAAAATAGTTTTTGCCATGTATACACTTACAGTTCACTGTTTACATGGAAGCATTTCTTCTAGGAGAGCAACTCTAGCTACTAGTTTAAATTGTACAAACCTCCCATTACCAGTCTTTTTTGCCTATACTGATGAAGTACTTGCGCCTTCCCTTTCTAATTGTCTTAACATGTCTTTTTATAGCTGGGTGGAGGTACTATACTGTGTAATATGTCGATGGATTTTAGTTAGAAACCAAATGTTCTCTATTTTAAAGTGTTTAAGGTATGAAAAAATAGTTCCGCCGTGTCGCCGCTCCCGGTTTTCAACTACTTCTTCTATTATTTCTCCTATTGTGCTATGGAATCGTTCCACTTAGTTGTTGCTTAGCGAAATCTCAATGAAGTTGGGAATTAAGTTCGAATTTGGAAATGTCTATTCAAGTGAAAAAGTAGTAAAAGTGTCTATAAATTGAGGTTTCCCCTAACTCTGATTATTTGTAGGGTATTTGTCGTATTTTGCCTTTCCACAGACTCTGCAATGCACGCCTGTCACTCCCGCAATCTTTTGAGATATATAAATCTTTAACTTGTTTATTTCTAATAAACGTTTTTACTAAAAAAAATCTACCACGACAGATTTAGAAATTTTGTCGATCTGTCGTGAGGTCGCGCCAGCTGTATAATTCTTTTACCCAGCTCTTAGAATAGGGATACGACGTGTTAATTAACGAACGCTTTCCAATGCATCATTTTTGGATTTGGTTCACTCAGAAAGTGGGAAATAAGGTTATAATGGTTTTGAAGGAGGCAGACCCCATAAAGTATATATATTCTTGATCAGGAGCCGAGTCGATTGAGCCACGTTCGTATATATGAATGCGATCTCAGCATCTATAAGAGCTAGAGAAATTTTTGTAGGTCCGTGCAAATGATATAATTCTACAATTAACAATATTTTGATACTCATATAAACTAATTCAAAGATAAAGCCAGAAGTGTTCTTGGGTTTATTATACGTTGGTGAAATGATTTAATATTCATTTTATTACCAAAATGTTATACATTTCATCTTAGAATATTAATTTAAATTATCTCCATAATATAAAGTGCACCACGAAAGTATTAAGTCTGTCCAGAAGCAATTTTTTCTTTTTGTTTACGAGTCATGTAACACAATATTTGCTTCCCTACTTAAGTAATCGTCGAACAATTCTAGGAATTGTCTTCCTATTTAATAAAATTATTTCTTTCAAATTTCTGATAGTGCCTAGTGTATAGCAGTAAGCAATTCATAGTTTGATGGACTGGTATAAATATTTCCCCTAGTTTTAGCGGTTTCCCAATCGAATCTTTTCTGTTATTTTCTTTTCTATAACCTGAAACCATTGAAAATAGGAAATCAAGGTAAAATGGTGTTCGTAAAATGTAGGTAACGGACAGAAGGAAGCGTGGCAGGCCTCATAATGTATATATATTTCATAATCAGGATGACAGAATCTATGAATGCGTTGTTTTAGAACCTATAAAAACTAACGACTTGAAATATATTTTGTAGATTATTATGTGCTATAGTTTCTTTGATGTATATTCCCCGTTTAGTTCAGCTATTAAATTATACGTTCGAGGATTATACGTTCGTCATTGGAGCTAAAGAGGTTTAAATTAAATTTTATACCATTTAGAATTTTGATTTTTGTTTATTTTAGCTGGTATACTCTAAGTTTTGAATTTTTTATTGTAATTATAGTCAATATCTGAACGAATTATCATTTTTACTAAATTAGGAAATATTCAATAGAATATGGAAGAAATCACAGTGGGAAATAACTATAAATCAACGAACACTCAATCGCTTATTGCCAATCTAAACTAAAGTGGGAGGTCTTTAAGTGAAACTTGATATGTGCGTACTATGTAGAGACCAACAAATTCCTTGACTCTTATAGGTTCTTCGATCGATATGTACACATAAGGGTGGACATACAGACGGACAAGCTAAATCGATTCAGCTCATAGTCTTCATCAAGAATATATAAGCTTTATGGGGTTTGTCACGCCTCCTTTTATCGGTTACATATATTTTAACAAAACCATTGTACCCCGAGTTCTCATTTTCAATGGGTTCAAGGTCATGCTCTGGGGATATGTTGCTTACAATGGCTTGGGATATTATAGAAAACGGTTTTGGAATCGGTTTGGAAATACAAATGAATAGGCTGTACACATGTTTGCAAATCCTACCGGTAGTTTGATTGTCAGCAAATTTCGGAGCTACAATGTATAAAATTTTCGAAATTGCTTTTATTTGGAAATTGTAACTCCATTTTCGGTACTCAATACTATATTTTCTTTCGTTTTTTTTTTTATTTTTTTTATATCATGATTCATTTACTCGTTTAACGATTACACTGTCTGAAAATATTCGCATTCGATTCAATAGTATATGTTAGTGAATAGTTTAGAACTCAAAATAATTATTGAAAATACCTTTCTTATATCTGTTCCTTGTAGCTTAAGGTACATCCAAAACAACGTGCTGTTTATATAGGTTAAAAATGTGTCAAGTTTGATGCGCTCCTCGGTAGTTAACGTTTGGATATCATGCAATTTTATAGCATCGGTTAAGTCATTTTCCAATTCATCTAGGCTTGTCGAAAAGTGTTTTATAATTGCAAGTAACTGATCGTTGTTTAGCTGTCCAAAATAAACATCACGTTTGTTTGCACAGTTAGAATTATTTACCATATCCATAATCAAACCCAGAGGCTGAAATTTTATAATGTTATAACGTTATATTAAATAGTTTCAATGATTAATTTACATTTGAAGCTGCTTGTTAATTTTACAAATCAGAGCTTATGTCAGGGTATCGTCAGTTGGAGTACATTTGTAAAAAATTTTAAACTTAAATGATACGTGTTATAAATATACAATTTGACACGAAAGTGTTTTCACATGGGAAAAAAATTATATTTTTGTTCTTTAACATAAAAGAAATATACTAAGAATGCTATTTCAATATTTTTTTAAATTATATTATGCTATTTCAATATTTTTTTAAATTATATTATGTTTTTTCAAATTATTGTCTTACAAAAATATATAATAAAAATTAAAAAACTATTAACATAGGCATAAAAAAACAATAACAACATGTTTGCACACATGCTATTCTTTATTTCTTTGTATTGCTAAATTCGCATTTACCGTTTTTTTCGGCGTTGTCAATATGCACAGCTGTGGCTGATGCTATGTTCTGAAGAATTTCGTCATATCTTGTAAGAATCGATACACATGCATTACAATCTTGTACAGATTTGAACAAATTAAAAATGCCAGGGAAGCGATTCTCATTTCACGTGATTCAATTGGTTTATTATAACCACTCCATTGGAAAATCGGTCTCGGAGATAGCAGAAATGTTTATAATATCAAAGAGGACCGTTTACAATATTTTAAGCCGGGCAGAGAACGATGAAACACTGGAGCCAAAGCGTTCTACTGGACGACCTCGGGCGTTAACAGATAGGGCAGAGCGCATTTTGGCCAGGAAAGTTAATGATAACCCAACAATTTCGACCAGAACGCTTGCCAGGGAGCTGCAGGAAGAGTGACGTATTGACATATCCCGCGAAAGTGTCCGCCGAGCCCTAAAAAGGAACGAGTTTGCATCCCGAGTTGCGCGGGAAAAACCATTATTGTCGTCTAATCATGAAAAAAGACGTCTAACATTCGCCAGGATGCATGTGGGACATGTGGAATCATATTGGGATGAAACCATATTTTGCGACGAGACTAAGATGATGTTGTACTACAACGATGGACCCAGCCGTGTGTAGCGAAAGCCGTTGAAAGCCCTTGAACGGAAAAATATAATTCCTACTGTAAAGTTCGGAAAACTTTCAGTGATGGTCTGGGGGTGTATTTCTAGTAAAGGAGTTGGAGAATTATGTTTTATAGAAAATACAATGGATGCCAAACAGTATTTGGAGATTTTGCACACGCATCTAGTTTCTAGTGCCCAAAAGTTGGCATTTTTTAGGGATGGTAAATCAACATTTAGATTTTACCAAGACAATGATCCCAAACATAAATCCAACACAGTCAGGTATTGGCTTCTTTACAATTGTGCAAAGGTGTTGGATACTCCTGCACAAAGCTTCGACCTTAATCCCATAGAGAATCTGTGGGCTGATCTTAAGAAAAGGACAGCCAAGTGAGGTCCAACAAATAAAAGGGATTTTGAGTCTTATATATTAGAGGAATGGAAGAGGACACCGGTGAAATATGTCCAAAACGTAATATATTCCATGAATAGACGGTTGGAAGCGGTCATTGAAGCCAACGAGGGTCATACCAAATACTAATTTTAATAGTTAATTAAGTTAATATTGCCTTATTTTTGAAAAGTATTTCTGTGCAAACACTTTCGTTTCACTTGAATTTGAATATGTTTTTAGTTGTTATTGTTTTTTTTATGCCTTTGTTAATAGTTTTTCAATTTTTATTAATTATTTTTGTAAGACAATAATTTGAAAAACATAATATAATTTAAAAAAATATTGAAATCTCATACTTAGTATATTTTTTTATGTTAAAGAACAAACATATAATTTTTGTCCCATGTGAAAACACTTTCGTGTCACCCTGTATATATATAACAGCAATGGTATATATATTGCATATAATATAATATAAATAAAATGTCCATTAAATGCCTATAACGTCTATTTAAATGCCATGCACGAAGAGTTAAGCACTGTAAATTGTAAATGGAAATTGAAGTTATAATAGTTCTGTGAAAATGTAAGTAGAATTAATATTTATAATAATAATTATGAGGAATAGACGAACCGATCTAGTCTGTGCCTAGTAGAATGAAAGAATTGAAATGTTTCACGAATTTTTTTTTTTGTATTTTAGCAGCGTGTTCTCAATATTCGATAACATTTTACATTTGATCAAATCAATCGAAAATAAAATAGAAGTACAATTATTCTGGACTATAAAATTGTATATATACAAGTTAACAACAAAGTTTTTACAAAATTCCGCAGTCTGGAATTCCTAACAACAAAGTTGGTGCGCATTTCTCTCTGTGGTCAAGAATCGCTGCAAGTACCGAAGTTCAGCAGTTTGCAATTCCTAACAACAAATCTGGCACTCAACTCTCTCTTCGATCAAGAACCGCTGCAGTAACGCGAAACTACTGTAGTTCAACAACCAGTCGCTGAATGCAGACAATGTCGCGAGAGTCATCAGCAGCGCTGCCGCCATCAACTCGGACATTAGCTAGCTAGGGTACAATCATCTTAAGAATAAATTAGTCTAAAATCTGGGATCAACCTGATCACAAGTAAAAATAAAATTCAGGATTTTTTTAACTGGCGCCCGAGCAGGGACAGATCGCGAATACAACAGTGCAAAAAGTCATCTAAGTACGCGAATCGACCTCGAATAAACCACGACAGAACAAAACGTTTCTAAGTGCGTTTAATCATTAATTGACACGAAAAGGTAAAAAACAAGTGTGAATACAAATAACTGTGGTGGTGTTCAGTTGTGTAATAATCTTTATTCGTCTAAGCATGAGTTCTTATACCCTGGCTCATGCGTATTTCATATCTTAACCTAAGTACATTATGTAATGAGTGGAGCTCCAAGCGGGAGACATACTATGCTCTCCGCTATGTAGCTTCATATATATAGCTTGTATATACTTATATGCATATGGCATAAACATTAGGCAAGTGGCATAGACCTTAGGCAAAGTGCGTACGCGGCATCTCCCGCGCTGCTGTGGTCTGACCATAAGTGGCTGATCATATTACATTTGTTTATCTTTGCGCTCGCCCTATGGTTATGAGTAGGGACAAATGTCAATATATGCGTATTTAGTATACACTATCAAATGTTAGGCATATGACGCATTTATATGTAGAATACTCTATATTGCTTCAGGTATTATTAATATGTTATTAAATATACTACAGTATGTTCATGCCTGAACATTCTGCGGGGGGCCAGAAAATGCGATAGCTGGCAATTGCTGCCTCTGGTTTCTCTTCTTAATCCGTGGCCTGCGTCTCCGTCTGTATATTTTTCGATGCTTCCCAGAGTTCTCTGGGACGTCCAAGCACATCGTTGTTGATGCGCTTGATTGATAATCCAGATATATTGCCAGAAACAATCCATCCAAGTTCGGTCTTTTGTCCCAGGGTTTTGTTGATTTTCTTTACTTTTCCCAACATTATTAAGGGAAGTAAATCAACGCCAATGACAACGTCAATTCGACTGGGCTCGTTAAAATGTGGGTGTGCTAGCGCGCAGCCATTCCAATACTTATTGACATCCATGTCAATTTTCTTGGTCGGAAGAGCTCTCTGAAGTTTTGGCATAACAAGTGCCTGCGTAGTGGTGATGAATTTGCTTTTAAACCGGGATTTGATTGTTAAGCAAGCACTATTTTTAAGGATTTCTATATATTGCGAAATTCCTTGAACTTCCACGTTTCGTTTAGTTCGGCGCAGTTTTAACTGTTGTGCAGCTTCTTCAGATATTAGGGTTTTTTGCGGGCCTCCATCTATAAGGGCTCTTAGCTGCTCGTATTTTCCAGACTTATTTTTAATCTGGATGAGCGCTGTCGCCAGCAACGTATCTTGTCCTTCATTTTCATTTAGACAGTTGCTGCTGACGGTCTCTTTATTATTTGCATCTTCGTGAAGCAAATTGTTGTGTGCTTTTGTGCATTGATTGCAAGTCCAATTCTTTTTGCAATCTTTAACGCTGTGGCTGCCTAGATATTTGTAGCAAAGCGAGTTTTTGAATACAAACTCCTTGCGTTTTTTAACCGGCTCAGCTCTAAATTCCTGACACCTGGTTATTTCATGTCCCGTCAATTGGCAAAAACGGCATCTCTCGTGGCTCGTTGTCTGTGCTTCCCTTGACGTATGGGCGGCGCTTTCTTGCACTGAGTCTATTGAGTTATACAGTTGCTCAATAAACTCTATTACATCGTCCAAGGACTGAATTTCTCTGGCCTTTTTTACGTGTTGCTCGTAAAGTTGTAGGACTTCTGTAGAGAATCGTCGCAACAGAATTTGAGCGATTAGAGCGTCAGCTTCATTAAAAAATTGACCCCTTTCTTTGTTAATGGAAATGCATTCTGTTGCTGTGTCCAAGAACTTGCGGATACTGCCTTCATCATTGTTCTTCAGCAGTTCCATGTCCACTAGCTGCTTGACGGCGTTAGCAAATATTTTGCGCGTATTTTCGTAGCGCTTGCATATTAGCCAATTAATAAATGGCCTACCACCATTTTGGCTTCACCCTTAAGGCATGACTTCAGGTAATTCAGCTTCCTTGTGTCGCTGATATCTCTCCTGTTGTGAATCACCTCAGAGAATAACTCGAAGAACGTCGGCCACTCTTTGGGACTTCCATTGAAGTGAGGAAGATCCACTTTCGGTAGCTCTGGAACGTCTTCTTGTGTATTTTGCAAGCCAGCTACTCTTCTGTTTATTTTTTTGTGAGTATGCTGACATTGCATTCCAGCTCATCTATCTCATCGATGTCGAAGGCAAATTTTTCGTATTTTGCCTCTAAATCCGTGAGCGTTGACTGGACTTTGTTCCACAGGAAAATCAACTTGTCTTTATAGTCAAGGATTTCTTCCTGGCTGCTGAGCTTTAGATTGGCATACACTTCCTGCATGTGTTGCCTTACTTTTAGAGCTCGCTTGTCCACAAGGTCAACCAGCACATCCATTGGGCTCGAGCTTCTTTGGGAAAATATTATTTCCTGCTGCCTGTGTTGTGCCTTGAATGTCTTTGGTTGTATGGATGCTGTTTCGTCGGTGTCTATGGCGTGGTCGGCAACTTCGACTTTCATCAGAGACTCCTCGTAGTTCCTGATGTTTTCCATTGTGCCATCATATATTTTTTCCTTAAAATATTGATGGTCGATGACACCGATTTTGACCAGTATTAGATGATTGGCAGTAAACTCTGCTGCCAATCTATCAATTGCTGGTAACGCATCCTTGTTCGTGATGCTCTGCCGGATCTTGTCATAGATCTCTGATTGCTTTGAGCAACTCCAGAGTTTTTGCCGACAGCATTTTGATTGTGTTTTTTTTTTCGTGTGAAAATTTGAACTTAATTTACCCTTTGGCTTGACCCGTTGGAGGTGTTTTTGTTTTGATCGCCTGGTTGATCGTGCTGTGCCTCTACTCACAGCTTGAATTGGTAAGCCAAAAAAGTATGTAAACAATTTTTCACTTCACTTTCACACTTGTCACAAACGTAGCCTTGTAGATTTTACTCGAAGGACCAAAAAATGTGTGTAAGTTAATGTTTCTCGTCTTCACTTGTTAGTTTTACGAAATGAAGACAAAGGTATTTTTGTTCTGTGCCGGTTTAATGTTCAAATCAAAACTAAACTAAAAATACAATAAGATTCTTATATGAAGCTAGCCCTGCCCTATATTCGCTGTGTCAGCGATTATGTTTAATAGGTTAAGTTTCACCGTCCCAATACCGCATGGGATGTTGACGCAGCGTAGTTAGCGTAGTTGTCGCGGAACTGCCAACTTAATATTCAAAAAGTGTAGTATAAGAGATCAGCTGGATGTAGTCCGAAACAGGTGTGTAGTGACGATGAACTTATCGTAAGTTGCAACTCAGCTGAGCTCGATAGCTTTCGCTTTCAATGCATCGCGCAGAACTGCGGTCGTTGACCTTATCTGACCGGATGTGATAACTCCTCCTTCACTAGTTTGAAGGCCGTCCTCGGATTTCCTCAAAGAGTCGATGGCAGCTCGTATCGAGATTTGGTGTTTATTCTTTTTGCATTTTTGATAAGCCTTGCAGACTACGAGACCGATGATCAGAGTGACAAAAGATGCTGCAAACATCATAGGCCATATTGACAGTTTTTTTTCGATGTTGTCAATATATTGAAGATTCTCAAAGTTCAGCCTCTGAAGATAGGGCATGCTCAAAATCTCTCGATGACCAGTTATGTTTAAGGTAGCCGAGATTGCCGAGCCTGGGTGACGCCTGACTAAGTTCTTGGTATTTTCATAAAGAGACCCATTCACATAGATTTTCTCATCAAACGTCAGACGACTGAGTGAATTGATTTATTGTATTCTATTGTTGCTTGAAGTATAATATCTATTGTGTCATTTAATTGTTTTTCTAGTTTCAAGCATCTGGCAATTTCTGCAAGGGTACTGTGGAATCTTTCTACCTGTCCATTTGAAGTACTATGTAATGGTGGAGAATTTACAATATCGACATTAAAACAGTTTTTTAAAAGAGACTTAATTGTTTCTGAGTTTAATGATGGTTCATTGTCGCAGTAGACAATTTTAGTATTGGGGTAGAAATTCATGAGCTGTAAGATGGGGGACTCGACATCTATTATCGTTCTGGAAGCTATGGGTTGGACAATGGCAAATTTAGAAAATTTATCGATACAAGTTAAAAAATATTTTTTATCTGTAGAGAAAACGTCAATGTGGAGAATTTCTCCTACCTTGTTGGGTACTGGCGTTTCGCCAATGTACTGTTTTTGTGGGTGTCGGTCATATTTTCCTTTATTGCAAGTCCTACAATTTGCAACTATTTCATTTGCCAGCCGAGTCATTTTTGGGAAAAAATAGTCTTGGAGAATTTGTTTTATATTCTCCTGCGCTGCTCTATGTGCTCTGCCATGTTCTGTGACTACAATTTCTTTTTGCTCGTTCTTATCATGAACATCGATGACCAATTTATTTGAGTGACAAAATTTGGTTGAAGGGAAGGTCTCAACTAGTTTGTTTTGTATAAATGCTAGTATCAGCAAGTCGCATTTGATTGCATTCACTACGTCTTTTTTAACCGCATCACACACTTCCTCTATTAAGTTTTCTCTATTTGAGAAGTGTATGATATGTCTTGTTTTTTGTCCGAACATAATAATACTTTTTTTGGAAGCTATAATATTTTCTTTAATCGGTTTCTCAGTAGACTCGATAGTGTATGTCAATGACAATTCACTATGCATAGTGGCTAAGTCTGATGGAGCATCTTTTTCTAGAGCGTAAAGGTTTTGTCTTGATAGAGCATCAGCGACAAAATTTTCCTTACCGGGCTTGAAGAAAATTTGAGCGTTGTGCTCGTCGATAAAGGATTTCCATCTCTCAATTTTCGCATTAGTGTTTTTGTCTGAGACTGCAAATGTAAGTGGCTGGTGATCGGTGTAAATACTTAAATTTTTTACACCGTATAGATAGTTTCTTAGGGATTTTAGGGCCCACACTATCGCAAGTAGCTCAGGTTCATTTGTGGCGAAATTTAATTCGTTGTCTCTCAAAGTCCTGGAAATCATGGTTATCGGCTTTTTGTTTTGTGATAAAACAGCGCCTAAGCCAGAGGACGAAGCATCTGTCGTCAAATCAAATGGCTTTTGGTAGTCAGGGTATAGGAGCATTACATCCTCAGAGCTTAAGATATTCTTTAATTTCTCGAAGGTCGCTATCTGTTTTTCATCTAGGTTGACTGGAATTTTTTTTTGATTTTCCTGCACTTGTTTTACCATTATCACCCTTTAATATGTCGGTCAATGGTTTGGCTATAGATGCAAAATTTGTTATGAAGCATCTGTAATAGCTCGCTAGACCAAGGAATGATCTAACTTGGAACAGGTTGGTAGGCTGTTGAAATTTGTTAAGTGCTTCAACTTTGCTGGGGTTAGTTGTTATGCCGCCACGGGAGACCACAAATCCAAGATACTCAACCTTTTCCTTAAAAAAGTGAGATTTTTCTCGTGATACCCTCATGTTAGCGTTATACAATTTCTCCAGTACCCAGTTTGAGAGAATAGCTACAATGTTCGGTATAGGGTATTTGTCATCAACAGTTTTTGAATTAAGTTTCCTAAAGTCAATTACAAGGCGTTTTTTCCTATTTCCTTGTTCGTCTAGACCCTTTTTATCTACTACCCACACCGGATTATTATACGGTGAATTAGATGGTCTGATAATATTATTTCTCAGCATGTCATCAGTTTCGTTATTGACAAACTCCGATACTCCTAATGGGTATGGGTAAAGTTTAGAGTACACTGCTTTTTCGTCCTCTGTTCGAATTGTAGCGATAATATTTGTGTTGTAAGGAAGAGATTCATTAGGGTCAGCAAAAACATTTATTTTTTCCTCTAACATTTTCTTAAATTCTTTTTCAATTTCTTGGGGAACTTTTATATTTTCTACTTCCGTGAAGTTAACATTTGAGCTTTTTTTATATTGAATTATTTCAGATCCATTCTTTGTTTTTAATATGTTATTTTTCAAATCTAGATTTGCATTAATTTTTTTTAAAAGATCAAGTCCTATTATTCCATCAAAGCTTGATAAGCTGGGAAGTAAGAAGAATGTGGTTGTTGTATCAAAAAGGTGCATAGGACATTTCTCTCGAACAGAGTTAAAGCCATGAAGTGACTTAACTAAAAATTTTTCTTTAACATTAGTTACATTTTTAAGTTCTGGGATTGTTTTATATAGTTTTTCGAAGCGCCTGTGTCTATGAGTAATTTGACTGGTCTGCCTGCTATCGTTCGCTCTTTTGGTCTTGCTGAAAATAGAATATCACAGAGAGATTTCTTTGTGCCTGAAATGAAGACTCTCAATGCATCTGCTCTGTATTTTTCGTTTAGAGATGCAGCCAAAGTGGAATCGTAAGTCATAATTGTTTTGTTTATAAGTAATGTTAATTTCTTTCCCCTTTTCCCTGACGTAGAACGGACAACTCTTGTTCAATTATATAGATGGGGCGTTTATCGGCGTATGTAAAGTCGAGTCTGTTTATAATTGCTTTAAAATTCAGTGGTGTGTCGTATGACGACAGTACCATATCAGCAGGGCCTTTGATTTTGTTCCTAATTATACCCAGTGCCTGATAATGCTTTGAACTTCCTACATAATTTTCAAAAATTTTATATGCAGTGTGTGCGGCTTTCCGCCACGAAACATAAGTCTCGATCTTTCCTTCAAAGTCTGGTACCGATTTTACTATGTCCAGCGTTTCGTCACATTTGATACCTACAATAATTTCCGCATCTTTAAACACTTCAACCTCGGGTATCCATTCTTCTTTCATTCATCCATTTTTCTTTCAAGCACTTGCGCTTGATTTTGTAGTGCAGTGTTTACGGCATACTCGAGCAGCGCTTTCAAATTTTCTTCACTCACTGACATTTTATTTTTTATTTTTTCTGGCACTAGTTTATCTTTTATGTCTTTTATTAATTCTTCTAATTCCGCGTCGTATTCCTCTTCCTCGCATTTACTCATAAGATTTTCCAATTTTATTCAATATTGTTTAAGAAACCATTTTTTTTTTACAAAGATTATTTTACAACACTTTTTTTAAATTCCTTTATTTAGTTTCTATTTGTTTTAAGTAGGCACTCTACTCACATTTCTTTGCGTTAAAAACTATGGTTTTTAATTATGTTGCTGTATCCCTCCTCCTTTTTTTGTGTTTTTTTTTTTTTTCGTCCGCAAGTCCAACGATGTCGATCCAACGATGTTGCCTCCTTGCTTGTGGATTTTTGGGTGAGTAGGTTCGAACCACTGTTGGGCGCCAGTTAATGTTTCTCGTCTTCACTTGTGAGTTTTACGAAATGAAGACAAAGGTATTTTTGTTCTGTGCCGGTTTAATGTTCAAATCAAAACTAAACTAAAAATACAATAAGATTCTTATATGAAGCTAGTCCTGCCCTATATTCGCTGTGTCAGCGATTATGTTTAATAGGTTAAGTTTCACCGTCCCAATACCGCATGGGATGTTGACGCAGCGTAGTTAGCGTAGTTGTCGTGGAACTGCCAACTTAATATTCAAAAAGTGTAGCATAAGAGATCAGCTGGATGTAGTCCGAAACAGGTGTGTAGCAACTCAGCTGAGCTCGATAGCTTTCGCTTTCAATGCATCGCGCAGAACTGCGGTCGTTGACCTTATCTGACCGGATGTGATAACTCCTCCTTCACTAGTTTGAAGGTCGTCGGATTTCCTCAAAGAGTCGATGGCAGCTCGTATCGAGATTTGTTGTTTATTCTTTTTGCATTTTTGATAAGCCTTGCAGACTACGAGGCCGATGATCAGAGTGACAAAAGATGCTGCAAACATCATAGGCCATATTGACAGTTTTTTTTTCGATGTTGTCAATATATTGAAGATTCTCAAAGTTCAGCCTCTGAAGATAGGGCATGCTCAAAATCTCTCGATGACCAGTTATGTTTAAGGTAGCCGAGATTGCCGAGCCTGGGTGACGCCTGACTAAGTTCTTGGTATTTTCATAAAGAGACCCATTCACATAGATTTTCTCATCAAACGTCAGACGACTGAGTGAATTGATTTATTGTATTCTATTGTTGCTTGAAGTATAATATCTATTGTGTCATTTAATTGTTTTTCTAGTTTCAAGCATCTGGCAATTTCTGCAAGGGTACTGTGGAATCTTTCTACCTGTCCATTTGAAGTACTATGTAATGGTGGGGAACTTACAATATCGACATTAAAACAGTTTTTTAAAAGAGACTTAATTGTTTCTGAGTTTAATGATGGTTCATTGTCGCAGTAGACAATTTTAGTATTGGGGTAGAAATTCATGAGCTGTAAGATGGGGGACTCGACATCTATTATCGTTCTGGAAGCTATGGGTTGGACAATGGCAAATTTAGAAAATTTATTGATACAAGTTAAAAAATATTTTTTATCTGTAGAGAAAACGTCAATGTGGAGAATTTCTCCTACCTTGTTGGATACTGGCGTTTCGCCAATGTACTGTTTTTGTGGGTGTCGGTCATATTTTCCTTTATTGCAAGTCCTACAATTTGCAACTATTTCATTTGCCAGCCGAGTCATTTTTGGGAAAAAATAGTCTTGGAGAATTTGTTTTATATTCTCCTGCGCTGCTCTATGTGCTCTGCCATGTTCTGCGACTACAATTTCTTTTTGCTCGTTCTTATCATGAACATCGATGACCAATTTATTTGAGTGACAAAATTTGGTTGAAGGGAAGGTCTCAACTAGTTTGTTTTGTATAAATGCTAGTATCAGCAAGTCGCATTTGATTGCATTCACTACGTCTTTTTTAACCGCATCACACACTTCCTCTATTAAGTTTTCTCTATTTGAGAAGTGTATGATATGTCTTGTTTTTTGTCCGAACATAATAATACTTTTCTTGGAAGCTATATTTTCTTTAATCGGTTTCTCAGTAGACTCGATAGTGTATGTCAATGACAATTCACTATGCATAGTGGCTAAGTCTGATGGAGCATCTTTTTCTAGAGCGTAAAGGTTTTGTCTTGATAGAGCATCAGCGACAAAATTTTCCTTACCGGGCTTGAAGAAAATTTGAGCGTTGTGCTCGTCGATAAAGGATTTCCATCTCTCAATTTTCGCATTAGTGTTTTTGTCTGAGACTGCAAATGTAAGTGGCTGGTGATCGGTGTAAATACTTAAATTTTTTACACCGTACAGATAGTTTCTTAGGGATTTTAGGGCCCACACTATCGCAAGTAGCTCAGGTTCATTTGTGGCAAAATTTAATTCGTTGTCTCTCAAAGTCCTGGAAATCATGGTTATCGGCTTTTTGTTTTGTGATAAAACAGCGTCTAAGCCAGAGGACGAAGCATCTGTCGTCAAATCAAATGGCTTTTGGTAGTCAGGGTATAGGAGCATTACATCCTCAGAGCTTAAGATATTCTTTAATTTCTCGAAGGTCGCTATCTGTTTTTCATCTAGGTTGACTGGAATTTTTTTTGATTTTCCTGCACTTGTTTTACCATTATCACCCTTTAATATGTCGGTCAATGGTTTGGCTATAGATGCAAAATTTGCTATGAAGCATCTGTAATAGCTCGCTAGACCAAGGAATGATCTAACTTGGAACAGATTGGTAGGCTGTTGAAATTTGTTAAGTGCTTCAACTTTGCTGGGGTTAGTTGTTATGCCGCCACGGGAGACCACAAATCCAAGATACTCAACCTTTTCCTTAAAAAAGTGAGATTTTTCTCGTGATACCCTCATATTAGCGTTATACAATTTCTCCAGTACCCAGGCAATGTGATGAACATGATTTTGCATATTTTCAGAAAATATGATCACGTCATCCACGTAGCATGACTTACCAATCTGTTCTCTGTACATCGTCAATTGCTCGTTGGAAAATTCCGGGGGCGTTTTTCCAACCAAAGAAAAGTCTGCAAAATTCATTCTTCCCATTTCCTACAGAAAATGCAGTTTTTTTTCTGTCTTTTTCTGCGAGAAGTATTTGGTGAAATCCTGATTTGAGATCAAGTGTCGTGAAATATTTGGCTTTCCCGAGGTTTGAGAGAATAGCTACAATGTTCGGTATAGGGTATTTGTCATCAACAGCTTTTGAATTAAGTTTCCTAAAGTCAATTACAAGACGTTTTTTCCTATTTCCTTGTTCGTCTAGACCCTTTTTATCTACCGGATTATTATACGGTGAATTAGATGGTCTGATAATATTATTTCTCAGCATGTCATCAGTTTCGTTATTGACAAACTCCGATACTCCTAATGGGTATGGGTAAAGTTTAGAGTACACTGCTTTTTCGTCCTCTGTTCGAATTGTAGCGATAATATTTGTGTTGTAAGGAAGAGATTCATTAGGGTCAGCAAAAACATTTATTTTTTCCTCTAACATTTTCTTAAATTCTTTTTCAATTTCTTGGGGAACTTTTATATTTTCTACTTCCGTGAAGTTAACATTTGAGCTTTTTTTATATTGAATTATTTCAGATCCATTCTTTGTTTTTAATATGTTATTTTTCAAATCTAGATTTGCATTAATTTTTTTTAAAAGATCAAGTCCTATTATTCCATCAAAGCTTGATAAGCTGGGAAGTAAGAAGAATGTGGTTGTTGTATCAAAAAGGTGCATAGGACATTTCTCTCGAACAGAGTTAAAGCCATGAAGTGACTTAACTAAAAATTTTTCTTTAACATTAGTTACATTTTTAAGTTCTGGGATTGTTTTATATAGTTTTTCGAAGCGCCTGTGTCTATGAGTAATTTGACTGGTCTGCCTGCTATCGTTCGCTCTTTTGGTCTTGCTGAAAATAGAATATCACAGAGAGATTTCTTTGTGCCTGAAATGAAGACTCTCAATGCATCTGCTCTGTATTTTTCGTTTAGAGATGCAGCCAAAGTGGAACCGTAAGTCATAATTGTTTTGTTTATAAGTAATGTTAATTTCTTTTCAATTTCCTCGTAATATTGGGTTATTGTCAGGGTTCCCTGACGTAGAACGGACAACTCTTGTTCAATTATATAGATGGGGCGTTTATCGGCGTATGTAAAGTCGAGTCTGTTTATAATTGCTTTAAAATTCAGTGGTGTGTCGTATGACGACAGTACCATATCAGCAGGGCCTTTGATTTTGTTCCTAATTATACCCAGTGCCTGATAATGCTTTGAACTTCCTACATAATTTTCAAAAATTTTATATGCAGTGTGTGCGGCTTTCCGCCACGAAACATAAGTCTCGATCTTTCCTTCAAAGTCTGGTACCGATTTTACTATGTCCAGCGTTTCGTCACATTTGATACCTACAATAATTTCCGCATCTTTAAACACTTCAACCTCGGGTATCCATTCTTCTTTCATTCATCCATTTTTCTTTCAAGCACTTGCGCTTGATTTTGTAGTGCAGTGTTTACGGCATACTCGAGCAGCGCTTTCAAATTTTCTTCACTCACTGACATTTTATTTTTTATTTTTTCTGGCACTAGTTTATCTTTTATGTCTTTTATTAATTCTTCTAATTCCGCGTCGTATTCCTCTTCCTCGCATTTACTCATAAGATTTTCCAATTTTATTCAATATTGTTTAAGAAACCATTTTTTTTTTACAAAGATTATTTTACAACACTTTTTTTAAATTCCTTTATTTAGTTTCTATTTGTTTTAAGTAGGCACTCTACTCACATTTCTTTGCGTTAAAAACTATGGTTTTTAATTATGTTGCTGTATCCCTCCTCCTTTTTTTGTGTTTTTTTTTTTTTTCGTCCGCAAGTCCAACGATGTCGATCCAACGATGTTGCCTCCTTGCTTGTGGATTTTTGGGTGAGTAGGTTCGAACCACTGTTGGGCGCCAGTTAATGTTTCTCGTCTTCACTTGTGAGTTTTACGAAATGAAGACAAAGGTATTTTTGTTCTGTGCCGGTTTAATGTTCAAATCAAAACTAAACTAAAAATACAATAAGATTCTTATATGAAGCTAGCCCTGCCCTATATTCGCTGTGTCAGCGATTATGTTTAATAGGTTAAGTTTCACCGTCCCAATACCGCATGGGATGTTGACGCAGCGTAGTTAGCGTAGTTGTCGTGGAACTGCCAACTTAATATTCAAAAAGTGTAGCATAAGAGATCAGCTGGATGTAGTCCGAAACAGGTGTGTAGCAACTCAGCTGAGCTCGATAGCTTTCGCTTTCAATGCATCGCGCAGAACTGCGGTCGTTGACCTTATCTGACCGGATGTGATAACTCCTCCTTCACTAGTTTGAAGGTCGTCGGATTTCCTCAAAGAGTCGATGGCAGCTCGTATCGAGATTTGTTGTTTATTCTTTTTGCATTTTTGATAAGCCTTGCAGACTACGAGGCCGATGATCAGAGTGACAAAAGATGCTGCAAACATCATAGGCCATATTGACAGTTTTTTTTCGATGTTGTCAATATATTGAAGATTCTCAAAGTTCAGCCTCTGAAGATAGGGCATGCTCAAAATCTCTCGATGACCAGTTATGTTTAAGGTAGCCGAGATTGCCGAGCCTGGGTGACGCCTGACTAAGTTCTTGGTATTTTCATAAAGAGACCCATTCACATAGATTTTCTCATCAAACGTCAGACGACTGAGTGAATTGATTTATTGTATTCTATTGTTGCTTGAAGTATAATATCTATTGTGTCATTTAATTGTTTTTCTAGTTTCAAGCATCTGGCAATTTCTGCAAGGGTACTGTGGAATCTTTCTACCTGTCCATTTGAAGTACTATGTAATGGTGGGGAACTTACAATATCGACATTAAAACAGTTTTTTAAAAGAGACTTAATTGTTTCTGAGTTTAATGATGGTTCATTGTCGCAGTAGACAATTTTAGTATTGGGGTAGAAATTCATGAGCTGTAAGATGGGGGACTCGACATCTATTATCGTTCTGGAAGCTATGGGTTGGACAATGGCAAATTTAGAAAATTTATTGATACAAGTTAAAAAATATTTTTTATCTGTAGAGAAAACGTCAATGTGGAGAATTTCTCCTACCTTGTTGGATACTGGCGTTTCGCCAATGTACTGTTTTTGTGGGTGTCGGTCATATTTTCCTTTATTGCAAGTCCTACAATTTGCAACTATTTCATTTGCCAGCCGAGTCATTTTTGGGAAAAAATAGTCTTGGAGAATTTGTTTTATATTCTCCTGCGCTGCTTTATGTGCTCTGCCATGTTCTGCGACTACAATTTCTTTTTGCTCGTTCTTATCATGAACATCGATGACCAATTTATTTGAGTGACAAAATTTGGTTGAAGGGAAGGTCTCAACTAGTTTGTTTTGTATAAATGCTAGTATCAGCAAGTCGCATTTGATTGCATTCACTACGTCTTTTTTAACCGCATCACACACTTCCTCTATTAAGTTTTCTCTATTTGAGAAGTGTATGATATGTCTTGTTTTTTGTCCGAACATAATAATACTTTTCTTGGAAGCTATATTTTCTTTAATCGGTTTCTCAGTAGACTCGATAGTGTATGTCAATGACAATTCACTATGCATAGTGGCTAAGTCTGATGGAGCATCTTTTTCTAGAGCGTAAAGGTTTTGTCTTGATAGAGCATCAGCGACAAAATTTTCCTTACCGGGCTTGAAGAAAATTTGAGCGTTGTGCTCGTCGATAAAGGATTTCCATCTCTCAATTTTCGCATTAGTGTTTTTGTCTGAGACTGCAAATGTAAGTGGCTGGTGATCGGTGTAAATACTTAAATTTTTTACACCGTACAGATAGTTTCTTAGGGATTTTAGGGCCCACACTATCGCAAGTAGCTCAGGTTCATTTGTGGCAAAATTTAATTCGTTGTCTCTCAAAGTCCTGGAAATCATGGTTATCGGCTTTTTGTTTTGTGATAAAACAGCGTCTAAGCCAGAGGACGAAGCATCTGTCGTCAAATCAAATGGCTTTTGGTAGTCAGGGTATAGGAGCATTACATCCTCAGAGCTTAAGATATTCTTTAATTTCTCGAAGGTCGCTATCTGTTTTTCATCTAGGTTGACTGGAATTTTTTTTGATTTTCCTGCACTTGTTTTACCATTATCACCCTTTAATATGTCGGTCAATGGTTTGGCTATAGATGCAAAATTTGCTATGAAGCATCTGTAATAGCTCGCTAGACCAAGGAATGATCTAACTTGGAACAGATTGGTAGGCTGTTGAAATTTGTTAAGTGCTTCAACTTTGCTGGGGTTAGTTGTTATGCCGCCACGGGAGACCACAAATCCAAGATACTCAACCTTTTCCTTAAAAAAGTGAGATTTTTCTCGTGATACCCTCATATTAGCGTTATACAATTTCTCCAGTACCCAGGCAATGTGATGAACATGATTTTGCATATTTTCAGAAAATATGATCACGTCATCCACGTAGCATGACTTACCGATCTGTTCTCTGTACATCGTCAATTGCTCGTTGGAAAATTCCGGGGGCGTTTTTCCAACCAAAGAAAAGTCTGCAAAATTCATTCTTCCCATTTCCTACAGAAAATGCAGTTTTTTTTTCTGTCTTTTTCTGCGAGAAGTATTTGGTGAAATCCTGATTTGAGATCAAGTGTCGTGAAATATTTGGCTTTCCCGAGGTTTGAGAGAATAGCTACAATGTTCGGTATAGGGTATTTGTCATCAACAGCTTTTGAATTAAGTTTCCTAAAGTCAATTACAAGGCGTTTTTTCCTATTTCCTTGTTCGTCTAGACCCTTCTTATCTACTACCCACACCGGATTATTATACGGTGAATTAGATGGTCTGATAATATTATTTCTCAGCATGTCATCAGTTTCGTTATTGACAAACTCCGATACTCCTAATGGGTATGGGTAAAGTTTAGAGTACACTGCTTTTTCGTCCTCTGTTCGAATTGTAGCGATAATATTTGTGTTGTAAGGAAGAGATTCATTAGGGTCAGCAAAAACATTTATTTTTTCCTCTAGCATTTTCTTAAATTCTTTTTCAATTTCTTGGGGAACTTTTATATTTTCTACTTCAGTGAGGTTAACATTTGAGCTTTTTTTATATTGAATTATTTCAGATCCATTCTTTGTTTTTAATATGTTATTTTTCAAATCTAGATTTGCATTAATTTTTTTTAAAAGATCAAGTCCTATTATTCCATCAAAGCTTGATAAGCTGGGAAGTAAGAAGAATGTGGTTGTTGTATCAAAAAGGTGCATAGGACATTTCTCTCGAACAGAGTTAAAGCCATGAAGTGACTTAACTAAAAATTTTTCTTTAACATTAGTTACATTTTTAAGTTCTGGGATTGTTTTATATAGTTTTTCGAAGCGCCTGTGTCTATGAGTAATTTGACTGGTCTGCCTGCTATCGTTCGCTCTTTTGGTCTTGCTGAAAATAGAATATCACAGAGAGATTTCTTTGTGCCTGAAATGAAGACTCTCAATGCATCTGCTCTGTATTTTTCGTTTAGAGATGCAGCCAAAGTGGAATCGTAAGTCATAATTGTTTTGTTTATAAGTAATGTTAATTTCTTTCCCCTTTTCCCTGACGTAGAACGGACAACTCTTGTTCAATTATATAGATGGGGCGTTTATCGGCGTATGTAAAGTCGAGTCTGTTTATAATTGCTTTAAAATTCAGTGGTGTGTCGTATGACGACAGTACCATATCAGCAGGGCCTTTGATTTTGTTCCTAATTATACCCAGTGCCTGATAATGCTTTGAACTTCCTACATAATTTTCAAAAATGTTATATGCAGTGTGTGCGGCTTTCCGCCACGAAACATAAGTCTCGATCTTTCCTTCAAAGTCTGGTACCTATTTTACTATGTCCAGCGTTTCGTCACATTTGATACCTACAATAATTTCCGCATCTTTAAACACTTCAACCTCGGGTATCCATTCTTCTTTCATTCATCCATTTTTCTTTCAAGCACTTGCGCTTGATTTTGTAGTGCAGTGTTTACGGCATACTCGAGCAGCGCTTTCAAATTTTCTTCACTCACTGACATTTTATTTTTTATTTTTTCTGGCACTAGTTTATCTTTTATGTCTTTTATTAATTCTTCTAATTCCGCGTCGTATTCCTCTTCCTCGCATTTACTCATAAGATTTTCCAATTTTATTCAATATTGTTTAAGAAAACAAAGATTATTTTACAACCCTTTTTTTAAATTCCTTTATTTAGTTTCTATTTGTTTTAAGTAGGCACTCTACTCACATTTCTTTGCGTTAAAAACTATGGTTTTTAATTATGTTGCTGTATCCCTCCTCCTTTTTTTGTGTTTTTTTTTTTTTTCGTCCGCAAGTCCAACGATGTCGATCCAACGATGTTGCCTCCTTGCTTGTGGATTTTTGGGTGAGTAGGTTCGAACCACTGTTGGGCGCCAGTTAATGTTTCTCGTCTTCACTTGTTAGTTTTACGAAATGAAGACAAAGGTATTTTTGTTCTGTGCCGGTTTAATGTTCAAATCAAAACTAAACTAAAAATACAATAAGATTCTTATATGAAGCTAGCCCTGCCCTATATTCGCTGTGTCAGCGATTATGTTTAATAGGTTAAGTTTCACCGTCCCAATACCGCATGGGATGTTGACGCAGTGTAGTTAGCGTAGTTGTCGTGGAACTGCCAACTTAATATTCAAAAAGTGTAGTAAAAGAGATCAGCTGGATGTAGTCCGAAACAGGTGTGTAGTGACGATGAACTTATCGTAAGTTGCAACTCAGCTGAGCTCGATAGCTTTCGCTTTCAATGCATCGCGCAGAACTGCGGTCGTTGACCTTATCTGACCGGATGTGATAACTTGTACACATCACAAACGTAGCCTTGTGGATCCGGCTCGAAGGACCAAAATATGTGAATACATATAACTGTGGTGGTGTTCAGTTGTGTAATAATCTTTATTCGTATAAGCATGAGTTCTTATACCCTGGCTCATGCGTATTTCATCTCTTAACCTAAGTACATTATGTAATGAGTGGAGCTCCAAGCGGGAGACATACTATGCTCTCCCGTTGTGTAGCTTCATATATATAGCTTGTATATACTTATATGCATATGGCATCAACATTAGGCAAGCGGCATAGACCTTAGGCAAAGTGCGTACGCGGCATCTCCCGCGCTGCTGTGGTCTGACCATAAGTGGCTGATCATATTACATTTGTTTATCTTTGCGCTCGCCCTATGGTTATGAGTAGGGACAAATGTCACTACATGCGTATTTAGTATACACTATCATATGTTAGGCATATGACGCATTTATATGTAGAATACTCTACATTGCTTCGGGTATTATGAATACGTTATTAATATACTACAGTATGTTCATGCCTGAACAACCAGATAGCAGCCACAGTTTGTGCAACGTGGGCTCACGCTTTGTGTGATCCGTTCGCAGAGCACATCTTGGAAAAACATATGAACAGCCGAACCGCGAGTAGGGGATACCAAAAAGGATAAAATCGGCATCATCGGAGATGGAGCACGCACCAACAATAGTTTTTTAAGAGAAAGAAAATTAGTGATTAAGTTAAAGTATATTGAAAAAAATATATATAAAAAATTATATAAGTAAAATAATTAATACAAGCTTAAGAAAAACAACAGCGAATCAAATCGAAAACTAGCTACAAATATAAGTCAAGAAAATTAATAAATAAAATTAGTGATTAAGTTAAGGTAAATTGAAAAAAAATATATAAGTGAAATAATTAATACAAAATTAAGAACAAACAGCGAATCAAATCAAAAACTAGTTACAAATATAAGCTTAGTGCACCGAACTAAAAAAAAAATAATAAACATTAGAACACAAACGCGCTGCGAAAATTCACCGACTAATTTCTACCCTCGATTTAGATATTCCACTTGCAAAATGTAATACTTAAGCAATGTAAACTAAAGATAAATCGTATCATTTTTAATATTATTAATATTTTCACAATTTCATATAATAAATAAAAGTCATTTGGCCCTAACAATTTTACATTACAACAGTTTTTTTTACATATTTCAAGCATTTCTTCAATATTACACTCTATCCATAATCACATTTGCTTATACTAACAAAAAATTAACTAACCACGGCCAACCCGAACAATCTATTACGACCCGCAGTACTTAATACAGTTGACACGGACGAATTACCAACTTCAGCACCAACCAACGCCAATAACGACGAATACAACCAGAGACAGCAGCAACGAATAGCAAGTAGGCAGACGATGCATCAAAAGTACAGGAGTGGTGAAACAAATTCCATCGAAAAATATATAGACCGAATAATCAATGATAGATTGGCAACAATACTAAACAACACGAGTGTTAACAGCAATGCTAGCGATTTTGCTGAGGCAGCCGCCTATAGCATAGATCCCGACTCTAGAGGCAACACTACTGACTTAGACTGCATGCTGGATATAGTAAACGGAATGAGAGAATTTTCTGGAGATCCAGCTGAGTTTAGCTCCTGGAAAAAGGGCGTAGATAGGATTCAAGAGGCGTACTCTAGTATTAAAGGGTCACCTAAATACTCTGGTATTCTACAAACTATCCGTAGTAAAATAACTCATCATGCAGACCAACTACTAGACTCGTACAATATGCCCCTAAACTGGGAGGCAATTGATCGATGCCTTACTCTACACTTTGCGGACAAACGCGACTTAAGTACACTGGAGTACCAACTAACCACTATGATACAAAACGGACAACAGACAGTTGAGGAACTTTACCAAAATATTTACAAACACCTATCTTTAATCCTCAACAAGGTTAGTTGTATGAATTTAGACCGACAAACTGAGGTGGTTATGACAAATTCCTATAGGGATCGATAGGACATTAGATGCGTTTATAAGAGGCCTACGTGGTGATTTACCACGCTTTCTCGGCGTCAAGGAACCAACTGACCTGCCGCAAGCTTTGCATTTGTGTCTGAAATTAGAAAATCAAACCTATAGGATAACCCATAGACAGCAAAACTCGAAATTCAGAAACATAGACCAGAACCCGATTCCGGCACCTCGTAGGTTCATACCGACTTCATCAAACAACCCAGCTTACATACTTCCAACATATTTACCACCTCAGAATCCACCTCCAATTCCGCCTCGTAGACAAGTATCACAAACCAGACCATTCCACAGCTATAACCAGGTACAGCCCGGTCAATTCCAAAGAACACCAAACCAATTTGGTCACCAACAAAAATATTGGCCACAACCCACCCAGACCCAACCAGACCCCAGCCCGTCAAGCCAGCAGAATCAATGGACGTCGACCATAGTATGCAAACTAAGATGGTCAACTATATGAACAGACTTCAGTTTGAGATCGGTAAGAGGCCAACATTCCCCATAAACCAAGACGGGAAAAAACAAAGACTCTTTAACACTGAGGGAGCAGAATGTCAGGGACAAAATGAACAAGGCTATGCCGAGGCTGACTGATTATGAGAGATACGAGCAGGCATGATAGAAGTCAACAACCAGGAAGAATATGACATGAGCTTGGCAGAGTATATTGAGCAAGCGAACGCAAACAGCGAACCAGAAACCACACAATATTCAAATACAGACCTGAATTTTTTAGAATGAGCGACTCCTCGCTAACCTATTTCGAATGTCGAGTGGGGGGTCACAAAATTTTCAAAATTCTTATCGATACTGGATCAAAAAGAAACTATATACAACCGAAGCATGTTACAAATCCAAAACCTAACGAAACATCTTTGATGCCGTTCTTGGCAACGATAGCCTTAAAGATTTAGAAGCTGTAATGGACGTAGCAAATAAAGTAATGACAATTAAAGGAGAAAAAGAGATACAGATAAACGAAATAAAATACGAAGCAGTTAACACAATCATACCCAGGACGGAACATTTAGACGACAGACAAAACCTAGACCTCGACCAATTAATCCTGAAATATCCTAATCTTTTTGCGGACACAAACGAAAAATTAACCTACGCTACGAATAATGAAGCAGAAATAAGAACCTCTACCTATTCCCCAATATATTCAAAATTCTACCAATATCCGATGTCCCTAAAAGATGAAGTGAATAGTCAAGTCCAAGAGCTGCTAGATAATGACATTATTCGACCTTCACGGTCACCGTATAACTCACCAGTATGGATAGTTGCAAAGAAACTAGATGCATCCGGTGAAAGGAAATTTCGAATGGTATTAGACTACAGAAAACTCATTAAAGCCACTATAGCAGACAAATACCTCATCTCCGAGATTTACAAGGTATTAGCCCAACTCGGAAACAATAATCTCCTTTCTGTCCTCGACCTTAATAGTGGATTTCGTCACATCCCGCTAAACACGTCCGATATACCGAAAACAGCCTTCTCCGTGAACAACGGAAAATACGAGTTTACACGACTCCCATTCCGCTTAAAAAACGCACCATCCATTTTCCAACGTGCACTTGATGATATTCTCAGAGAACACATCGGGAAAATCTGTTACACTTACATCGACGATATCATTATTTTTAGCAAGGATAGGGAATCACATACAAAAAATCTTTAAACAATTTTCCAAACTCTGCAAGATGCCAACATGAAATGAAGATGTACGAGATGTCCAAAAACAATTTAAAGAAAAAAAATAATTAATATGAACCACGAGGCAATAGAAGCTTTTAACGAAATCAAGAATTCACTAGTGTCCGATGAAGTTATTCTTCAATTCCCTGATTTTAAGAAGGAATTTCAACTAACAACAGATGCCTCCGTTTTCGCCATAGGCGCACTACTATCCAAAGGTGACAGACCAATTTCCTTTCTCTCTAGAACGCTTTCCAAAGCAGAAGAATATTACGCCACTAACTAGAAAGAGATGTTAGCTATAGTCTGGGCATTAAAAGCCCTCAGAAACTACCTATACGATAGATCAAAAGTTAAAAAGTTAAACTGATCACCAACCTCTTACTTATTCGCTTAGCAGCTGGAATGGAAATTCCAGAGTAAAAATATGGAAAGCATCCCTTAAGGAATACAATTACGAATTTCTATACAAACCGGGTAAAAGTAACGTAGTCGCAGATGCGTTATCAAGACCTAGCCAGATCAATTCCGTCGCGTCAACACAGCATAGTTTGGAAAGTTCAGCAGATAATTTAATTCCCAGCATAGAAGTCCTGATTAATGCATTCAAAAATCAAATCTTCATCAAGAAAGATGACTTAACCAGCTACAATTTCGATATCCCATTCCCAACATTCCATAGGCATACGGCAACCAAACTATAACGAAAAGGACATTCTGGACATCTTAAAAAATTATTTAAATCCATCATTTAAACGGAATCATAACATCAGAAGATATAATGTTAGTAATACAAAAGATCTATCCTTTTCACTTCAAAAACTGTAAAATCAGATTCACGTCATTACTTGTAAAAGACATTTTAACAGACATCGAACAGGAAGAAGAAATACTTAAAGAACACAGTAGGGCCCATCGTAGCATAGCAGAAAATAAGGCACAACTTTCGGAAAAATGTTACTTCTCCACAATGAAGGAGAAAATCACGAATCTTATCAAACATTGCAGGATATGTAAAGAGCAAAAGTACGATAGACACCCTACGAACCCATAATTTAAAAAAACCCCTATTCCACAGTATCCAGGACAAATCATCCATGTAGACATTTACTCAACGGAAAAAGTATTGGTACTAACAGCACTAGATAAATTTTCAAAATTATCTTTGGCCAAAATTATCAAATCAAATGCTATCCGGAGTACTATCTATTACGGAGTACCAAAGTGTATTGTGATGGACAACGAAAAGTCGCTGAAGTCGGAAACTATAACCTTCATGCTTAAGGATCAGTTAGATATCCAAATCTATAAAGCTCCTCCTTACAAAAGTTCAGTTAACGGACAAGTGGAAAGATTCCATTTCACCTTATCCAAAATAATGAGATGTTTAAAAAATAACCGGAAGCAGAAGAATTTTAAAGAACTACTGGATAGAGGAGTATATGAGTATAACTCAACGATACATTCAGTTACCAATAAGAGACATTTGGATGTATTTTTTGAAAGTAATATTGCAACATACCCGGAATGTTACGAAAGATCCAGACAGAATAACATAGAAAGAATCAGAACAAAACAGGCAACAGACCTGGGTCATCATAACAACGAACGTAAAAAATTACAAGACTACAATATCGGTCAGGAAATCTTTGTCAGACAAAACACACGCTTAGGGTCCAAGCTAACAGCTAGGTATAAGAAAGAGACGGTGAAGGAAGACAGGGGTACTACTATACTAACTGAATCGGGAAAAATAGTCCATAAAAGTAACATAAAAAACCAATGATTCCTTTCTCTGAAATGGCTGGCGATCATACGGGTCAGCTCATGTTTACGTCAAAACCTGACTCATTTAACGATCAAAATTACCTCCATTATCCATAGAGAAAATGCTTGAGTTCGCTAACGTTTCTATCTTCCACAATATAACGAGATAATTCACCTAAAGCAAAATGAATTAAAAAAAAAATTTTTACGAAATACCGAATAATTGTAAACCTTTATTAATATTATTATATTATTAATAATTCATCAACTCGGACTTTAGCTAGCTAGGGTACAATCATCTTAAGAATAAATTAGTCTAAAATCCGGGATCAACCTGATCACAAGTAAAAATAAAATTTAGGATTTTTTATTTGAACTTACATAAGAAGAAATTTATGCTCTGAATTTGAATAACATCGGAGGCTAATCATCGATGATTATTCACTAACGGACGTTCTTTAAATCAGTAATAAATAAGACGCATGTGTGTTTTATATGTGAAAATTATACTACAACTTACAAAATTATATAAGCATTGCATTGTTTTTTAAGACCATTATATAATGCTTTGAGACTTACACGATGAAATGAAAATTGCACGAATGCTTTACAATGGTCTGTTGGCTCACTGCAGAATGCAAGAACAGCAACATTCATGAGTTGAGAAAACACAGCTTGGGGCTAATTTGGACAGTTATCGATCACGGTAAACCATAAAATGACATTTGGTTTATCCCAAGTAAGACCGAAGTGGAAACAGTCGGCGATGCGTTCGTAGCAATAATCTTATCGGATAGTACATTGGATATATAATCGTGTACGAGGCCTTGAGAGAGAGCTGGAATCGATGTTTCAGATGTTTTCCAAAGCAAACATCGATGAATTTTAAGCGCGTTGATATATGGCCCGCCATTTTTTAAATTAGTATTACAGAAGTATATTTATATTCTTTTAGAATTTCTTTGAAAAAAAAATGAAGAATTCAATTTAATTTCTTAGTCTAGAAAGAAAGAAACAATTCATATTAATTTCCTATGTTCTAAGAAAAAAAATAAAAACAGTTTAATTAAGCTCCTTAAGGTCTAAGAAAACAAAAAACAATTCATATTAAATCCTTATTTTCTAAAAAGAGATCATCGTTTATCAAGTTTTTGTTTAAAAATAATAATTGATTTACTATTTTCGGCTTTAAAGAGCAACGACGCAAATATGATTTGACGCGCCTAAACAGTCGCTTAGATTCGCAGGACGACGCTGGCACGCAAGGAAATTTTTTAGCCTATTTTTTTAAAGCTACCCTAAAACTGTTATCAATATTATATTGCGTGTTCAATAGTATAATACATCTACTTAATTTCCAATTCTCAAGTAGATTGCATTCTCCGGATGGATTGGAATTTACTACTACTTTTTATACTACTTTTAGAAGTTGTAATTTTCCTGTCTAGTTTTTGTTTCATGAAAGAAAATCGCCATGGCGTTGTTGTAGGTGGTGTTGATTGAGTGGTTTGCGGAGCTTTTCACAGTTCGTTAGACAACTCATCCTCGTGAGCTTCTGTAGGTCAGCATTTCAGGCTGATAAAAAGCCATATTTCTTAAATCTCGGATAAAGAATGGTTGCAATCTGTGGAATGGTTCTGGTCTCATACTGGCCAAGGGCGTGTCTCCGGGTGGTCCATATCGTGCAATTCGTTTAAGCAGCTCGCAAATGAGTGGATTTATTATTGGAATTGTGACTCGCGTATCTGCGGAAATGCTTAATATTGCATCATAAAAAGGCTTCAAAATTTCAACAAGTTCTTTAACCGTATTAACTTCATCTGCAGATAACGGTTGCGGGGCCTTCGGTATAATAAGTAGTGTGCTTGAAATAGCATAATTTATTATTAAAATGCGCTGGAGCATTTTATATGCACTACTCCACCTTTTGGCCACTACTTGGACTAAGCCGTATGGACTCTCGACACCTTGAGCTGCTTTAAACTCTTCGTAGGCTGTAGTGCTGCTTTTAAAGAACGTGACGACACGTTTTGAATCTCTGTTAGAGAAGGCTGCTTAAGCAAATTTTGCACCAGCAAGTTTATGGTATGGGCAAAACAAGGCACATGTCTAATTTTAAGTATCGCGCATGACTTTTTCATTGCGACAATCTTATTTATCAAAGCCCACTCATTAAAGACGACTTGTAAGGAAGCAGCAATGTTTTCAGCCGTGTGATTCGTTGGTGATAGCAATTTTTGTGTTGACAGTACAGCCGAATTCAGTTCGAATTGACTATTTATAAAATGAAAGGTTACGGTGAGATAGCCCGTTCAAAGATATCGTAAATGTTATTAGAATTTTAAGATGGACAATTCATTTTGCCAAAAACGCTTGTTAATTATGATAATGTACTTTTGATTCATTCATATAAAAGTTTGAACATTTATGAAATACATACATATGCACATATGTACATACAAACATATTTGCATGTTGCGAGTCGCTTATCACATAAAACACTTTGAAGGTACTTGTCCATTATTATGTCCATTCTGCAGATCTCTCAACCAACACCACTTTTTATTTCTGCAAAAGAATATAAATTATTATGTTCCGTCCATCCAGGGTCCGCGTTAGGGGAGGCCGTCGTTCGGGGCACAATGTAGATCAAATTGATAGGCAGATTATGATGGGATATAACTAAGATATCCAAATTACAGGCCTTGTGGCTCAGCAATATATAAATCAGCAAAATGATTTCAGTAACGGCAGTGTGCCGGAGCAATGTGTGTTTATTCGTTAAACTCTTGAACAAGACTGTACTTAAAGTAAAACTAAAGCGAAATCAAAACTAAAAGAGACAAAATCTACAAACTACAGTTATTCTTAAGCTACAAGAATTCGATCGACGCGCCGACTCAGCATAACTGTTAAACAAATCTAACTGCGCAACGTCAAACATCATGTTACCAGTGCTGACTTTGTAAGGGCATTGCGCTGACTCTGGCGCGTCAGCGGAATGCGCATGCGAGGGCAGTAACGAGGGTTACTTGTTAGCTACCCCCCCACTAAGTTCGTGACCGGCCTCGGTTACATTGTACTTATTGATGGTTTCCTGAAGTATTTTTGATGGTTGTCTGCGTTGGTAGAGGTGATAGCTCACGAGGATGCAGCTGAGGGCGACGCCCAAGATTATACCGCTGATGAGCCAGTTAGCTTGGGATCCGGATGACTCCAGTTCCTCTTTCAACTCACTGATGACTTGTAAGTTGTGGTCGTTCATCCGATGGAGTTGCGGTAAGCTTAGCACTGGGTCATGGCTTATGATGTTGAGAAGCGGAGACCCTGCTGCGGCTGGACTCTTTTTTAACGTCTCATGTTGGTCAATGATTCTCGTCCCGTTGATTATAGCGGAGCGCTCAAAGGTGATGAGATACGTGCTATTGATGTTGATTACGCCGTCGTCTACTTCAATGATGGGTCTCAGGTTGCTGGGTTGAGACCGGCAGTTCGCCAAGAGTGCCTCATACAAATGTGGCGAGTCTACGAAGTCGGCTTTTCTAGCCTTTATAATTTCGTTCACGGTAAGGTTAATTGATTGATTTGTTTTTGTGTTTCAGAATATATAACTATTTGCCTGTTATTCGAGTCAATCAGCTTTGTTTCGGATAGTCTGACCCTGCTGAAATCCTATGCGTCTGGCGTTCCTGCAACTACTTTTAATGCTGTGCCTAGGAAGTCTAAACTTCTAGCCATTCTATGATGTAGCTTTACCACGGACAACAAGCTTCTAGTATTATCTATATCAACACTTAGAAGCTTTCGCATATGCGACTGCGGAAATAAATCGGACAATGTTACGGTTTCATCTACTCTCTTGGTCACTTCTGTCAGGTTGTCAGGTCTAATAAAACTTTGTTGTTCCCAAATAAATACGTTCCCTCTAGTATGGGAATGTTATTTGAGCGCGAGTAATCGGTGATCCGGGAGTTCGCTACCATTAACAAGGATAAAAGCGTAAGCGTAAGCCTGTAAAGAGTAAGCAGTGCGAAAAATAAACTATTGTGTCTTAGTGCCTATCCTTAGTTACTATTTGAGGTTGTCTTTATGGACCACCCTCCCTTTAATGAGAACCATGGTTCCCAAGTCTGCCTCTACCTTTTCTTCTGAGCATAATGGCGTTAGTTTGTTTCCAAGTCTCTTGTTGTTTTTTAGAAACACCGTTTCGCGTACCTCAAACACTCTGTTCTGTCTGTCTGGATTGCATCTATTGAGTACGTTATGCCTTTTGAAATTTTTTCTTGACAGATAGTCTAACTTCTGTTGAAGTGGCATGAATGATGTCAATCGGCTTTTGGTTTGTAACCGAATGGATTGACTTATTATATTCTACCGTTGCTCTCAAAATCAGCTCAGTAGTTTCGCTGGCTTTTCCATCTAATCTCAGGCATCGGGCTATGTCCACCAGGGTACTGTGGAACCGCTCTACTTGTCCGTTTGAACTGCTGTGAAGCGGTGGTTCATTTATAATGTCTATATTGTAGCTGTTCTTCAGGAATGATGTGATCATTTCTGAGTTGAATGCCGCTTCATTGTCACAGTAGAGTGTTTTGATTTCAGGGAAAATGTTTATTAGCTGAATAATGGGTGTTTTTACATTTATTGCTGCTCGAGACGGTAGTGGTTGTACGACGGCAAACATTGAAAACTTGTCAATGCAAGTTAGAAATGGTTTTTTGTCGGTGGCAAAAATGTCGATGTGCAATATTTCGCCTGCGTATGAAGGGATTGGAGTGGCACCCAATTCCTGTTTTTGCGGTCTATCGTATTTGGATTTTATGCAAACTTTGCAATTTGCAACGACTTCCTTGGTTAGGTTAGACATTTTGGGAAAATAATAGTCACGAAGGACTTGTTTAATGTTTTCCTGTGCTGCTCTATGCGCTCCGTTATGTTCTGTCAATATTATTTCTATCTGTTCATTTCTATCAGAAATGTCGAGCACATAGTTCTTGCAGTGCCAAAACTTGGTTGCAGCGAAGCTTGAAACTAGAATATGCTGGAAGCTGGCTAGTGTCGAAAAGTCGCAGTGAAAGGCATTTACTGCGTCTGTAACAATGAGAGGTTTTATTGTTTCAATTAATGAATTTTTGTCAGTGAAGCTGACCAGGTGGCGAATCTTTTGGCCAAAAAGTATCTTTTTGCGTTGTAATGGGAAACACGCTTCTTCTAAGATAATCTGGTTTTTAAAACAATTTATTGGTTTGTCGGTCGTTTCGATCGTGTAGGTCAGAGAGAGTTCGCTGTGAATCGTTGCAGCGTCCGATTGAGGTTCATTTTGTAAGGCGTTTATGTTTTGCCTAGAAAGGGCGTCAGCCACAAAGTTCTCTTTCATTGGTTTGTAAAGTACCGTCGCGATGTGTTCGTCTATAAAGGCTTTACACCTTTTGATCTTGGCGTTAGTATTTTTCTTGGAAACTGTGAATGTCAAAGGCTGATGGTCCGTGAAAATGTTTACATCTTGGGCACCATATACGTAGTTACTCAGTTTACCTAGCGCCCATACGATGGCTAACAGTTCTCTCTCGTTGGTCGCGTAGTGTGTTTCGCTAGTTTTGGGAGTTCTTGAAATCATGGTTATTGGTCTACCCCTTGCGAAAGGACAGCTCCAATGCCACTCATTGATGCATCCGTGGTTAGGTCGAATGATTGACCGAAATCTGGATACACGAGGCAGACATCTTCTGATGCCAGAATGTTGCGTAATTTTTGAAAGGCGTTACGTTGGGTTTCATTGAAGTTCACCCCAACTTTCTTGGACATGTGTTTACTAACTTTGCCATTTTCTCCCTTGAGTATATTTGTTAGGGGAGCTGCTAAGGATGCAAAATCTTTTATGAAGACCCTATAGTAGCTGGCCAGGCTAAGGAAAGACCTAAGGCTGTAGAGGCTCTTTGGTTCAATATACTCTTGGATGGTTTTGACTTTTTCGGGGTCAGTTTTTATGCCGTGTTTGGTCACTAAAAAGCCTAAGAACTCAATGCTCTCTTTAAAAAACTGAGTTTTCTCTTGTGACACTCTCATGTTGGCATCACACAGGTTCTTTAGCACTGTGTCAACATGCTTTACATGGTCGATTTCGCTTTCTCAGAAAACTATCACATCGTCTACGTATACGTAGCAAGTTTTCCCTATTTGTTCCCTTAGAACGTCGTCTATAGCCCTTTGAAAAATGCTTGACGCATTCTTGAGGCCAAAGGGCAACCGACAAAGCTCATATTTGCCGCCATTAATTGAAAATGATGTTTTTTCACGGTCTTGTTCCGCGAGGAGAATTTGATGGTAACCCGACTTTCAGTCCAGGGTTGTAAAAAATTTTGCCTTTCCCAGGTTCGCTAGAATCATAGGGATGCTAGGCATTGGGTACCGGTCGGCAATAGTTCGCTCGTTTAGCTTTCTAAAGTTTGTTTGTTTTTGTCGCCGTTGCTGTCGGTCCCTTTTTTGTCGACAACCCAGACTGGGCTGTTGTACGATGACCTTGATGGTCTGATTATACCATCTTTGAGTAAACATTAAATTTCTTGGTTTACAAAGTCAGATACGCCCATTGGCAGGGGGTACCATTTGGAGTATATTGGTTCGCTGTCTCTAGTTCTAACTGTGGCAACAACAGAGGTATTGAAAGGTAACGCCTCGTTAGAGGTCGAGAACGCTTTTTCCTCTTTATGATCATGTCTCTGAATTCCTTTTTTACCGATCTTGGTACAACTATGTCGTTCACATTGGTGAAATTGACATTAGAACACTCGTAGAATCCTAACTTTTCTTGTTTGTCTAGGTATTTCAAGGTGTTATCCTGAAGGTCCAACGTGACTCCCGCCTGTGTTAGCAGGTCGAAGCCTATAATGGCGTCGAACAAGGTGAGTGTGTCTAACATGAAAAAGGGGGATGTCTGCTCAAAAATCTTGGAGCCGTGGATCGAGCTCACAGGGAAGGGCTTATCGGCTGGTGTAACTACTTTTAGCTCCTTTGCGGGCCTGATATAGTTCTTAGCCGCCCCGGTATCTATCAAAATGTTTAAGGTTCTCCCAGCCAACTGCCGTTTAATGAACGGCAGCCGGGAGCGTTCCCTAAAAAATTCAACGAATCATTGAGATCAATGGACTCGGTTTCGTCGTCAATACAAGCTACAGCATTTTTTGCTGCCTCCTTGTATTTCTGATCTTCGTCGGCAGAGTTGTTTTGAGCTATATTGTTAACACGTTGTCGTCTGGCGCCTGTAAAACGTTCTGACGTGTTTGCCCTTTTCTGGGGGTGTGAACGTAAGTTCTGATTATTTCCGAACTCCATGTGTTGTCTAAACTTGGAAGAGTTATCGACTTCCATTGGCACGGGTGGATCTTCCTCGCTACCTTTCTTGCTCTCCTGATGGTTCTGCTGTTTTTTTACAAACTGAGGGTTTCTTTCTTGATCCTTGTTGTCCCTATTATTTTTGACTTGCTTATTGTGTGAGCGGTATTTGTTGCCCTCGCTCGCCTGAGCTCTTTCTTCTAGCGCTCTAGCGTATGATGCAGAAAAGGCACTACGTTCGATACTAGCTTCGGCCTCCCTGGCTAATGCTAATGCAGACGGTAAGTTTTTTGGCTGTGCTGGAAACACGGCTGCTCTTAGGTTCTTTCTTAGACCCGAGATGAATGCATGTAGAGCATCCGATCTAACCTCATCATTAAGCAGTATGGCTTGTTGGGGCTCATGAGACATGACGAATTTGTTCGTGACCAAAGATAACTTTCGTTCAACTTCGTCATAGTAGCTCATGAGGCTTAGGTCACCTTGTCTGACCAATTCTAATCCTTGTCGTAAGAGGCGTAGCTGACTCTGGCGCGTCAGCGGAATGCGCATGCGAGGGCAGTAACGAGGGTTACTTGTTAAGTTATACATATATTTTATGCAAAAAAAATATGAAGAAAATGTTTAGACACATGCTTCTGCCGCGATCAGATTTAAGAAGAAAAGAAACTATCGATGTTCGTTTCAGCTCTACTTGAGATCTATGAGTTCGCAATGCTTCATTTGATCGTATTAATTTCTCCAGTGGCTCGCTCAAACTTCCTACCTTGCTCTTTTGCGTAAAAAACTATCGGCAGAAAAACGCGATGTTAGAGGGATACAAACAAATCATGTGAACATACAATAACATAAGAAAGTGATAAATAAAACAATTGGATTAACAGATTAGCAAACCATATAGTATTGCATTCCAAGAGTTGTGCCGGTTTTAAGTTCGAAAGAGACAAAAAAAATTATTAGAAGACGAGGAAATGTTACATTCAACCAAAATGTAATTTCTACCTTTTATAGATAAGTTTTCAGTTTCGAAGATTGTGAAAAACACATTATTATAATTTAGTTTTTGTTAAAAACAATATAATGAAGAAATCATATAGAGACATTAGTAGCAGCTTAAAACAATTACTACAGAATGACAACGATAAGTTCACAAAACGTAAACATGACGTAAACGCAGCTGCTAATGCGACCACAGTACCCTGATACATTACACAAGACGTAAGCTCAGCGCTGTCGTTGAGAGCTGCAACAACGGTGATTCTTAATTCACTGAAATTTAGAGTTCCAAGAGTATTTATAGCTTATTCATAAAACTCATTATTTTATCAGTCATGCTATTATATAAATAATCGATAGTAATAATTCTGTAAGAAACTCATTTGACCGGAACAAACCATGTTAACGCAGACTGGATATAAATTTGTAACAATAACTTAATTTACGTATGTATGTAACTCAGCTTTTTATAATGGAAAACAAAGGACAGAAATAAGGTATTCAGGACTTAAAATGGTATTGATAGTCACCTCGTGACACCGTTAAATAGACTGATACATATGTAAATAGTTCCACCAGTAACCCTCGCATGAATAAGTGCTTTTTTAAGTCTCTTACATACTCATAAATATTTGTATTATTGGTGATATTTAGTATACAGCTTCTTGAAACTGTCTCACACAAAGGTATACGCATAATTGTGCTGTTAATATTTAGTGCAGATATTTCCGCTGAGTGCAAGTAAGCTTAAAGTGCCAAACACACATAAGAGCGTGATTAAAGTGAAAATGGAGAGTTTATATTATTTATTTCTTAATGTTTCAAGAACATCATTGTCGTCAACGCTTACTTGACACACCAACTATCCTTCATTTGCTTATGGTTATACCTTTTACATAAGTTCTTTCCGAATCTGATTTTGTCTCTGTATGAATTTCAAATTAAATAAGTTCTTGTTTCGACACTCCTGGAACTTACTGAGTATCACTTAATATAAAAGGGAGGCACAAGGCTACTGATCGGCTGGTCATTGATCTTTCATTCTGATGTTCTGAGCTTTAATTGAAGAACAAACCCATCCTCTATTAGACATATTAGTAATCTGAGACAATAATAAGATTGAGCTTGAATTGTATTAAATAGCACAGTACTTAACGCTATTATAGCTAGGTCGGACTATACTTACGCAGACAGGACTACGTCTGTTTAGGCATGAACATACAACATATTTGTGCCGTCTACGGACTCAACGACTAGCAGGTAGTGCAATAGGAATATATAAGTTATTTAGGTCTATCCGCTCCAGTAGTCCTCGTAAGGGGATGCCGTCGGGTAGATCCAGGTTGTTAGTTGATAATGTAGATTAGGTTGAGATACAGTTAAGTATCAGATCACTGGCCTTGTGGCTCAGTGATATATTAATTAATAAGTCAAGATTATACGGCCAATTGCCGGAGCAATGTTTATTCAACGTGCGTTATCTTACGTTATTGGAACAGAACTGATCGTGACAATGAAATGAATAAAAGACTAAAGCTAAGTACATAAAAGGGAAATATGAATCCAAACCTAAATATATATTATATAAAGATCACGCCATGGGCTGTCGGCCGCGCGGAGCTATGCCGGCATATTTATGTTAGCGCTACAATGTCTGCGATCGCGACATATAACGAAAACTGCTAATGCATATTTTGCAGACGTTGCGTTCGCAGTGCAACCGAAATCCGATACGTTGATGTTCTAGCTGCGTGGGTTGCTCCGAACTTAACGCGAGGGTTGTTCGTTAACTTGGTTGTTAACTATTCCCCCTTTAAGTTCATTGCCGTCCTCGGTGATGCGCAACTCCTGGATGAATCTCTGCAACTTAATCGAGGTGTTCTTCCGATACCAACATAGGCCAACTACGATGAGGCTACAGAACAGGAGGCTGATAATTACTCCAATGGCGAATCAGAACTTGAGAGATCCGTTAGATGACATGTCGTCGCTTAATTCCCTAATGGCGTTCAGGTTGTGTTCATTCATTCGCTGAAGTAGGGGTAGGCTTAGCACGTGATCGTGTCCCGTAATGTTCAGTAAAGGTGAAGTCGGAATGCCAGGAACCATATCGACAGTTTTATCGTGGTTGAGATACGTGGTGTCGTTTACCATGGCGTTGCGCTCAAACGTTATGAGATTAGTTCCCTTGACGTATATTGTGGGGCCTCCATCTATACTAACGCTCGCAGGCTGGTTGATGATGATCATTCCTTCGTCAACCCTTGTAATAGGTTCCAGGTGACTGGGCTGCGTTCGGCATATGGCTGATTCGCCTGAGTGTAATCCGCGGGCGCATGTATCATGCGCGGCTAGCTTGCAAAATGTTGCGTGGTTAGTTGTGACGCAATCGGTGGCAGCTTTCACTCCGTCCTTGCATTCAGCTACTACGTTATCGTGTAATTGTAGCACGGTGTTTTGATGTGCCACCGGAAAAATTATGATCTTTTTACAAACAAATCTTATATTAGGGTATTCTATAACTATATGAAGGGTGCTGTCGGATTGAAATATTTTAATTTTTGATACTGCCATTAAACTAACTATGGAGACCTCTGTGAGCTGTTCAGTGAAAATAGATTTTAAGTCTTTATGATCAAAAATAGTTGGATTTATTATATCTGATTTGGCAAGCGTAATTGTAAGCATAAGGTTTTGAATTTCTGTGATAAGCATTCTATTTCTTGCTAAAAGTGTTTCATACAAGTGTGGGGTGTCAACCATTTCAGACTTTTTAGCTTTGATTATTCTATTAACTGTCTCTGTGAGCAGGTTGATTTGTTTCTGAGATTCTGTGTTGATTACAATTTGTCTATTGTTTGATTCTATTAATTGTGTTTCCGAATTTCGAATTTTCTCCAAGTCAGACGCATCAGACGTTCCAGCTATTACTTTTAGTGTTGTGCCTAGAAAGTCTAAACTTCTTGCTATCCTGTGGTGTATTGTTAGAGTGGACAATAAGTTTTGGACGTGTTCTATGTCTACTTCTAAAAGCTTTCGCATGTGAGAGAGGGGAAATAGTTCGGATAATTTTATGGTATCGTCTATGATGGCTGAGAATTCTGTCAAGTTAGTCGAGTGTCGTATGAATTTACTTTGCTCCCATAGTAGAACACTACCGTCTAGCACAGGAATGTATTTCGCATTTGAGAAGTCGGTGATGCGCGCCCCCGTTGCGGTTAGAATTGACAGTATTATGATGGTCAACCTGTAGGAAATGTGAAGCGTAGTTATATTAACTGTGTGGAACCAAAAAAAATGTTGTTGTTTATTTAAGGTTGTCCTTATGGACCACCCTCCCCTTAATAAGTACAGCCGTCCATAGGTCTGCTTGTATGTGTCCCTCAGAACATAATGGGGTCAGTTTGTTTCCTAACCTCTTGTTGTTTTTTACGAATACTTTTTCACCTACATCGAATACCCTATTTTGCCTATTTGGGTTACATCTGATGAGTTGATCTTGCTGGGCTTTGATTATCCTGTCTTTGATATTATGTTGTAACTCGATATTTTGAGAGTGAATGACGTCTAATGGTCTCTGTTCTGTAACTGAATGAATTGCTCTATTATATTCTATAGTTGCTCTTATTATTATCTGTGTTGTGTTATTTAATTTTTTGTCAATTTTAATGCATCTGGCTATTTCTAATAGAGTGCTATGAAAGCGCTCCACCTGTCCGTTTGAGCAGCTATGTAGTGGGGGGGTGTTGACTATGTCTATGTTAAATTGATTTTTTAGTAGCGAGGTAACCGTTTCTGAATTGAACGATGCCTCATTGTCGCAATAGATTGTTTTTATTCTTGGAAAAATGTTGATTAACTGTAACATGGGGTTAATGATATCTATTATTGATCTGGATAATAAGGGTTGTACAATGGCGAATTTGGAAAATTTATCAACACAGGTCAAGAATAGTTTCTGGTCAGTGGAGAAGATATCTATGTGCAGCATTTCACCAGTATAGGATGGTATGGGCGTTTCCCCAAGTTCTTGTTTTTTTGGGTGACGGTCATACTTAGCGGTAGTGCACACCTTGCAATTTGAGACTATTTCCTTAGTTAATTTGGCCATTTTTGGAAAATAATATTCGCGAAGAATTTGTTTCATGTTTTCCTGCGCTGCTCTATGTGCGCGATTATGTTTATTATTAACTATTTCTATTTGGTCACTTTTGCTAGTAATGTCGGCTATTATAATTAATATTATTATTCTTATTCTTAATATTCTTGCAGTGCCAAAACTTTGTTGTAGGGTAGAGTGATACGAGTTCGTGTTGAAAGACTGCCAAGGTCGGGAGATCACAATAGAATGCGTTTACCACATCACTGTTTACTGCAAGCTTTATGGATTCGAGGAGGTCATTCCTGTCTGTGAATTGTATCACATGGCGGGTTTTTCTGCCGAATATAAAAAGTCTACGATACAAATTGTAGCGTGCTTCTTCTAGGATGATTTGGTTCCTAAAAAGGTTAACAGGCTTGTCTGTTGTATCGATTGTGTAGGTCAGGGATATCTCACTATGGATGGTAGCAGCACATGATTGTGTTTCATCTTGCAGGGCATTAACGTTTTGCCGGGACAGGGCATCTGCCACGAAGTTTTCTTTCCCAGGCTTGTAATGAATCTGTGCGTTATGCTCTTCAATATATGCTTTCCATCTTTTAATCTTTGCGTTAGTGTTTTTTTCTGACACTGAAAAGGTGAGCGGCTGATGGTCCGTGAAAATGTGAAGTTCTCTGGTGCCATACAGATAGTTCTGTAATTTTCCGAGAGCCCATACGATGGCCAATAATTCTCTTTCATTGGTAGCATAATGGGATTCACTCTGCTTTAATGTTCGAGATATCATTGTGATTGGCATTCCCCTTGAGACAGTACTGCACCGATACCATTAGCGGAAGCGTCGGTCATTAGATCAAAAGGTTTTTTAAAGTCCGGGTACATGAGTATGACGTCTTCTGACGCCAAAATATTTCTTAGGCGGTCAAAAGCGTCGCGTTGTGCATTGTCAAAGTCAATTGAAACCTTTTTGGACATGTGTTTGCTTACCATGCCGTTTTCGCCCTTAAGCATGTTAGTTAAAGGTCTCGCAATTGACGCAAAGTCTTTAATAAACACCCTGTAGTAACTAGCAAGTCCCAAAAACGATCTTAATGCGAAGAGGTTTTTTGGTTCAGCGAATTCTTGGATCGCTTTGACTTTTTCGGGATCAGTTTTTGCTCCATTGCTTGAGACAATGAAACCCAAATATTCAACGCTCTCTTTAAAGAATTTAGTCTTCTCTTTAGAGACTCTCATATTGGCGTCGTAAAGCTGTTGGAGAACTGTGTCAATGTGTTTGACATGGTCCGTTTCGTTTTCAGAAAATATTATCACGTCATCAACATAGACGTAGCATATTTTTCCGATTTGTTCTCTTAATACATCATCGATTGCCCTTTGAAAGATGCTTCCCGCATTTTTCAACCCAAAGGGTAGCCGGCAGAATTCGTATTTTCCGCCATTTACCGAAAATGCCGTTTTCTCGCGATCTCTTTCATTTAGATAAATCTGGTGGTATCCAGATTTCAAATCTAGTGTTGTGAAAAATTTCGCTTTTCCAAGATTGGCTAGAATCATTGGGATGCTCGGCATTGGGTACCTATCGGCGATGGTTCGCTCGTTTAACTTTCGGAAATCGATGACGAGTCGCTTATTTTTGTTGCCGTTTGCGTCTGTACCTTTTTTATCAACAACCCATGCAGGGCTGTTGTATGCAGACCGTGATGGTTTTATAATGCCATTTTTTAGTAATTGAGCGATTTCGTTGTTAACAAAATCGGCTACGCTTGCCGGGTATGGGTATAGTTTTGAGTATACCTCTTTGTCGTCAATGGTGCGGATTGTGGCCACAACCGATGTGTTAAACGGCAACGCCTCGTTAGAGGTCGAAAATGTGCCAATCCTTTTCAGTATGACATTTTTAAACTTGTCCCTTACATTATCGGGGACTACTATGTCATCTATGCGTGTAAAGTGTACATTATCGCATAGGTGGTGCTGCAACACCTCCGTCGTCTTGCCGTAGGTGATATTATTATTGTTTAAATTTAGATTTATCCCTGCTTGTGTCAATAAATCGAAGCCTATTATAGCATCAAAAGTGTCAAGAGTATCTAAAATAAAAAATGGGGCACTTTTTCCAAAAATTTTCATGGAACATTTTTCTTTAATTTTACTGGACCCGTGTTCACAGTGAATGGGGTGTCGACAGGTGTTATGTTTTTTAACTCCTTTACGGGTTTTACATAATTTTTTGCCGCCCCAGTGTCGATTAGGATTTTCAATGTTTTGCCAGCCAATTGTCGCTCGACGAACGGCAATTTGGAGCGTTCCCTAAAAAATTCAATAGGTCATTGTCTCCTAGCGAATCACTCTCATCGGAGGCCTCAGCAACTGCAGCTTCTGCTGCACTTGTGTAGTCTTGATCCTCTTGGTTAGAGTTCTGTTGAGTTACATTATTGATTCTTTGGCGTCTTTGCCCTGACACACGTTCTGACGTGTTCTGTCTCTTTTGAGCTTCGCCGTATGTGGGGTTACTCTGAGGTTTACCCCAATTAGTCGGTTGTCTAAACTTTGAAGTTGATGGATCGATGTCCATGGGTTGCACCTGGCTCTGACCTTGGTTAGAGCTGTTGGGCCTGTTGCTTGAACTTGGTCCGGGTTCGCTTTGTTGGGTTTTATTTTGGTTTTGTTTGAAGTGTGGATTTTTCTCGAAATATTTTCCCTGTTTTGGTATAGAATTATTTCCTTGCTTATTAGGTTCCCTCGAGTGGTTCCTATCTTCGATTGCTTTGGCATAGGTCGCAGCAAACATGCTTCTTTCTATGCTGTTCTCAGCCTCGCGAGCCAACGCTAAAGCGGATGGCAAATCTTTAGGCTGTGCCGGTATGACCAATGCTTTGAGAGGCCTCCTAAGGCCTGCCATAAAAGCATGCAGGGCATCATTCCTAATGTCTGCATTGAGGATAGCTGCTGCCTGTTCATTATGTGTCATGACAATTTTGTTTGTAACGAGCGTGAGTTTTTTCTCGACTTCGTCATAATATTGCATTATGTCTAGGTCACCTTGCCTAACCAATTCTAATCGCTGTCTGAGGACACGCAGGGACGTTTTGTCCGCGTATGTGCAATCAAGTCTAGCGATGATTGCATTGAAGTTGAGCACAGTATTGTGGGATGTGAGCACTGAGCGTGCTGCGCCACACACTTTGTTTTTTAATATAGCCACTGCTTGGTAATGGGTTTCACTTCCATCATATCGTTTGAAAATTTGATATGCCTCTACGGCAGCTTGTCTCCAAGACACATATTCTTCGTGGTCACCCCTAAAATTCGGTACCGATTTAGCAACGTCTAGTCTAACTTCGCATCTAATGTTGGGATCGATCGTTACGCTTTCATATACTTGAACTTGAGGTGTTTCTACTCTAAGTGAGCTCACTTGATCTCTCAATGCTTGAATTTCGGCATGCATTTCATTTCTAATTTGTTGTTCGCGTGCTAGTGCGCTGCTGATAGCGTTATCTATGAAAGCTTTAACTGTTTCTGGGTCCATTTCTGTTTGATTTGATGTACCGGGTGCAAAGCCTAAACTATATTCTTCGTCGCTATCGATTTCCACTTTAATATTCCTATAGGTCCAACTCATTAGCAGTTGGCGAAAATCCAACAATAAGAGAGAAAACAATCGAAATGACAATAAACCCGCACACAGTTTATATTTTATAGAGTTAGTTATATAAAGCGGTTTGTATGGATACTTTGGTTTGAAATAATTCAACAAATTTATGTATTACGTCACCTTGCGCCTACGTTCACGCTGCCACTTTGTTTTATATTTATCGGAATTTTTAATTTTTTTCTTTTGTCACTGAACAGTCACTTACATGTTCTTATGGTGTGGGTGCTTAGATGTTAATCCCGTTGGGCGCCAGTTATTTAGGTCTATCCGCTCCAGTAGTCCTCGTAAGGGGATGCCGTCGGGTAGATCCAGGTTGTTAGTTGATAATGTAGATTAGGTTGAGATACAGTTAAGTATCAGATCACTGGCCTTGTGGCTCAGTGATATATTAATTAATAAGTCAAGATTATACGGCCAATTGCCGGAGCAATGTTTATTCAACGTGCGTTAGCTTACGTTATTGGAACAGAACTGATCGTGACAATGAAATGAATAAAAGACTAAAGCTAAGTACATAAAAGGGAAATATGAATCCAAACCTAAATACATATTATATAAAGATCACGCCATGGGCTGTCGGCCGCGCGGAGCTATGCCGGCATATTTATGTTAGCGCTACAATGTCTGCGATCGCGACATATAACGAAAACTGCTAATGCCCGCAATAGCATATTTTGCAGACGTTGCGTTCGCAGTGCAACCGAAATCCGATACGTTGATGTTCTAGCTGCGTGGGTTGCTCCGAACTTAACGCGAGGGTTGTTCGTTAACTTGGTTGTTAACTTATAAGCGTACATGTTTATAATCTAGAATTAAACATACCAACGCTGAGCCTTAGAAACTTAGCAATAGATAAGCTAGATTTCAGGGATAAAATACACATAAGTCAGGGAAGAACCCTAGCTCAAACGAATCAAAATCATTACATAACTGAACAGCACCAAAGTCAAGTGTATTCACATTGGCCCTTCAAAACGGATAATACATAACTGAACAACACCACAGTCAAGTGTAGTTTCATTGGCCCCTACAACCTATAAGGCTACGTTTGAGATAAGTGTAAGAGTGAAGTCATACATTGTTTAAATAATTTTCTTTGGCTTACCAAGTCTAGCTATGAGTAGAGGCACAGCACGATTGTGCCAGGCGATCAAAACAAAAACACCTCGATCAGATCAAGCCAAAGATTAAATCAAGAACATATTAACTCAAACACCACAAACACTTGAGTTGTTCCGGCAGCACATCGTTGATAAAATGGCAGCAGAATATACTACCAATCATCTAACGCTGATCCAAATAGGTATCGTCGACCATCAATATTTTAAGAAGAAAATGTATGATGACACAATGAAAAACATCAGGACCTATGAAGAGTCTCTGATGAAGTCAAAGTGGCAAACTGCGCTATAAACTCCGACTAAAAGCATCCATCCAACAAAAGACATCCAAGACACAACACAGGCAGCAGGAATTAATATTTTCCCAAGAAAGCTCGTGCCCAATGGATGTGATGGTAGACCTTGTGGACAGAAGAGATCTAAAAGTAAGGCAAGAAGTGCAATTATATAGCTCGTCTGCTGGCTACAATTCAGCGTGGGAACTTATATGCAAGCGTTACGAAAATAAGCGCTAGATACTTGCTAATACCGTCAACCAGCTAGTGGACATGGAACTGCTGAAGAACAATAATGAAGACAGTATCCGACAGTTTTTGGACACAGCAAAAGAATGCATTATCATTATCACAGAAAAAGGTCAATTTGGTAATGACGTTCTATTTGCTCATAACTGTATAGCTCGATAGACTCAGTGCCGTATTTGCCAATTGACTGAACAGGGACGTTTTGTCCGCGTATGTGCAATCAAGTCTAGCGATGATTGCATTGAAGTTGAGCACAGTATTGTGGGATGTGAGCACTGAGCGTGCTGCGCCACACACTTTGTTTTTTAATATAGCCACTGCTTGGTAATGGGTTTCACTTCCATCATATCGTTTGAAAATTTGATATGCCTCTACGGCAGCTTGTCTCCAAGACACATATTCTTCGTGGTCACCCCTAAAATTCGGTACCGATTTAGCAACGTCTAGTCTAACTTCGCATCTAATGTTGGGATCGATCGTTACGCTTTCATATACTTGAACTTGAGGTGTTTCTACTCTAAGTGAGCTCACTTGATCTCTCAATGCTTGAATTTCGGCATGCATTTCATTTCTAATTTGTTGTTCGCGTGCTAGTGCGCTGCTGATAGCGTTATCTATGAAAGCTTTAACTGTTTCTGGGTCCATTTCTGTTTGATTTGATGTACCGGGTGCAAAGCCTAAACTATATTCTTCGTCGCTATCGATTTCCACTTTAATATTCCTATAGGTCCAACTCATTAGCAGTTGGCGAAAATCCAACAATAAGAGAGAAAACAATCGAAATGACAATAAACCCGCACACAGTTTATATTTTATAGAGTTAGTTATATAAAGCGGTTTGTATGGATACTTTGGTTTGAAATAATTCAACAAATTTATGTATTACGTCACCTTGCGCCTACGTTCACGCTGCCACTTTGTTTTTATAAAAGGTCAATTTGGTAATGACGTTCTATTTGCTCATAACTGTATAGCTCGATAGACTCAGTGCCGTATTTGCCAATTGACTGAACCTGTTGAAAAGCGACGGAGCTTGTGTATAAAAACACGCTATAAAACACGTGCTATAAATGTCGTGGAGCCCATAGCGTTGAAGATTGCAAAAAGAAGTGAACTTGCAAGCAATGCACCAAAGCACACAACAAGTTGCTTCACGTGGATGCCAATAATAAAAAATCGCCAGAAGTAACTATCTAAATGAAAATAAAGGGCAAGATACTTGATACCTGAAGAAGCCGCACAACAGCTAAAACTGCTCCGAATCAAACGGAAACGTATTAAAATGAGAAACCAGAGGCAGCAACTGCTAGCTGTCACATTTGGCCCCCAAAGAATGTTCAGGCGTCAGCATATAACATATTTGAGGATTCCAAACATGCCCGCTACGCACTCTACGACTAGCAGGTAATGCAATAGGAATAGATAAGAATATGTCGTGTCTTCGCCTGATAAAGTATTTGGATCAGTAACGATGACGTTGCTGTGTTGTAGTTTCGCAATAATACGAAATATTGCATCATATTTAATGAAGTTCTTTTGGTAGATTTCTTGTAGCTAGATAAAGAACTGTTACAGCGTGGAGACAATAAAGTTTTCGCCGAGTATAGTTCGGTGCGAGGCAGAAAAAAGAGCGAGAGTAAATCATGCATGGTAATTCACTGCGTTTTCAACACTGGAAAATGACCGTCAGCATCAGAAGTAGGATCGGCATTCTCAGATGATCAATAGCACATATCTTTACAAATGAAAAACGAAAACCTACTGGAGCTTGTAAAAACTATGAAAGTATCAACACGTGAACAACAATAAACTCGTGCTGTCATTTCGCCGAAATTTTTTTCTGATACTGCAGGTATAGATGCTTCGAAGTGGTGTATAACAGCTGACATTATATTAACGGAGCAGCCCCTAAAAGGAAGCAAGCTAATCATGTCGCTAAGCGAATCTATAGAGGGCAGTGCTTCACAGTGGCTAACCCAAATTTAAAATGCCGGTATTAATTGGAATGAATTCAAGGAATTATTTCTCCGCCGCTGTTCAAACCAGAAGTGATTTGCAATCCGAACTAGGTGCATTCACCTTTCAAAAACATCGAATTGCCTACCACGATGACGAATCTGGCCCTGGACTTGACGCCAAAAAGAGTAAAATGTCAACAATAGTGTGCCATTTCTGTGGTAAGCCAGGACATAAAATGGCTGAGTGCAGACCTAAAATGCGACAAAATGCAACACCACAGTTAGACAAGCCGACTGTTATCTGCTTTAAACTCGGCCAGCCTGGACGATGTCCGAAAAAGGAATCAGCAAGCAAACAGGGAGGGTTCCAACAGAGGACTGTGAACCAATGTTTTGTGCCAGAGTCAGCTGGAGTTATGTTACAGCGCGGTGAGATTTACCCAATAATAGAAATAATAGAATAATAGAATAATAGAAATAATAGAATAATAGAAATAATAGAAAAAAGCATATAGGAAGTTAGCTGGATAGTGTTTTAATAGCATTGTCATGTTAAAAGGCATAGGCGATGCTGATATATATAACACCTTACAAACATTGAGCAGTTTATTATAAACGAGAACGCACTTCAAATATTGTTTCATGTGGAGCGAGATAATCATTTGGAAAGCGACATTGTTATTGGTGGCGAAATTTTTAGTCAGGGATTTAATGTTACTATATCACAAAATAAGTTTGAAGTAGTAAAATCAAAACTAAATATTTGTTCAGTATATAGGGAACCAGTTGACCTTACCAATCTTGATACCGATTTGTCGAAAACTGATAAAAACAAATTAGTAAAAATGCATGAGAATTACCCCACTGCACTTGTCAAGGGTACAAGTTATTTAGATGTAGTCGCAGGTATCTGAGGTGATCCCGCGTAGCTGCTAACTGTGAATTCCAGGTCCAGCGTCGCTTCCGTGAGGAATGTCGATCCAGGGTGAACACTGATATGATTTTTGACGATTACGTTGGAGGACTTTATCTTTTCCTCTTTGGTGGTTATTCCCTTGTGGTGCATTAATATGACCAATAAGGACAATGTTACGGTTATGAGCCGGAGTACGTAATAGACAACTTGTGTCTTCTTTATTCCAAAACGAACTAAAAACTAAAGACAATTCTACTTAGCAAAGTCAATGCGTCGCGACATCGGCTCACGGTCGGCATGCCGACTCAGCATTCTCAGCGTCGCGGCACACCAGCAAAGAAGTGTCATGCGATCGCTGCATAACTGTACCAGTGCAGGGCACTGAACTCTCCATTTGGCGTGTCAGCATTATTCATGTGTTGTTGCTTATGCTTATTCGCTATAGTATTTATGTGTTAACTGCCCCCCCCTCAAGTTTATGGCCGTCCTCGACCATGTTAAAGCTGTCAATCACACCTTGGATTTTTATCGATGTTCGTCTCTTCCTTATTGCTTGGACAATGAGTAAGGCAATGAGACCCACATTCAGTATTACTCCGCCAGTGAACCATAACTTGGGCGATCCAGTATTATCGATGTTTTCCTTCACTTCTTGGATGGAGCGTAAGTTTTCGTTGCTCATTCGGTGTAGTAGCGGGATACTCAGAGTCGAGTCATGCCCAATGATCCTTAGAAGTGGAGACCTTACGATGCCGGGAATTTTATTCATTGCTTTCCGCTCGTTTATAAGCTCGGTTCCGTTGACGATAGCTACTCGTTCAAATGTTATTAAGTGCGTTCCTTTTGCGATTATCTCGGGGTTATCGTCTGTGCGGACGCGGGCAGTCGCCTCGCTGATGATGCTCACGCCGTGATCGACGGGCATTATTTCTTTTAGGTGACTGGGTTGAGTATGGCATTGAGCCATGCTTCCCGAGTAGAGTAACGTCGCGCAGGACTTGCGTCGAGATCGCTCGCAAAAGCTGATGTGTGTGGTCTGGACGCACTCAGTGACTGCAAAGGTATCTTTTTCGCACTCGGCCAGTGAGTTCTCGTCGAGACGTAGTATGGTGTGATTGTGAGACACGGGATGGATGGTGATCTTTTTGCATCTGGCTTCGACCCTTGGGAAGGCTATTAGTATGTGAATTATATCGTCGGACTGAAGGACCCTAATCTTTGAGGCTTCTATTAAACTAACTATTGGAGTGTCCTGTCTGACAAGTGAATTCAAATCTGCGTGATTTAATATTGTAGGGTTTACTATACTAGATTTTGCCAAGGTTATTGTGAGAATTAAATTTTGAACTTCGATGGTTAGCATTCTGTTTCTAGCCAAAAGCGTCTCATACAAGTGTGGAGTGTCAGTTAATTTATTTTTTTGAGCTTTTATTATCTGGTTTACGGTATCGGTTAGTTTGTTTATTTGTTTCTGTGTCTCGGAATTTATGGCTATTTGTCTGGAATTTGATTCGATTAATTGGGCTTCTGTCGCCCTGATTTTTAAGAAATCAGAGGCATCTGGGGTACCTGCTACTACTTTCAGGGCTGTGCCTAGGAAGTCTAAACTCCTAGCCATTCTATGGTGTATCTTGAGTACGGACAGTAGTGTTTTCAAATGGTCGAAATCAACATCAAGCAGTTTGCGCATATGTGATTGTGGGAACAAATCGGAAAATTTTTCTGTTTCTTCTATTATGTTAATGAATTCGGAAAGATTAGTAGTGTGTCTTAAATAGTCACGGTGTTCGAACACCAATACTTCACTGTCTATTACCGGGATGTAGTTGGCATGTGAGAAGTTGGTGATTCGGGCATTTGCTATTGCAAGGAAGGTAAGCGCTATGAAGGTGAACCTGTAATTTGGATTAGGCGGTGAGATTGTGGTGCTTTGTCTTGGGGAACTTATTTCCTAACTAAATATAAGGTAAAAACTATTTTAGGTTGTCCTTGTGGACCACCCTCCCCTTAATTAAGTGCAGAGAGGAGTTAGCTTGTTCCCTAACCTCTTGTTGTTTTTGAGGAATACTTCCTCTCCTACCTTAAATACGCGGTTTTGCCTATTTACGTTACACCTTTCTATGGTGTTTTGTTGGGCTTTTGCCAGTTTGGAGGTAATGCCTGCTCTGCGTTTTTCGGTTCCCTCATGAAGAATTTCAACTGGTTTTTCGCAAATGACCGAGTGTAGCGATTTATTGTATTCTATTGTTGCTTTCAGTATTAGTTCGATCGTGTCCTCGATTTTTTTGTCAATCTTTAGGCACCTAGCGATCTCAACTAAAGTCCTGTGGAATCGCTCCACTTGGCCATTTGATGAACTGTGTAAAGGCGGAGCGTTTACAATATCGATGTTATATTGGTTTTTCAACATGGACGTAATGGTCTCTGAGTTGAATGAAGGTTCATTATCGCAATATATTGTTTTAATGTTAGGAAACATATTCACGATTTGCAACAGGGGACCTTTAATGTCGACAATTGTTCTTGATGGTATTGGTTGTACTAAGGCGAATTTGGAAACTTTGTCGATGCAAGTCAAAAATTGTTTTTTGTCGGTTGAGAATATGTCTATGTGCAACATTTCGCCGGTGTATTGTGGGATCGGAGTTTCGCCAAGCTGCTGTTTCTTAGGATGTCTGCAATTTGAGACTACCTCTTGGGCTAATTTGCTCATGTTCGGAAAGTAGTAGTCGCGCAAGATTTGTTTGACATTTTCTTGGGCTGCTCTGTGCGCCCTGTTGTGCTCGCTATTTATTATTTCCAACTGATCGCTTTTACCCGTTATGTCTTGAACGAGATTCTTACAAAACCGGAATTTTGTAGAAGGAAAATGGGCAATCAATTCGTGTTGGAAACTTGCTAACGTGGGAAGGTTGCAATGGATCGCGTTCACGACCTCCGTATTTACAACTTCCTTGAGGGATTCTAAAATGCTGCTCTTAGCAGTAAAATTGATCAGGTGGCGAGTTTTGTTGCGAAATAAAACTATGATGCGTTTCAATGGGAAACGCGCTTCTTCCAGAACGATCTGGTTTCTGAAGCAGTATAACGGTTTGTCCGTGGCCTCGACCGTGTAGGTCAGTGAAATTTCGCTGTGAATGGTTGCAGCGTCCGATTGAGGCTCATTTTGTAGGGCATTGAGATTTTGTCTCGACAATGCATCTGCTACAAAATTTTCTTTGCCAGGCTTGTAGCAAACTTTGGCGTTGTATTGGTCGATGTAGGCTTTCCATCTTTTTATTTTTGCATTAGTATTTTTGTCTGCTACTGCAAAGGTGAGAGGCTGGTGGTCAGTGAAAATGTTAATTTCTCTGGAGCCGTATAGGTAGTTTTGCAATTTACATAAGGCCCACACGATAGCTAGCAACTCCCTTTCGTTGGTTGCGTAGTTCAGTTCTGGACTTTTTAGGGTACGAGAGATCATGGTAATGGGTCTGCCTTCTTGGGATAGGACTGCGCCGATTCCGCTTGCTGAGGCATCAGTGGTTAGGTCAAAGGGTTTTTTTGCCGTCTTTGCTTACGATGAAACCAAGATACTCTACGCTTTCTTTAAAAAAGTTGGTTTTCTCCTGGCTCACCCTCATATTGGCTTCAATCAGGCACTTGAGTACTGTGTCAATGTGCCTAACATGGTCAACTTCGTTTTTTGAGAAGACTATGACATCGCCTACGTAGACGTAACAGGTTTTCCCAATATGTTCCCTTAGAACATCATCGATTGCCCTTTGGAAGATGCTGCCCGCATTCTTAAGACCAAATGGCAGTCGGCAGAATTCATATTTGCCACCGCAAACAGAGAATGCTGTTTTTTCGCGGTCATGTTCTGTTTGTGTTACTGCCTATGAACTCGGTGGGCGTTGAAATGCGTTTCGCTGAGTTTCGTTGAACTCGACTGCTATTTTCTTTGACCTATGCTTACTCACTGACCCATTTTCTCCTTTGAGAATGTCGCTTATTGGGCGAGCTATGGCTGCAAAGTCTTTTATGAAGACTCTGTAATAGCTTGCCAGACCCAGGAAAGATCTGACACTGTAGACACTTTTGGGTTCGGGGTACTCTTGAATGGCCTTGACCTTCTTTGGGTCAGATTTGGTGCCGTCTTTGCTTACGATGAAACCAAGCTTTCTTTAAAAAAGTTGGTTTTCTCCTGGCTCACCCTCATATTGGCTTCAATCAGGCACTTGAGTACTGTGTCAATGTGCCTAACATGGTCAACTTCATTTTTTGAGAAGACTATGACATCGCCTACGTAGACGTAACAGGTTTTCCCAATATGTTCCCTTAGAACATCATCGATTGCCCTTTGGAAGATGCTGCCCGCATTCTTAAGACCAAATGGCAGTCGGCAGAATTCATATTTGCCACCGCAAACAGAGAATGCTGTTTTTTCGCGGTCATGTTCTGCAAGGTATATTTGGTGATACCCTGACTTTAGGTCAAGGGTAGTGAAGTATTTAGCGTTTCCCAGGTTCGCTAGAATCATGGGAATGCTGGGCATCGGGTAACGGTCAGGTATAGTCTTCTCGTTCAGTTTCCTGAAGTCGATGACTAATCTTTTGTTTGCGTTGCCATAGGCGTCTGTGCCTTTTTTGTCAACAACCCACGTTGGGCTGTTGTAGGGCGACCTTGATGGTCTGATGATGCCGTCTTTTAGTAGTTGCTTGACCTCATTATTTATGAAGTCAGACACGCCCATTAGACTTGGGTAACTTCTGGCATATATCGGCTCGTTGTCAACCGTACGGATTGTGGCGGTGACAGAGGTGTTAAAAGGGAGTGCTTCTTCCGTTGTTGAAAAAGCCTTTTTCCTCTTAAGTATCATGTTCCTGAACTCTTTTTTGATAGAGATAGGAACTACGATGTCGTTTACATCGGTGAAATTTACATCAGTGCACTTCTGGTATTGAATTTCTTCAGAAATACCCTGATACTCTAGTAGACTCTTTGCAAGGTTCAACTGTACCCCGGCTTGTGTTAACAAGTCGAATCCAATGATGGCATCGAACAAGCTAAGTGTGTCTAGTAGAAAAAAGGGGGAAGTGTGATTAAAAATGTTAATCAGGCATTTTTCCTTTATTTCAGTGGACCCGTGAATCGAATTCACCGAGAAGGGTTTGGCGACCGGCAATATGGTTTTCAGCTCCTTTACGGGCTTAACATAGTTTTTTGCCGCGCCAGTATCGATTAGCATTTTTAATGTTCTCCCAGCCAACCGTCGTTCGATGAACGGTAACCGGGAGTGTTCCCTAAAAAATGGACAGGGTCGGCTTGGTCGTACTCTTCCTCGCTGTCAATTTCTTCGACAGCGGCCCTTGCAGCTTTCTCGTATGCTACCTTTTGTTCTTCGGAATCCGTTTGAACGATGTTGTTAAGACGTTGCCGTCTCGGGCCTGTTTGTCGCTCTGAGGCGTTCCTCCTCTTAGCAGCGTTTGATTCATTTGGTTGGTTCTGGTTGTATTCCGTGCGCTGCCTAAACTTGGAAGAAGAATCTACCTCCATCGGTTGTGGAGCTGGCTCTTGGCTTTCTTTATTAGGTTGCTCCTTTGGAGCATTTTTCTTGAGTTTGTAATGGGGGTTTCTATCTTGACCGTGGTCTTCCTTGTAGTTTTTATTCTGTTTGCCATATGGCTTGTGCTTGCCGTTTTCAGCTGTTTGGGATCGTTCCTCAACAACTTTAGCATAGGAGTTTGCAAAGATGCTTCTCTCAATGCTGGCTTCTGTTTCTATGGCGAGGGCTAGCGCAGAGGGTAAGTCTTTGGGTTGCGCTGGGAATACGACAGCTCTGAGCTGTTTCCTCAAGCCTGATATGAAGGAGTGCAAGGCGTCGGCTCTAACTTCAGCGTTAAGCAAATCAGCGCCTTCTTGTTCGTGTGACATAACAATCTTATTAGTTACCAGAGTTAGTCTCTTTTCGACCTCATCATAGTACTGCATAAGTGTCATTTCACCCTGTCTGACCATGTCTAGGTTTTGCCTCAGTAGGCGTAAGGATGTTCGGTCGGCATAGGTGCAATCTAGTCTAGCCAGGATGGCGTCGAAATTTAGCACCGTGTTGTAGGAGATAAGTAAGGCTCCAGCAGGCCCTGTGACCTTGTTCCTAAGAATGGCTACTGCTTGGTAGTGTTCGCTACTACCGTTGAAGGGCTTAAAAAGTTCATACGCATCGATTGCTGCTTGTCTCCAAGCAACATATTGGTCTTGTGCACCAGAGAAGTCTGGTACTGATTTTATTATGTCGAGTTTTATGTCACATTTTACTCCAGGGACAACGGTTATCTTCTGGTAAGAGACGACTGCAGGCGTTTTCACTTGCAACCTTTGTATCTCCTGAGTTAATGATTTATCTGGGACTGTTGTTGCGACAGTGCCGATTTAACGGCATTGTCAATGAAAGCTTGAATCTGTGAAGGGTCCATTGTGTTAGCTACCTGATATTCTGGGTACCAACCAACTTGTTCTTCACCTATACTATCGTCGCTGTTGCGCTCGGTCTTTATTTCCCTATAGGTGTATGCAAGGGTATGCAACTGTTCTCTTGGAAAATATGTATTTGTTTTCGCAACTTATTCTCGTGTGTTTTTTTTTTTTTTTTTTTTTCTATTTGAATTTACTTGGAAAACTTACATGTTTGTGTTACTGCCTATGAACTCGGTGGGTGATAGGACGTTGGGCGCCAGTTATTTAGATGTAGTCGCAGGTAGCTGAGGTGATCCCGCGTAGCTGCTAACTGTGAATTCCAGGTCCAGCGTCGCTTCCGTGAGGAATGTCGATCCAGGGTGAACACTGATATGATTTTTGACGATTACGTTGGAGGACTTTATCTTTTCCCCTTTGGTGGTTATTCCCTTGTGGTGCATTAATATGACCAATAAGGACAATGTTACGGTTATGAGCCGGAGTACGTAATAGACAACTTGTGTCTTCTTTATTCCAAAACGAACTAAAAACTAAAGACAATTCTACTTAGCAAAGTCAATGCGTCGCGCCATCGGCTCACGGTCGGCATTCTCAGCGTCGCGGCACACCAGCAAAGAAGTGTCATGCGATCGCTGCATAACTGTACCAGTGCAGGGCACTGAACTCTCCATTTGGCGTGTCAGCATTATTCATGTGTTGTTGCTTATGCTTATTCGCTATAGTATTTATGTGTTAACTTACACAACACGAGCGACTGCAGGGGAAGTGGTTTTGATATGGCAATGGCTTCCACCAAATTCCAGTATAATACACTGCATTTGTGACTGACCGAATGATCAATACGAATTCCTGACTATGCCGTTCGGACTTAACAATGCGCCATCTGTTCAAGCTGGGTTCATTTTTAATATAAAAAAATTTAGCTTTTTTAAAATAGTCGTTCAGTAGTTGGGATATGAGGTAAGAGCAGGAGAAATTCGACCAAACCCGCGAAAACTTGCTGCGCCACAAACAATTTTTGTTGTACGACAGTTTATCGGTCTTGCATCTTATTTTCGCAAATTTGTATCCGGATTCTCTCAAGTCATAAAGCCGTTATATTCTTTAACATCAGGAAGAGAAAGTTTTGCTTGGAATACAGAGTTGGAAAGTATTCGCAAAAAAATTGTGACGTATCAAGGCCATAAATTCCTCAACTTTCTTATTCGGCGTACCAACGCGAATTATAGCTGATCAGGGTAGATGATTTTCGAGCACACAATTTTCAGAATTTTTGCTGTTCGAAAAAAATCAAACTTTATTTAATTGCGACTAGGACAAGTCGAGATGCTAATGGACAAGTTGAGCGCGTAATGAGCACGCTTAAAAATCTATTAAATGCAGTCGAATTAAGCCAAAGACCCTGGCAAGAAGCTTTTGGCGATGTGCAGCTAGCGTTAAACTGTACAACTAATCGGGCAACTGAAATGTTAATATTGAAAGAAGGTCGGCCTCTTGGGTTAGTTCCTCTATTGGATACAGAGTTGGAAGTAGACTTAGACTCCACACGGCCTCGAGCAAGTAGCAGTATGAAGTCTTTAGCCTCTTATAATAAAATCCGATTTGACAAGTCAAAGGCGTCCGTTGTAAGACACAGTGTTGAAAACTATGTCCTTCTTAAGAACGAGCAGAGACACCAGACAAAACTAGACCCAAAATGTAAGGGACCATTTTTGGTAGTTAAAGTTATAGATGGTGACAGATACATGTTAAATTCGTTAGAGTCTATATAAATATTGTCATAAAACGAAATATTTCATCATCTTTAATGATGCTCTCTTGGCAGATTTTTTGCAGCTTGACAAAGAACCATTAAAGCGCGGCGACAAAGAAGTTGTCGCCGAGTGTAGTTCGGTGCGAGGTAGAAAAATGAAAATGAGCGAGAGTCAATCGTTATTTAAGTTACCTACCTAATGCATCGAAATTCACTGCGCTTTCAAAAATATGATTAGAATTGAAAATTAGACATACCAACGCTGAGCATACTCAGCATACTCAGTAATAGATAAGCCAGATTTAAGGGATGAAATAGGCATGAGTTAGGATATGAAAAACCTGGCTCTGAAGAATAGAGATCATTACATAACTGAACAATACCACAGTCACGTGTAGTTAAATTGGTCATTCGAGCCGGATGATAAAAAACTAAATAACATCATAGTCAACTGTATTCACATTGATTCTTCGAGCCGGATATTACATAACTGACCAACACCACAGTCAAGTGTGGTCACATTGGTCGTTCGAGTACAACATACAAGGCAACGTTTATGGTAAGTGTAAAAGTAAAGTGATAAATTGTTTAAATAATTTTCTTTAGCTTACCAATTCATGCTGTGAGTAGAGGCACATCACGATAAACCAAGGGATCAAAACTAAATGGCTCCAACGGGTTAAGCCAAAGATTAAATAACGAACAAATTCACTCAAACACCACAAAAAAAATGCTGTGGACAAAAACTCTTGAGTTGCTCAAAAAGCAATGAGAGATTTATGACAAGATCCAGCAGAGCATCACGAACAAGAATATGTTATCATTCGTTGATAAATTGGCAGCGGTATTTACTGTCAATCATCTAACGCTGATCCAAATCGGTGTCGTCGACCATGAATATGTAATGGGGAAAATACATACATAACATTAGGTCCTATAAAGAGTCCCTGATGAAGGTCAATATTGCTGACCACGCCATGGACAACGACCAAAAAGCATCCATCCAACCAAAGACATCCGAGGCACAACACAGGCAGCTGAAAATAATATTTTCCCAAAGAAGGTCGTGCCCAATGGATGTGATGGTATACCTTGTGGACAGAAGAGTTCTAAAAGTAAGGCAACACATGCAATAAGTGTAATTAATTAGCTCGTCTACTAGCTATAATTCAGCATAGGAGCTTATATGCAAGCGCTACGGCAATAAGCGCTAAATACTTGCTAATGCCGTCAACCAGCCAGTGGCCAGAGAACTGCTGAAGAACAATGATGAAGGCAGTCTGGAATATACGAGCAGCTAATTGCTCTTATATATGGATGTTCGCAAAAAACCTGGTATCTAAAGAAGTCGCACAACAGTTAAAACTGCGCCGAATCAAAAGGAAAGCGGAAATTCAAGGAATTTCTCAAAATGTGGCAATTCTTAAAAATAACGTTTTCCAAGGTTTAAGGCACTTGTTATGCAAAAACTTCAGAGAGCTCTAGAGACCAAGAAATTTGACATTAACGTCAATAAGCATTGAATGGGTTTCGAGCTAGCAGACCCACGTTGTAACGAGCCCGGTCAAATTGATGTTGTTATTGGCGTCGACTTACTTCCCCTAATAATGTTGGGAAAAGTGAAGATAAAACACTGCGACAAACCAATAAACTTGGATGGATTGTCTCCTCAATATAGCTGGATTATCAACCAACAAAGTAATAAGCGCATCACCAACGATGTGTCTGGACGTACAACATACAACATATGTGACGATTCCAAACATGCCGTATACGCACTCAACAACTAGCAGGTAGTGCAATAGAAATGGATACGAATGCATACAGACAAGAGGTGTGCAGACCCAAAAGATTGCAAATGTAATTTCCTTCAAAAGGCCTTTTGCTGTGTGTTAATAAAAATACATAATAGATGCCGAATGAACCTTTTCAGAAAAGTTTTCGAAATTTGGATTATAAATTATTAGGTTCCGTCCGTCCAGGGTCCGCGTTAGGGGAAGCCGTCGTTCGGAGCACAATGTAGATCAAATTGATAGGCATATTATGATGGGATATAACTAAGATATCCAAATTACAGGCCTTGTGGCTCAGCAATATATTAATCAGCAAAATGATTTTAGTAACGGCAGTGTGCCGGAGCAATGTGTGTTTATTCGTGAAACTCTTGAACAAGACTGTACTTAAAGTAAAACTAAAATGCAATCGAAAGCTAAAAGAGACAAAAGCTACAAACTACAGTTATTCTTAAGCTACAAGAATTCGATCGACACGCCGACTCAGCATAACTGTTAAACAAATCTACTTGCGCAACGTCAAGCATCATGTTACCAGTGATGACTTTGTAAGGGCATTGCGCTGAATGTACTTATTCTACAAAGTTATAGCGCGAGGGTTACTTGTTAACTACCCCCCACTAAGTTCGTGACCGACCTCGGTTACATTGTACTTATTGATGGTTTCCTGAAATATTTTTGATGCTTGTCTGCGCTGGTAGAGGTGATAGCTCACGAGGATGCAGCTGAGGGCGACGCCCAAAATTATACCGCTGATGAGCCAGTTAGCTTGGGATCCGGATGACTCCAGTTCCTCTTTCAACTCACTGATGACTTGTAAGTTGTGGTCGTTCATCCGATGGAGTTGCGGTAAGCTTAGCACTGGGTCATGGCTTATGATGTTGAGAAACGGAGATCCTGCTACGGCTGGACTCTTTTTTAACGTCTCACGTTGGTTAATGATTCTCGTCCCGTTGATTATAGCGGAGCGCTCTAAGGTGATGAGATACGTGCCATTGATGTTGATTTCTGGCCCTTCATCAGAGCTTACTTTCGCCGAGTTTTCATTGATGATGATTACGCCGTCGTCTACTTCGGTGATGGGTCTCAGGTTGCTGAGTTGAGACCGGCAGTTCGCCGTGCTTCCGGCATGTAGGGCTCGAGCGCACGTTTCGCCTTTTGCTCTCTTACAGACCGCGCCAAAATTGGTTGTAGTACAATCCGAGGTCGCCAGGATGTCACCGTCACAGTCACCTACGACGTTATCTTGGAGCTGTAGTATGATGTGGTGATGCGGTACGGGATAGACAGTTATCTTATTACAGACGGACTTGATGCTAGGATATGCAATTAGTACATGGACGATGTTTTCGGACTGGAGGACTTTTATGGAAGAAGCTTCCATCAGGCTAACTATGGGGACTTCTGGGGGGTGTTCATGAAGTAACGATTCCAAGTCATTGTGATTAAAAATTGTGGGATTTACAATGCCTGATTTAGCAAGAGTGATCGTGAGAATTAAATTTTGTATTTCTGTGGTAATCATTCTATTCCTTGCCAAGAGTGCCTCATACAAATGTGACGAGTCTACGAAGTCTGCTTTTCTAGCCTTTATAATTTCATTCACGGTAAAAGTTAATTGATTGATTTGTTTTTGTGTTTCAGAATTTATAACTATTTGCCTGTTATTCGAGTCAATCAGCTTTGATTCGGTTAGTCTAACCCTGCTGAAATCCGATGCGTCTGGCGTTCCTGCAATAACTTTTAATGCTTTGCCTAGGAAGTCTAAGCTCCTAGCCATTCTATGATGTATCTTTACCACGGACAATAAGCTTCTAATATTATCTATATCAACACTTAGAAGCTTTCGCATATGCGACTGCGGAAATAAATCGGACAATTTTGCGGTTTCATCTACTATGTTGGTCAATTCTGTCAGGTTGCTAGAATATCTAATAAAACTTTGTTGTTCCCAAATAAATACGTTTCCTCTAGTATGGGAATGTTATTTGAGCGCGAGTAATCGGTGATCCGGGAGTTCGCTACCACTAACAAGGATAAAAGCGTAAGCGTAAGCCTGTAAAGAGTAAGCAGTGCGAAAAATAAACTATTGTGCCTTAGTGCCTATCCTTAGTTACTATTTGAGGTTGTCTTTATGAACCACCCTCCCTTTAATGAGAACCGCGGTTCCCAAGTCTGCGTCTACCTTTTCTTCTGATCATAATAGCGTTAGTTTGTTTCCAAGTCTCTTGTTGTTTTTTAGAAACACCGTTTCGCGTACCTCAAACACTCTGTTCTGTCTGTCTGGATTGCATCTGTCGAGTACGGCTTGTTGTGCCTTTTGAATTCTTTTCTTGACAGATAGTCTAACTTCTGTTGCAGTGGCATGTATGATGTCAATCGGCTTTTGGTTTGTAACCGAATGGATTGACTTATTATATTCTACCGTTGCTCTCAATATCAGCTCAATAGTTTCGCTAGCTTTTCTATCTAACCTCAGGCTTCTGGCTATGTCCGCCAGGGTACTGTGGATCCGCTCTACTTGTCCGTTTAAACTGCTGTGAAGCGGTGGTGCATTTATAATGCCTATATTGTGATCATTTCTGAGTTGAATGCCGCTTCATTGTCACAATAGAGTGTTTTGATTTCAGGAAAAATGTTTATTAGCTGGATAATGGGTGTTTTTACATCTGTTGCTGCTCGAGACGGTAGTGGTTGTACGACGGCAAACTTTGAAAACTTGTCAATGCAAGTTAGAAATAGTTTTTTGTCGGTGGCAAAACTGTCGATGTGCAATATTTCGCCTGCGTATGAAGGGATTGGAGTGGCACCCAATTCCTGTTTTTGCGGGTGTCTATCGTATTTGGATTTTATGCAAACTTTGCAATTTGCAACGACTTCCTTGGCTAGGTTGGACATTTTGGGAAAGTAATAGTCACGAAGGACTTGTTTAATGTTTTCTTGTGCTGCTCTATGCGCTCGGTTATGTTCTGTCAATATTATTTCTATCTGTTCATTTCTATCAGAAATGTCGAGCACATAGTTCTTGCAGTGCCAAAACTTGGTTGCAGGAAAGCTTGAAACTAGAATATGCTGGAAGCTGGCTAGTGACGGAAAGTGGCAGTGAAAGGCATTTACTGCGCCAGTGTAAGGTCAGTGAAGCTGACCAAGTGGCGAATCTTTGGCCAAAAAGTATCTTTTTGCGTTGTAATGGGAAAACACTTCTTCTAAGATAATCAGGTTTTTGAAACAATTTACTGGTTTGTCGGTCGTTTCGACCGTGTAGGTCAGAGAGAGTTCGCTGTGAATCGTTGCAGCGTCCGATTGAGGTTCATTTTGTAAGGCGTTTATGTTTTGCCTAGAAAGGGCGTCAGCCACAAAGTTCTCTTTCATTGGTTTGTAAAGTACCGTCGCGTTGTGTTCGTCTATAAAGGCTTTCCACCTTTTGATCTTGGCGTTAGTATTTTTCTCGGAAATTGTGAATGTTAAAGGCTGATGGTCCGTGAAAATTCTTATATCTTGGGCACCATATAGGTAACGCCCATACGATGGCTAACAGTTCTCTCTCGTTGGTCGCGTAGTGTGTTTCGCTAGTTTTGGGTGTTCTTGAAATCATGGTTATTGGTCTGCCCCTTGCGAAAGGATAGCTCCAATGCCACTCATTGATGCATCCGTGGTTAGGTCGAATGATTGACCGAAATCTGGATACACGAGGCAGACATCTTCTGATGCCAGAATGTTGCGTAATTTTTGAAAGGCGTTACGTTGGGTTTCATTGAAGTTTACCCCAACTTTCCTGGACATGTGTTTACTAACTTTGCCGTCCAGGGTCCGCGTTAGGGGAAGCCGTCGTTCGGAGCACAATGTAGATCAAATTGATAGGCATATTATGATGGGATATAACTAAGATATCCAAATTACAGGCCTTGTGGCTCAGCAATATATTAATCAGCAAAATGATTTTAGTAACGGCAGTGTGCCGGAGCAATGTGTGTTTATTCGTGAAACTCTTGAACAAGACTGTACTTAAAGTAAAACTAAAATGCAATCGAAAGCTAAAAGAGACAAAAGCTACAAACTACAGTTATTCTTAAGCTACAAGAATTCGATCGACACGCCGACTCAGCATAACTGTTAAACAAATCTACTTGCGCAACGTCAAGCATCATGTTACCAGTGATGACTTTGTAAGGGCATTGCACTGACTCTGGCGCGTCAGCGGAATGCGCATGCGAGGGTAGTACTTATTCTACAAAGTTATAGCGCGAGGGTTACTTGTTAACTTATATACGCTCGGCTTACTTGATTTAATCATTGATTTCGATCTGCCTTTGCGGGCAGAATTGACCTTTAATTTGCCGAAGAGGGTGTTAAATTATCGAGGTAAACATAAGAATAAATATATTCTTAACCTTTATCGTTTATTACCTCTATCATTGCTACTATCATAAATAAAGCAAAGTATTCCTGGCTTTATTAAACGTTGGTCAAATGCTAAAGATCCATTTATCACCAAAGTTTTTTACATTTCGTACATCTTAGAATATTGTTCATTCATAAAGTCATCACAACATCTATTGCATTACGATCATTTTGAGTCGGTTAAGAAGCCGTTTCTACTTTGCTAAACTGGACTCGTTCTTATTAATTTTCCTTCGGTGATAACATAAGTGTATTTCATTAACTTCGAAAACTTATCAGCGATTCGTGTGTATCGTGCAGAGGTTCTTGTAAAACTAACTTAAACATAATTCTCTGATCATAACCTAAGCTATCGACTTCGGCAGCGATGCCGACGGCGTTCCCAATGGAATGCTGACCACGCGCCTCGTGACATTCCTCACTGGCTCGTCACGATGCATCAGCTTACATTCGCGTCAGCAACTTCTGTTGAGTGCTGCCACTTTGGTGCACACGCATACGTTTATCCTGATTAGACTACTTTGTGTTAACTCCTCCCTCAGCTAAGTGAAGGGCGTCCTCGGTCTTCTTAGAGTTTGATAGCAGGTTTCCCATGATTGCGTTCCTTTCGCGAAGTTTTACTCGTTGATGAATTTGGGACGCGTTTTGTTCAGGATGGTTATATCGTCAAATTACACCAGATATGTTTCAGAGATGGGCTTAGCCAAACCTGCGTAGCCTGTTATGATCACAGTTGTGTCATTGATGATAATGGCACCGTCGTCTATTACCATTACTTCCTCCTGATATCCGGGTCGAGTTTTGCATTGTGACAGCGTACCGGCCACTAGTTGTTGAGCGCAACTTGGTGAATTCAGCTTCTTGCAAAACGTAGTGCCCACCATCGCTTCACATTCTCCAACCGCAAAGATGTCTGCTCCGCAGTCTGCAACGATGTTGGTTTCCTCGAAGTCTAATTTCCTGCCGGAATGTTGTACGGGAAAAACTTGGATTTTTTTACATACTAACTATAGGGTATAGGGTACTTAATTAGGAAATACAAAATATCGTTACTTTGAGAAGCCTTAATAGTGGCTACTTCTTATAAGTTAGTTATGCTAATATTTGTAAACTGCTTAAATGTCATCTCTTGAACATCGATATTATTAAGCATCGCTGGACTGATCAAGTTGACTTTCGAAAGGGTTATAGCGAGAATTAAATTTTGTAAGTCTGATGTAATCGCTCTGTTTTTAGCCAGAACAGTTTCATATAAGTGGTCGATGTAGGTTTGGTCCGTTTTACTTATTGAATTAAGCAATATTGTCAGTTCGTTGAGTCGAGATTCATACTATGGTTTATTTTAAGCGTTTTAATTAGCGTCTCTATATGTCCGAGGTCTGTGTCCTTACATGTTGTTGTTTGAATAAGTCTATCATCTGTCTGGTTTCGCCCACGTAAGTCTCGTAGGATGTCACGTTTGTCGTGTGTCCTAGCTACAGTTACAGTGTAGTTCGTGAGTTTAACGGTTGCAGTTGAAAAGGTCATTAGAAGTGTCACTACTATTAATACTATCCTGAAATGAAAAAGTAATTTTAATTTTTGATTGCTTACTCTCTAAGATTGTCTTTATGGACCACCCTCCCTTTAATAAGAACTGTCGATCCAAGATCTGCCTCTACTATGCCTTCAACGCATAGTAGTATCAGCTTATTACCTAAGCGCTTGTTTGATTTCACCCATATCTTATCTCCTACTTTATACTCTTTGTTGGTTGTAGTTTTGTTTTCCTGCGTTAAAGTTTTAAGCTGTGCCTTTTGGAGCCTTTATGTTATCTTTATTTTTGTTTCTACATTGTTTGAGTGAATGATATCGATTGGTTTCATTTGGGTTACCGAATGAATAAATCTATTGAATTCTATTGTGAAAAGAAGAATCAGATAGACGGTTTCGCTTATTTGCTTATCTAATTTCATACAGCGCGCAATTTCTGCTAAGGTGCTGTGAAATCGTTCAACTTGACCGTTCCAGACACTGTGGGAAGGAGGTGCATTTGCAATTTGAATATTAAAGTTTGACAAAATGGACTTAACTGTTTTTGAATTTAGAGACCTTTCATTATCGCAATAAATGGTATGAATATTGGGAAAGAGATTTACAAGTTGTAGAAGAGGGGTTTTTTATCAACGATAGCTCTTGAGCAAATTGGCTGGGTCACGGCGAATTTGGAGAATTTATCGACACATGTCAGAAAGTATTTTTGGTCTGTGAAAAATACTTCGACATGTAAACGCTCACCTACAAAGGTGGGAATGGGTGTTATGTATAACATCTGTTTTTTTGGATGTCGTTTATATTTGGCCCTAGAGCATGTTCTACAATTTGCAACAACTTCCGCTGCAAGTTTTGTTATGTTAGGAAATAAATAGTCGCACATTATTTGCTTAACATCTTCCTGTGCCGCTCGGTGAGCTCTCTCGTGTTCACGTCAGTTTTAATATCCGCCACTAGATACTTAGAGTATCGAAAAGTAGTTGACGGAAAAAGTTCAATCAGGCTGTGTTGAATAAAGGCAAGGATTGGCAACTCGCAGTGAATTCCATTGACAACTCCTGTGTTTACTACATCTTGCAATGTTCGCAGAAGAGTGCCACGGTCTGAGATTCCTATGACGTGTCTTGTTTTGTTCTGAAACAATAAGAACTTTAAGGAAGGGGAATCAGATTGTTCGATGATTATCTGATTCCTAAAGCAGTTTACTGGTTTGTCGGTGGTCTCGAAAGTGTAGGTAAGAGATTCTTCGCTATGGATCATAGCGAGGTCCGAACAGTGAGACTCCGAGTCCAAAGCATTCACGTTTTGTTGTGACAATGCATCTGCTACGTAATTCTTCTTGCCAGGTTTGTACGTGAGTTTGGCGTTAGGTTAATCGATAAACGCTTTCCAGCGCTTTATTTTGGCGTTTGTATTGCGATCAGATACCGCAAAGGTTAAAGGCCGATAATTAGTAAATATGTCTAGGTCTCTAACTCCGTACAGGTAATTCCGGAGATTCTTGAGTGCCCAAACTATTGCCAGTAGTTCTCGCTCGTTTGTAGCGAAATCTGCCTCTTTATCCCGCAATGTTCTTGAAATCATTGTAATCAATTTTGACCTTTCTTGACTAATTAGCGCTTACCTTACCGTTGTCTCCTTTCAAGAGTTCGGTTAACGGTTTTGCTATCGCTGTGTAATTCCTTATGAAACACCGGTAATAACTGGATAACCCTAGGAACGACGTAAGATCAGGCAAGGTTGAAGGTGGCTAGAAGTTTTAAATTGCCTGTACTATCTATCTAATTACGACAAAACCCAAATATTCCACGGTTTTCTTAAAAAACTTGGACTTTTCTTGAGATACTCTCATGCCAGCTTCGTAAAGGCTTTTTAAGACCCAGTCAATGTGTTTGACGTGATCCTCTTTATTTTCAGAGAAAATTATTACGTGCTTAACGTAGACGTAACAAGTTGTCCCTATTTGTTGTCTCAATACATCGTTTATGGCCAATTGGAATGTGCTTCGAGCGTTTTTCAGGACAAACAGGCAGAATTCACATTTGCCGTTATTCACAGGGAAAGCAGTTTTTTGCTCTGTCCTTTTCTGCCAATTCAATTTGATGGAACCCCGACTTTAGGTCTAATGTAGTGAAGAATTGGGCTTTACCCATGTTCGACAGTATTGTCGAGATGGCGGGTGTAGGGTATTTGTCATTCACAGTTTTTATACCGTGATCCCATTGAAAATGGGATATCAGGGTATAATGGTTTTGTGCACATGTATGTAACAGGCAGAAGGAAACGTGGCAGACTCCATAAAGTATATATAATCTTGATCAGGACGACAAGCCGAGTCGATTGAGCCCTGTCCATCTGTCTGTCCGTCCGTCTGTTCGTATGTGTGAACGCGTGGATCTCAACATCTATAAGAGCTAGAGACTTGAAATTTTTTTGTAGGTCCGTGTATAGTACGCTCATACCAAGTCTATTTTAAATATTCGATAACTATTCCCATTTAATTGTTATCGAATAAAAACATCTTGAGAGCTAGAGATTAATTTTATGTATATTTTATGCAATTTTGATTTTTGTTAGATTTTGGATACCGGCTCCAAATTCCCAAAAATTCTTAAAATTTAAGTTTAGTTGGAACTAGGGCCATTATGTGAAGGCGTTTGCATCTCAACCAAGCCAATAGGATATGTAGATCATATGCTGAAAATTTCATTAAAATCCATTAAGTAAAACAGAAGTTATTAAACAAAACGTTTGGCCAATTTGCAAAAGCATATGTCAGCAGCGCCACGCGCACGCATTTTTCCTATGCGTGTGCACACATACATTCAAATGCGTGTATTCTTTTCTATTTCAAGAATCGAAATTGCTATTGAATTGTGCTGAATTATTAGCTGCTACTTAACTTCAAATTTGCAACTTTTCTTGCAAGAGGTGCAGTGGCTGCATTGGTAGAGGCGGCGCTCGTTAGCGTTTAGTCTCGGGTTCAATCCTCGCGGCGACGAGACTTTTTTTATTGTTTTTTTTTTTTATTTTAAATTATGAAGTGGCGGTGTTGGTAGATTTGGTGCACGTTGCGCAAACTGTCCGGGTTCGAAGCCTGGTTGTCGTTTGTCAATGTCGTTTTTTATTTATTTTCTTTTTTTTTTTGAATACACCATTTGAAGTCACCCATTGGGTAAAATTTTGAGTAAACTGGCTCGTTATCCGTTCGGATAGTGGCCACAGTGTTGATATTGTAGGGGAGAGACTCGTTTGGGTCTGTAAACGCTTTTGACCTTTTATTGATCATTGCCTTGAAAGGTTCTCTCATGACTGTCGGAACGTCAGCATCGTCAACTTAGGTAAAGTTAACTTGCGGGCATGCTTTGAATATAATTGGCTGTGTGCCGCCATTGTACTTAATCGTAGTGGTATTTAAGTCGACATGTGCATTGATTTGTATGAGAAAATCTAGTCCCACTATACCATCGAAATCACTTAATGTTGGAAGCAAGAAAAAGTAAGTTGTTTTATTGAACAATTTAATCGGACATTTTGTAAAATTTTGTAAAATTACACAAGTCGTCGGATACATCGTCGTCAGCAGCTTGGCAATTCTCTTCAGCCAAGGACGCGGATGGCGTTGCGAAAATGATTATTTATTGCAAACCTCAGCTTCCTGAGCTAGCGCTAAAGCTAAAGCGCCTCGTCACATTCCTCACTGACTCATCACGATGCATCAGCTTACATTCGCGTCAGCGACTTCTGTTGAGTGCTGCGACTTTAGTGCACATGCATACGGTTAGCCTGATTAGACTACTTTGTGTTAACTTATATATAATATTGGCGGTGATCACTTTTGTACTATCTCATTATTCTTTTGAGTACGCGTTTTTATACCCAGACTTATGCATAAATTTATGCCTTGAATCTAGTTTGTCTACCGCTGAACATGTAACAAGATGGCCACCCATGACGCTTGACATATCTAGCTGCCATTTGCGTCGCTGTTGTGGAGTATTCATCTTTTCTTGGCTAAATCAAAAGTTTCAACCGGTTCCATGTGACCTAGGTTCAACTATTGAAGCAAGCAATGAGTACTTCTATTCTACTGGGCTTGTTAATATATGTGTCTGCTAACCAATTCAATCCTTGTTAACATTCATATCAATTTTCTTTCTCAGTAGAACTCTTTAAAGTTTTGGCATAGCAGTGCTAGGTTTAATTATTATGCAAGTCCTATTTATTTTGTGTCTATTATTATTTTGTGAAATTCCTTGAACTAGCGTTCCTTTTCATTCGGCCCAGTTTAAGTTGTGTTTTCAAATATATGACCCCTTTGGTACTCGTAGTGAATCATCGCAACAGACCCTGAGCGAATAGAACATCAGTTTCATTACCAAATTGCCCTTTTTCTTTGATGATGAAAATGCATTCTGTTGCAGTACCCAAGAACTTGCGGATACTGCCTTCATCAGTTCCATTTCCACTAGCTGGTTGACGGCGTTAGCAAATATTTTCCGCTTATTTTCGGAGCGCTTGCATATAAGTTCCCACGCTATATTGTAGCTAGCAGACGATTCAAATAATAAGTCGCCTATGACCATTTTGGCTTCTCCGTTGAGGCATGATTTCAGCTTTCTTGAGTCGCTGATATCTTTCCTGTTGTGAATTACCTCGGAAAATAGTTTGAAGTACGTTGGCCATTCTTTTAGACTTCCATTAAAGTGAGGAAGATCCACTTTCGGTAGCTCTGGAACGTCTTCTTTTATATTTTGCAAGTCACCTACTCTTCTGCTTAGTTTTCTTGTGAGCATACTTACATTGCATTCTAGCTCATCTTAGTCCGTGAGGGTTGCCTGGACTTTGTTCCACAAGAAAATCAACATTCTTTATTGTCAAGGATTTCTTTCCTGGCTGCTGAGCTCAAGATTAGCATACACTTCTTGCATGTATTGCCTTACTTTTAGAGCTCTTCTGTCCACAAGGTCTACCATAACATCCATTGGGCACGAGCTTTTTTGGGGAAAATATTATTTTCTGCTGCCTGTGTTGTGCCTTGAATGTCTTTAATTGGATAGGTGCTATTTGGTCGGTGTCCACGGCGTAGTCAGCAATATCGACCGTCATCAGGGACTTTTTAATTTAATATAATCATGGTCGACGACACTAATTTTGATCAGCATTACGTGATTGGCAATCAATTCAGTTGCGATCTGGATTTCGCGATGGTCTGATGGATGTTGTCAAAAATATCTGTTATATTTTTTAGTAACTCAAGAGTATTTACCGACAATATCTTTTTTTTGTGTTGTATGTATTTTTTTTTTTTTCTGTTAATTTACTCCTTGGCATGATCTGTAGATATTTTTATTTTTATTGTCTGGTTGATAGTTTCTTGCCTCTAGTCACAGATTGGATTGGTAAGCCAATGAGCAATTTTTAAAGAGATTAGCACTTAACCTTGTTGGTTGGATTGAAGGACTATGTATGTTGTCTGTTCATGCCTGAACAATTAAGTAACATTGATTTTTTAAAGAAGTCGTCATTTTATCAATATTAGGAACATTGATTTTTTAAAAAAGTCTTAATTTTATCACATATTCTTCTAAATTCTCTCATGACATAATTAAAACTGCTTTCAAATCATTTTCGGAATATCATTAAAAGCGTTCATAGTTTGTTGAGTCCGTCAAAATGTCCTCAAGGTATTAGTGTTTTTCCATTGATTGATAGTGTTTTTCTTTGTTTGTCTCTTTCTTTTCAATATTATTACTTAGTTGGTTTTATTATTATTTGCAATATACTATATACATTGAGCTAATAACTTATTTATGTGTCCATTAATTCCGTTCTCTTTCCTAATAGTTTCAATAATATAATTGAACTTATTTAGCAATAGCGCATAATATTTTTATAATATGGCTATATATGTTTTACTTGAAATCTTATACTTGACTGTAAACAAAAAAACTTGCATCAATGCATTTCATGGTCTTTGTTATGTTTATCGGCTGTTTGCTTGGGGTACTGCAATGCCTTGCTTGTAATGAAAATGAAACACTACAGATGATAAAGTTATATCGATTACAATAAGCCATCGTTTACAAAACGTGCAATGCAAAATTTAATAAATTTACTTTGCCGAAAATTACAAACTGACATATTTTATATCTTAATAAATAATACTATAGGTTCCATGTTTTTTTGAAACGCGTAAAATCGCAGTAGCATTTTACGTCTTGTAAATTAGAGTTTTACGAAACCTTTTGAAATTTCGCCTTTATGTCGCTATATATATAATTTGCGGTTTTCTCATAATTTTTTAGTTTGATTTTGGGATGGTCTAATCTGTGAAGATATTGAAAAATGATATTCCGTTGTCAATTAAAATGTTCGATATTCGACTGTATTACCTAATGATATCTTGAAATGAGGGCTGCAAAAACATATGTAAGTGGTTATGGGAAGTATCGATATTCCTTGCATAAAAAAATCGATGGCGGTGTCGATGATTCTCCAGCTTTACTTTCTAATTTAATCATCAGACAGGCTAGTATACTAATATTTGGCTTAATGCTAATAGTTTAATTATAGTTTTATTAAGCAGCACCATTGGTCACTTTCGATTTTGTGTTAAGTTCTTTCAACACTGCTTTTGTCGAGTTTATACTGTATAAAGTATTAAAAAATAACCTCAAAAACTATATTTTAATGATTTACTTTTTTTCACTTATCCATGTGGCAGAACTTTTTCGCTGTGTCGATCAAAAATAGCAGTATCGGTATGATTTCAGAATTAAAAATTGAGTTGAATACGCTAATAAACCTGGTATGCACTTAATTAATTTTTAATTTTTATTTCCTCATTTTAAATTAATGTAATGTAAATTCATATGACTTACACGGTCAACAGGAATACGATACGGCAAAGCTACAAGCCATAATTAAGCAGACTACACTGAAACAGCACACGGATTTTGAAGATCACTATGATTATCTCACCAAGCTGCAAATGGAAAATAGGAAACTTAAGCATCGGTTCGCCGTTATCAAGAAAGTTAGTACTTCTGTTTAATATATCATTTATACTAATATATGTTATTTATAGTCAATAACAGAAGAACAAGAAACTAATGGTAAAATGCACAACGATGATAATCTCTCTATTACGGAACATTTGGAAAAAGTATTTACATCTGCAATTGCCAATGCATATCCTTGCTTCTGTAACGTTCGAGCTATTATTGCCGCTGTAAATGTGTCGTCACCATTCGGAGACTACCAGTGCAATAACGCTATGGGACTATCCAAGAAAATGAAGATAGAGGGGATTATTAAAGCTGCGCGAGATATTGCTGTGGATATTCAAAAGTGCATTCCAGAATCTCCAATAATAGAGAAGCTAGAAGTTTCAAGTGCTGGTTTCATCAACATTTTTCTCAGCAAGTACATTAAAGTATTTTTTCAAATATATATATATACTTATATATATATATATGTTATATGTATATTTTCTCTAGGAAGTTTGCTGTGCGCTCTTTAACTAATATGTTGCGGGATGGCGTTAGACCGCCAAGAGTGTTAAAACAACGCGTATTAGTTGATTTCTCCTCTCCAAACATAGCAAAGCAGATGCATGTTGGCCATTTACGATCCACTATAATTGGCGAGTCAATCTGTAGGCTTCTTGAATTTCTACAACATGATGTTATTCGCATTAATCATCTTGGAGATTGGGGGACGCAGTTTGGTATGCTAATAGCGCATCTAGAAGATTGCTTTCCAAATTTTATAAACGAGAGCCCACCAATTGGAGATCTTCAGGAATTTTACAAAGAATCTAAGAAACGGTAACTAGTATTTTTAACAATTAATATTAGCAATTTTCTAAGCATTAGACCATCTTGTGATATATTTAACTAAAAATGTTAAGCATTCACCTCAATTTAAAAATGTAAATTATAATAGTAAGATAGTTTAAAGTTTTTCAATGCTTACATATCCACATTTTTATTTGGATACTTCGAACATAATTCTTAAAGTAAGAGAAACTTAAGCCTCTTATTGACATGTTCAATGTTCTCACTTAAACGGTCTGTATTATCTTTTCAACTTTATACATGCTTAAGATCATAGTCTTGTTTTGTTAGTGAAATATTTGGCTCTTTTATCTACAAATTTGAAGACATTTGATTAGATACAATGGCAAAGAGTAAAAAGTCACATGCTAAAGTTTTGCACTCGCAATGCAAACCCTATTTACTTTCGTTTCATAGCATTTTTACCGTTAAGGCTTATCGGTTTTCGTTTAAATCTGTAAGCTTTGATCATTTTAAGTCAATTTGCAAAATAATTATGATGGATGATGAAAAGAAAAAGAAAATAATCGAATTATTGATAGGGAGCGAATCCGTTAGGAAAGGGGCTAATAAATTTGGTGTTAGCCATATAACTGTGCAGCGTTTAAATAAAAAACAGTTCAGAAAACATTAAAATCAATAAAGGAGGGCGACCGCGAGTTTTAAGCGAATGTGACACGCGCCCCGTGGCTAACTTAGTTACAAGCAATCGCGACTTTACGCCAATAAAAGCGGCGAATGTGTTAAATTTATATGCCAGTGAGTGGACAGTCCGTCGCAGTCTCGGCAGATTGGGCCTTAAGGCCAAAGAAAGAAAAAAAAACATTTCTAGCTAAAAGGCACTGCATGAAAATTTAACTTTAGCTGATTTGAATGCCGTAAGTTACAAATAAAAAGTTTAAACAATGCTAAAAAATTTTTCAAAGCTATTTGGTCAGACTAAACTAAAATTAATCGTTTTGAGTCAGACGGGCGGTCGTGGTATTGGACTAGGAATCCCACAGTCCAATCGGCAAATACAGTGTGGCAAACCGTAAAGCACGGTGGCGGGTCCATAATGGTTTGGGGCTGTATTTGTAAAAATGGAATTGGGCCCTTAGTGTTAATCGATGGGATAATACTTAAGGAGCAACACCTAAAAATTCTACAAATGGGTCTTGCTGTTGAAAAATGCATTTTTCAGCAAGACAATGACCCAAAGCACACATCCCATTTGGCGAAAAATTGGTTATTGAACCAAAAGTTTCAAACTATGAAGTGGCCACCGCAATCCCCAGACATGAATCACATAGATAACCTATGGAGCCATGTGAAATCGCAGCTTGTGAAATATGCGGCCCCTCCAAATGGAATGATGGGGTTGTGGGAGAGAACGAAGTGCGTGTGATACTCGATTCCACCTGAAATGGTGCGACGCTACACGCAAAGTATGCAAAGCCACATAAACAAACAACCTAAAAAAATCAAAAGGGCTGTGGACTCGTTATTAAAACCAATGTTGAATATTTGTTGAAAAATGTTTGCAGTGCAAAACTGTAACTTGTGTCTTTTTTTTACTCTTTGCCATTGTAAATTTGTAGATAAAAGAGCCAAATATTTCACTAACAAAACAAGACTATGGTCTTAAGCATGCATAAAGCAGAAGAGATAATACAGACCGTTGAAGTGAGAACATGTGTTACAATTTTGCTCGTCAGTACATAACATAATTTAAGAGCAGTTATTCAGATTTCTGTTATCCGAAATGCCGAAATGACACTGTACATAACCTTTATGCAATATACACTCTGTTTAAACGTTTTGGCATCAAGATTCTCGTTAAGCATACGTTATTTTGATTTTATATATTTATAAAATGTGAATGAAAACCGAAAACTTATCAACTATGTGATGCAAATAAAGCAGTATAGGTTTATTGAAGATTGTAGCATATAAAACACATTGAGGGTACGCGACGTTTATCTGGATTGTCGTTGCAGGCCATGCGCTGTATTCGCCCAAATGGCTGTCGAAAGAAGGAAGGGGAACTACAGTTCTATGCGCTGTTAACATATGGAGAAATCGAATGTAGACATATACTTACTTACCTTAAAGCTTGATGTCAGGTGACAACGGGTCAGGAATAGCGTGTTCAGCAATTGTCTTTAGATTTTAATGTGACCTACTTTGCCCACCCTGACCATTTGTATTGTTTTTAGCTATCCATTTTCCCAAAATGGGTTCTATAGCATTCCTATATGGCTACTTCGTACACTCTTAAAATTATAAATCTTATTAAGAACAATCTCAACTGACACTTTATTCACATATATTCCATGAGGTCGAGAAGCTCATTAAATGTTCCTTAATATGCCCTCTCAATCCTTAAACATCAAAATATGTATATATAATGGTATTAATTACAAAAGTTTTTCGATACATACAGCAATGAGACTTGTAAGTAAAAAGCTTTTCACTCTGCTTTGCGTTGCTCTCCCAACAGATGGGGAAACGAAAGACGGGATTGGTATCATTGGAGTTAGAGTTTACAAATCTTTCTTTCTTTCCTTTATATTTAAAATAAAGCCAGAGCCACTACAATTACCTATGATAAATATTTTCATTGTCTAGTTCTTATATTTTTATTTATATAGCTAAATTGTATATATATTAATCCCTTTTAATGTATCGTTTATTTTCAGCTTTGATTCTGATGACAATTTCAAAAAGCGAGCCTACAACCGAGTTGTTACTCTACAAAAGGGAAAAACAGAATCAATAAAAGCTTGGCAACATATATGCGATGTTTCACGAAAAGAATTTCAGCAAATTTATGATCGCTTAGACGTGACAATTCATGAACGTGGCGAATCATTTTATCAGTCACGCATGTTGAAAGTAGTTGAATTTCTGCGAGTTAAGGGTTTGCTCGAATTCGATGATGGTCGCGAAATAATGTGGCCCGATGATAGTAAGAGTGGAATTCCATTGACAATTATAAAATCCGATGGTGGTTTTACATACGATACCTCTGATATGGCAGCAATTAGACATCGAGTTGAAGAAGACCTTGCCACTTGGATAATTTATGTTGTGGATTCTGGACAAAGCACCCACTTTAATGCAATCTTCAAGGCTGCGAAGCGATGTGGCATTTTGAATTCGAACGTTCATCGGGTTGATCACGTACAATTTGGACTGGTTCTAGGCGAGGATGGCAAGAAATTTAAGACACGATCGGGTGATACTGTAAAACTAGCTGACTTACTGGACGAGGGTATGAAATATTCTTTGAAGCAGTTACAAGAGAGGGGTCGTGATCAAATATTAACGCCTGAAGAACTGGTTGAGGCTCAAGAAGCAGTGGCATATGGTTGTATAAAGTATACGGATTTGTCCCATAACCGTATCAGCGATTATATATTTTCTTTTGATAAAATGCTTGATGATCGTGGAAATACTGCGGTATATTTACTGTACACGTACACTCGCATTTGCTCTATTGCTCGCAACTCCGGTGATGATTTTAGCAACTTGGGAGCAATTTTAGATACATATAACATAAAACTGGATCATAAGAAAGAGTGGAAGCTTGCTAAAACACTGCTCAAATTACATGACGTATTAATACAGTGCGCAAGGGGCTTATTTCTACACTACCTTTGCGAGTTTTGTTATGAAGTTTGCGTAGTATTTACCGAATTCTATGACGATTGTTATTGCATTGAAAAAAATAAGTCTGGCCAAATTATTAGTGTGAACCATAGTAGAATATTATTGTGTGAGGCAACCGCAGTCGTGTTACGGAAATGTTTCCATATATTAGGTTTAAAACCTGTAAGCAAAATGTAATACTAAAACATAGCAATTAAATAATACTGTCTGACAAATATAAAAACGATTTATTCACTAAAAAGAAAACAAAAATACAATTATTGCTCGAAAATGTATCTATACTAGGTATCTATTACGTTAATTAGCTAGCCCATATATAAATCTTTTATGTGTTTATTAGAATCCTCACTGCGAAGTCCGTAAAATCGTAGACCCAAAATATTGAGATTTCGAAATGACCGTCATATAATGAAATTATTTTGGATGCCAGAATATTTGAGCCATAAATTACATTCGTACATGACCAAAGTATGTTTGATACTTCGAATATAATTTTTTAAGTATGAGAAAATTACGGCTATTTTTGACAGTACATTGTTGTTTAGTGGTCGTATATATACTTTAAGTTTTTAAAGCCTTAAAAAGATATTTATATAATATTATTTATGTGCAGTTATTCAGATTTATGCTTTTATCTAAAATACCGAAATAGCACTGTACCCTTTATGCAATATGCACTCTATTTCAACGCTTTGGCATCGAGATTCGCGTTATGCATGTGACACTTTGGTATATATATTAATACATATATATATATACATATATATATAAATGATAATTATAATATATAATAAAGGTATTATTTTTAAAATGTAAAGGGAAACCGAAAAACGATATGATGCTTAATAGCGTGGTTTATTCAAGGTCGTCCATAGTGGTTACGCGGATGCTTTCCTGGATGGAAAGGAAAGAAGCAAGGGGAACTACTACATGCGCTGTTAACATAGGGAGAAAGGTAATGCAGCGAAATACCTTCAAGCATAGTGTCGGATGACAAGTCAGGGATGGCTTGACACGCGAGTGTCGGCTATAGATTTTAAGGTGACCTACTTTTTCCACCCTGACCATGATCGTTTACAACGTTTTGTTTTGTTTTTAGCTATTCATTTTCACAAAATGAGTTCTATAGCATTCTTATATGGCTACATCGTATGCTCTTAATAATCCCTACTGACAATTTATAATTACAAAGAGTTTATTCACATATATTCCATAAGTTCCGCACGCTCATTAAATTTTCATTAATATGCCCTCTCAATCCTTAAACATCAAAATATGTATATAAATTGAGTAAAGTGTTATGACTTCGCATTCATATGTAGAATACTCTACATTGCTTCGAGTATTATTAATATGTAATTAAACATACTACAAAGTATCAGTTGACAATTAAAAAATTTCTATTCTTCGAATAGAAAAGAACGCGCATATTATCTGCATATTCTTTAAACATATTTCTAATTTTAGTAAAAATTATAATTCAATTAAAAGAACTTAGGTCGGTTTCCAAAATACAACAAAAATCAAACTTGTACAGTTAATTGCGCGTGGATATGTTGGCACCTTTTGCCACGCAAGATTATTTTTTTTGCCAACGTCTCCTAAAGACCTAATTTTGTTGCTTAAAAGCAGCCGATTTGCAGTCACTAATCAGTTATTCTAATTTTAAAACAGGTGACCGCTGCTTACTGCTTGTTGGTTTGTGTGTGCTGTTTTTTTATACCCTGATCCCATTGAAAATGGGTTAATGGTTTTGTGCAAATGTATGTAACATGCAGAAGGAGGCGTGGCATACCCTATAAGGTATATATATTCTTGATCAAGACGACAAGCCGAGTCGATTGAGCCATGTCCGTCCGTCTGTCCGTATGTGTGGACGCGCGGATCTCAGCATCTATAAGAGCTAGAGACTTTTTTTGTAGGTCCGTGTATAGCACGCGCAGGTCAAGTTTGTTTTAAATATTCGATAACTATTCCCATTTAATTGTTATCGAATAAAAACATGATTGAATGCAGTTAATAAATTATATCTCGGACGTCTTAAGAGCTAGAGCTAAATTTTGTATTTAGATTTATGTATATTTTATGCAATTTTGGTTTTGGTTGGATTTTGGATACTGCATCCAAATTTCCCCAAATTCTTAAAATTTAAGTTCAGTTGGAACTAGGGCCATTATGTGAAGGCGTTTGCATCTCAACCAAGCCAATAGGATATGTAGATCATATTAAAAAGAACAGAAGTTATTAAACAAAATGTTTGGCCAATTTGCAAAAGCACATGTCAGCAGCGCCACGCGCACGCATTTTTCCTTTGCGTGTGTACACATATATTCAAATGCGTGTATTCTTTTCTATTCGAAGAATCGAAATTGCGATTGAATTGTGCTGAATTATTAGCTGCTACTTAATTTCAAATTTACAACTCTTTTCGCAAGCAGTGAAGTTGCTGCGCTGGTAGAGGCGGCGCTCGTTAGCGTGTAGTCTCGGGTTCCTTCCTCGCGGCGACGAGACATGTTTTTATGTTTTATTTTTTTTTTTATTAATTATGACGTGGCGGTGTTGGTAGAGTTGGTGCATGTTGCGCAAACAATCCGGGTTCGAATCATGGTCTCGTAATGTCGTTTCTTTTATTTGTTTTTTTTTTTTTTTTTTTTGAATACTCGATACAAACTGCGGAAAATATTAAAAAACTCAAACAGGACTGGGATCAGGCTATCTCCTAGTCGGGCACCCCGACTAGAGCTTTCTTACTTGGTTTGTTTGGTTTGTTTGTTTTTGAAAAAATAAATATATATTATTAAATATATTCTTAAATTAATAATATGGGACTTGCGAAAGGTGAACCAGTTAGTCTAAATATGTTGCACTTTAGTAGTTCGGCATTTTTCTCACACTAAATCTCGTTCAATTGAACTTAATCTATATTGCCTTTTGTGAACTGTTTTCGTTGGATCTGCTAGTCCAATTTTCATTTCAATAACATTGACTTTACTAGAGGGGATACCTTTCATAAACGAATTTCAGTATTATAATATAATATAAATAAATGTAGTTATATTTTATCTTGTCCATTTAGTTCATTATCAACATTGGATGACTCATCACTTGTACAAAAATTTTCTTCGCTCTTGATATCTTAATTTCTTTGAAAAAAGACGACAATGATGAAACGACAATATCAAAACCCTGATGTATATTCTCTCGACCAATAACATCGCTTTGCTTCTTACATTAAACAAAACCTCAATACAATTACCATTAATTTTTACATTACTTAATATTTTAACTGTACTACATATGCCATTGCAGCCTATGTGCTTTTAGCATAACAATATTTTTAAATCTTTTACCAGAAAATTTTACACGTAGCCAGCAACTCAAGAGCCTCGGACACCGCAATTTCCTAGTTTTCAATGTGATGCAATTTTTCCGTCAGTTCTTTAACCATGCGACTTGCATGGACTTCAATACACTAGCCGTCCATTGGTCGATTTGACAACATATTTAGAAACATGGCAGCTGAAGTTTGTATTGTATCAAAGCGTTCATAATATCATTGTGTCATATTTGAGAAAGCCACTGTGAAGCTCTTCCTTCTAATGCTGAACTTAGAGCGTTGACAAACGCACTTCCTTATAATGCGTTTTCTTACAAAATAATTTCCACAGAATTACACCGCGATGCAGCGTTGGCACCTGCAGTGTCCGGATTGAATTTGAAGCGATCGGCTTTGTCCAGCATCAGACGATGTTGCTTGCTTCAATCAAATTATTTATATATATATTTATATATATATATATATATATATATATATATATATATATATATATATATATATATATATATATATATATATGTATATATATATATTTATAGCATTTTTGTAGCTAGACAAAGAACCGTTACAAAAATGCTACCAAAAGAGCATCATAAAAGATATAGCAATATTTCGTATTATTGCGAAACTACAACACAGCAACGCCATCGTTGCTGATATAAATACTTAAGCATGCGATGACGCGACATACATATAAGTTAACGAGTGCCAATCGCACATTACAGCTTGACACTTTATTGAAAACCTAAGCAAGGGTCAGCAATTGCGCGTATAGTGCTGACACAACTGAATGTGGCTGGTCAACGTCCTGATCGCAACGGTCAGCGTCGGTAACATTTTACCTTGCGTGTGTTGCAAGAGCAGCGTTATTGTTTGCGCTAAGTCGGCATGATGACTGTTGTATTCTCTTTAATGAAATAGCTTCTAGCCGCTTTGGGTTCTAGACTTAAGTTTAGTCTCGTACTAAACACTTATTACACTTATTACAGATTGCAAATAAAAACACCAGTTAAAAAAATAAGCTGCACTTTAACGCTATGATAGCTAGATAAGACGACACATATGCTGATAGAACACTTCTACGGTTCCTCAGACAGGACCTAGAGACAGTTAAGCAAAATAATGACTCGCTAATAGAATTCTAAGATAGCCTTCAGCGAAAGCTCACACTGGTCACCAACAAGGTCGTAGCATCGTACGACGTAGACGTATGTGCCTCAGGGAGTCAAAGCCATGGCAAGTCGCCCATGGACGCTGACCCTTCAGGGTCAAAGTTTAGGCAGCAGACAGGTTACAATAAAAATCAGTTCAGTAACGAGCGGGTCCAAAACGAACAAGGCAAAAAAATGCAGAATTCATCTGAAAGGGTTTCAGGTCAGAGGCGCCAGCGGGTGAATAATACTGTGCAAAGAGAGCTCACCCAAGAGGGTGAATACGATAAGTTAGCTCACGAACAGAGTGCAGAGATTGACGACGAATCTGAGTCTTCCGCCTACCGTTCATCGAACGACGGTTGGCTGGGAGAAGACTAAAGTTTCTTATCGACATCCATAAAGGATGTAATGCCGGTAAAATCCCCATTCACCATTAGTTCCATTCTTAAATACATTATTACATAATTTGAGTTTACTTAATTTTAATAGTTTTTTAGATAAACATTATTGTAAGTTTTAAATTTTTTTTATCGTGTAGAAAGAAAAAATTTTGTTTAATCGTGAAGAAAAAAAATTCTTTTTATTTAGAGTGGTTGATCAGATCAATTCCGTTAAAACTTCGTTTTTTAAGTATTTATCTTTTTTATCCTATCTTTATGAACCTTTTGTTCCGTATTTCTACTATTCTTTATGATTACATTATTATTTTTTTCTACTAATGACCTCAAAAGGTCCTATATAAGATGGTTCTAGTTTATGACCTGTTTCTTTTTTTTTTTGTAAACTTGGTCTCTTATTTCTATTTTAAAATCGAATACTTTCTTATCTTTTATTTCTTTTTGTTTAATTTTATATTCTTCCATTTCTTTAGAATAATCTTCTATGTTAAATAAGGGTTCTATACTATTTGTGCCGTTTAATTGTATTGGTAAGTTATTTTGTCTTCCAAATGATAGTTCAAATGGACAATAGTTATGAGTTACGGATGGTGTTGTGTTACAACATTACACGAAATACTGTAAGCATACGTCGTAATCAGTTTTATCTATTGATATATATGAACGAATGTACTCATTGAATGTCCTATGACTTCTTTCAATGGTTCCTAAAGTCTGGTGATGGTGTGCTGTAGATGTTATGTTGTCTATTTTTTAATATTTGTACAAGTCATTTATAATGGAATTTTTATATTCTGTTCCCATGTCCGTAATAAATGTCACCATTGGACCGTCTTTTAGAATAAAAGATTCAAATAGGGCTTTTGCGACAGTTGTTGAGCTTTTGTTTGAAACCGGAATCGCTATTAGGTACTTTGTCAAATCACATATTAAAGTGACTGCATATTCATTTCCATTTTCCGAACGTGGTATTGGGCCAATTGTGTCTACTATCACTCTGTCAAAAGCATATTTTGGTGTTTCAGTTAGTATCATTTTTGCTAGAGTTTTTGTTATGCCTGTAGGACCTCCTAGAATTGGATCATCATGGTTTGTAAACATTATTGCTTCTTGATCTTTTTTATTATTTATTTGGGTCACCGGCTTGAGTAGCGCTACTCTTAATAATCCTAATATTTTATTGCCCATAGTTTTAAAAGATTCAATTGAAATTGATTCAAAGATCTTTTCACACGGTGCCACTTTGAGTTGGCTGTTCTTAAGTATACCGGCTTGTGTTTCAAGCCTTTGGAAGAACTGACCTAAGTCGAGGGTTCCATTGGAATACAAATCGCTAACATCTAATATTGCACAACTTTATTTCCATGTTTCAATAAACATTTAGATTCGGTAATACGCAAGGTTACTACTTTTCGTACCTCGTCATTTGTGATGACTTTGTGTACATTGGGCTTAGAAGCATTGTCAATAGTTTTTTCTATTTCCTGCGCAGGAAGGATTTTTTCTGTTTACTTTGATTTCGTGTAATAACTTTTAATACTTTTGTGCAAATATTTTTTAGTTCTTTTATCGAGATACGTGACAGTGCATCAGCTACAAAATTATCTTTCCTCTTCAGATATTCTACTGTGAAGTCGTACTTGTTGTACTTTTATTACTTTCACCCTTTGTAAATGCTCGTGACCCATAAACTACTGGAAGTTAGAGCTCTTGATGGTTTTGAGTTAAATAATGGTGGTAATTATGCAAAATTCTTTGCTAAAATCTGGGTATTGTAATAAAGTTGGCTGCATAAGTTTAGTTTTTAGGTATTGAAATGCATTTTGGCATTCTGCAGTCCATTCAAATGGGACATTCTTTTCACATAATCTAGTTATGCGCCGTGAATAGTCGGCGAAGTTTTTAATAAAACGTCGGTAATAATTGCAAAAAGCTACGAATCTTCTATCGCTGTCAGCGTCCGTAAGGACAGGATATTTTTCAATGACATCATACTTTTTGTCATCTGGTAAAATACCATTATCAGTGCACTTGTGACCTAGGAATGTCACTTCATACATGTTACAATTAAATTTTTCTGGATGTAATTTAAGGTTGTGTTTTCTACATAAATCAAAAACGTTTGTTAATTTTTAAACATAGGATTCATATATACTGGTTCTTTGTCTTTAAGTCTCTCTCTTGTTTATAAAAGTTATTTGTTATACCCTGATCCCATTGAAAATGTGGAAATCAGGGTATAATGGTTTTGTACAAATGTATGTAACAGGCAGAAGGAGGCGTGGCAGACCCCATAAAGTATATATATTCTTGATCAGGACGACAAGCCGATTCGATTGAGCCCTGTCCTTCTGTCTGTCCGTCCGTCTGTCCGTCCGTCTGTCCGTATGTGTGAACGCGTGGATCTCAGCATCTATAAGAGCTAGAGACTTATAGGTCTGTGTATAGCACGCGAATTTTGTTTTGAGTTCTTTGTTTTTGAAATTAAAAAACATGGCTCAACCTCTTCAGTTAAGTCTCAGATTAGAACTGATCTTTATTCGATTTTTCTTCTTAATCCTAGTCTATTCTGGCGACATAGCCGTTTCTTTATAATTTCAGTTTCAACATGTTGCTAAACTATTCTGGCGACATAGCCGTTTCTTTATAATTTCAGTTTCAACATGTTGCTAGACTATTCTGGCGTCAGCTTAGTGGATATGTATTTCTTTGTAATTTTAATTTCATAATGTTGCTGGTTTTTTCATCATCCTAAACATGCAACATTTAGGTATGGACTTTGTCTTTTAGTGATGAGAAATCTCTTAAAACTATGCTTATATCGATTACCTTAAATGCATATATAACTTCTCCCTCATTTAAATAAGAATTCTCCTGAATTCTGTATTGTTATTAACTTTCTTATTAGCGGTAATATATAAGGTAGGTATTACTTATAATTATTGTTTTGAATTATGAATATTGACTTGTTTACATTCATAGATTAATTGTTATAGGTTTTATTTTTTTTTTTTTTTTTCAGTTAGGTATTTGATGAGTTATCATTCTTGTATTCTGTATATTTGTAAACACGTTTTATATTTGCTGGGTTAATATTCTTAAGTTTAGCTTTTTTAAACTTTGGTACTTCTTTGTGTCTTACTGCTTTATAGTTTTTAATAAACCCCTCTTCTCTTTTTTCTTCATAATTTTCTCTGTTTTGGTTGTTTTTATCAAGCATCTTGATTTTAGTGGTTACTATATTATTCCTAATGATTTTAAAATCCATTTTATTATTATGCGCTTCAAAAGGTGTGCATTTAATAGTAGAGTGGTACCTGTCGTTATAATTTCTTACTGCCCTTTGCATAATTTGTTTTACTGATATGTTTTCTGTTTTAGTATTATATATTATCCTAAATTTTTCTGCCAATGAGTTATGCAGTCTTTCTACATCTGCATTGCCTGTATGGCTGTTCGGTTTTGTTAAATGTAATTCAATATTTTCTCGGCTTCATAGATCTTTAATTCTTATTGAATTAAATTCATTGTCAGCTACAATCTTATTTGGTTTGCCTATTTTAGTAAAATGATTTTCGATCTGCTCTACAATGGTTATATGGTTCCTATCGTTTAGTGGGTAAACGGCTGCGAATTTTGAAAATTTATCTATAATAGTTAAAAAATATGTGTTTTTTATTACGTATGTGTCTATATGTATTATTTGGTTTTTATCCGAGGGAGTTTCTGTTTTAACAAATTTGTTTTTAACTGGGTTTCTGTCATATTTGACTTCTTTGCAAAAGTCGCATTGGTTGATCACTCTCTGTATTAATTCTAATAACTTAGGGTAAAATATTTTATTTTTTATTTTGTTATACGTCTCTTGAATACCTGAATGCATACTCTCTTGTACATGGTAAATAGATATTTGTTTTACAGCGTCCGTTTCAGTTTCTATATCTTGAGCTCTATGTGTGCATTTAGTGAATTCTATTTGTTTGTTGTTAGAGTATAATTGAACTAATTTTTCTTGTACTATATTATATTCCTGATCCGGTAGATCTGAATATATGCCTACTTTTCCTTTGTTTAAGTATTTCGTAAAAATTTCTTCCATTGTTGGGAAGTCGTGTTTTGCTATGAAAATTATTCTTTTTCCATGAATCGATTTACACTCTTCTGTTTTGGAATTTGTTATTATTATTTGTGTTTTATATTTATTTACTATTTCTTCCCTTATTAGAAAATGATCCTGTAAATTTTCTTCTGCTGAATGTATAGTTGCTGCTATCGAATATTTATCTTCTGTGTCTTCAATATTTGTTATAATGTTTATGTCTGATATATTGTCATTGTTATCTTGCTGTGGGTCAAAATCATTACCTTTTATTCTGCTTAAGAAATCTGCTACTCTGTTTTCTCTTCCTCTTAAGTAATCTATGTCAAACTGATATTCTCCTAGTTTTAGTAACCATCTTTGATGCCTTGGCGAAATATCTTTCCCTTTATGTTTTGAATATAAGAATTTTATCGCTTGGTGATCTGTTAATAATTTGAATTTTCTTCCGTAGAGATATGGTCTAAAATAGTTTACACTCCATAGTATTGCTAAAAATTCTTTATCTGTCGCTGAATAATTTTTCTCATGATTGTTCAATGTCCTTGACGCAAAACAAATTGGATGCCCTTCTTGAGAAAGAACCGATCCTATGGCATAATTTGAAGCGTCAGTTGTAAGCGTGAATGCTTTTTCAAAGTTAGGAAATCTTAATATAGGGTGTGAACAAATAAGCTGCTTTAACTTTTCAAATGCTTCGATGAAAGTTGGATCTTTTGTATTTATTTTAGTATTTTTCTTTAAATATTTTGTTATGGGTTGTGCTACTTTTGCGTATGTGTGAACGCGTGGATCTCAGCATCTATAAGAGCTAGAGACTTATAGGTCTGTGTATAGCACGCGAATTTTGTTTTGAGTTCTTTGTTTTTGAAATTAAAAAACATGGCTCAACCTCTTCAGTTAAGTCTCAGATTAGAACTGATCTTTATTCGATTTTTCTTCTTAATCCTAGTCTATTCTGGCGACATAGCCGTTTCTTTATAATTTCAGTTTCAACATGTTGCTAAACTATTCTGGCGACATAGCCGTTTCTTTATAATTTCAGTTTCAACATGTTGCTAGACTATTCTGGCGTCAGCTTAGTGGATATGTATTTCTTTGTAATTTTAATTTCATAATGTTGCTGGTTTTTTCATCATCCTAAACATGCAACATTTAGGTATGGACTTTGTCTTTTAGTGATGAGAAATCTCTTAAAACTATGCTTATATCGATTACCTTAAATGCATATATAACTTCTCCCTCATTTAAATAAGAATTCTCCTGAATTCTGTATTGTTATTAACTTTCTTATTAGCGGTAATATATAAGGTAGGTATTACTTATAATTATTGTTTTGAATTATGAATATTGACTTGTTTACATTCATAGATTAATTGTTATAGGTTTTATTTATTTTTTTTTTTTTCAGTTAGGTATTTGATGAGTTATCATTCTTGTCTTCTGTATATTTGTAAACACGTTTTATATTTGCTGGGTTAATATTCTTAAGTTTAGCTTTTTTAAACTTTGGTACTTCTTTGTGTCTTACTGCTTTATAGTTTTTAATAAACCCCTCTTCTCTTTTTTCTTCATAATTTTCTCTGTTTTGGTTGTTTTTATCAAGCATCTTGATTTTAGTGGTTACTATATTATTCCTAATGATTTTAAAATCCATTTTATTATTATGCGCTTCAAAAGGTGTGCATTTAATAGTAGAGTGGTACCTGTCGTTATAATTTCTTACTGCCCTTTGCATAATTTGTTTTACTGATATGTTTTCTGTTTTAGTATTATATATTATCCTAAATTTTTCTGCCAATGAGTTATGCAGTCTTTCTACATCTGCATTGCCTGTATGGCTGTTCGGTTTTGTTAAATGTAATTCAATATTTTCTCGGCTTCATAGATCTTTAATTCTTATTGAATTAAATTCATTGTCAGCTACAATCTTATTTGGTTTGCCTATTTTAGTAAAATGATTTTCGATCTGCTCTACAATGGTTATATGGTTCCTATCGTTTAGTGGGTAAACGGCTGCGAATTTTGAAAATTTATCTATAATAGTTAAAAAATATGTGTTTTTTATTACGTATGTGTCTATATGTATTATTTGGTTTTTATCCGAGGGAGTTTCTGTTTTAACAAATTTGTTTTTAACTGGGTTTCTGTCATATTTGACTTCTTTGCAAAAGTCGCATTGGTTGATCACTCTCTGTATTAATTCTAATAACTTAGGGTAAAATATTTTATTTTTTATTTTGTTATACGTCTCTTGAATACCTGAATGCATACTCTCTTGTACATGGTAAATAGATATTTGTTTTACAGCGTCCGTTTCAGTTTCTATATCTTGAGCTCTATGTGTGCATTTAGTGAATTCTATTTGTTTGTTGTTAGAGTATAATTGAACTAATTTTTCTTGTACTATATTATATTCCTGATCCGGTAGATCTGAATATATGCCTACTTTTCCTTTGTTTAAGTATTTCGTAAAAATTTCTTCCATTGTTGGGAAGTCGTGTTTTGCTATGAAAATTATTCTTTTTCCATGAATCGATTTACACTCTTCTGTTTTGGAATTTGTTATTATTATTTGTGTTTTATATTTATTTACTATTTCTTCCCTTATTAGAAAATGATCCTGTAAATTTTCTTCTGCTGAATGTATAGTTGCTGCTATCGAATATTTATCTTCTGTGTCTTCAATATTTGTTATAATGTTTATGTCTGATATATTGTCATTGTTATCTTGCTGTGGGTCAAAATCATTACCTTTTATTCTGCTTAAGAAATCTGCTACTCTGTTTTCTCTTCCTCTTAAGTAATCTATGTCAAACTGATATTCTCCTAGTTTTAGTAACCATCTTTGATGCCTTGGCGAAATATCTTTCCCTTTATGTTTTGAATATAAGAATTTTATCGCTTGGTGATCTGTTAATAATTTGAATTTTCTTCCGTAGAGATATGGTCTAAAATAGTTTACACTCCATAGTATTGCTAAAAATTCTTTATCTGTCGCTGAATAATTTTTCTCATGATTGTTCAATGTCCTTGACGCAAAACAAATTGGATGCCCTTCTTGAGAAAGAACCGATCCTATGGCATAATTTGAAGCGTCAGTTGTAAGCGTGAATGCTTTTTCAAAGTTAGGAAATCTTAATATAGGGTGTGAACAAATAAGCTGCTTTAACTTTTCAAATGCTTCGATGAAAGTTGGATCTTTTGTATTTATTTTAGTATTTTTCTTTAAATATTTTGTTATGGGTTGTGCTACTTTTGCGTAATCTTTAATAAATTTTCTGTAGAAACCTGTTATGCCTAAAAAACTTTTTATCTCCTTTTCTGTTTTTGGTAAAGGTAACTTTTCTATTATGGCTATTTTGTTTGGATTTGGTTTAATGCCTTCTTTGGTTAAGATATGACCTAAAAATTCTGTCTCCTTCTTCATGAAGTTACACTTATCGATTTGAATCTTCAAATTCTTATCCTCTAATACTTTAAATATTTCGTTGATGGCTTCAACATGCTCTTGCAACGATGTGCTAAAAATAAGTATGTCGTCCAAATACACGACACATTTTTTGTTAATAAACTCTCTTAAGATTTCATTCATTAGTCTTTGGAAAGTGGCAGGGGCATTTTTCAACCCAAATGGCATTCTAATAAATTCATATAAGCCATGCGGCGTAACGAAGGCAGTTTTTTTTCTGTCTTCCTCTTTTACTAAAATTTGATGGTAGCCTTTTGCTAGATCTATTGTTGTGAAGTACTGGGCTCTTCCGAGTTTATCAAGAATTGAATTTATATTGGGAATCGGAAATTTATCGTCGATGGTTATTTCATTAAGTTTTCTATAATCTATTACAATGCGGAATTTTTTTTGTTTTGAATTGTCTAACTTTTTTGGTATTACTAAAAGTGGACTCGAATATCTTGAATGGCTTTTTCTAATAATTCCCTGTTCTTCCATTTCTTTTATCTGTTTTCTGACTTCTTCCTCATGCTGTGGTGGGTATCTATATAGCTTTGAATTAAGTTGTTCATCTGTAGTTGTCCGTATTTCATGTTCTATTTCGGTTGTACTAGTTAGTTTATCTCCTTCTTTGAAAAAAAGTTTACTATATCGTTTTATAATTTTCTTAACTTCAATTACTTCTTGTGTATTTAAATGATCTAATGCCAAGCTATCATATTTATCTATAGTACTTTCTAATGCACAGATTTCTTCATATTGATATGGCTTATTTATTATACGGTTTTCTTTGTGATTTAATGTTAAACTGTTTCTTTCAATATTAATAACTGCACTTAAAAATTGTAGAAGGTCTATACCTATAATAAAGTTATATTTTCTTCCCTTTAGTGGGGCTAACTTCCAGCGGACTCTAGCGTTGTTTGGTAAATTAAATTCTCTAGGTGCTGTTGTATGAATTTCATACTCTATTATGTCCTTACTATTAATTGTGCTATATGATATGGGTTTATTCAGCTTAATCTTTGTGTGCCCATTAATTTGGTTGTTAACTAGACTTAAACTTGCTCCTGTATCTATTAATGCTATATATCTATGTTTATCGATGTTTAGTTCTAATAATGGTAGGCATTCCGAGGCTGCTTCATAAAAAAAACTGTATTATTAACCTCTGCCTGGTCGTAGTCATTTCTTGTTTCTGGGTAACTGTTTGTATCTTGCTTTGTTTCTAGGTTTTCTATTTCCATGGGTTCTGAATTCCTTGGCCTATACTGTTTTGACTGTTGTGAATTTGTTTGCTGATGATTTTGGTTAGGGTGACTCTGTCCTGAATTGTGTTGAGTATAATCTTGTCTGTACTGACCTGAGTTGTTTTGTTGGTATTTTTGTTGATTTTTGTTGTGACCACTTTGTGGTTGATAATAAGATCGCTTGTTATTGTTATAATTTTGTTGATAATATTGTTGCTTCTTGTCATAATTTTGTTGTTGGATATTTTCGTTTTTGTAGTTATGATTTTTCTTGCTAGACTCAGCCTCAGCGTTATACCTATTGGGTTTACTTTTCTTATATTGAAATCTAATACAACTATTTTCGTATCTACGTAACATCATTTTTTTTAGAATCTCATTTAAATTTCTTTCTTCGTATATTTTATCAAGTAAAGTGCCTTGAGTCATTTCTTTAGCTGCATTTACTAGTAAACTTTCTACGTTACTTAAATCTATGAAATTATCGTTTTGATGGTAAACTTTTAATTCGTCTGTTTTATACTTAATATTTTGTAGTTCTGCTACCAGTTCGCTTACTGTGTCTACTTTTAACTCATAAATTTTACGGTAAATTTGATGGGGTTCCGTGTCCGGTCGATACCTTAGCTTTAGGGTTGACTTGATTAGGTCCCAGTTGTCTGGTTCCGGTATATTGATAACTACATCCTTCGCCTGTCCTTGAATTGTCTTGTTGAAGATTGTCCTAGTGGCCTCTCGTCTTAGTTCAGTGTCCTCCACTCCTTGGAGAAGGTACTCCACGCTGCTGAAGAACGAGTTAATCGATATATCACCTGTTCCCGTGAACGTTGCCAAATAATTGATGTTTTGAAACAACCGTTCCTTCTGAGCCGTATTGGTGTTTCCCTGGAGCGTGACGTAAGCTTGATGTAGCTCCTCTAGTTGCCGCTCCTTGTTGATCAACTGCTCATATAATTGCTGCGATGACATTTGTGGGTTAGCTTGTGCCATCCTGCTTTTGTCGTAATATACTGCTCTCTTTTGTTTTCTGGTTGCCAGCGTTGAGATGTACTTTTTTTTTTTTTTTTTTTTTTTTTTTTTTTTAAAGTTGTCAACTTATTTGTAGTTTGACCTCTTTTTTCGATTTATAAAACTTGTCAACTTATTTTTAGTTTGACTTTTTATTTTATAATGATCGATTTATAAATTTGTCGACTTATTTTTAGTTCGAATTTATCACAGAATACTTTTTTTTTTTTTTTTTTTTTTTTTTTTTTTTTTTAAAAAAAGGATCCTACCGGCTGCGCCAATGTTGTTTTGAGTTCTTTGTTTTTGAAATTAAAAAACATGGCTCAACCTCTTCAGTTAAGTCTCAGATTAGAACTGATCTTTATTCGATTTTTCTTCTTAATCCTAGTCTATTCTGGCGACATAGCCGTTTCTTTATAATTTCAGTTTCAACATGTTGCTAGACTATTCTGGCGACATAGCCGTTTCTTTATAATTTCAGTTTCAACATGTTGCTAGACTATTCTGGCGTCAGCTTAGTGGATATGTATTTCTTTGTAATTTTAATTTCATAATGTTGCTGGTTTTTTCATCATCCTAAACATGCAACATTTAGGTATGGACTTTGTCTTTTAGTGATGAGAAATCTCTTAAAACTATGCTTATATCGATTACCTTAAATGCATATATAACTCGCGCAGGTCAAGTTTGTTTCAAATATTCGATAACTATTTGCATTTAATTGTTATCGAATAAAAACATTATTGAAATGCAGTAAATAAATTATATCTCGAACGTCTTAAGAGCTAGAATCCTCCAAATTTTGTATTTAGTTTTATGTAGATTTTCTGCAATATTTATTTTTGTTGGATTTTGGATACCGGCTCCAAATTCCCCAAAATTCTTAAAATTTAGGTTTTGTTGGAACTAGGGCCATTATGTTTGCATCTCAACCAAGCCAATAGGGCTCGAGCCCAGTGGGGATGAAAAATTTTTTATTGTTGTTTATTAATCCGGGTTCAAAACCTGGTCTCGCAATGTCGATTTTTATTTGTTTTCCTTTTTTTGAATACTCGATACAAACTACAGAAAATATTAAAAAACTCAGAGGACTGGAATCAGGGTATCTCCTAGTCGGGCACACCGACTAGAGCTTTCTTACTTGTTTAATTTAATTTGTTATATTCAATATTCGGACAAAAGTATTGTTTTGGTTGGAAATGGTATTTCTAATGAAAATTCCATCCTCAATATCTTGATTTGGAATTATAACATTATGCTCTATTGAATTTATTTCTATTTTTCGGACTACTTCAGCGCGAGCTGGAAGTATTGTGGCATTATTATCACAAGTATGAGTTATTGGTAAGTGTATTGGGTTATTTAGATTATTTGGACGAAGTATTAGAGTCACTTGTTTGTGTGAAATCTAATTGGCAATTTTTTTTTTTATAAAATCTATACCAATAATGCCATCGCTTGGTATTGGTAAGTCTTCATCGACTAAACGTCATCATAATAAATGTTGTTGGAGCTATTGGAGATATAGCTACCGCGGCTATTGCCTCTACCCCTTTGGTTTCGGTAACCAATTCCTCTATTGTTACGGCTTCGCTGGAATAATACTGTATTAGAGCTTCCAGTCATTTCTGTGCTGCAATGGATGTATTTACCCATTACATCATTAAAAGTAACGAAATTACCTGCTTCCAGTATTACTTTCAGTTTCTCTTGCTCGCAATTTTTAGTCATTGCAGTAATAGATTCTTTTGTTGAGAATTTTTCTGCGTTGTCTTGGTCTAAGCAATCGTCAATGTAGACTGCTTCCAATTGCTTTCGCAAATTGTCTATTTCAACTGTATATTTCGAAGCGGTTTTAGCTTTCTTGTCTCCTTGTGCAAGATTGTGGCGGTTATCTTTGATTTAATAACCTCGACCGCAATATCGTCTTGGTTGCCTTTTGTTCTTTCTTTTATGCGTAAAGTAGTTAAGAACCTATTAAGCGATAGTTTTTTACCATCAAATTCAGGCACTGAAGAGGAAACCTGCTTCACATATTCCCTATCTAAAGCTACTTGGTCAACCATTTTGGTGTATATATTTTCTTGAAGTGTTTCAATGTCACTGTCAATTTCTGAATCGATTATTGGTTTAGACTCATCCAAATCTTGCAATTGGGTCTCATCGAATTCAGCTAGCAAATTTTGATTTTCTGGGATTGTAATACTCCGTCTAATACCAATATTGTGTAATTTTGTTTTTAAAGATTTTATCATTTTTTGACATTGAAGGTTATGTTCTGGTGTCAATTTAGCATTGACTTGGTTTATTGTTGTTACTATATTATTATATTGGGCCGTTAATAGTTGCGTATGGTGTACTAATGTATCTGGTCTTATGATTTTATCAGAATTGATACATTTGTATGATTTTTCAAATTTATCTTTGTAATCATTTAATTTTTCTTGCTAATGCATTCCATTCCATTATTTGATGATAGTTAATATTAATAGCAGTATCCAGAGAGCACTGAACTGTATGATCTATAATTTTGACGTTATTTACGACATTTGTCTTTTGCTTGGGTACCGTCGCTGCCGAACTAACCCATGTTGACAATAATGAATATTAATTAAAAGATTTCACGGAATATTCTGATTTTTCTGATTCTTGTATTTATTTTTTTTTTTGCAAAAGAAAAAAATCTTTCTTCTCTTTGGTTTTGAAACAGTCTTTTTTTTTTTTATGCAGCTATGCTTATATACACAGCGCCAGAGACATGGCCGACATTTTTTATTTAAGCAATTAATTGTCCAATCATGCGTTATTAGTCATAGCCTAAAAGTGGTTAGCATTTTTCAAGTTGGATGACACTATTATTGGCCTCTCGTTTGCTTGGAGTTTCAGTTTCTCAATGTGGCTAAGGTTTTCTTCATTCAGCTGGTGGAGAAAGGGCAGGCTTGAAATTTTTTTGGTGCTCGGTGATGTTGAGCATTGGGAATGATGCAGTACCGGTAATCTTCTTGATGTTAGTAAACCTGGTGCCATTTACATATGCAACACGGTTGAATTGAACGGGCTGGGCTCTCGTTAATTGTAACGGCTCCTCGTCGACTTTTGATATTACAGCTAGGTGGCTTGGCTGCGTTGGGCTACTGTGCCTGCTTGTAGTTCTTACGCACAAATGCTTCTAATTGTATTCTTGGAGAAAGATGTACTCGACGATCTACAGCATGATTCCAGGAAAAATTAAAACTATGCTTCATACAATCTTCGGCTTAAGGGATCTAATTTTAACGTGGATGTCTTGGTTGTTTGCAAAACATTATCAGTTGACAAACTGAAAATCTATGTTACGCTAATATCTGTAAAATCTTTGCTTAATATTATTTTTAGGCCGCTGTCACTTATTATTATCGGGCTTATTGTATTTGAGATTACCAAAGTAATTGTTATAATCCGATTTTCTAGCTTTAACGTACGCATTCTCTTTCTTGCCAAAAGGCTTTCCTTTAAGAATCCATCCATTTAAATTTGCTCTGCTTTTATACCCTGATCCCATTGAAAATGGGAAATCAGGGTATAATGGTTTTGTGTAAATGTATGTGACAGGCAGAAGGAGGCGTGGCAGACCCCATAAAGTGCATATATTCTTGATCGGGACGACAAGCCGAGTCTGTCTGTCCGTTCGTCTGTCCGTATGTGTGAACGCGTGGATCTCAGCATCAATAAGAGCTAGAGAACATTTTTTTTGTAGGTCCGTGTATAGCACTCGCATATCGAGTTTGTTTCAAATATTCGATAACTATTCGCAGTTAATTGTTATCGATTAAAAACATGATTAAAATATAGTTAAATTAGCCTCCAAATTGTATTTGTATTTAGTTTTATGTATATTTTATACAATTTGGAATTTTGTTGGATGTTGGATACCGCCATCCAAATTTAGAGGCGGAGCTCGTCAGCCATTAGTTAGCCATTAAACTCAATGCTCGCGGCGATGAGACATTTTGTGTTGGTAGTGTTGATGCGCGTTGCGTAAAAATTGTGTGTTCGAATCTTGGTGTGGTAATGTCAGTTTTTATTTTTTATTTTTAATTTTTTATTTTTTTTTTTAATACTCGGTGCAAGCTTCGGAAATTATTAAAAAACGCAGATAGGGCTGGGATCTGGGTATCTCATAGTCGGGCACCCCGACTAGAGTTTTCATACTTGTTTTTTGTTTTACTTTACTTTACTTTATATATATTCTAATACTTTACCTACCTGATGTAGTTCTTATGGACCTCACTCCCTCTAATGAGAACAGTTGTCTCCAAAATGCTTCTATCTTCTTTTCGTCATTCCATCCATATTCTCCTTGCTTGTTTGACAACCTTTTTTTGTATCGTCTCTGATCGTAGTGACGGTTCGTTGTCGCTATATATCGATTTAGAACTGGAGAAGATGTTTATCAACTGCCGTGTGAGCGCGGTTGTGCACTGCAGTAATTATTTATCGCATTTCGTTCCTATCGAATATATCGGACACAAAACTTTTACGGTGCACGAACTTCGTTGCTGGAAAGACCGTAATTAGGTCGTTCTGAATGCGTTTACTACGCCTGGGTTTACTATTAATCTTAGGTTTTATAATAGTGAATTCCTGCTCACAAAATTTAAGATGTGTCTAGTTTTTTGGTCAAAAACGATCAAATTTTGTTTTAGCGGGAAGCGCACCTCTTTTAAACAATCTGGTTTCTATAGCAATTGAGGGGCTTATCTGGACGTACTGTGTAGGTCAAGGAGAGTTCGCTGTGAATCGTTGCAGCACTTGGTGCTCTAACGTGTTATAATTTTACCTCTTTTCCCGGCTTTTTAAAACTGAGCGCATTATGATTCTTTATTAACGCTTTCTAGCGTTTAATCATTGCATTTGGGTTTCTCCCAGAAACGGCAAAGGTGAGTGACTGGCGATCTGTGTAGATGTTTATGTTTTTTATCTCATAAAGGTAGTGACGAAACTTTCCTAGTGTCCATATTATTGCGAGCAATTCTCTCTCGTTTGTGGCGTAGTTGACCTCTCTATCTTTGATTATTGGCCGGCCATTTTGTGAAAGGACCGCGCCAGTACCAAATGAGTATGCATCCATCGTTAGATCGAACGAATTCTTAAAGTCGGGGTAAAGAATTATGACCTCTTCTGACGCTAAAATGCTTCGCAGTTTGTCAAAGTCATGTCTTTGTGTCTTGTTCAGGTCCATCGCTACCTTCTTGGACGTGTGCCTGCAAACCGACTCGTTATCCCCGTTAAGGACGTTGGAAAGAGGTTTCGCAATCACAGAGAAAGTTTTTATGAAACACCTATAGTAACTTGCGAGTCCTGGAAATGATCGCAGCCAGTAAATGTTTTCCGGTTCTGGGTATTTCCGGGTAGCCCGTATCTTTTTGGGGTCTGATCTTGCACCTTCATTGGTTACTGTGAAACCAAGATATTCGACACTTGTTTTGAAAAATTGAGATTGATGTTGAGGTGAGAGTGGGATTTCGCATATTGGTTTCTTGAAGTTTTTCCAGTTTCAAGTCCACATGTCTGTCGTGATCTTCTTCATACTTTAAAAATACAATTACGTCATGGACATAGTAGCACGACCATCCAATATGATCACGCAACACGCCGTCGATAGCTCGTTTGAAGATACTTCCAGCATTTTCAACCCGTACGGCCACCGGCAAAACTCATATTTTCCACTGTTGACTTGTCCCAAGATTAAAAATATCATCGAGATATTCAGCATGGGATAAATGTTAGCCTATTATTAATTTTACTTCCAGAAATAAATGAAAAGGCTTTTTTTTATAGCCAAACTCGGCTATGCCTTTCTTGGAGTTGTTGTACTGGGACCGGATTTTCTGATAATACCGTATTTTAAGAGATCATCAATCATACCCGCTGGGTATGGGTACAGTTTTGTATAAATAGGCTTTTTATTGCATTGCTTTGAAGGTACACACTCTCAAAAGTTGGTCTTGTGTTCACCGGTGCGTCTACCTAAGTAAAATGAACGTTGGCATATATATATATATATATATATATATATATATATATATATATATATATATATATATATATATATATATAAGAATTGCACTTTGTATAAGAATCTTGCACAATAACAATATTTACACAGTGATCCCAAGCATATTCCGCTGACGCATGAGTTCAGCGCCCCGACCACAATGGTCAGCATCAGTCACCTGATACTTGACTATGCTGCAATTATCTGCGTTATCGCTTATGCTGAGTCGGCTTTGCCGGCTGTGGCTTGTAGCTCATGCGCCCAACTTTAAATTTAGCTTTGTTCAAAAATTTTAATAAGTTCAGTTCTGTTCAGATAACATAAGCTAACGCTTCAATAAAACATTGCTCCGGCACTTGGCCGTAAAATATCTTGTGATTATTACTACATTGCTAAGCCACAAGGCTAGTGATAGTAAGAAGGCTAAGTCAAGCCGTCAAAGTGGACGTCATAAGACGTCACATCTAGCAACTGCACATAGCTACCCGTGTGAATAAGAATAAGCGCCATCTCGGGATCAACGCTGAAACTATACATCATTTAACCATTGGACAGATTATAAATCTGGATCATCACGACCATCACTGGAAGAGCATCCCACTTTAATTGGCGTCCATCATAAAAGAATCCCAAATTAGTTAGAGTCTAATTCTCACACTATGTAAGTTTATTAAAAATTGCTTCTTCAAATCGAACACCTAAATTAAAATGAACTGCAAGCACATGTAATTGTGAGTGTGTTGGTACAACAAAAACCGACAGAAAAACAAAAAAAAATCCACATCAAGTTAAAGATCTTTTCAAATTTATATTGTGTATCATATTTATCCAGTTCAACTATTTCACTCTCATTTTAAAACAAATTCGAAACCGTTGCGTTAATGGCTGCTAAGAATTTGTTTTATCGTATGAGCATATGAGTTGGTTAGATAGATTAAAAAACATAAAAACAGAGCGAGATAGTGACAGCGACTGGGACACTGAAGATAGTCAAGTCCCAAACCTAGAGCCCCACATCATCAGCCAGGTACACAACCAACCGATCCTTAACCAGGTCACAAACCAAGAGTCCCATATTAGCCAGACACAGAACCAATTCTATACCATGGACGCAAACCAGGTGCAAGCAATAATTGAATCTGCTGTTAGAGAAGCGTTGGCGCAGCACGAACAAAGGTTTCAAACTCAGCTTAACGCTATGAGCGCGCGGGTAAATAGCTTGTGTATTGAGACACCATCAGTCGAACCTTATCAAAGCATTTCTGTGAGCCCACAGATCAGTTGTAATATTCCATTGGACATAATCAAATCAGTCCCAGAATTCAGCGGCGGGTCAGACGAATAGGTAGCATGGAGGCAATCAGCCGTCAATGCTTACGAGTTGTTTAAACCCTTCGATGGTAGTTGCACGCATTACCAAGCGGTAACAATCATTAGAAATAAAGTTAGAGGAGCAGACAGAGCAGTGTTAGTATCACACAACACTGTTTTGAATTTTGATGCAATCATAGCCAGACTAGATTGCTCCTATGCTGACAAAACTTCTCTACGACTTCTGAGGCAAGGCCTCGAAATGGTTAGACAGGGTGACTTAAGGCCACGATACAGTCCCAAATAAACTCGCTAATCGATTACAGGTGCAAGCACCACCACTTGTCACATACCAAATGTCTGTTACCCCAGGTGTCAGATGCGATATACCAGTTGACACAATAAAATCAGGACCAATATGTTGCCTGGAGACTGGCAGCACTAAATGCGTACGAACTATTAAGGCCCTTCGTTGGCAGCAGTTCGCACTACCAGTTGCAGTAGCCATCATTAGGAACAAGATATCCTATAATACGGTGCTAAATCTTGATACCACCTTGGCTACACTAGACAGCACCTATTCCGACAAAACATCTTTGCGCCTCAGGCGGCATCAGACCATCAAGGTCATCTGACAACAGCCCAACGTGGGTTGTTGATAAAAAAGGCAAAGATGCCTTTGGTTTTTTTATTATATATATAAAAGTGTAAAACCTGTACAATCAAATTTAGTACCTTAACAACACATGTATATATATGGAATTAGAGTCAAACCAATCACAATATGAGGAATTAAAAGGAGACAGTTTACAGCATTCGTATCATTCTGGCAAAGCCTTGCCGTTTCAGTCGTCTTAGGGGTCTGGCAGGGATTAGACCTCTTGTAAGTAGGCTGCTTGTGTGTCTTCCAATCTGCTCTTCGCTTGAGGTCTCTGTGGAGTATTGAGCCGCGTATATACCAGGGAGAGTTGGTTATTTGTCGTAGTATTCGGTTCTGCAATACCTGAACCCGCTTGTAATTGGATTTGGCAGCAATTCCCCAGATTTGCACTCCATAGAGCCATATCGGTAGGATACACTGCACGTAGACAGCTCTTTTGCATCTCAGTGGCAAGGTGCTCTTTTTATTGTTGAGCCATCGCAGTTGTTGCAGTCTATGACGACATTTTTTCACCGCAGCTTTGAGGTGCGGCCCAAAGGTGAGACACCTGTCCAGTGTGATTCCAAGATATTTCGCCTGTGCTGGTTGCTGTAGTGTTATTCCCGCCAGATGGATTGGGGGAGCATGCATTGGCAGCCTTTTTAAGGTGAAGCAAGGGTTTAATGTTTTTAGCGGGTTGACTTTTAGATTCCATCGTATGCACCAATCAGCGAGAGTATCAAGATACCTCTGTAGTCCATAACTTGCCTCAATAGGACTTTTAGAGCTATAGATGATTGCAACATCATCAGCATAAGTTGCAATGAGGGCATTCGAGGGCATCCATATGTTGAAAGGACGGGCTAGGTATATCTGAGGTATACAAGGTATACAGCAACATCTGCTCTCATAGGATATGTGGACGAAAGTGTATCCTTTACCTTGACTTTAATCTCACGGCCTTCTAGATAAGACCTTAAGAGGCCATAGTACGGGGCAGGTAGAAGGTTTTTTATTTTGCACAGCAATCCATCGTGCCACACCTTAACAAACGCTTGCTGCATGTCTATGAAGACAGCGTTGGAGTATTCTGAGTCCTCAAAAGCCTGCAGGATATGTTTCACCAATCTGTGAACTTGTTCCACTGTGCCGTGTCCCTCCCGAAATCCAAATTGGTGATGCGGTAAGATATTAGACTGTCTTATTATGGCATTAATGCGATTGGCAATGGTCCGCTCCCAAAGTTTAGACAGAGCGGGGAGTAGGCTTATAGGCCGATATGACTCTGGGTCCTCTTCCGGTTTGCCCGGCTTATGCATCATCAAGATCACAGCTAATTTCCATTGCCTTGGGAACACTTGGAGCCTGATGATGGCATTAAAAATTAGTTCAATGTAAAGAAGCGCTCTAGTAGGCAAAGCCTTCAGCGTAGCATTGCAAATCTTGTCTATTTCAGGTGCTTTGTTTTTCGGCAATAGTTGGATCGCTTCAGTTATTTCTTCGATGCTTATAGGCTGAATAGGCAGGGACATCTGCAATGTGGTCTGCAAATTGAGATGTGTCTCCATGGTCTGCTCAATCGTAGCATAATTAAACGGACTAAAACGATCCTCTAGATGGTATCCGAATGCGATAGCCTGTTCCAATTCGCATTTAGCAAGTTCGCCACTGGGGCATCGGAAAGGTACCTGTCTAGATGGTTGACGTTTGAGCGATTTTGTGCATTTCCATAGAGAGTAGCTTGCATCTATTGTGTAGTCCATGGAAGCCAGTTTTTGCTCGAAGAAATCACCTCTGAGTTCCCTTAAAAGGTTACGTAGCTGTCTTGCTGCACGGTTCCACAAAATTCGGTCCCAAGGATCTTGTGATCGAATTGCTCTTCTCCGAAGGCGCCTTTTTGTTCTGATAAGCTCTTTGGCCTCTCTAGTTAATACAATACCGTAATTAGGACGAGTCGCAGGATTAAGCGGCGTTGTAGCAGCAGCAGCTCTATATATGTTCTCCGAAAGAAGATCAACCGCGTTCTCGATGTCTTCACCAGATCTCAGACACGAATTTAATTGAATTGAGTCATCCAACAGTTGTCTGAAAGCCGTGATGTAAGTACGGTTGCTTATTATCCTTGGTCTTGGCCTGATATTAGAACCATCAATGTGCAGCTCAGCGATGAGGGTTAAATGGTCAGAATCTAAGTCCCAGTTTTCGTAGATATTTGTTAGGTGATCGTGTATCCCATTGTATAATGCAAAATCAATGCAAGAGGTTGTGTGACTGGATATATATGGGTATCTAGTTGGAGATCCTATTGCAAGAATATTAGAGCCTCTGGCTGTGATACCTTTACCACCAATAAGATACCTTTGGCCGCAAGAAGCGAGTATGTCGCTGAATTGCCTTTCTTCTATTCTGTTCCTTGGTGGAGAGTATATGGCGCAAAATTCAATGTCTCCCAATCCTGTGGTAACTTTGATTGCAGACATTTGTATGTTTGGAGTTTCAATAACCCTTTGTGGGAAGTGGCGGAGAGAACTTCTAACGAATATAGCCGCTCCTCCCATACCATGTTTGTGACTTGAAGGTTTGTAAGCCGGATAAAAGGTAAAACCATAAATTTTGACGATCTCATTTAATGTCGACGTTGTTGTTGTGCGCGAATAGTTCCACATCTCTGGCTTTTCCTGCAATGCCATTGACCTTCCATATGAGAATCTTTAGTAAGTTCATTATGAGTCAGAGGCGTTGTTATGAAGCTGGTGAGTCAATGCATCCCCAGTCCATTGTCTTAGCATGCTGGCCATATCGTGGACCATTTTTTCGAGCTGTTCTAGACGTTCTTTGTTTTTCTTGTTTTGTTGTTGTTGTTCACGTTGTTGCGCCTGAAGCCACAAGAGAAATTGTTGCTGCTGCTGCACTTGCAGCTCTTATTGCCATTTCAAAAACTGTTGTTGTTGTTGTTCCAATAGAGATTGGACGTCAAGTAGGTGCTGCTGCTGTGAGCTATTTCCAGTAGGTTTAGCTATCTGGACTTGCGCTTGAACGTTATGTATGTGACTGAACAGATGCATTTCCACTTCCTGCTGGCGAGGCATAGGATAATCCACCTGTTCCGATTCTGGAAGTATTATGAAGCTGTTGTGGTTACTGGCGAGTTGGTTGTTGCTTTCGTTGTGGCTGTTGCGTCCTTGCTTGCTTCTTCTTGATCATTGAAGAGCCCATTGATCGTCTATAGAACTCCTGGTACCACTGGCAACCTTTGTAGCTTGTCATGTGGCTACCTCCACAGTGAATACAGGTAGGCGATTCATCTTTTGAACGTGTGCATATGTTTGTGGGATGGTCCCCGTCACAACGTGCACAGTTATGATGTCGGCGGCAGTATTTGGCTGTATGTACATATTCCTGGCAACGTGTACATATGACGATTTCAGAACTTTTGCGATTCCTTTCTACTCTCACCATTTGGCGGCAAAGTGTTTTTATATTGTATACTTCATTAATTTTATTGCATGGTTTTATATTTATAAAGAATATATATAGCTTTTCATCCCTGTTTGTCCTTGATCTTGGGTTGTGTACTTGCAGAGCATCAAAACCATATTTTTTAAAACTGGCAATTATTTCTTTGTTCAAAGTGCTATGGTGAAGCCCCCTTACCACAATTCTGTAAGGTTTTTCTTCCTTCAGCTGATATGTATGGAACTCAATTCCTATTGTATCAAAATGACTTACAATAGCTCTGTAAGTGTCGCTGTCTTTTGGAAATATTCTTGCCGTAACTCCTTGGTTGACTTTGACTGCCACGTTGTCAATACTAGTGACTTCACTAATGACCTCAAATAGATCATTAAGATCAGTGATACTCACAACAATTTGCGGTGGCTTTGGTGAGCGGATAGGCTGTTTGTTATTGCTAGGTTCCTCATGTTGATGGTTGTTGACTGCATCAGTTGCATCAGAAGTGTTGCTATGATCAGCAATAGAAACAGACGTTGGGCGTGCTCTTGTACTTTTGGAATTTACATCATCTTCGCTTTCGGAAGTTACCTCCATGTCCGTGTCTAGTAAAGCAAATCTGTTGGTGGATTTTGCCATGTTAGCTGAAGTGTGAGACCATATCTCTGTTTGCTCTTTTACAACTATTATGGGGAGAAAGTGGTTTCTTCCTCTTAGTTTTCAGCATTTTTTGGGTCTCCGCTAGTTTTGTAGCAGCTCCAGTGAGCTTTGGAGCGTCAATTTTTGAGGAGGCAGTTGGGAAGCGGGCTGCATGACTAGCCATGCTTCCGCTAGGGATCGCGCTGCAGATTGCAGCAATTGAAGTGGTTGTTGTTGTCGTGCTGAGGTTCTGAGCGTCAGCACGTGATAGGCGTTGGTTATTATTAAACTCAGTCCTTAGTTCCAACGGAGTTTTACCAGCTATTTGGTACATTCTTTCATAATCAATCAGCTTGTTTCGAAGCTGAGTGTTAGAAGAAAGGTTTTTATCCATTTTGATTTATAATATAATGAACGACAGCGCTCGGAGAGGGGGCAAATGTTTAGCCCAAACGGGCAACGAGTGCAGTCTTGTCTCAGTACACTTTTTTTTTTGTCTGTCTGCCGACACTGCACAAGGCAGCGCGCGAAAAGTTTATGAGTTGTGCTATTTTTCGCACGCGAATTAGCAATAGTAGTAGACCAGTGAGTTTTTTACAATGCGCGACGCGACCGATCTCGAAGAGCTTATCTTAGCGACACAAAACGAATTAAATAAAATAAAATATTTTACTTTTTTTCTGTTGACAGTCTCACAGCCAACGAAAAGATGCCTTTGGTAACACGAAAAAGAGATTGGTCATTGATTTCAGAAACCTGAAGGGAAAAACCATACCTGACCGTTATTCCCATGATTCCAGCGAACCTGGGATATGGTAAGTTTTTCACTACCCTCGACCTAATGTCTGGGTATCACCAAACATACCTTGGGGAACATGACCGCGAAAAGATGTGATTCTACGTTTGCGGCGGCAAATACAAATTCTGACGTCTACCCTTTGGTCTTAAGAATACTGATAGCATCTTCCAAACAGCAATCGAAGATGTTTTTAGGGAACACATTGGGAAAATATGTTACATCTACGTAGATGACTTCATAGTTTGCTCAATGAATGAATCAGTCCGTATCAAACACATCGAGGGTAAGCCAGGAAAAAACTAGTTTCTTTAAGGAAAGCATAGAATATATGCGTTTCATTATAAGTAAGAAAGGGACAAAGTCCGACCCCAAAAAAGTCAGGGCCATTCAAAAATACCCCGGTCCCAAAAACATATACAGTGTCAGAACCTTTCTGGGTCTGGCAAGCTACTACAGAATCCTAATAAAGGACTTTGCAGCTATAGTTCAACCAATAACAGATATTTTGAGTTTTGATTTTATGTCCAAAAAGATTGCGGCCGAATTCAATTCCCACCGACGCCTCAGCGAACGGACTCGGTGCGGTACTATCTCATGAAGGTATACCTATCACTATGATTTCACGTACTCTGAAAAATGAATAACGCCACCAACGAAAGGGACGTGCTGACATGAACTTTCACTGTCCTACGAGGTCGAGACTACAGACAAACCCTTGGATTGCTTCAGAAATCAAATTATTCTGGAAGAAGCACGTTTCCCATTATAAAACAATTTGTTTTTGTTCCGAAAAAACCCCGTCACCTGGTCAGCTTCACTGATAAGAAGATTCTTAAAGACGTCGTAACTTTGGAAGTCGTAAACGCTATCCATAGCGAACTCTCCACATTGGCAAGTTTCCAGCACGAATTAGTTTCCCACTTTCCTGCTACTCAGATCAGTTCTGCAAAAACTTTGTGTAGGACATAACTGTTGAAGAATATCATCTGTTACAATGCGAAACAATATATCGATAAAAGCATTTACCATGTCTGAGGTGATAGGTACCACCTCTAAGCTTTAGTGGAGTCACGAATAAACCATTGCAACGAAAGCACACAAGCGCGGCTTTTTATATTTCAACTTAAATAACTTCCGTCAACTCGGATAGAGAAGAGTTTCTATCCAACAATAACCGATAACAGTGAACGACTCGAAATCGTCACTAATTAGCACAATAGGGCGCACAGAGCATCTCAAGAAAATGTCAAACAAGTCCTTCGCGACTACTATTTTCCGAACATGAGCAACTTAGCCCGAGAAGTGGTCACAAACTGCAGGTTTGCACCCGATTAAAATACGACAGACATCCCATACAACAACAAATCGGCGAAACATCCATGCTATACTCTTCACAACCGACAAGAAACAATTCCTTGCGTAGACAAGTTCTCCAAGTTCGCCTTGGTACAACCGGTAATATCCAGAACAATTGTCGATTTAAAAGGCCCCTTGTTGCAAATTGTAAATTTGTTTTATAACATTAAAACAATATATTGCGACAATGAACCTGCATTTAACTCGGAGACTATCACATCCATATTAAAAAACCAAGATAACATTGACATTCTAAGCTCACCTCCTCTTCATAGTTCGTCAAATGACCAAGATGAACGTTTTCACGGTACCTTAGCCGAAAATGCTAGGTGTCTAAAGATAGCCAAAAAAATTAAAGACACTGTTGAACTAATCCTGAGAGCAACGGTAGAATACAATAAAACCCTACATTCGGTCACCCGCGAAAAACTAATTGAGATTGTCCACGCGGTGTCCGACGAGCGCCATTCAGGTATTAATGCTAGATTACCCAAAGTCCAACAAGACACCTTGGAACGATGTAACGCAACCAGACAAACCCGCATATTCGAAGTAGGGGAAAATGTATTCCTCAAAATTACCAAACACTGGTTAGACAATACAAGCAGACATGGGAACGTCTGTCATAGTTAAGGGGAGGGTGGTCCACAAGGACAATTTAAAATATTTTTATCTAGTTAAAGTTAAGATCATCATTAAGGTCATTAGAATGGCGAGAAGTTTAGATTTCATAGGAACAGTATTGGAAGTAGTGGCTGGCATTCCAGATTCTTCTGACTTCCTCAAAATTAGAGTAATAGAAGCCCAGCTAATTGAGTCAAATTCCAGATAGATGCTATAAACTCCGAAACTCAGAAGCAGATAAATAAATTAACGGATACCATAAATCAAATAATAAAATCCAAAAAAAAAAAAAAAAAACAATTTGGCTGACACCCCACACCTATACGAAGTTCTTTTAGCAAGGAACAGGATGATAACCATTGAAATCCAAAAATTGATCCTTACGATAACCTTGGTAAAATCTAATATAGTAAATTCCATAGTCCTCAAATATGCAGACTTGAGTTCACTTGTCAAACGAGACACTCCAATAGTTAGTTTAATAGAAGCCTCAGTAATTAGGATCCTACAGTCCGATGACATAATTCATATTCTAATAGCCTTCCCAAAGGTTGAATCCAAATATAAAAGGGTCACCATTTATCCTGTATCCCACCATCATACCATTCTACGTCCTGGCGAAAACACACTGGTCGAATGCGAAAATGACCCCTTTGCTGTCACCGAGTGTAGCCAGACCACGCTTTTATAAGCGGTCACGACGCGAGACCTGTGCGAGTTCACTCCACTCGGGAAACATGGCCCATGTTAACAATAAACACCATAAATAGCATATCAACTAAGTAATGATGATGCGCTAAACCGCGGGTTCAATGCTCTGCACAGACGACAAGAAGCAGCGGTAAGCTGACATTTCTTATGCTGAAATGCTGTACCAAATCGGCGTTCCGATTGTAGCTTGATGGCGTGATGCATTCGACTATAGCGTACAATAATGCTTTGCCTTTTTCTTTAGTTTTAGTTTGATTTACAATAAAGAGAAGACAAGAAGTCTCTAAATTAGACAACGGCAACAGCCGCAAACACTTATTAATTTATATCAACATTGCTGAGCCATAGGGCCAGTATTTAATAAAGGGCGCAAAATGAAGTCCTCCATCATAATCATCCTACTAAGAGCAGAAGTCCTTAACCAGGAAGGACATCACGGGACCAATGTCCTCACCATACCTCGAATAGATTGGGACTCTTGATGATGTGTTCCCAATCCTGTCGAAGGATTAGGGATTTCCATCACGGACATCAGACTTAAATAACTTGTATATGTATATGTTATATGTCTTTTGTTATCGACACAGCTCTTTTCCATTTTGCGCGCTTTCTTTGCAAATTTTCTAAAAAATGTGCAGACCACGACTGATAAAACGACCGACGTGAACTGGGAATGCAAAACATCACAATAACGCACGCCGCACTACAACGTGGCTTGAAGATCTTAAATGAACTATTTTATGAAAATAAGTGTATTTAAGACTTAAATTGTGATGTGTTACTAATCGGAATGGATTATTAACTTTTATTAAACACCTTAAATAATTTAAGAAGGTTACATTAAGGATTGATTACTGAGCTTAATTATATTATTATTTATTGATTTAATGCCATGTCCGTGGCGTTACAACACACAAAGCTAATAATTCGAGAAAAAACATAACAACGCTAAGTAAGTTTGCTTATGCACTGTGAGCGCGACAAATCAAAAGTAAATATAAACTTAAGAACGCTTATTAGAAGAGTATTTATTAACTGCTTCGTAAAATATTAAAATATGTTCAGGCATGAATATACAACATAATCCAGTATGCCAAGCATGCCGTATACGCACTCAACGACTAGCAGGTAGTACAATAGAAATTGATCAGATCACATGCATAGATTCTAATATTAGACATACGAGCGCTGGCCCTTACACACTCAGCACTTAATAAGCTAGATTTAAGAGATTAAATACGCATGAGTCAGCGTATAAGAACTCTAGCTCAGACGAATACAGATAATTACATAACTGAACGCCACCACAGTCAAGTGTATTTACATTGGTCTCTTGAGCCGGAGAATACAAGACTAAATAACATCATAGTCACCTGTAATCACATTGATCCTTCGGGTACAATCTACAAGACTACGTTTTGTGATAAGTGTAAAAATAAGGTGCCATATTAGAAAACGTCCCTGATGAAAGTCGAAGTTGAAGACCACCTTGACCTTGCGGACAGACGACCTCTAAAAGTACGGCAACACATGCAAGAAGTGTATGTCAATCTAGAGCTCAGTAGCCAGGAAGAAATCCTTGACTATAAAGACAGGTGGATTTTCCTGTGGAACAAAGTATAGTCAACGCTCACGGATTTAGAGGCAACATCTGAGAAATTTGCCTTTAATATCGATGAGATCGATGAGCTTGAATGCAATGTCAGCATACTCACAGGAAAACTAAGCAGAAGAGTAGGTTACTTAGAAAATATAAGAGAAGACGTTTCAGAGCTACCTAAAGTGGATCTTAATCACTTTAATGAAAGTCCCAAAGAGTGGCCAACGTTCTTCGAATTATTATCCGAGGTGATTCACAACAGAAAAGATATCAGCGACACAAGAAAGCTGAACTAAGTGAAATCTTGTCACAAAGGAGAAGTCAAAAAAGTATTATCTGTTAGCAGCAAGCGGTACGAAAATAAACGCAAAATATTGGCTAACGCCGCCAACCAGCTAGTGGACATGGAACTGCTGAAGAACAATGATGAAGGCAGTCTCCGCAAGTTCTTAGGCACAGCAACAGAATCCATTTCCATTATCAAAAAGGTAATGAAACCGACGTTCTATTCGCTCAGATTCTGTTGCGACGATTCGCTCCGGAAGTCCTACAACTTTACGAGCAACATGTCAAGAAGGCTAGAGAAACCCAGTCCTTGGACAATGTGCCGGAGTTTATTGAGCAACTATATAACGTTATAGACTCAGTGCAAAAGGGTGCCGTCTAAAGCCAACGAGCTACAAAATATGCAGTTTTTGCCAATTGACTGGACATGAGATAAAATTTAAAAGGCGCAAGGAGTTTGTGTATAAAAACACGTTGTGGTATACATCTCTTGGCACCCATAGCATTAAAAAAGAATTGGACTTACAATCAACGTACCAAAGCACAAAACAATTTCCTTCACGAGGATACAAATAAAAAAGTGACCGTCAGAAGCAACTGACTAAATGAAAATAAAGGGCAAGATACGTTGCTGGCGACTGCGCTCATCCAGATTAAAAATAAGTCTGGAAACTACGAGCATCTAAGGGCTCTTATAGATGAATGATCGCAAAAACCCTTGATTTCGTAAGAAGCCGCACAACATTAAAACCGCGCTGAATCAAACGGATCGTTGAAATTCAAAGAATTTCACAAAATGTGAAAATTCTTAAAAATAGCGTTTGCTTAACAATCAAACGCAGGTTTCGTCACCACAACGCAAGCACTTGTTAAGCCAAAACTTCAGAGAGCTCTACCGACCAATAAAATTGACATGGATGTCAATAAGGATAGGAATGGATGCGCAGCAGACCCACATTTTAATGAGTCCAGTCAAATTAATGTTGTTGGCGTTGACTTACTTCCCCTAATAATGTCGGGAAAAGTGAAGAAAATCAACAAAGCACTGGGACAAAGCACCAAGCTAGGATGGATCGTCTCCGGCAAAATAGCTGGATTATCAAGTAACAAGGCAATCAGCGCATCAAAAACGATGTGCCTGGACGTCCCAGAGAACTCTGAGAAGCATCGGAAAATTGGGATGCTATACAGACGGAGACATAGGCAACGAAATAAGAGGAGAAACCAGAGGCAGCAACTGCTAGCTGTCAACTTTGGCCCCCCGCAGAGTGTTCAGGCATGGACATTCAGCATATTCAAGAATCCTAAGCATCCTAAGCATGCTGTCTAAGCACTCAACCACTTGCAGGAATGCAATAGGAATAGATCAAATTACATGCTTATATTCTAAAATTAGACATACGCGCGCAGACCCTTACACACTCAGCACTTGATAAGCTTGACTTAAGAGATGAAATACGCATGAGTGAGGATATTTGAGCTCTAGGTCTGGCGAATAAAGATCATTACAGAACTGAACACCACCACAGTCAAGTGTATTCACAAAAACTAATTAAAAATATTTAGTTTTGAGCAACCTATTTAAGCGCATTATGAAATTTACCAATTAGAAAACTCTCTTTTTTATAGAGAATATCTTTGGCTTATAGTAACCAAAGTTGGCGAATAGACCAACCTATAGAAAGTTATATCTATGCAAGATTACCCAAATTACCCAGAGTGTTTCGATTGACTTTGCAGTGATTGCAAAACCATTAACAAACATATTGCGAATTGTTCCATTTTCAAGCATATGTCCACATAAACTATTATAGATTTGGACGACCCACTAAGTCCTTTTTAAGTACTATACGATGGGGTACTCTCGATAGGTGGCAAGCTCATTACCATGATAATGAAAACTCTGAAAGAAAGCGAATATTTAGACGAAGTTAAAGCAGTGATCAACTTGAATGTGATCAACGCACTTGATTGCGACCAAATAACATTGGCGTATATTCAACATGAATTAGTAAATAATTTGCAGTCCAAAGGGAAGGAAAAAGTTACGACAAGGAAAACAAGCCGCATAGAGACACTGAAGATAATATAAATCAGATCCTTGGAGAGTTTTATTGTTGCCAACAGGACCATGTGCACTGAGTAAAAATATGATGGACATCTGAAGTAACACGTTCTCAGAGAAACACCGATCCCGTCATACCCTGAAGAGATTTTGAACATGACTATATTTTCAACTGAAAAGACACCGTTATTGACATGTTTCGACAATGGTAAAATTTGAAATTGTACAACCAATCGTATCTCATACGTTGTAAAGATCCCTACTTCTTCATATTATGTAAAACTTTCCTAAGATCGCGGCTTTGAGGCGAATTTGAACTATGAGACAATCGCTTTATTTTAAAAAAACAGCTCTGTGCACTTCTTTCAAAATGTCAATTCTCCAGAGTTCTCTGGTAGAAACTAACAAACGCCTCAAACTTGGTAAAAAGTTGACGACACCATTGAGCTAATTTTACACAGTTCGTTCGAAAATAATAGCCATCTATTTACGCATTTAGAGATGCGAGTACTATACATAGAAAGTTAAATGTTCATTTGGAGCCGTTATCCAAAATATAACAAAAATTAAAATTGTATAAAATATTCATACAACTAAATAAATTATAATTCATAATTTGAATTTCGATCAAGTTTTTGTTATCGATAACAATATAGGGACCCACACATACGGACCCACGGTCGGATAGACAAACATAGAGGGCTCAATCGACTGAGCTTGTCGTCCTGATAAAGAATATAAATTTATGGGGTCCCTCTGCCGGTTACATACGTTTTATATCCTGATTTTTATTTTCCAATTTGATCAGGGTATAAAAAACAAAAAACAGATTGCCGGGTGGAATATTTCAGGCAACACAGAATCCGTAAAAAACAATACAAGAGTAGGAATCAAGCAGATCCCTTTGGGCAAAGAGGAAACTGTCTCTTAAGGTTGGGTAGGAGTTCCATAACAAAAAATAAATAAATTTCCTCTTATAGGGCTGTTGGTCCGGCCTTATTCCTACTAACAATGGTAAATGCTGACTCTTCGCATTTCAAATACATACCTGTACCTTCGGTAGTTGATATATTAGGAGTCTTTTGTCTGAGTTAATGATGCACAATAGTCCAACGATAGACGGGTGGAAATTTATATAGACACACAATCAGATAGACTTACTTGTACGAGCATCAATCAAATGTGCTAAATCAAAGACCCTACAAATTTTTACAACAATGATTTGAGTGCTTTTAGAAGTTCCCATAAGTTCATATGTAGACGGGCCATAATTTTCCTGGTATCATACGAATACATAGTATTTCATCTGCAAGATGGCGGCCTGGATGAATGCGACGACGTCGTAGCTCTTACGGACATCGTTGTAGCATAGCATTCTGCTCTACAAAATCCAGCCATCTGAGACTCATTACATATGGCATATGGCATAGCGGCTTCACCGTTACTCAACATAGACAGCCTTAACATAATACTCAGTATACACCTTCATTATAGGATAGCAATCGGAGAAGATAGTTGAAACGCATTGCTGAAACCGATTGCCAGCAATTGATTATGTAACTTAAACTCTACGAAATTGTATGTTTCGAATAGTGTATGTTCAAGCTAACTGGCAGCATTACTATGAGGTTTTTTTAAATATCCAAAGCCATTTATTAACCCAAACTTAATTTGCACACAAACATTATATACATACGTAAATTTTTTATTGAAAAAAACATTCTTAAAAGCATAGAAATTTGTTCATCGATCGCGGCTCAGAGTATATTGTATTCGTGGTGCGAAAAAAAATCCAATGGATGCAATGATGACGAAATCGATTAAAGTTATCTTAGTAAAGAAACTAACTACAAATTAAAATAAAAAAAAAATAAATAAAGACTAGTAAGATTTAAATTGGCGTTTATGTATTGTTCATAGACGAGGACAGAGATGCGAAACAAAGTTATATTCAATGTTCTAAAGGTTAGGAATATGTATGCTTGCAGAAGGAATTTCGGTTGGTCACTTCTATGTAAGCGACATTAAAAGAGATGTCATTGGTCATTAGTGGATTATTCTGAATGAACTCATTGAAATGGGTTAGTGAATACTAATGAGGAAAATGCATTGGCGTATTCTAATATCGTAAAAGCGTTAATGGATTTCAACATTAGACGCCATAGCTGAGTGCATTAGTGTACCTGTGATGATAATAATATTCAAATATGTTAACAAGGGGTGCTAAAATATAAAGTAAAGTTTGTCAAGAAACTCCTTACCCACTGAAAAAATATACAATTTTTAAGTTCAGATGCACAATTTAAATTAAAATTAATAATTTTTTTAACGGTATACTGTTTAACAATATTTATTAAATTAAGAATTTTCTTTAAAAAAAAAACTAAACATGTGTAATAAAATAAGGAACAAAATCATAATTATTCATATATTAAACTGTCAAGAAATTGTTTACACAAACACTTCGATTGATCGTAACTTAAAATAGAAAACAAATTATGTTAATTTTAATAATTATTATGACCACCCTTAGCATTTAATACATGCTGGAGGCGTTGTCTCATAAAATGGACCAACTTTATTTAGTATTCAACAAGGATCTTTTGGCACTCTTCTAGGATAACAGCTTTTAGCTATGTGAAGTTCTTTGGATCCCGTATTCCCACTCTTTTGGATCATTGTCTTGATGGAATTACAAATTTGGCTTCTTTCTATTAATTAAGCCGAAAGCTTTGTGAATTTCACAGTTAAAATTATGTGTTTGCTTTCCAATAGAGTTAACGTCTTGCGCCATACTCTGGATGAACAATTACTTTTGTTTCGTTGCAAAATATGACGCTTTCTCAATATTCTGCCGGCTGAGTTATCATACTCACAACAAAATTAGATCGCCTTTCCACACTTACTAATTTAACGGAACATCCTTGTCAAGTGTCCATACTGATAATTGCGGATTTTTGTCAATCTTCCGCATAAGTGACTATAATCTTTTTTATTTTTACTCCCAGGTGTGCCTTTTTCTTCAAGTTTGCCTTTGTTTTCCGAGCGATTTATAACATTGTAAATTGTTTTCCAAGATATAAAAACTCTTAAACTACTTCTGCAACAGATTTGCCTAACATCAAAGCTTAATATTTTACCAGGCACTTTAAAAATTATAGTTATTCAGATTTAGATGCGTTCTCAACTAAAAATATATAATGCTAAAATAAAGCACCGTTCTTTCTAAGAATTCATTCGAAACAAATTGCAAGACGCAATGTGATGCTCGAAAAATTAGTAATTTTAGTTATTGTTATTTTTTTTTTAAATTAACTCAACAATATTATATTATTTTATTATTTTAATTAATTTGAATTAAAGCCCATTAATTTTTCATCTAATGTCAAAAATTGTATTGGTTTTTTTCAATGTGTAAAGAGCTTTAAAAACTGTATGTGGATTTTGAGCTGAACATCGAAGTGACATCACTCACACTTACAGAGTATCGATTACTAAGTCGTAAGAACGATACACAATACAAAAAAATTGTTGAAGCCAAAACGTAACTCTGACTGCGAAAAAGCTAAAACTAACAAAAAGGAAACCTACTAAACTACATATATAAAAATATCCATGCGTTTCTCAAGTGGACGAATTTTAAATAATTTTTAAGATAAATTTTGTAGCTTCTATTTACATAATCTGTCTCTCCGGCATATCTTAGTGAACTTATCTAACTAACTAATCTGAAAAATGTCGTTTTAAAAGAGAACAGTGCAGCTGGAAAACTGTTTTGAGTACGACTTGTATTATAAACAAAAAACCTCAGAAAAAATTTAGACTGTACCGCTTCCAGTGCTTGTTTTTATTTAAAAGCCACATCTGACTCTAAAATAGCTATATTGGCAACACTGTTGACTAATTCATTTTGTGATGGGCTAGTTCAATTTTAGATTATGTTCTTTGAGTTTCGAACCGTAACTTAATTCATAGTTGAAAAAGTTTTACTGGAGTTATATTTTGAAAGTAGTGCAACACTTAAGGAAACTTAGCATTTATTGCTTAAAGTCGTTGCGCGTAAACATTAATTGAAACGAGCAAGTTTAACCAGTGTCAACAAGCAAAAACAAATAAAACATTATGGTACATTTATATATATATATACCTATATTAATATAATGTTATTTACGATTCAAATTTATTGGTGTTATGAGGTTTATATATATATATATATATATATATATATATATATATATATATATATATATAGTTCTTTCTTTATATTTCGTATACATTTATCTTCCGTTAATAAGTAAGACAAGCGAAACACATTAAATATGACCATACCATATGTACGCTCACTCGTTTTTTGGTTGCTGGGTGCTGCACAAAAGCGCAGCTACGTCATTCAATGTGTTTTTATAGATGCAAGAACCAATTACAGATCGAATATTTTAGACCACATATATACATACAAGCATTTTATAATTTAATTATATAGGAAATTCAACAATTGGAAATATTATGCAAGCAGCTATATGAAGCGACAGATTCAAATATTCGTGCTGATGCTGAAAAGAGACTGGTGTTATTCGTCAATAGCCAGGACGCCTTACCAAAATGCCAGTTATTGTTAGATCGAGCTCATTCCAGTTATGCGCAGCTCCTTGCTGCTTCTACCCTAACAAAACTCATACAAGGAATAACTCTTGGACAACGCATTGATATTCGCAGCTATGCCCTCAATTACTTGGCAACCAGGCTTAATTTGCAACAATTTGTAGTACAAGCGCTTGTAACACTTTTAGCTAAAATTACAAAATATGGATGGTTTGATTCATGCAAGGGAGAATTTATCTTTCAAAACATACTTGAAGATGTGAAAAAGTTTTTACAGGTATGTAAATATTTAATTATTCCATTCCTCTACAAATTTATTTTTTTATTTGCATAGGGCTCAGTAGAGCATTGTACAATTGGCGTGCAAATTCTGTCGCAGCTGGTAACAGAAATGAATTCAATTGTGGAATTAGATGCACACCTGTCATTTTCAAAAAACAGGAAGATAGCTACATCTTACCGAGATCAACAGCTGTACGATACTTTTCTACTCTCCTGTTCCCTTTTGATAAATGCTCGAGATAATAGCAAGAACTTAAACTTTTTGGACGAATCGCAACAGGCGTAAGTTGATTATAAATGTATTAATAAAAATTTCAACTCATTACTACTATTAGTACTCGTACTATTATTACTCGATTCAATTGCAAATAGTTAAGCGGGAAGTTGTGTTTTGTCTAAAATAGGCGCTGGAAGGAAGACGTGAGTCCAACCCACTAAGTATATATAGCGCTGATCAGAAGCACTTATACCTTGAACATTTTCTCAGATGTTTTCTTACTAAAGAATGTTTTTACTGTTTGTCTTGGCCTAAAATGAACAAATGGGAGTATTTTTCTTATAGAATTATCTATGATAATAAATGTATATAATCTAGTGCTTACCACCACATAAGTTATTTTTCTATCCGTAAACAATGATCCAATATGGTGTAAGAGAAGATACGGATACGCCATACCCATAGGAGTATACATATAATTTTTAATCGATGTATTCGATAAGCCTACAGATTTCAAGACTCTAGATTGCAAAGTTTACGGGAGTTAAACATTTTAAAGGTCGCTATAATTTTATTGAAATAAAATGTATACCCAAAACTTAAATTACATATTAAATATATCTTCGTTTATTGGGGCGTATGAAATTGGGTAAAACTGTATCTTCAAATTTATTTCTCACAGATTTGGGACCTCCGCCAAAAAATTCAACAGTTATGTTGCTAGAGATTCCTTCTAAAGATTGATCAAAATGCACAACATCACATACACAGTTGTACAGCTAAAGACTCAAACTCTAACGACTTGATCCTGCATATCTGCATTATTGATTTAGAAAATCATATGTGAATATAATAACTGTGGTGGTGTTCAGTTCTGTAATAATTGTTATTCGTCTGAGCAAGAGTTCTTATACCCTAGCTCATGCGTATTTCGTCTCTTAACCTAAGTGCATTATGTAATGAGTGGAGCTCCAAGCGGGAGACATACTATGCTCTCCGCTATGTAGCTTCATATATATTGCTTGTATATACTTATATGCATATGGCATAAACATTAGGCAAGTGGCATAGACCTTAGGCAAAGTGCGTACGCGGCATCTCCCGCGCTGCTGTGGTCTGACCATAAGTGGCTGATCATATTACATTTGCTTATCTTTGCGCTCGCCCTATGTTTATGCGTAGGGACAAATGTCACTATATGCGTATTTAGTATACACTATCATATGTTAGGCATATGATGCATCTATATGCAGAATACTCTACATCGCTTCGGGTATTATGAATACGTTATTAAATATACTACAGTATGTTCATGCCTGAACATTCTGCGGGGGGCCAAATGTGACAGCTAGCAGTGGCTGCCTCTGGTTTCGCTTCTTAATCCATGGCCTGCGTCTCCGTCTGTATAGCAACCCGATTTTTCGATGCTTCCCAGAGTTCTCTGGGACGTCCAGGCACATCGTTGTTGATGCGCTGATTACCTTGTTGGTTGATAATCCAGATATATTGCCAGAAACAATCCATCCAAGTTCGGTCTTTTGTCCCAGAGTTTTGTTGATTTTCTTTACTTTTCCCAACATTATTAAGGGAAGTAAATCCACGCCAATGACAATGTCAATTCGACTGGGCTCGTTAAAACGTGGGTCAGCTAGCTCGCAGCCATTCCAATCCTTATTGACATCCATGTCAATTTTCTTGGTCGGAAGAGCTCTCTGAAGTTTTGTCATAACAATTGCCTGCGTAGTGGTGATGAATTTGCTTTTAAACCGGGGTTTGATTGTTAAGCAAACACTATTCTTAAGAATTTCTACATTTTGCGAAATTCCTTGAACTTCCACGTTCCGTTTAGTTCGGCGCAGTTTTAACTGTTGTGCAGCTTCTTCAGATATTAGGGATTTTTGCGAGCCTCCATCTATAAGGGCCCTTAGCTGCTCGTATTTCCAGACTTATTTTTAATCTGGATGAGCGCTGTCGCCAGCAACGTATCTTGTCCTTTATTTTCATTTAGACAGTTGCTGCTGACGGTCTCTTTATTATTTGCATCTTCGTGAAGCAAATAGTTGTGCGCTTTGGTGCATTGATTGCAAGTCCAATTCTTTTTGCAATCTTTAACGCTGTGGCTGCCTAGACATCTGTAGCAAAGCGAGTTTTTGAATACAAACTCCTTGCGTTTTTTAACCGGCTCAGCTCTAAATTTCTGACACCTGGTTATTTCATGTCCAGTCAATTGGCAAAAACGGCATCTATCGTGGCTCGTTGTCTTTGCTTCCCTTGACTTATGGGCGCCGCTTTTTGCACTGAGTCTATTGAGTTATACAGTTGCTCAATAAACTCTAGTACATCGTCCAAAGACTGAATTTCTCTGGCCTTCTTTACGTGTTTATCGTAGAGTTGTAGGACTTCCGTAGAGAATCATCGCAACAGAATTTGAGCAAATAGAACGTCAGCTTCATTACCAAATTGACCCTTTTCTTTGATAATGAAAATGCATTCTGTTGCTGTGTCCAAGAACTTGCGGATACTGCCTTCATCATTGTTCTTCAGCAGTTCCATGTCCACTAGCTGGTTGACGGCGTTAGCAAATATTTTGCGCTTATTTTCGTAGCTCTTGCATATTAGTTCCCAAGCTGAGTTGTAGTTAGCAGACGAGCACATTAATAAATGGCCTACGACCATTTTGGCTTCTCCCTCAAGGCATGACTTCAGGTGTCGCTGATATCTCTCCTGTTGTGAATCAAGGATGAATAAGGATTCTTTCCTGGCTGCTGATCTAAAGATTGGCATACACTTCTTGCATGTGTTGCCTTACTTTTAAAGCTCGTCTGTCCACAAGGTCTACCATCACATCCATTGGGCTCAAGCTCCTTTGGGTAAATATTATTTCCTGCTGCCTGTGCTGTGTCTTGGATGTTTCTGGTGGGATGGATGCTGTTTGGTCGGTGTCTATGGCGTGGTTGGCAACTTCGACTTTCATCAGAGATTCTTCGTAGTTCCTGATGTTTTCCATTTTGCCACCCTATATTTTCTCCTTAAAATATTGATGATCAACGATACCGATTTTGATCAGCGTTAGGTGATTGGTAGTGAACTTTTCTGCCAATTTAGCAATGACTGATAACGCATCCTTGTTCGTGATGCTCTGCCAGATCTTGTCATAGATCTCTGATTGCTTTATGAGCAACTCAAGAGTTTTTGCCGACAGCATTTTGGTTGTGTTTTTTCGTGTGAAAATTTGATCTTAATTTACCCTTTGGCTTGAATCGTTGGAGGTGTTTTTGTTTTGATCGCCTGGTTGATCATGCTGTGCCTCTACTCACAGCTTGAATTGGCAAGCCAAAAAGGTATTTTATATTGTTATGTATTGTTATTACGTCTATTTTCCTTTCTCGATCATCGCAGTGATCTTCCTACCTATTCGTTGTACGGCTTTATGGGCCACACTACTATCGGGCAGAAAAGCTTGGCAAACACTTCTTGAATGTATTTCCTTACTTACACATCCATTGAGCTAAAGCTTCTTTAAGAAGATAATCTTTTCTGCTGTCTATGTTGTGTCTTGGATGTGTTTGGTTGGACTTCGACTTTCGCCAGTCACTCTTCATAGCTTCTAATGTTTTCCATCATATATTTTCTCCTTAAAATATTAATGGCCGACGACACCGATTTGGATCAGCTGTAGGTGATTGGCAGTAAATTCTGCTGCCAATTTATTAACGACTGATAACGCATCCTTGTTCCTGATGCTCTACCGGATCTTGTCATAAATATGTGGTTGCTTTTTGAGCAACTCAAGAGCTTTTGTTCTTGATTTTATCTTTGGCTTCACCCGTTGGAGGTGTTTTTGTTTTGATCGCCTGGTTGATCGTGTTATGCCTCTACACACAGCTAGAATTGGTAAACCAAAGAAAATTATTTTAACAATTTATCACTTCACTTTTACACTTATCACAAAACGTAGCTTTGTAGGCTGAATCGAAGGACCAATGTGAATACTTGATTATGATGTTATTTAGTTTTGTATTATCCGGCTTGAAGGACGAATGTGAATACACTTGACTGTGGTGGCGTTCAGTTATGTAATGATCTTTACTCGTCTGAGCTAGATTTCTTATACCCTGAGTCATGTGTATTTCATCCCTTAAATCTAGCTTATCTATTGCTAAGTTTATAATGCTCAGCGTTGTTCTAATTTCGACAATTCGACAAATGTATTATCTATTTACATTGCACTACCTGCTAGTCGTTGAATGCATAGACCGCATACAGTCCCGTTTATTTTAAATATACATGCCTGAATGGTAAATATTTAATAAAACTTGCAACACAGGGATTACGTTTTCGGGTACCGAAATATCAAGAAGCTCAAGAAGCTGTTTATTAAAGTTTGGACATATATCCGAAAGCAGTAACGCAGAAATATATCATAATGTTTCGTTAGCAGAACATCAGCTTAGGATACTTAAGTCTAGGCATCAGTCGTAAAAGTTATTATTATTAATGATTCAACCGACATATTTTTATTGGGTCTTAGAGACCATTACTTTGACCGCCCTGACGCACTAGAAGAAATTTCACATTTTTCACATGTCATCATTATCATATCATCAATCATCATACAGAATTAGTTATCACTGAAATTATTTGTAGCAATCCTTGGCAACATAATTGTTAAGATGATAGTGGGCTACAAAATGCTTTTGATAAGGTAGTTCAACAAGAGAATGAAGAGACTATAGAAAATCTAATCGTAGACTATCTATGTAGCGTATTGCGATTGCCAGAAACTTATCCCAAATGAAATATCTTAAGTATTAAAAAGTAAGGAAAATGCTGGCTCAGAAATAAATAATGTGTGGATATTAAATCTTTCAGCTTTACCTTCGCCTGGCAAATATTGCAAGTCCTATTTGCTGATTTCCCATTTTCAATGGGATCAGGGTATAAAAACGTATTTTAACCATATATTGCAAAATGCCACAAACCAGACAGTATGGTCTTATGAATTTGTTGGAAGTGGTGAAGGTGTTGAAGAAAGCTATCTTATTTTTATATCCTGATTCCATTTAAACTGGGAAATCAGGGTATAATGGTTATACCAATGTCTATGTATATTTCCTACAACTTTGTTTGATTTTGGATACCGGCTCCAAATTTTCCAAAATTCCTTAAATTTCAGTTGGAAATAAGACCAATATGTGATGAAGTTTACATTTCTACTAAACCAATAAAGTATATAAAATTTCAGTACAATTCATTAAGTAGAACTGAAAATATTAAATAGAACATGTGGCCAATTTGCAAAAGCACATGTCAAGCGTACGCATTTTTCCTATTCTTTTCTATTCAAAGAATCGAAATTGCTATTGAATTGGGCTTGAAGTATAAGGTGTTACTTACAAAAACAAGCAGCAAAGTGTCGGTGGTGGTGGAAACGGCGCTTGGTGTCGACAAGTCCTGGGTTTGATGCCAAGCGGCGAACGGAGGTTTTTCATTATTATTTTTTATTTTTAAAATTATGAAGTGGCGGTGTTGGTAGAGTTGATGCGCGTTACGTGGGCACTGTTGGTTTATTATTGGTTATTTTTTTTAATGCTCGATACATGCAATGAAATATATTTAAAAGCGCAGATAGGTCTGGGTTTAGGGTATGTCCTAGTTGGGCATTCCAACTAGAGCTTTCTTACTTTTTTCTATTTATCAACCAATATCATTAATGTACAATAAAACGTCTGGAAGTCATCCAACTTTTACTATTTTACTCTGTCTCGCAAATCTAAAGCTGCATTTGCTTACGCTTCAAAAAATCAAACGAGTAAATTGTAAACACAATTCAACAGATTGGATAATCTTAAAATAATTATTAATTAAATTTCAATGATTAGTATTAGTATTAGTAGTATTTCTGTAAGTTTTTCGGAGATTGACGATTTCAGGTGATCACTGAACTTTCCATACAATTCTAATGAGCCCTACAGTTAAATGTATGCTTCAATGCAATGAGACTTTTGTAAATATTTTAAACTGAAAACAATTTTGCGACGGCGAGAGGACGAGATATAATGCGTTTATTATATTTAGCACCAATGCGTCGACTGTTAACTTCTAATTGCTAATTATTTTGATGTTTTGAAGTACTGCACACAGAATATAAGCAAAGTAGTCCACATATATCTTCGATTGTAGCGTGTTTTCATAGCATAACATAGCATGTGGTAGAGAAACAACAGATTCGAGGCTATTTATTATAGGCGAAATTGTACCTAACTATAACTGAACTAAGGCTCAAAAATGCTAGGTCAAAAAATTAAATTACAATTGCGGACTGTAAAAATACTACCTACTATCAGATTATTATACTGACAGCATTCACTCAAAACCATTCGATGGACATTCTTTGTATTATAACAAATTCTGCATTATTTAGGTTTTTCAGCAATACTCATAATTTGTGTTTGAGCAGGTTCAATACATCTAAAAGCATTTAAGTAATCTGAATGAGAAAAGCTTAGGATGATTGTCTGCTTTTTAAATGGTTTCCATAATAATTGGGCGTTTTCAAATTTATACAGTGAGGATATTACCGCTAGGATATAATACATCATTTATAGTTATTTAAATGGTATTACCTCAAGTGTTCAGGATAGAGTCTAATTGTGTAAATAATTTAAAATATAAGTAAATAAGTATTTAGTTATAGTTATTGTTTATAATGGTTATTAATATTAAGGAATATTTTGTATATATAAATAAATTCAATAAAACTTAATTTTATTTCTTTTGGCTCAGGGTTATCTAGTCGACCACCCCTTACTTCCTACTTGTTTATTTTCTGGTATTACTTTGCAAAAGAAAATGAGTTCCGGGAAGTAATGACTTCATAGCCAACGCTTATCCACATAAAAATAATATAGTTTCCCAATTAAAACGTTAGACAATATTAATTTATTTTGCATCTGTCTGTACTGCGCTTATATAGGTTAATAACGCAAGCCTTGCGTCTTACGAGGAACTGCCTTAGCTTTGACTTTATTGGTAGCTCCACCGACGAGTCAGCAGATGATATGAATAATGTCCAGGTAAGTTACTTTTTTAAATTTTATAATTCAAATTTGATTAATGTCCCTTAACTCACAGATACCAACAGCTTGGCGCCCTGCATTTTTAGACACAAATACATTAACATTATTTTTTGATTTATATCAAATTTTGCCGAATGGCTTAGCCAGTTACTCATTGTCGTGCCTAGTACAAATGACATCTGTACGTCGATCTCTATTTAGTAACTCAGAAAGAACGAAATTTCTCACGAACTTGGTAGAAGGAGTCAGAAATATACTCACAAACTTGCATGTAGGTCCGTGACATCTATATATTTTAATATCACCGCCAAAAATGTATTCACTTTCAGGGTCTAAGCGATCCAGATAATTATCATGAATTTTGTCGATTGCTAGCACGTTTGAAATCTAATTATCAATTGGGGGAACTCATAGCCGTTCCTTGTTATCCGGAAGCGATAGAATTGATAGCGAAATTTACCGTACAATCTTTACATGTGAGTATATATTGGGTTATAAGTTTAAAAAAAATGGACATTGTTCACGTTCGCAGATGTGGCTCTTTGCCCCAAATAGTGTTCACTATTTACTTACGTTATGGCAGCGTATGGTCGCATCAGTACCATACGTCAAATCGCCAGATCCGCATTTACTTGGCACGTACACACCTGAAGTTATTAAGGCCTACATTGAGTCCCGTCTAGATGCTGTAGCGCTGATTGTACGTGATAATATGGAGGATCCATTGGACGATCTTTGTATGGTGCAACAGCAGCTTGAGCAATTATCGGTAATTGAGCGCTGCGAATATAATAAGACTTGCAACCTTCTTGTGCAGCATTTCGACCAAAAGGCAAGAGAATACGAAAATCTTTTACAGACGCTTAACTCAAGCCCAATTGATATTACTATTCATGAGCTACAACTGACATGGTTGGTTTATATAATTGGTTCGGCTATTGTGGGAAGACTTTCTGTGACCACCAGTGATGAACACGATACTATGGATGCGGAGCTTGTTATTCGTGTACTGCAGCTAATGCGCTTAACTGATTCACGTCTACCTCAAACTGGTTGTGAAAAGCTAGAATTGGCCATTTTAAGCTTTTTAGACCAGGTTCGTAAAATGCATAGCAGTGACCAGGCTCAGAAGGCAACTGTTTATAAGCGTCTGAATGAAGTATTTGGACTAAATGATGAGCAAATGTTGCTTAGTTTTATCAATCGTAAAATGTATGTATTTTCTGTTAATTTGGTTTTAAATAGCTAACCCTTACTTTTTACAGTATAACTAACCTAAAATTTTGGGGTCGCTCTGAGCAAATAATTACAAAAACTTTAGTGTTACTATCCGATCTCTCTGTGCATTTTAATTCAGTGCGAAAATTGGCCCGCCTAGAAGAAGTACAGTTTATGTTAACTCATCACACAAGCGAACATTTTCCCTTTCTTGGTACGAGCTCTTCTCTGAACGAAATGCGGTGCCGTACAATGTTTTACACTTCTTTAAGTCGGTTATTAATGTTTGATTTGGGAGAAGATGAAGAGCGTTTCTATAATTTTCTCACTCCCCTAACAAGTAAGTCGATTTCAATGAATTATTAATTACCAAGAATACATTACATTATCTATCTTCTTAGATCAGTTTGAATCCCTTGGAAATGTATTAATGGACACAAAATGCTTTCCTAATGATGAGGTCAAGAAAGCAATTATTGGACTTGCTCGAGACTTGCGTGGTCTAGCGTTGCCGCTTAATGCTCGCATTCAATATACAATGCTTTTTGAATGGCTGTGCGTGTATTATAATATTTATTTTATCTTTACTAGCTTATGACATTTTATTGCTTGTAGTTACTATACAGATTACATCCCTATATTGCTTCGTGCTGTAGAACTGTGGGCACATGAACCTGCCATCACCACGCCTGTGTTAAAGCTATTTGCAGAATTAGTGCATTGTCGCACCCAGCGTCTAGCTGGAAATGTGTCTAGTCCCATGGGAATTTTACTTTTTCGTGAAGCTTCAAAACTTATTTGCATATATGGCAATCGTATTTTACATCTAGAAGTGACAACTGATCAACTTTACCCAATGAAATTAAAAGGAATATCAATATGTTTTCTTATCTTAAAAAATGCGCTTGGAGGGAACTATGTGAACTGCGGTGTGTTCAAATTATACGGTGATGACACATTACATAATGTGCTTGATATTATTGCCCAACTTATTCTTTCAATACGTCAAAGTGATTTATTGGTAAGAATTATCAACGTCAATATCAATAAATGAAAATAATGTATACTCGAAAATCATTAGGAATATCCAAAATTGGCCTCGGCATATTACAATTTATTGAACTGTCTATCTCAAGATCATGTAACATACCTTGCCGCTTTAGAGCCACGAGCATTTGTGTATATATTGGAAAGTTTAAACAAAGGCCTTGCCGCACTAGGTACGTATAATTTTACTCAACAAATATATACATTTACAATTAATACAATTACAATTACAATTAATAATTATCATTATCATTAATTTTTTTAAACTTACAGATTCGGCAATTTACATAAGCTGTTGCACAATTTTAGACAGTATTGTTTCGTACATATTTAAGCAGCTGCAATTAAAAAGTAAATTTAAATATATAAATATATAAATGATTTTTCAAACGTAATTATTATTGCAGTTTCAACATTCCCAAATAAGAAGCTTAGAAGTTTATCACGGGAAAATTCTCAATTTCTTAAGGTGCGTATTTTCTTTATTACTTAATAAAGTTTTGTTTTTGTTACTAATAAACATTAGATAACAAAATAAATATAACAATTATATCAACAGCGTTAATGAAAGAGAAATTGTACTTTCAAATCGTTAAATGAAGGGCTTATAGATGTTTTATAACAAAATCATTAACTATTGTTATGATACGTACTGTCTAGCCATACATACCTACTGAGTTTTATCAAGTCTGTATTTTTCAATATTTAGGTTTACAAATAAGATGTACTATTTAAGAGCTAATAAAAATATAACAAATTTGAAAGCCTATGCCCTGTATTAGGCCATTGCCGCGCACTGCCAAATTTGCGGCGGGACCCAAAACCTACAAAAAAACCAAATCTATAGTGTAATATCTGAAGTTTGATAACGATTTTTATCATTAAATAATATTTAGCGATTGTCGATTATCGACTTACATTACATTACATTACTCTTTTCCAAGCATCTTTCCTGTTGCACATTTCCTCTACTAGTCTCTATTTTTCTTTCACAGACAATTTTTGCCAGGTTGGTCCTTTTTTCTTTTCACTTGTCGTAGTTAAAGAAATTGTGCTCTGCATTGTCCATTCCATTTACGTTGTAAAAATAAAACTGGATTCTGAAATTTTCCCAAATTTATGTGGGTACTTTCTCTCTACTTACATTCTCAAATGCTAACGCTTCAGTTATGAAATTTTCACAGCGTCGTGCTCTGCACTTTATGAATAGTCGTTCCGATATTTGCGGTTCGTTTTTGGCATTGAACCGTTACATGCTCTTTCGATCACTTTTAAACTAATTTCTTCGGTGGTTTGTGTACTGTAAATTTGAAGTTTTCTAATTTGATTATATCCCACGGTTCTGTCTGGTACGTAACTTAAGTTGATCGACGAGCATAACCTTGATTGCATCTAACTTGATTGGGAACGCATTTAGACTAATGATGTTACCGCTGTTTCCGGGCTCTTTCTAACTGACAGCTGCTTTTGCTTATTCGCTTCTCCAGACCTGCTTGAATTGTCAAAGAACTTCCTGAAGTTCGTTTAGGTCGGATACACCACTTTTATTAATTATTTTTTCTGATTCGTCACTGCAGCTCTTATGCATTGGCACGCAATACTAAAAGGTTCTCGACCCTAAAGCGCTATCTTAGCTTAAATGTACCATCCCTCATAGCAATACTCACGGTTGTCTGTGTGTGGCATGAAAATCATGCGAGGGCTGGCGTTGGTCCTTATCGGAGTAAGACTCTCGCAACCCGCTGCTTTTTTCTAATTATTTACGACAAACAAGCAAATGTTGAACAGCTTCTGTGTGGGTATTGTATAAGGGGCCCCATTGTTTCAAAATTCATGAATGTAATGAGGATAATCTCAGTTTTTCATCTTTATTAAATATTAGTTTTTATATTCCCCAATTAACTAGTATGTAATTTTTTGGTAATATATTACTTTTTTAAAGCTGTATATGCCAATGTGATGTAGTATGATTCGTATATGTCGTTGTCGACTAATGTCGGCTAGAGCATATTCTCACTTGTTTACCCATATATAATTTTGAATTATTAAGTTATTGTGTTTTGGAAAGCTAAAGCTTAAGTCTAGCAAACACTATTTTATTATATTGCAATTCATACATTTGTATATTTTATTCAATACTTTCAGGTAGTTGAGCTAAATTCCGAGTTGCTACAGAACATGATGTCCTCATTGTTAAACAATGTATTAGCTGAAGATTGTCGAAATCAATGGTCCATGTCTCGTCCATTATTGGTACTTATATTACTCTACGAAGACTATTATCGGTAAGGAAAACTTAGTCTTTTTCTTGTGGTTGACGTATGCAAACGTATTTTCTGCACCGTCTGTCAAGTTATTACTATGACCAGTGCGTTGGATAGCGTTATTGCTCACTGACAAAAAAAAGCCTCTTTCTTTGGCTACCTCCAACCTTGGAACCAGGAGTTATCCTGCATTATTAACCCTAATGGCCCTTCAATGTGCTCGAGCTGATCCATATTATTCATGTTCCTGCATCCAAGTCTCAAAATTTCCGCCACAAAACCTATTTGACTACAGGACTCTTTTCCAAGCATCTTTGCTATTGCACATTTGCTCTACTATACACTGTACTATAAACACTTTTATTAATTCCGCAAAACAACTAATTTCATAAAAATGTGTTATTTGATAATAATAGAGTTTAACAACGATTTTGTTTTAGATCATTGAAAGAAAGCATTATACGTGGACAACCCGTTGAAAAGCAGCAGACAATGGCCCAGTGGTTTGAAGATTTGATGCTTGGTATTGAGCGCAATGTGTCTAGTAAAAATAAAGAAAAGTAAGAAGCGGAAGATAAATTTGTGTTTAGTAATATTTGATTATTTTTTTATTTTGAACACTATTAAAAAATCAGCTTACCACCTCTCCTCTGTCAATTGTTTTGTGCTAACATATTTTTTATTGGTTAAATTGGGTTTTTTAAACTTTTGTCAATTTTAAGCGGTAAAAAATTACTGAAAGTAATCAATTAACGCTTCACTCAAGTACAAAAATGGCAATAACTTTGCATATTTCTCTTCTAATTAAACAGTATCGAAAATTCAATAATTAAAAAGTATCGAAAATTCAATAAATTTGCGTTGCCTTAAGATTGCTGCGAAATAACCCATTAAGATAATTTAAATAATTGCCAGATCGAGCTATTCATTGCAAATGTTTCCGATTTTATTTTCGAATTTCTATGCAAATATACATATTCTTATGAGTATTTCAACGCGACAGGACGATTTATATTCTTATATTTGAATATTATTAAATTGAGTTAACTTAGTTTTTAGCTTGCGATTACAAAATAGTAGAGGGTAATGTGCGAATAATACGGTAGTGATACAAGGATGTTAGTCCAAGCAGTCTATAATCATAGGGGATATAAGTCCTACACGTACGGCTTACTCAAAAAGGTCAAAATATATTTGATTCCCAAGCTGGAGCTTATAAGACTTAACGTGTCCATATATTAGTCGATTTCGAGGAAATACTTGAATATTAAGAATGTTTTTTTAATTCATAGGTTTACACAGAATTTATCGACATTTCGCAGAGATGTAGCTAACCTACCAAAATCGACAACGTATTCAACAGGTATGTATAGAAGATGAATTAAAGAAAATTCAGTTTACACTAGAAATAAACAGAAAATATATATTCCCCAACGGTTATGTGTAAGTAGAAACAACAACAAAATCGATTGTCCCATGGTTGTCATTATAAACACTTTGATCTCAAAGACCAAAAGTGTTAGGGACTAAATCGGATTTTTAATTTTTAAGAATTTAGCCATATATACATATATATTTAATTTTTACACACATTCGAATACTACCATTTATTCTCAAAATTTTTGTTATTGGGCTTCACATGTATATATAATTAAGGGTGTAATTTATTTTTAAATAAAAAAATTTTAAGCACGATTTGGTTCTTGATTTGTCAGCTGATAAATTTAATTTTATCTTCCCTCGAATATTTAAAGCTAAAAAAATTATCATTGGATGTGCGTTCTTGGTACATTATTCTGAGTTAATATATATATATATATTTCATATTATTTATTAACTTGCTCAATTGATATAAACAAAAACCTTTAAAATCACAAAGTTTTTTTTTTCATACCATAAACGATTACCAAATTTGGTAATGTTTTTATTGATTGGAAGAATTTTTAAATTTAAAAGTTAAGATTTAAGAGAAAGGTTCAATTTTTCAGATGTCTCGCGGGTTATCAATTCTTCTGATATTATACAGTCGAATGTGTCAATATTACGTTCATATCTATCTAGAGCCATATTAAAATGCATTCATTCTGTTCCAATTTTCTTTAAAATCTCAGGTTAGCCGATATAACAATTTTCCTATCCAGAATATTGCTGAGCCATCGAATAAATAAATATGTTACGTAAATGTACTAATTTTTATTAAAATATATTCCTTTCAGAAAATTCGTACCAGGTCTATACTGAAACAAATTACTCAATATCGGTATAAAAAGCGGAACATATTTTCGCCTACTCGTTATACCTGTCAGCAAGCTGTCAAATCACAATTTATGTTCTTATATCTAACAAATAGCACGTAAGCAATAAAAAATATGTAATAATTTATATTTGTAAAAATAGGTATTGAAATAAACCCGCATGAAAAAAATTAATACATTTTTTTAATCTTTGAAAAATTAAAAATTACTTCGAAATCGAAATAGTAATAGCCCTAGATAAACAGTACGTAGAGGGAATATCTAAAACAAACTTTCCACAAAAAATTGTGAGGTAGACCCCACGACTATGCAGCTGCAGTTATGGGAAACTTTAGTACATTTTCGACTTCGTCCTTGGGCTGCTACAGCAGACATAGCTGAAATGTATGGTCAGCGAGTCCCAACGCAATTTTTAGCTTGTGTGGAGAGAAAACCTACTGATGCGTTACAAATTCCATGTTTAAACCCAGTAACGTATGAAACAACTGCCACACCTTTCTAAGCAGCTCGATACTTACAAAAGACGCATTGAGGAGTTGTGTTTGTTTAATCATGACTTAATTCATTACATGTTTGGCTTTCGTCTCTTTAACACATTTGTTGCCAATTGCGTAGCAACCATCTAGGAGTTGACAACCAATGTCTTCTGGCGTCATATCCCAACATGGACAATATACAATCTATTATAGGAATCAACAATCTTGTGTCCGAATTATCAAAAATTAACACTGTTTCTGTACCCACATCAGCATGGCAACCGTGTGTTGTGGTTGCTATGAGTAATAGGTAAGTTATTGGCACCATTAGCACACAATGCTCCTCCTCCTTGCTTTCCAAAAAGGGTCGATTCATCGCGCTTTATTCTCTCTCATTTTCGTTGAAACTCAATGGTTTCGATGGGAGCGGCCCAATTTCGGTTTCACTAGAGATTCGTCGCAAACCTTCTACTAAATTGTATTTTGCCATATATGTATCATTCACTTCGAATTCTGTGCACATAACATTATTTATAGACTTGACTTATATTTCTAATGAGCTTTGGAATGCCAAGGGTGGTACAGTTAGATACTCCAGGGAGTCTTCGATAAATTTGCATCGGTTTTGTCGTTCATAGCACGATTATACGATCATTTAGGTTCATTAAAATTACTTGTAACCCGTGCAAAGGTAGGTACTCCTGGTTACACTATCTTGGTTTGTACAACTAATTACCAATTATCCAAATGACGCAAGGGGCAGTAACTAACTAATAGTCAACTTTGATTGATTTGCTGATGCTTCCACGACAGCTTACGATTGCTCTTTCTATGTAACGTAATTGTAACACGATCAGTTTGCTAGTCGCCAACTCTAAGGTAGCACCGTTAAAACAAAATCAGTACCATAGAACTGTGTGTTGCGGAATTGCTAGCTGCCATGTTTTGGTTGCTAAATAAATCAAGAAGTGTTTTGGTCAAATTCGGATGTTGATCTTCATTGCTTTCAAATAAGTTCTTTGAATTTGAACACATATGTTGCTTTATTCTCTCTCATTTTCGTGCCAACCCAATGGTCTTGATCGGACTGCTTCGTCAATGTTCGTGCATTTTTTTCGCTATAAGCCGAAAATTTTATCTCAAATTATGGGTGATATTCCCGGTATCCGTTTACACTAAAATAGGCCAATTGAGATCAGCGGACTGGATTTCTGTAGTCAAATTTTGGTTTCACTAGGGATTCGTCGATCAGCTCACGTCGAAGGCTATGCACATAAAATTAGTTACAGACTTGAGCTTATCCATGTTCGTTGGTCCCAGCATCAATCCAATCGACAGCGAAGTACTTACGCCAGTGCATCTGCTCATCGGGACAGCATTCGCGCCGTTGCCACTCGCGTCATCGTAGCCAGTCGACGACGTCAAGCTAACAAGCTTGAGAAGATGGCAGCTCATCTGAAAAATCAAGGGCAATTCTGGACATCCTGGTCATACCTATACCTGCTCAGTCTCCAGCAGAAGGCAAAAAGGACCAAAAAGAGGAAAGCTATTAGTGTCGGAGCATGGATTCATTAAAATGTTTCCGATTTTATTTTCGAATGTGTATATAAATATTCTTATTAGTATCTTAATATAATGGAACAATTTATATTCTTATATTTGAATATTATTAAATTGAATTAACTTAACTTTTAGCTTGTCATTACAAAATAGTAGAGGGTAATGTGCGAATAATACGGTAGTGATACTTGGTAGTGATAAGATGCTGGTCTAAGCAGCCTATATTCATAGGGAATATAAGTCCTACACGTACGGCTTAGTCAAAAAGGCTTAAATATTTTGGATTTCCATGTTGGAGCTTGTAAGATTTCGATTTCGAGGAAATACTTGAATATTAAGAATGTTTTTTAATTCATAGGCTTATCGACATTTTGCCGGGATGTAGCTAACCTACCAAAAGCGACAACGTATTCAACAGGTATGTATAGAACATGGATTAAAGAAAATACAGTTTTCACTAGAAATATACAAAAATTATATATTCTCCAACGACTATGTGTAAGTAGGAACATAAACCAAATCGATTGTTCCATAGTTGTTAGGGTTGTCGACGGCCAATGGTCACTCTAATACGCTCCGGTGCATCTGCTCATTGGGAGCAATGCAGCCAGTCGATGACGTTAAGCTAACATGCTTGACAATATTTAGCAGTGAATGCTGGGCGTAGTGACCAAAGTGGTCACCGGCGGGGTTGGTAAGTTGCGACAAGTAGTCATAAAGACTAAATCTGGCACATATAAGCGATGAATTCATCATGTTGCACCCCTACCTGAGACAAGACTGCACTCGTTGCCCGTTTGGGCTAAACATTTCCTACCGTTCATTATATTATAAATCAAAATGGATAAAAAGCTTTCTTCTAACACTCAGCTTAGAAACAAGCCGATTGATTATGAAAGAATGTACCAAATAGCTGGTAAAACTCCCTTGGAGCTAAGGACTGAGTTTAATAATAACCAACGCCTATCACGTGCTGACGCTCAGAACCTCAGCACGACAACAACAACCACTGCAACTGCTGCAATCTGCAGCGCGATCCCTAGCGGAAGCATGGCTAGTCAACTGCCTCCTCAAAAATTGACGCTCCAAAGCTCACTGGAGCTGCTACAAAACTGGCGGAGGCCCAAAAAATGCTGAAAACTAAGAGGAAGAAACCTCTTTCTCCCCATAATAGTTGTAAAAGAGCAAACAGACATATGGTCTCACACTCCGCCTCAACTAACATGGCAAAATCCACCAACAGATTTGCTTTCTAGACACGGAAATGGAGGTAACTTCCGAAAGCGATGATGATGTAAATTCCAAAAGCACAAGAGCACGCCCAACGTCTGATGCAACTGATGCAGTCAACAACCCTCAACATGAGGAACCGAGCAATAACAAACAGCCTATCCGCTCACCAAAGCCACCGCAATTGTTTAGTGAAGTCACTAGTATTGACAACGTGGCAGTCAAAGTCAACCAAGGAGTTACGGCAAGAATATTTCCAAAAGACAGCGACACTTACAGAGCTATTGTAAGTCATTTTGATACAATAGGAATTGAGTTCCATACATATCAGCTGAAGGATGAAAAACCTTACAGAATTGTGGTAAGGGGGCTTCACCATAGCACTTTGAACAAAGAAATAATTGCCAGTTTTAAAAAATATGGTTTTGATGCTCTGCAAGTACACAACCCAAGATCAAGGACAAACAGGGATGAAAAACTAAATATATTCTTTATAAATATCAAATCATGCAACAAAATTAATGAAGTATACAATATAAAAACACTTTGCCGCCAAATGGTGAGAGTAGAAAGGAATCGCAAAAGTTCTGAAATCGTCATATGTACACGTTGCCAGGAATATGTACATACAGCCAAATACTGCCGCCGACATCCTAACTGTGCGCGTTGTGGCGGGGACCATTCCACAAACCTATGCACACGTTCAAAAGATGAATCGCCTACCTGCATTCCCTGTGGAGGTAGCCACATGGCAAGCTACAAAGGTTGCCAGTGGTACCAGGAGTTCTATAAATGATCAATGGGCTCTTCAATGATCAAGAAGAAGCAAGCAAGGACGTAACAGCCACAACAAAAACAACAACCAGCTCGCCAGCAACCGCAACAGCTTCCTAATACTTCCAGAATCGGAACAGGTGGATTATCCTATGCCTCGGTAGCAAGAAGTGGAAATGCATCTGTTCAGAGTCGCATACATAACATTCAAGCGCAAGTCCAGATAGCTAAACCTACTGGAAATAACTCACAGCAGCAGCACCTACTTGACGTCCAATCTCTATTGGAACAACAACAGTTTTTGAAATGGCAACAAGAGCTGCAAGTGCAGCAGCAGCAACAATTTCTCTTGTGGCTTCAGGCGCAACAACGTGAACAACAACAACAAAACAAGAAAAACAGCGAACGTCTAGAACGGCACGAAAAAATGGTCTACGATATGGCCAGCATGCTAAGGCAATGGACTGGGGATTCATCGACTCACCAGCTTCATAACAACGCCTCTGACTCATAATGAACTCACTAAAGATTCTCATATGGAATGTCAATGGCATTGCAGGAAAAGCCAGAGATGTGGAACTATTTGCGCACAACAACAACGTCGACATTCTATTATTAAATGAGATCAGACTGAATCGCGGAGATACAATCAAAATTTATGGTTATACCTTTTATCCGGCTTACAAACCTTCAAGTCACAAACATGGTATGGGAGGAGCGGCTATATTCATTAGAAGTTCTCTCCGCCACTTCCCACAAAGGGTTATTGAAACTCCAAACATACAAATGTCTGCAATCAAAGTTACCACAGGATTGGGAGACATTGAATTTTGCGCCATATACTGTCCACCAAGGAACAGAATAGAAGAAAGGCAATTCAGTGACATACTCGCTTCTAGCGGCCAAAGGTATCTTATTGGTGGTGACTGGAATGCGCGACATTGGCTGTGGGGAGATACCTATAATTCACCCAGGGAACTAGCAGAAGCCATCACAGCCAGAGGCTCTAATATTCTTGCAACAGGATCACCAACTAGATACCCATATATATCCAGTCACACACCCTCTTGTATTGATTTTGCATTATACCATGGGATACAGGATCACCTAACAAATATCTACGAAAACTGGGACTTAGATTCTGACCATTTAGCCCTCATCGCTGAGCTGCACATTGATGGTTCTAATATCAGGCCAAGCCCAAGGCTAATAAACAACCGTACTGACATCACGGCTTTCAGACAACTGTCAACTCAATTCAATTAAATTCGTGTCTGAGCTCTGGTGAAGACATCGAGAACGCGGTTGATCTTCTTTCGGAGAACATATATAGAGCTGCTGCTGCTACAACGCCGCTTAATCCTGCGACTCGTCCTAATTACGGTATTGTATTAACTAGAGAGGCCAAAGAGCTTATCAGAACAAAAAGGCGCCTTCGGAGAAGAGCAATTCGATCACAAGATCCTTGGGACCGAATTTTGTGGAACCGTGCAGCAAGACAGCTACGTAACCTTTTAAGGGAGCTCAGAGGTGATTTTTTCGAGCAAAAACTGGCTTCCATGGACTACACAATAGATGCAAACTACTCTCTATGGAAATGCACAAAATCGCTCAAAGGACAACCATTTAGACAGGTACCTGTCCGATGCCCCAGTGGCGAACTTGCTAAATGCGAATTGGAACAGGCTAACGCATTCGGATACCATCTAGAGGATCGTTTTACTCCGTTTAATTATGCTACGATTGAGCAGACCATGGAAACATATCTCAATTTGGAGACCCCATTGCAGATGTCCCTGCCTATTCAGCCTATAAGCATCGAAGAAATAACTGAAGCGATCCAACTATTGCCGAACATCAAAGCTCCTGGAATAGACAAGATTTGCAATGCTATGCAGAAGGCTTTGCCTACTAGAGCGCTGCTTTATATTAAACTAATTTTTAATGCCATCATCAGGCTCCAAGTGTTCCCAAGGCAATGGAAATGCGATCTTAAATCTAATATCTTACCGGATCACCAATTTGGAGTTCGGGAGAGACACGGCACAGTGGAACAAGTCCACTGATAGGTGAAACGCATCCTGCAGGCTTTTGGTGACTCAGAATACTCTAACGCTGTCTTTATTGACATGCAGCAAGCGTTTGACAAGGTGTGGTACGATGGATTGCTGTACAAAATAAAAAACCTTCTACCTGCCCCGTACTATGGCCTCTTAAAATCTTATCTAGAAGACCGTGAGTTTAAAGTCAAGGTAAAGGATATACTTTTGTCCACATATTCTATGAGAGCAGATGTGCCGCAGGGCAGTGTTCTTGGTCTCGCTGATTGGTGCATACGATGGAATCTAAAAGTCAACCCGCTGCCAATGCATACTCCCCCAATCCATCTGGCGGGAATAACACTACAGCAACCAGCACAGGCGAAATATCTTGGAATCACACTGGACAGGTGTCTCACCTTTGGGCCGCACCTCAAAGCTGCGGTGAAAAAATGTCGTCACAGACTGCAACAACTGCGATGGCTCAACAATAAAAGGAGCACCTTGCCACTGAGATGCAAAAGAGCTGTCTACGTGCAGTGTATCCTACCGATATGGCTCTATGGAGTGCAAATCTGGGGAATTGCTGCCAAATCCAATTACAAGCGGGTTCAGGTATTGCAGAACCGAGTACTACGACATATAACCAACCCTCCCTGGTATATACGCGGCTCAATACTCCACAGAGACCTCAAGCGAAGAGCAGATTGGAAGACACACAAGCAGCCTACTTACAAGAGGTCTAATCTCTGTCAGACCCCTAAGACGACTTAAACGGCAAGGCTTTGCCGCTTTCTTTTAATTCATCATTACTCATGGCATATGTCGCATTATATATATTATAGTATTAGTATTTGCAGGACGTTGTAATATGAAATTATGCCTCTTTTCTTAAATCCTAACATGATATAACACAGAATTATTTTTTTAAACTGAGAATACTCAGCTTACGAAACGGGCAAACTTGCTACACTATCTGAAGTAATCGACGATATTATATATAAAAGTTCAAGCTGTGGCGAAGTAGGGAAAGGGGCATGTTGATGTTTAAAGTGCTAGAAATTTAAAATTTGAAATATATATAAGCGTTGGCAACACTAGATCAGAACAGTTGAGATAGATCTAGTCGGCGATACTCTGAACCCTGACCAATTAGTGTTTTTAAATAAATTCCAACATCGCATAAGCTTATAAACAAATTTCGACTAAAATAAGAGAACAACAGTCAGTGAGTAGCAAATCTGAACTCAACTGCTGCTTCGACAAGTACACACATATGGAATGTATTTAGCATTAATATGTATGCATTACAGTTTTCCGGTCAATGAATAGAAAAATTATTTATCAACGTATTTTGATAACATTTTGGAAGCAGATGTACATCGCCGGCGTTAATTGAGTGTGTTTATATGAATATATATGCGCTGAAAAGTATGCAGCATATATAGCCCAAAATCTGACACCCCCAGTAAATAACTTTTCATGTTTTATAAATGATTTATTGTCTCTGCATTTATATAACTATTTAACATGGATCTTCTTTTTTATGTAGCGGATGATTAAGCAAACCTATTGCTTAAGGATTAAATTGCAAATTGCTGCTTTTTCCGTCTGCCATCACAAATTTCAAAGTGTTCTAATTATTAATGACAAACAAGCAAATGTTGAACAGCTTCTGTGTGGGTATTGTATAAGGGGCCCCATTGTTTCAAAATTCACGAATGTAATGAGAATAATCTCAGTTTTTCATCTTTACTAAATATTAGTTTTTATATTCCCCAATTAACTAGTAAGTCATTTTTTGGTAATATATTACTTTTTTAAAGCTGTATATGCCAATGTGATGTAGTATGATTCGTATATGTCGTTGTCGACTAATGTCGGCTAGAGCATATTCTCACTTGTTTACCCATATATAATTTTGAATTATTAAGTTATTGTGTTTTGGAAAGCTAAAGCTTAAGTCTAGCAAACACTATTTTATTATATTGCAATTCATACATTTGTATATTTTATTCAATACTTTCAGGTAGTTGAGCTAAATTCCGAGTTGCTACAGAACATGATGTCCTCATTGTTAAACAATGTATTAGCTGAAGATTGTCGAAATCAATGGTCCATGTCTCGTCCATTATTGGTACTTATATTACTCTACGAAGACTATTATCGGTAAGGAAAACTTAGTCTTTTTCTTGTGGTTGACGTATGCAAACGTATTTTCTGCACCGTCTGTCAAGTTATTACTATGACCAGTGCGTTGGATAGTGTTATTGCTCACTGACAAGAAAAAGCCTCTTTCTTGGAACCAGGAGTTATCCCGCATTATTAACCCTAATGGTAGAGCCCTTCAATGTGCTCGAGCTGATCCATATCATTCATGTTCCTGCATCCAAGTCTCAAAATTTCCGCCACAAAACCTATTTGACTACAGGACTCTTTTCCAAGCATCTTTGCTGTTGCACATTTGCTCTACTATACACTCTACTATAAACACTTTTATTAACTGCGCAAAACAACTAATTTCATAAAAATGTGTTATTTGATAATAATAGAGTTTAACAACGATTTTGTTTTAGATCATTGAAAGAAAGCATTATACGTGGACAACCCGTTGAAAAGCAGCAGACAATGGCCCAGTGGTTTGAAGATTTGATGCTTGGTATTGGGCGCAATGTGTCTAGTAAAAATAAAGAAAAGTAAGAAGCGGAAGATAAATTTGTGTTTAATAATATTTGATTATTTTTTTATTTTGAACACTATTAAAAAATCAGCTTACCACCTCTCCTCTGTCAATTGTTTTGTGCTAACATATTTTTTATTGGTTAAATTGGGTTTTTTAAACTTTTGTCAATTTTAAGCGGTAAAAAATTACTGAAAGTAATCAATTAACGCTTCACTCAAGTACAAAAATGGCAATAACTTTGCATATTTCTCTTCTAATTAAACAGTATCGAAAATTCAATAATTAAAAAGTATCGAAAATTCAATAAATTTGCGTTGCCCTTAAGATTGCTGCGAAATAACCCATTAAGATAATTTAAATAATTGCAAGATCAAGCTATTCATTGCAAATGTTTCCGATTTTATTTTCGAATTTCTATGCGTATATACATATTCTTATGAGTATTTCAATGCGACAGGACGATTTATATTCTTATATTTGAATATTATTAAATTGAGTTAACTTAGCTTTTAGCTTGCGATTACAAAATAGAAGAGGGTAATGTGCGAATAATACGGTAGTGATACTTGGTAGTGACACTTGGATACTGGTCCAAGCAGTCTATATTCATAGGGAATATAAGTCCCACACGTACGGCTTACTCAAAAAGGTCAAAATATATTTGATTCCCAAGCTGGAGCTTATAAGACTTAACGTGTCCATACATTAGTCGATTTCGGGGAAATACTTGAATATTAAGAATGTTTTTTTAATTCATAGGTTTACACAGAATTTATCGACATTTCGCAGAGATGTAGCTAACCTACCAAAATCGACAACGTATTCAACAGGTATGTATAGAAGATGAATTAAAGAAAATTCAGTTTACACTAGAAATGAACAGAAAATATATATTCCCCAACGGTTATGTGTAAGTAGGAACAACAACAAAATCGATTGTCCCATGGCTGTCATTATAAACACTTTGATCTCAAAGACCAAAAGTGTTAGGGACTAAATCGGATTTTTAATTTTTAAGAATTTAGCCATATATATTTATTTAATTTTTACACACATTCGAATACCATATTTATATTCAAAAATGTTTGTTATTGGATTTCATATGTATATAAAATTAAAACTATAATATATTTTTATTATCGGGTTCCTGACTTGTCAGTTGAATCGAATCGAATATTTATGTTAAAAATTATATACGCATTACATGTGCGTATTATTATTTAGCAACAGGCTAAATTTATAGTTAGGGATCTGTCTATCCATATAAATACCATATACATTTATACACATTGTCTTGTCTGCCACAAATTTTTTGTCTGCAATAATCATTTAAAAAAAAAATAGTATAAAATTAAGGGCAATTTTGCACATACAGGCAAAAAGGGCCAAAGAGAGGTAAATTATGGAAGTTGGAACATAGATGGTAAGGTGCAAGTGGTTAGAAAACAAAGCTGACACATACATTAACGTAATTCATCGTGTTGCACCCTTCGCACCTCGTTAAAATAGCTTAATAATATTTGTATTGAAGCCCTGCAACCTTTCAATGTTGCCGATGCTAAGCCATTTAAATTATGAATAGGTTAAATGACTGTAAATATAAAAAGCAGCAGTTGGAGTGGTGTGAATGGCACATTCATTCACGCTATTTATCGTGTGGCACCCCTCGCACCTAGTTAAGATAGTTGTTCAGCCATGAACATACAGCATATTCAAGAAACGCACTTAACTACTTGAAGGGAGTGCAATAGGAATAGCACAAATTAAATGCTTAGATTCTAAAATTAGACATATGAACGCACTCAGCGCAGTCAGCGAAGTCAGCACTTGATAAGCTAAATTTAAGAGATGAAATACGCTTACATCAGAGTATAAGAACTCTAGCTCAGACGAATAAAGATTATTACACAACTGAACGCCAGCACAGTCAAGTGTATTCATATTGGTCCTTCGAGTACAATATACAAGGCTACGTTTTGTGATAAGTGTAAAAGTGAAGTGAAAAATTGTTTAAATAATTTTCTTTGGCTTACCAATTTAAGTTTTGAGTAGAGGCACAACACGATCAGCCAGGCGATCAAAACAAAAACACCTCCAATGGGTCAAGCCAAAGACTAAATCAAAAACAAATTTTCACAGAAAACAACACAAACAAAATGCTGTCGGCAAAAACTCTTGAGTTGCTAATAAAGCAATCAGAGATCTATGACAAGATCTGGCAGAGCATCACGAAGAAGGATGCGTTATCAGACATTGATAAATTGGCATAAGAGTTTACTGCCAATCATCTAATGCTGGTCAAAATCGGTGTCATTGATCATCAATATTTTAGGGATAAAATATATGATGGCGTAATGGAAAACATCAGGAACTACGAGGAGTCTCTGATAAAAGTCGAAGTTGCCGACCACGCCATAGACACCGACGAAACAGCATCCATCCAACCGAAGACATCCAAGGCACAACATTGGCAGCTCGAAATTTTAATACTACTTATATATTTTCTTAATTAATTTTTTTAACTTATATTTGTAACTAGTTTTTGATTAGATTCGCTGTTTTTTTCTTAATTTTTTATTAATATAATTAAATATAAGTTAATTTTAAATTCTAAGAAGCAACAAGGAAAATAGTAATAGGAATATCATAAGAAACAAAATCAAATATAAGCTTAGTGTACCGAACTTGTAGCTGCGCAGTGTAACCTGAAACAAAAAAAAAATAAGAAACAGTAAAACACAAACGCGCTGCAAAAATTCGCCGACTAGTTTTTAACCTCGATTTAAATATTCCACTTGCACTTATATATATATTTTTTTTAAATTTACCTTAACTTAATCACTAATTTTCTTTCTCTTACAAAATTATTGTTAGTGCGTGCTCCATCTTCGATGATGCCGAATTAATCCCTTTTGGTATCCCCTACTCGCGATTCGGCTGTTCATACGTTATTCCAAGATGTGCTCTGCTAACGGATCATACAAAGCGTGAGCTCACGTTGCGGAAAATGCTGCGATCTGGTTTTAACCTTTTCGAGTCAATTAATGATTACACGCACTTAGAATCTTTTTGTTCTGTCGTGGTTAATCGTGGTCGATTCGCGTACTTAGATGACTTTTTGCACTATCGTATTCGCGATCGATCCTTGCTCGGGCACCAGTTAAAATAAAAGATCCTGAGATTTATTTTTACATGTGATCAGGCTGATCCCAGGTTTGTAACTGCTTTATTCTTAAGATGATAGATAGCTAAGGTCCGAGTTGATGGCGGCAGCACTGCTGTATTGTAGCTGTTCTTGAGCGCAGCGAGAATTGTATAACAACTTTGTTGTTAATTTGTATTACGCTTTATAGAAAAACTACGAGGAATAAAGGTGCACTCAACATACCTTACTGTCGACGAATTTAAGAAGGCCAAAATGGTCGTTGTAAAAGTATAACAGCTTGATTTTGTACATGAAATTCGATTACTCAACGCTGGAAAGCCTCTGGATGAAAAGAGTAAATTGCAGGCACTCAAGCCCTTTTTATATGGAGAAGGAGTGTTACGTAAGGGAGGCCGTCTTCAAAATGCAATGTTGCCATACAACGTGAAACACCCCATCATAGTTGGAAAATCACAGTTTGTTTGAGTGGTAATAAACAACACTCACAAAGAAACCCTAAACGGCGTTCTAAAACTGATGAGAAAAAACTGGCTTCCATGGACTACACAATAGATGCAAACTACTCTCTATGGAAATGCACAAAATCGCTCAAAGGACAACCATTTAGACAGGTACCTGTCCGATGCCCCAGTGGCGAACTTGCTAAATGCGAATTGGAACAGGCTAACGCATTCGGATACCATCTAGAGGATCGTTTTACTCCGTTTAATTATGCTACGATTGAGCAGACCATGGAAACATATCTCAATTTGGAGACCCCATTGCAGATGTCCCTGCCTATTCAGCCTATAAGCATCGAAGAAATAACTGAAGCGATCCAACTATTGCCGAACATCAAAGCTCCTGGAATAGACAAGATTTGCAATGCTATGCAGAAGGCTTTGCCTACTAGAGCGCTGCTTTATATTAAACTAATTTTTAATGCCATCATCAGGCTCCAAGTGTTCCCAAGGCAATGGAAATGCGATCTTAAATCTAATATCTTACCGGATCACCAATTTGGAGTTCGGGAGAGACACGGCACAGTGGAACAAGTCCACTGATAGGTGAAACGCATCCTGCAGGCTTTTGGTGACTCAGAATACTCTAACGCTGTCTTTATTGACATGCAGCAAGCGTTTGACAAGGTGTGGTACGATGGATTGCTGTACAAAATAAAAAACCTTCTACCTGCCCCGTACTATGGCCTCTTAAAATCTTATCTAGAAGACCGTGAGTTTAAAGTCAAGGTAAAGGATATACTTTTGTCCACATATTCTATGAGAGCAGATGTGCCGCAGGGCAGTGTTCTTGGTCTCGCTGATTGGTGCATACGATGGAATCTAAAAGTCAACCCGCTGCCAATGCATACTCCCCCAATCCATCTGGCGGGAATAACACTACAGCAACCAGCACAGGCGAAATATCTTGGAATCACACTGGACAGGTGTCTCACCTTTGGGCCGCACCTCAAAGCTGCGGTGAAAAAATGTCGTCACAGACTGCAACAACTGCGATGGCTCAACAATAAAAGGAGCACCTTGCCACTGAGATGCAAAAGAGCTGTCTACGTGCAGTGTATCCTACCGATATGGCTCTATGGAGTGCAAATCTGGGGAATTGCTGCCAAATCCAATTACAAGCGGGTTCAGGTATTGCAGAACCGAGTACTACGACATATAACCAACCCTCCCTGGTATATACGCGGCTCAATACTCCACAGAGACCTCAAGCGAAGAGCAGATTGGAAGACACACAAGCAGCCTACTTACAAGAGGTCTAATCTCTGTCAGACCCCTAAGACGACTTAAACGGCAAGGCTTTGCCGCTTTCTTTTAATTCATCATTACTCATGGCATATGTCGCATTATATATATTATAGTATTAGTATTTGCAGGACGTTGTAATATGAAATTATGCCTCTTTTCTTAAATCCTAACATGATATAACACAGAATTATTTTTTTAAACTGAGAATACTCAGCTTACGAAACGGGCAAACTTGCTACACTATCTGAAGTAATCGACGATATTATATATAAAAGTTCAAGCTGTGGCGAAGTAGGGAAAGGGGCATGTTGATGTTTAAAGTGCTAGAAATTTAAAATTTGAAATATATATAAGCGTTGGCAACACTAGATCAGAACAGTTGAGATAGATCTAGTCGGCGATACTCTGAACACTGACCAATTAGTGTTTTTAAATAAATTCCAACATCGCATAAGCTTATAAACAAATTTCGACTAAAATAAGAGAACAACAGTCAGTGAGTAGCAAATCTGAACTCAACTGCTGCTTCGATAAGTACACACATATGGAATGTATTTAGCATTAATATGTATGCATTACAGTTTTCCGGTTGCTCGGGCACCAGTTAAAATAAAAGATCCTGAGATTTATTTTTACATGTGATCAGGCTGATCCCAGGTTTGTAACTGCTTTATTCTTAAGATGATAGATAGCTAAGGTCCGAGTTGATGGCGGCAGCACTGCTGTATTGTAGCTGTTCTTGAGCGCAGCGAGAATTGTATAACAACTTTGTTGTTAATTTGTATTACGCTTTATAGAAAAACTACGAGGAATAAAGGTGCACTCAACATACCTTACTGTCGACGAATTTAAGAAGGCCAAAATGGTCGTTGTAAAAGTATAACAGCTTGATTTTGTACATGAAATTCGATCACTCAACGCTGGAAAGCCTCTGGATGAAAAGAGTAAATTGCAGGCACTCAAGCCCTTTTTATATGGAGAAGGAGTGTTACGTAAGGGAGGCCGTCTTCAAAATGCAATGTTGCCATACAACGTGAAACACCCCATCATAGTTGGAAATCACAGTTTGTTTGAGTGGTAATAAACAACACTCACAAAGAAACCCTAAACGGCGTTCTAAAACTGATGAGAAAAGGAGAAACCAGAGGCAGCAATTGCTAGCTGTCACATTTTCTGGTCCCGCAGAATGTTCAGGCATAAACATACGACATATTTAAGAATTCTAAGCATGCCGTCTACGCACTCAATGACTAGCAGGGAGTGCAATGGGAATAGATCAAATTACATGTTTAGAATCTAAAATTAGACATACCAACGTTGAGTCTTACACACTCAGCACTTGATAAACTAGTTTTAATGGGTGAAATACGCATGAGTCAGATTATAATAACTCTAGCTCAAACGAATAAAGATCATTACATAACTGAACAACACGACAATCAAGTATATTTACATTGGTCCTTCGAATATAACCTACAAGGCTATGTTTTGTGTTAAGACTAAAATTGAAATTATAAATTGTTTAAATAATTTTCTTTGGATTACCAATTAAAGCTGTGAGTATAGGCACAGCACAATTAACCAGGCATTCAAAAAAAAAACGCCTCCAACGCCCAAAGCCAAAAATTAAACTAAGAACAAATGTACAGAAACAACACAAACAAAATGATGCCGGCAAAAACTCTTGAGTTGCTCAAAAAGTAATCACAGATCTATGACAAGATCCGAAAGAGCATCACGAACAAGGATGCTTTATCAGTCATTGCTAAATTGCCAGAAAAGTTCACTACCAATCACCTAACGCGTATCAAAATCGGTGTCGTTGACCATCAATATTTTAGGGAGAAAATATATGATGGCATAATGGAAACCATCAGGAAAGTCGAAGTTGCCGAACCAAAGACATCCGGGGCAAAGCACAAGCAGCAGGAAATAATATTTTCCCAAAGAAGCTCGTGCCCAATGGATGTGATTGTAGACCTTGTGGACAGACGAGCTCTCAACACATGCAAGAAGTGTGTGCGAATCTGGAGCTCAGCAACAAGGAAGAAATCCGTGACTATAAAGACCAGTTGATTTTACTGTGGAACAAAGTCCAGCCAACGCTCACGGACTTAGAGACGAAATATGAGAAATTTGCTCTTGAGATGGAAAAGCTGGAATGCAATGTCACAAGAAATCACAAGAAATACTCACAAGAAATCGAAGCATAAGAGTGGGTGACTTGCAAAATACAAAAGAAGATGCTCCAGAGCTACCGAAAGTGAATCTTCCGCACTTTAATTTAAGTCCCAACTTTCTTCGAACTATTCTCCGAGCTGATTCACAACAGGAAAGATATCAGCGACAGGAAGCTGAGCTACCTAAAATCATGCCTCAAAGGAGAAGCCAAAATGGTCATAGGCCATTTATTAATTGGCTCGTCTAGCTACAATTCAGCGTGAGAACTTATATTCAAGCGCTACGAAAATAAGCGCAAAATATTTGCTATTTGAGAACAACAGTCAGTGAGTAGCAAATCTGAACTCAACTGCTGCTTCGACAAGTACACACATATGGAATGTATTTAGCATTAATATGTATGCATTACAGTTTTCCGGTCAATGAATAGAAAAATTATTTATCAACGTATTTTGATAACATTTTGGAAGCAGATGTACATCGCCGGCGTTAATTGAGTGTGTTTATATGAATATATATGCGCTGAAAAGTATGCAGCATATATAGCCCAAAATCTGACACCCCCAGTAAATAACTTTTCATGTTTTATAAATGATTTATTGTCTCTGCATTTATATAACTATTTAACATGGATCTTCTTTTTTATGTAGCGGATGATTAAGCAAACCTATTGCTTAAGGATTAAATTGCAAATTGCTGCTTTTTCCGTCTGCCATCACAAATTTCAAAGTGTTCTAATTATTAATGACAAACAAGCAAATGTTGAACAGCTTCTGTGTGGGTATTGTATAAGGGGCCCCATTGTTTCAAAATTCACGAATGTAATGAGAATAATCTCAGTTTTTCATCTTTACTAAACATTAGTTTTTATATTCCCCAATTAACTAGTAAGTCATTTTTTGGTAATATATTACTTTTTTAAAGCTGTATATGCCAATGTGATGTAGTATGATTCGTATATGTCGTTGTCGACTAATGTCGGCTAGAGCATATTCTCACTTGTTTACCCATATATAATTTTGAATTATTAAGTTATTGTGTTTTGGAAAGCTAAAGCTTAAGTCTAGCAAACACTATTTTATTATATTGCAATTCATACATTTGTATATTTTATTCAATACTTTCAGGTAGTTGAGCTAAATTCCGAGTTGCTACAGAACATGATGTCCTCATTGTTAAACAATGTATTAGCTGAAGATTGTCGAAATCAATGGTCCATGTCTCGTCCATTATTGGTACTTATATTACTCTACGAAGACTATTATCGGTAAGGAAAACTTAGTCTTTTTCTTGTGGTTGACGTATGCAAACGTATTTTCTGCACCGTCTGTCAAGTTATTACTATGACCAGTGCGTTGGATAGTGTTATTGCTCACTGACAAGAAAAAGCCTCTTTCTTGGAACCAGGAGTTATCCCGCATTATTAACCCTAATGGTAGAGCCCTTCAATGTGCTCGAGCTGATCCATATCATTCATGTTCCTGCATCCAAGTCTCAAAATTTCCGCCACAAAACCTATTTGACTACAGGACTCTTTTCCAAGCATCTTTGCTGTTGCACATTTGCTCTACTATACACTGTACTATAAACACTTTTATTAATTCCGCAAAACAACTAATTTCATAAAAATGTGTTATTTGATAATAATAGAGTTTAACAACGATTTTGTTTTAGATCATTGAAAGAAAGCATTATACGTGGACAACCCGTTGAAAAGCAGCAGACAATGGCCCAGTGGTTTGAAGATTTGATGCTTGGTATTGGGCGCAATGTGTCTAGTAAAAATAAAGAAAAGTAAGAAGCGGAAGATAAATTTGTGTTTAATAATATTTGATTATTTTTTTATTTTGAACACTATTAAAAAATCAGCTTACCACCTCTCCTCTGTCAATTGTTTTGTGCTAACATATTTTTTATTGGTTAAATTGGGTTTTTTAAACTTTTGTCAATTTTAAGCGGTAAAAAATTACTGAAAGTAATCAATTAACGCTTCACTCAAGTACAAAAATGGCAATAACTTTGCATATTTCTCTTCTAATTAAACAGTATCGAAAATTCAATAATTAAAAAGTATCGAAAATTCAATAAATTTGCGTTGCCCTTAAGATTGCTGCGAAATAACCCATTAAGATAATTTAAATAATTGCAAGATCAAGCTATTCATTGCAAATGTTTCCGATTTTATTTTCGAATTTCTATGCGTATATACATATTCTTATGAGTATTTCAATGCGACAGGACGATTTATATTCTTATATTTGAATATTATTAAATTGAGTTAACTTAGCTTTTAGCTTGCGATTACAAAATAGAAGAGGGTAATGTGCGAATAATACGGTAGTGATACTTGGTAGTGACACTTGGATACTGGTCCAAGCAGTCTATATTCATAGGGAATATAAGTCCCACACGTACGGCTTACTCAAAAAGGTCAAAATATATTTGATTCCCAAGCTGGAGCTTATAAGACTTAACGTGTCCATACATTAGTCGATTTCGGGGAAATACTTGAATATTAAGAATGTTTTTTTAATTCATAGGTTTACACAGAATTTATCGACATTTCGCAGAGATGTAGCTAACCTACCAAAATCGACAACGTATTCAACAGGTATGTATAGAAGATGAATTAAAGAAAATTCAGTTTACACTAGAAATGAACAGAAAATATATATTCCCCAACGGTTATGTGTAAGTAGGAACAACAACAAAATCGATTGTCCCATGGCTGTCATTATAAACACTTTGATCTCAAAGACCAAAAGTGTTAGGGACTAAATCGGATTTTTAATTTTTAAGAATTTAGCCATATATATTTATTTAATTTTTACACACATTCGAATACCATATTTATATTCAAAAATGTTTGTTATTGGATTTCATATGTATATAAAATTAAAACTATAATATATTTTTATTATCGGGTTCCTGACTTGTCAGTTGAATCGAATCGAATATTTATGTTAAAAATTATATACGCATTACATGTGCGTATTATTATTTAGCAACAGGCTAAATTTATAGTTAGGGATCTGTCTATCCATATAAATACCATATACATTTATACACATTGTCTTGTCTGCCACAAATTTTTTGTCTGCAATAATCATTTAAAAAAAAAAATAGTATAAAATTAAGGGCAATTTTGCACATACAGGCAAAAAGGGCCAAAGAGAGGTAAATTATGGAAGTTGGAACATAGATGGTAAGGTGCAAGTGGTTAGAAAACAAAGCTGACACATACATTAACGTAATTCATCGTGTTGCACCCTTCGCACCTCGTTAAAATAGCTTAATAATATTTGTATTGAAGCCCTGCAACCTTTCAATGTTGCCGATGCTAAGCCATTTAAATTATGAATAGGTTAAATGACTGTAAATATAAAAAGCAGCAGTTGGAGTGGTGTGAATGGCACATTCATTCACGCTATTTATCGTGTGGCACCCCTCGCACCTAGTTAAGATAGTTGTTCAGCCATGAACATACAGCATATTCAAGAAACGCACTTAACTACTTGAAGGGAGTGCAATAGGAATAGCACAAATTAAATGCTTAGATTCTAAAATTAGACATATGAACGCACTCAGCGCAGTCAGCGAAGTCAGCACTTGATAAGCTAAATTTAAGAGATGAAATACGCTTACATCAGTGTATAAGAACTCTACCTCAGACGAATAAAGATTATTACACAACTGAACGCCAGCACAGTCAAGTGTATTCATATTGGTCCTTCGAGTACAATATACAAGGCTACGTTTTGTGATAAGTGTAAAAGTGAAGTGAAAAATTGTTTAAATAATTTTCTTTGGCTTACCAATTTAAGTTTTGAGTAGAGGCACAACACGATCAGCCAGGCGATCAAAACAAAAACACCTCCAATGGGTCAAGCCAAAGACTAAATCAAAAACAAATTTTCACAGAAAACAACACAAACAAAATGCTGTCGGCAAAAACTCTTGAGTTGCTAATAAAGCAATCAGAGATCTATGACAAGATCTGGCAGAGCATCACGAAGAAGGATGCGTTATCAGACATTGATAAATTGGCATAAGAGTTTACTGCCAATCATCTAATGCTGGTCAAAATCGGTGTCATTGATCATCAATATTTTAGGGATAAAATATATGATGGCGTAATGGAAAACATCAGGAACTACGAGGAGTCTCTGATAAAAGTCGAAGTTGCCGACCACGCCATAGACACCGACGAAACAGCATCCATCCAACCGAAGACATCCAAGGCACAACATTGGCAGCTCGAAATTTTAATACTACTTATATATTTTCTTAATTAATTTTTTTAACTTATATTTGTAACTAGTTTTTGATTAGATTCGCTGTTTTTTTCTTAATTTTTTATTAATATAATTAAATATAAGTTAATTTTAAATTCTAAGAAGCAACAAGGAAAATAGTAATAGGAATATCATAAGAAACAAAATCAAATATAAGCTTAGTGTACCGAACTTGTAGCTGCGCAGTGTAACCTGAAACAAAAAAAAAATAAGAAACAGTAAAACACAAACGCGCTGCAAAAATTCGCCGACTAGTTTTTAACCTCGATTTAAATATTCCACTTGCACTTATATATATATTTTTTTTAAATTTACCTTAACTTAATCACTAATTTTCTTTCTCTTACAAAATTATTGTTAGTGCGTGCTCCATCTTCGATGATGCCGAATTAATCCCTTTTGGTATCCCCTACTCGCGATTCGGCTGTTCATACGTTATTCCAAGATGTGCTCTGCTAACGGATCATACAAAGCGTGAGCTCACATTGCGGAAAATGCTGCGATCTGGTTTTAACCTTTTCGAGTCAATTAATGATTACACGCACTTAGAATCTTTTTGTTCTGTCGTGGTTAATCGTGGTCGATTCGCGTACTTAGATGACTTTTTGCACTATCGTATTCGCGATCGATCCTTGCTCGGGCACCAGTTAAAATAAAAGATCCTGAGATTTATTTTTACATGTGATCAGGCTGATCCCAGGTTTGTAACTGCTTTATTCTTAAGATGATAGATAGCTAAGGTCCGAGTTGATGGCGGCAGCACTGCTGTATTGTAGCTGTTCTTGAGCGCAGCGAGAATTGTATAACAACTTTGTTGTTAATTTGTATTACGCTTTATAGAAAAACTACGAGGAATAAAGGTGCACTCAACATACCTTACTGTCGACGAATTTAAGAAGGCCAAAATGGTCGTTGTAAAAGTATAACAGCTTGATTTTGTACATGAAATTCGATTACTCAACGCTGGAAAGCCTCTGGATGAAAAGAGTAAATTGCAGGCACTCAAGCCCTTTTTATATGGAGAAGGAGTGTTACGTAAGGGAGGCCGTCTTCAAAATGCAATGTTGCCATACAACGTGAAACACCCCATCATAGTTGGAAAATCACAGTTTGTTTGAGTGGTAATAAACAACACTCACAAAGAAACCCTAAACGGCGTTCTAAAACTGATGAGAAAAGGAGAAACCAGAGGCAGCAATTGCTAGCTGTCACATTTTCTGGTCCCGCAGAATGTTCAGGCATAAACATACGACATATTTAAGAATTCTAAGCATGCCGTCTACGCACTCAATGACTAGCAGGGAGTGCAATGGGAATAGATCAAATTACATGTTTAGAATCTAAAATTAGACATACCAACGTTGAGTCTTACACACTCAGCACTTGATAAACTAGTTTTAATGGGTGAAATACGCATGAGTCAGATTATAACAACTCTAGCTCAAACGAATAAAGATCATTACATAACTGAACAACACGACAATCAAGTATATTTACATTGGTCCTTCGAATATAACCTACAAGGCTATGTTTTGTGTTAAGACTAAAATTGAAATTATAAATTGTTTAAATAATTTTCTTTGGATTACCAATTAAAGCTATGAGTATAGGCACAGCACAATTAACCAGGCATTCAAAAAAAAAAAAAACGCCTCCAACGCCCAAAGCCAAAAATTAAACTAAGAACAAATGTACAGAAACAACACAAACAAAATGATGCCGGCAAAAACTCTTGAGTTGCTCAAAAAGTAATCACAGATCTATGACAAGATCCGAAAGAGCATCACGAACAAGGATGCTTTATCAGTCATTGCTAAATTGCCAGAAAAGTTCACTACCAATCACCTAACGCGTATCAAAATCGGTGTCGTTGACCATCAATATTTTAGGGAGAAAATATATGATGGCATAATGGAAACCATCAGGAAAGTCGAAGTTGCCGAACCAAAGACATCCGGGGCAAAGCACAAGCAGCAGGAAATAATATTTTCCCAAAGAAGCTCGTGCCCAATGGATGTGATTGTAGACCTTGTGGACAGACGAGCTCTCAACACATGCAAGAAGTGTGTGCGAATCTGGAGCTCAGCAACAAGGAAGAAATCCGTGACTATAAAGACCAGTTGATTTTACTGTGGAACAAAGTCCAGCCAACGCTCACGGACTTAGAGACGAAATATGAGAAATTTGCTCTTGAGATGGAAAAGCTGGAATGCAATGTCACAAGAAATCACAAGAAATACTCACAAGAAATCGAAGCATAAGAGTGGGTGACTTGCAAAATACAAAAGAAGATGCTCCAGAGCTACCGAAAGTGAATCTTCCGCACTTTAATTTAAGTCCCAACTTTCTTCGAACTATTCTCCGAGCTGATTCACAACAGGAAAGATATCAGCGACAGGAAGCTGAGCTACCTAAAATCATGCCTCAAAGGAGAAGCCAAAATGGTCATAGGCCATTTATTAATTGGCTCGTCTAGCTACAATTCAGCGTGAGAACTTATATTCAAGCGCTACGAAAATAAGCGCAAAATATTTGCTAACGGCGTTAACAATTTAGTAGACATGGAACTGCTGAAGAACAATGATGAATGCAGAATCCGCAAATTCTTAGACACATCACCAAATTGCATTTTCATTATCAAAGAAAAAGGTAAATTTGGTAATAAAACTGTTGTTCAATTCGCTCAAATTCTGTTGTGACGATTCTCTACAGAAGTCCTACAACTTTACGAGCAACATGTAAAGAAGGCTAGAGAAATTCAGTCGTCGGATAATGAGCTGGAGTTTATTGAGCAACTATATAACTCAATAGACTCGGTGGAAAAGAGTGTCGTCCATACGTCGATGGAAGCAAAGCCAACAAGCTATAATATATACTGTTTTTGCCAATTGACTGGACATGAGATAACCAGGTGTCAGAGATTTAGAGCTGAACCTGTTAAAAAGCGCAAGGAGTTTGTGTATAAAAACAAGCTGTGCTATAGATGTCTGGACACCCATAGCATCGAAAATTGCAAAAAGAATTCGACTTGCAATCAATGTACAAAAGCACACAACACTTTCCTTCACGAGGATACAAATAAAAAAGTGACCGTCAGAAGCAATTGTCTAAAAGTAAATAAGTGGAAAGATAAGTTGCTGGCAACTGCGCTCATCCAGATTAAAAATAAGTCTGGAAAATACGAGCATCTAAGGTCTCTTATAGATGGAGGCTCGCAAGAAACCTTAATATCTGAAGAAGCCGCACAACATTTAAAACTGCGCCGAACCAAACGGAGAGTGGAAGTTCGAGGAATTTAGCAAAATGTGGAAATTCTTAAAAATAGTGTTTGGTTAAAAATCAAACCCAGGTTTAAAAGCAAATTCGTCACCATAACTTGTTATGCCAAAACTTTAGAGAGCTCTATCGACCAATAAAATTGACATGGATGTCAATAAGGATAGGAATGGCTGCAAGCTAGCGTTGTTATTGGCGTTGATTTACGTCCCCTAATAATGACGTGCAAAGTGAAGAAAATCAGCAAAACACTGGGACATAACACTAAACGTGGATGATCAACCAACACGGTAATCAGCGCATTAACAACGATGTGCCTGGACGTCCCAGAGAACTCGGGGAAGCATCGAAAAATTGGGATGCTATAGAGACGGAGACCCAGGCAACGGATTAAAAGGAGAAAACTGACGCAGCAACTGCTAGCTGACAGATTTGGCCCTCCGCGCAATGTTCAGGCATGAACCTACAGCGTATTCAGGAATCCTCAGCATGCCGTCTACGCACTCAACCACTTGGAGGGAGTGCAATAGGAATAGATCAACTTACATGCTTAGATTCTAAAATTAGACGTACGAGCGCTGACCCTTACACAGTCAGCACTTGATAAGCTAGATTTAAGAAATGAAATACACTTGAGTCAGAGTATAAGAACTCTAGCTCAGACGAATAAAGATCAAGTGTATTCACATTGATCCTTCAAGCCGGAGAATACAATACTAAAAATAACATCACAGGCAACTGTATTCACAATAGTTTAACAATATTTTTATTGAAGCCCTGAAACTTTTCAATGTGGCGGATGCTAATTCTATTAAATTATGAATACGTTAGCTGATTAAAAATGTTAGAATTAGTTTTACTATTATAAAAAGAAGCAGTTGAAGTGGTGTGCATGAATATGTTGTGTTCATTATAATTGCTCTCTCGCTGCTTGCGATCTACATCTACATTAAGAACTCGAATGCCTCACGCCATCAAGCGAAAGTCGGCACGCCGACTCAGCGGATTCCCAGCGATAAAGCACTTCGCAAAGCAGAGAACTGAACCACAACATGCCTCGTCAGCATTGTTTATATAGCTATACTTAGCTGCTATGGTGTTATTTGTTATCTAAACTTCTCGCCATTCTAATGACCTTAATGATGATCTTAACTTCTAACCAGATAAAAATGTAAACCTATTTTATGTAGCCCTTGTGGATCACTCTACCCTTAACTACGACAGACGTCTAGCACTAATACCTAAACGGACCCTGCGTGGACAATCTCAATTCGTTTTTCGTGGGTGACCGAATGTATGGTTTTATTGTATTCTACCGTTGCTCTCAGGATTAGTTCGACTGCGTCTTCAATTTTTATACCCTGATCCCATTAAAAATGGGAAATCAGGGTATAATGGTTTTGTGCAAATGTATGTAACAGGCAGAAGGAGGCGTGGCAGACCCCATAAAGTATATATATTCTTGATCAGGACGACAAGCCGAGTCGATTGAGCCCTGTCCGTCTGTCTGTCTGTCCGTCTGTCCGTCTGTCCGTCTGTCCGTCTGTCCGTCTGTCCGTCTGTCCGTATGTGTGAACGCGTGGATCTCAGCATCTATAAGAGCTAGAGACTTGAAATTTTTTTTGTAGGTCCGTGTATAGCACGCGCAGGTCAAGTTTGTTTCAAATATTCGATAACTATTCGCATTTAATTGTTATCGAATAAAAACATTATTGAAATGCAGTAAATAAATTATATCTCGAACGTCTTAAGAGCTAGAGCCTCCAAATTTTGTATTTAGTGTTATGTATATTTTATGCAATTTTGATTTTTGTTGGATTTTGGATACCGGCTCCAAATTCCCCCAAATTCTTAGAATTTAAGTTTAGTTGGAACTAGGGCCATTATGTGAAGGCGTTTGCATCTCAACCAAGCCAATAGGATATGTAGATCATATGCTGAAAATTTCATTAAAATCCATTAAGTAAAACAGAAGTTATTAAACAAAACGTTTGGCCAATTTGCAAAAGCACATGTCAGCAGCGCCACGCGCACGCATTTTTCCTATGCGTGTGCACACATACATTCAAATGCGTGTATACTTTTCTATTCCAAGAATTGAAATTGCGATTGAATTGTGCTGAATTATTAGCTGCTACTTATGTTCAAATTTGCAACAGCTCGCGTAAGAAGGGCAGTGGCTGCGTTGGTAGAGGCACCTCTCGGATGCAGCTTGGTCCGGGTTCGAGACCAGAGGAGATGAAATGTTTTTTATTGTTTTATATTATTTATTTATTTTTTTTTTTTAGTTATGAAGTGGCGGTGTTGGTAGAGTTTGTGCACGTTGCGCAAATAATCCGGGTTCGAATCCTGGTCTCGCAATGTCGATTTTTATTTGTTTTCTTTTTTTTTTAATACTCGATACAAACTACGGAAAATATTACAAAACTCAAAGGACTGGGATCAGGGTATCTCCTAGTCGGGCACCCCGACTAGAGCTTTCTTACTTGTTTTATCTATCTTTGGACACCTATGGTGTTATTTGTTAAATTACATTCTGATTTCAGTTTGCACTGTACCAGAAAGTTTTTATATGACATGTTCTGATTGTATTTGTATTTGAGTAGACATAATTGACTTTAATAATTCAAGCAGTGACACGGAATGAACTTACAATATTTGTGATTGGATGAAATGCGTCGGATATTTCTTGTTATTTTATGATTCAAAATATAATATGATAAACAGTCACCAACTTCTGCCTTTTAGAGATTTATGGTTTGCAATCTAATTCATTTCTAAGTGGTGCATGATTATGGAACAAAATATGTTTGATTTTCTTTATTTCGCCAGCTAATTCTGCCGGTTTAATTAATAATGGATTTTTTTACAGTGATTACTGTCAATGACACGACTTCGAATTGACTTTTTTCTGCATCATTAATTCAGTTTTTATCTTAAGCAAGAAATATATCATACATGGTAAAAGGAATACTATTTAACTTAATTGATGTGGTTAACCTATTTTCGAAAGTCTACACCTACATGATCTATTTTCTTTTTACCAAGGGTTTTGTTGCATTAATAGCTCCTGTCTGGTTACCAACGTAATATCTTAAATTTCTTTGGATAAATTCCAATTTAAGATATTACTGATGTGTTCAGATATATGGAAGATGCTTCCTGGAAAGACGAATGCCGTTATGCATCATTTGGCTGTTGGTTATACTGCCTTCATAAACCATTAAGTGTTATTATTAAATGTTAATCCCTTCGATTTCCAATTTATTGCTCAGATTTCGAAACGTATTACAATCTGCATCATAAACAAAGAATTGTATTGGTTTATGTGGCAATTGAGGGCTTATCTGTACTTTTAAGTGTGTAGGTCAAAGAGAGTTCGCTTGCGATCGTTCTAGCTGTGGACAATTGATCATCTAATGCGTTAACATTTTGACCGGAAAGAGCGTCTGATACGTGGTTTTCTTTTCCCGGCTTATAAAACCACTTTAGCTTTATGCTCATCTATAAACACTCTTTAGCGTTTAATATCTGCGTTTGGGTTTCTCTCAGAAACGGCAAAGGTGAGCGGCTGATAATCTGTGTAGATGTTTATGTCTTTTACCCCATAAAGGTAGTGAAAAAGTTTTCCTAGTACCCATATTATTGCGAGCAATTCTCTCTCGTTTGTGGTGTAGTTGACCTTTCCATCTTTGAAGATCTTAGAAACCATGGTTATTGGCCGGTCATTTTGTGTAAGGACCGCGCCGGTACCGTATGAGAATGCGTCCGTCGTTAGATCGAACGGATTCTTGAAGTCAGGATTAACGAGTGTGACGTTTTCTGATGCTAAAATGCCTTTAAGTTTATCAATGGCATACCGTTGTGTCTCGTTTAGGTCCACCGCTACCTTCTTGGCTAACCGACACGTTTTTTCTTTTAAGGAAGTCGGAGAGACGCTTTGCAATTGCTGCGAAATTTTTATGAAACACATATAGTAACATGCTAGCCCTAAAGATGAACGCAGCTCGTAAAGGCCTTTTGGTGCAGGATATTTTCGAATGAAACCAAGATCCTCCACACTTGTTTTGAAATATGGAGAATTTTCTAATCCCGCTCTTACATTGGCTACTAGAAGCTTTTCCAGAACCACATCCACATGTCTGACATGACCTTCTTCATACTTTTAGAAAACAATTACGTCATCGACAGAAACGATCCAATCTGATCGCGCAATACGTCAACGATAGCTCGTTAGGAGATGCTTTTCAGCGTTGCCGAACGGCAACCGGCAAAACTCATATTTTCCTCCATTGACGGAAAACTATTTCTTAGGACGGTGCGTTCTGCAAGGTTAATTTAATTGGCCTTACTGTTGCATCTGTTGGTAACTGGTGGGTTGTCTTAATTTAGATGATGACGGGGCGACAGTGATTATCACAACTGGTGTGTGTACACATCACAAACGTGGCCTTGTGGATCCGGCTCGAAGGACCAAATAATGTGAATACATATAACTGTGGTGGTGTTCAGTTATGTAATAATCTTTATTCGTCTGAGCAAGAGTTCTTATACCCTGGCTCATGCGTATTTCATCTCTTAGCCTAAGTACATTATGTAATGAGTGGAGCTCCAAGCAGGAGACACACTATGCTCTCCGCTATGTAGCTTCATATATATAGCTTGTATATACTTATATGCATATGGCATAAACATTAGGCAAGCGGCATAGACCTTAGGCAAAGTGCGTACGCGGCATCTCCCGCGCTGCTGTGGTCTGACCATAAGTGGCTGATCATATTACATTTGTTTATCTATGCGCTCGCCCTATGTTTATGCGTAGGGACAAATGTCACTATATGCGTATTTAGTATACACTATCATATGTTAGGCATATGACGCATCTATATGTAGAATACTCTACATTGCTTCGGGTATTATGAATACGTTATTTAATATACTACAGTATGTTCATGCCTGAACATTCTGCGGGGGGCCAGAAAATGCGACAGCTAGCAATTGCTGCCTTTGGTTTCTCTTCTTAATCCGTGGCCTGCGTCTCCGTCTGTATAGCAACCTAATTTTTCGATGCTTCCCAGAGCTCTCTGGGACGTCCAGGCACATCGTTGTTGATGCACTGATTACCTTGTTGGTTGATAATCCAGATATATTGCCAGAAACAATCCATCCAAGTTCGGTCTTTTGTCCCAGAGTTTTGTTGATTTTCTTTACTTTTCCCAACATTATTAAGGGAAGTAAATCAACGCCAATGACAACGTCAATTCGACTGGGCTCGTTCCTTATTGGTCCTTATTGACATCCATGTCAATTTTCTTGGTCGGTAGAGCTCTCTGAAGTTTTGGCATAACAAGTGCCTGCGTTGTGGTGATGAATTTGCTTTTAAACCGGGGTTTGATTGTTAAGCAAACACTATTCTTAAGAATTTCTACATTTTGCGAAATTCCTTGAACTTCCACGTTCCGTTTAGTTCGGCGCAGTTTTAACTGTTGTGCAGCTTCATCAGATATTAGGGTTTTTTGCGAGCCTCCATCTATAAGGGCCTTTAGCTGCTCGTATTTTCCAGACTTATTTTTAATCGGGATGAGCGCTGTCGCCAGCAACGTATCTTGCCCTTTATTTTCATTTAGACAGTTGCTGCTGACGGTCTCTTTATTATTTGCATCTTCGTGAAGCAAATAGTTGTGCGCTTTAGTGCATTCCAATTCATTTTGCAATCTTTAACGCTGTGGCTGCCTAGACATTTGTAGCAAAGCGAGTTTTTGAATACAAACTCCTTGCGTTTTTTAACCGGCTCAGCTCTAAATTCCTGACACCTAGTTATTTCATGTCCAATCAATTGGCAAAAACGGCATCTCTCGTGGCTCGTTGTCTTTGCTTCCCTTGACGTATGGGCGGCGCTTTTTTGCACTGAGTCTATTGAGTTATACAATTGCTCAATAAATTCTAGTACATCGTCCAAGGACTGAATTTCTCTGGCCTTTTTTACGTGTTGCTCGTAAAGTTGTAGGACTTCCGTAGAGAATCGTCGCAACAGAATTTGAGCGATTAGAGCGTCAGCTTCATTACCAAATTGACCCTTTTCTTTGATAATGAAAATGCATTCTGTTGCTGTGTCCAAGAACTTGCGGATACTGCCTTCATCATTGGTCTTCAGCAGTTCCATGTCCACTAGCTGGTTGACGGCGTTAGCAAATATTTTGCGCGTATTTTCGTAGCGCTTGCATATTAGTTCCCAAGCCGAGTTGTAGTTAGCAGACGAGCCAATTAATAAATGGCCTACGACCATTTTGGCTTCTCCCTTAAGGCAAGACTTCAGGTAATTCAGCTTCCTTGTATCGCTGATATCTCTCCTGTTGTGAATCACCTCAGAGAATAACTCGAAGAACGTCGGCCACTCTTTGGGACTTGCATTGAAGTGAGGAAGATCCACTTTCGGTAGCTCTGGAACGTCTTCTTGTGTATTTTGCAAGCCAGCTAGTCTTCTGTTTAGTTTTTTTGTGAGTATGCTGACATTGCATTCCAGCTCATCGATGGCAAAGGCAAATTTTTCGTATTTTGCCTCTAAATCCGTGAGCGTTGACTGGACTTTGGTCCACAGGAAAATCAACTTGTCTTTATAGTCAAGGATTTCTTCCTGGCTGCTAAGCTCTAGATTGGCATACACTTCTTGCATGTGTTGCCTTACTTTTAGAGCTTGTTTGTCCACAAGGTCAACCAGCACATCCATATAAATATAAATATTATTTCCTTCTGCCTGTGTTGTGCCTTAGATGTCTTTGGTTGTATGGATGCTGTTTCGTCGGTGTCTATGGCGTGGTCGGCAACTTCGACTTTCATCAGAGACTCCTCGTAGTTCCTGATGTTTTCCATTGTGCCATCATATATTTTTTCCTTAAAATATTGATGGTCGATGACACCGATTTTGACCAGTATTAGGTGATTGGCAGTAAACTCTGCTGCCAATCTATCAATTGCTGGTAACGCATCCTTGTTCGTGATGCTCTGCCGGATCTTGTCATAGATCTCTGATTGCTTTTTAAGCAACTCCAGAGTTTTTGCTGACAGCATTTTGATTGTGTTTTTTTTTGTTTTGTGAAAATTTGAACTTAATTTACCCTTTGGCTTGACCCGTTGGAGGTGTTTTTGTTTTGATCGCCTGGTTGATCGTGCTGTGCCTCTACTCACAGCTTGAATTGGTAAGCCAAAAAGGTATTTAAACAATTTTTCACTTCACTTTCACACTTTGTCACAAACGTAGCCTTGTAGATTTTACTCGAAGGACCAAATAATATGACTACAATTCACAAACGTAGCCTTGTGGATCCGGCTCGAAGGACCAAATATTGTGTGTACACATCACAAACGTAGCCTTGTGGATCCAGCTCGATGGTCCAAAAAATGTGAATACAAATAACTGTGGTGGTGTTCAGTTGTGTAATAATCTTTATTCGTCTGAGCAAGAGTTCTTATACCCTGGCTCATGCGTATTTCATCTCTTAGCCTAAGTACATTATGTAATGAGTGGAGCTCCAAGCGGGAGACATACTATGCTCTCCGCTATGTAGCTTCATATATATGGCTTGTATATACTTATATGCATATGGCATAAACATTAGGCAAGCGGCATAGACCTTAGGCAAAGTGCGTACGCGGCATCTCCCGCGCTGCTGTGGTCTGACCATAAGTGGCTGATCATATTACATATGTAGGGACAAATGTCACTATATGCGTATTTAGTATATACTATCATATGTTAGGCATATGACGCATCTATATGTAGAATACTCTACATTGCTTCGGGTATTATGAATACGTTATTTAATATACTACAGTATGTTCATGCCTGAACAACTGGGTCTTGACGGGATTTAACTCTCTGTTCCTTCTTAAAGTTAATGTACTTTCATTTATTTCCAGCTCTATTTCTACGATAGTCTTGTCTCTGAGATTGTTGTAGCTGATTACTCTTATTATCTTTTTTCTCCAGGCTCTTGGCGAAATTCGCCGCGAAACCATACTTGTCATGATTAGCTTCAATCTATTGTGCCAGCGCAAGAGCGGGCGAAAAACTACTGATTTGAGCTGAAAATAGGATATCGGTTAAACTTTTGCTAAGTCTTTCATCTCAGGACTTAGCAAAAGTTTAACCGATATCCTATTTTCAGCTCAAATCACGAAGTGCATCCGACCTGTATTTTTCATTCATATGATTGGCGATAGGATAATGACCCCTAATCTTATTTAGGATACCACAGACTGATAGTAGCAGAAGCTCCATTAAACTTCGGGACAGACTTTACTGCATCAAGCGATACACCAAAACTCCTATCAGGTACTATTGAAACATTCTTATACACTTTTATGTTTGGCTGGGTTACTGTCACCTTGCTCATGCAATTTGTCAATTGGTGTAATCTTTGCTGAAAACCTGCTTTCTGGGCTTTTAAGGCAGCGTTGCATTGAAGATTGCACTGTACTACTCAGCGTTTATGTTGTCTTGCTTTGCGAAATCGGAGTTAATGTCGATGTCTGCAATTAATTTTTTCAAAGAGTCTAGTGAGTCCGTATCGTCACTACTCTTTTAACTCTGCACCACTGTGAGAACAATTAAAACGAATTAATGCGTAATAACCTGCCTGTCACAATCAAAATCGAGTAAAGAAAACGAATTTCCTCGTTATATATGTGCACAGAAGAGAAATAACCAAATAAATATAATTATCTGTTGGTTCGAAACGGCGTAGGTTCGTTTGTCTGTTGGGCTCCAATTAAGACTGAACAATTTGTATCTCGCTTGAAGTTGGCCGCACCTGACTTTGTCGCTCTGCCAAACTTGCCCAGCTGCAGTTAAGCATTAATAAAATGCACATATATTAGCAAAATGATTATGCTTGGAGCTGCTTGCCACTTATATTTGCAAATTAGCCAACCATTTTATTACAAAAACTTATGTTTTACTAAATAAAATAAATAACATTTAAAGCAAGTCGTCTACATATTTGATTGTAGTAATTGTAAGCTTAGTCAAAAATGCAAACTCCTTCATAGGCCCTGTTTCCAACTGAACTTTAATTTAAAGAATTTAGGGAACTTTGGAGACAGTATCCAAAATATAATAAAAACCAAAAATTGTACAAAATATACAGAAAACTAATTGCAAGCCGGCTGAAATATAACTGAACAAGTGCACTTCAATTATGTTTTTAATCGGTAACAATAACCGGGAATAGTTATCGAATGTGTAAATCAAATTTGATATGCGCGTGCTATACGCGGACCTATAAATAATTTTAAGTCTCTAGCTCTTATAAAGGCATTTGCAAATCAGGTTCACCACACTCTTCTTATTCTTCTTCGATCACAAATGTCTTGAAGAAGATTCTTGAAGTAGTAATTTTTTGAAACATTTACATCTTCACTTATATACATTGTTTCGGTAAAAAACTCGTACAACACCGCTCAATCAATTTGATTGACATATAAGTGGAGTAAATCCAGCTTTAGATTTTCTGGTAGAGATTCCACTTCTGACGATCAGCATTCTACTTTTCCTTATAGGCATTTAATCTAGACTTTCTATCCTCACAACTCACCCATGGCACTTTGCTCATATTTTATGCACCCTTTAAAGTATATGTTGAACAATATTGGGTGCAAATTTGTCCCCCGATCAATAAGTTTATCGACTCGACTTGCCGGTATCTTGAAATTGTGTGTTTCTGGTCGAGCCCTCGTCTTGATGAAATTTTCCACATTGTTTTCTCGAATATTTTGCTACTGTTAATATTCGTGGTTTATAAGATCAAATTTGAATGCTTTTTAATTTAGGGTGTTTTCTTGGAAGTAAAGCAACTCCAAAATGTTTAATATTAATAGTGTTCTGACCTAATATTTGTTGTTTTCTGTTTTCCTTTAGCGTTTGCACCTGAAAAAGAGATAGCAAGGCAGTGGATCAACAATAACAGAATGTGAATACAAATAACTGTGGTGGTGTTCAGTTCTGTAATAATCTTTATTCGTCTGAGCAAGAGTTCTTATACCCTGGCTCATGCGTATTTCGTCTCTTAACCTAAGTACATTATGTAATGAGTGGAGCTCCAAGCGGGAGACATACTATGCTCTCCGCTATGTAGCTTCATATATATTGCTTGTATATACTTATATGCATATGGCATAAACATTATGCAAGTGGCATAGACCTTAGGCAAAGTGCGTACGCGGCATCTCCCACGCTGCTGGTCAGACCACACTTAAGTGGCTGATCATATTCCCATTGTTTATCTTAGCGCTCGCTCTATGTTTATGCGTAGGGACAAATGTCACTATATGCGTATTTAGTATACACTATCATATGTTAGGCATATGACGCATTTATATGTAGAATACTCTACATTGCTTCGGGTATTATTGATATGTTATTAAATATACTACAGTATGCTCATGCCTGAACATTCTGCAGGGGGCCAAATGTGACAGCTAGCAATTGCTGCCTCTGGTTTTTCCTTTTAATCCGTTGCCTGCGTCTCCGTCTGTATAGCAACCCGATTTTTCGATGCTTCCCAGAGTTCTCTGGGACGTCCAGGCACATCGTTGTTGATGCGCTGATTACCTTGTTGGTTGATAATCCAGATATATTGCCAGAAACAATCCATCCAAGTTCGGTCTTTTGTCCCAGAGTTTTGTTGATTTTCTTTACTTTTCCCAACATTATTAAGGGAAGTAAATCAACGCCAATGACAACGTCAATTCGACTGGGCTCGTTCCTTATTGATCCTTATTGACATCCATGTCAATTTTCTTGGTCGGTAGAGCTCTCTGAAGTTTTGGCATAACAAGTGCCTGCGTTGTGGTGATGAATTTGCTTTTAAACCGGGGTTTGATTGTTAAGCCAACACTATTCTTAAGAATTTCTACATTTTGCGAAATTCCTTGAACTTCCACGTTCCGTTTAGTTCGGCGCAGTTTTAACTGTTGTGCAGCTTCTTCAGATATTAGGGTTTTTTGCGAGCCTCCATCTATAAGGGCCCTTAGCTGCTCGTATTTTCCAGACTTAGTTTTAATCTGGATGAGAGCTGTCGCCAGCAACGTATCTTGCCCTTTATTTTCATTTAGACAGTTGCTGCTGACGGTCTCTTTATTATTTGCATCTTCGTGAAGCAAATAGTTGTGCGCTTTAGTGCATTCCAATTCTTTTTGCAATCTTTAACGCTGTGGCTGCCTAGACATTTGTAGCAAAGCGAGTTTTTGAACACAAACTCCTTGCGTTATTTAACCGGCTCAGCTCTAAATTTCTGACACCTGGTTATTTCATGTCCAGTCAATTGGCAAAAACGGCATCTATCGTGGCTCGTTGTCTTTGCTTCCCTTGACTTATGGGTGCCGCTTTTTGCACTGAGTCTATTGAGTTATACAGTTGCTCAATAAACTCTAGTACATCGTCCAAAGACTGAATTTCTCTGGCCTTCTTTACGTGTTTATCGTAGAGTTGTGGGACTTCCGTAGAGAATCATCGCAACAGAATTTGAGCAAATAGAACGTCAGCTTCATTACCAAATTGACCCTTTTCTTTGATAATGAAAATGCATTCTGTTGCTGTGTCCAAGAACTTGCGGATACTGCCTTCATCATTGTTCTTCAGCAGTTCCATGTCCACTAGCTGGTTGACGGCGTTAGCAAATATTTTGCGCTTATTTTCGTAGCTCTTGCATATTAGTTCCCAAGCTGAGTTGTAGTTAGCAGACGAGCACATTAATAAATGGCCTACGACCATTTTGGCTTCTCCCTCAAGGCATGACTTCAGGTGTCGCTGATATCTCTCCTGTTGTGAATCAAGGATGAATAAGGATTCTTTCCTGGCTGCTGATCTAAAGATTGGCATACACTTCTTGCATGTGTTGCCTTACTTTTAAAGCTCGTCTGTCCACAAGGTCTACCATCACATCCATTGGGCTCAAGCTCCTTTGGGTAAATATTATTTCCTGCTGCCTGTGCTGTGTCTTGGATGTTTCTGGTGGGATGGATGCTGTTTGGTCGGTGTCTATGGCGTGGTTGGCAACTTCGACTTTCATCAGAGATTCTTCGTAGTTCTTGATGTTTTCCATTTTGCCACCCTATATTTTCTCCTTAAAATATTGAGAATCAACGATACCGATTTTGATCAGCGTTAGGTGATTGGTAGTGAACTTTTCTGCCAATTTAGCAATGACTGATAACGCATCCTTGTTCGTGATGCTCTGCCAGATCTTGTCATAGATCTCTGATTGCTTTATTAGCAACTCAAGAGTTTTCGCCGACAGCATTTTGGTTGTGTTTTTTCGTGTGAAAATTTGATCTTAATTTACCCTTTGGCTTGAATCGTTGGAGGTGTTTTTGTTTTGATCGCCTGGTTGATCATGCTGTGCCTCTACTCACAGCTTGAATTGGCAAGCCAAAAAGGTATTTTATATTGTTATGTATTGTTATTACGTCTATTTTCCTTTCTCGATCATCGCAGTGATCTTCCTACCTATTCGTTGTACGGCTTTACGGGCCACACTACTATCGGGCAGAAAAGCTTGGCAAACACTTCTTGAATGTATTTCCTTACTTACACATCCATTGAGCTAAAGCTTCTTTAAGAAGATATTATTTTCTGCTGTCTATGTTGTGTCTTGGATGTGTTTGGTTGGACTTCGACTTTCGCCAGTCACTCTTCATAGCTTCTAATGTTTTCCATCATATATTTTCTCCTTAAAATATTAATGGCCGACGACACCGATTTGGATCAGCTGTAGGTGATTGGCAGTAAATTCTGCTGCCAATTTATTAACGACTGATAACGCATCCTTGTTCCTGATGCTCTACCGGATCTTGTCATAAATATGTGGTTGCTTTTTGAGCAACTCAAGAGCTTTTGTTCTTGATTTTATCTTTGGCTTCACCCGTTGGAGGTGTTTTTGTTTTGATCGCCTGGTTGATCGTGTTATGCCTCTACACACAGCTAGAATTGGTAAGCCAAAGAAAATTATTTTAACAATTTATCAATTCACTTTTACACTTATCACAAAACGTAGCTTTGTAGGCTGAATCGAAGGACCAATGTGAATACTTGATTATGATGTTATTTAGTTTTGTATTATCCGGCTTGAAGGACGAATGTGAATACACTTGACTGTGGTGGCGTTCAGTTATGTAATGATCTTTACTCGTCTGAGCTAGATTTCTTATACCCTGAGTCATGTGTATTTCATCCCTTAAATCTAGCTTATCTATTGCTAAGTTTATAATGCTCAGCGTTGTTCTAATTTCGACAATTCGACAAATGTATTATCTATTTACATTGCACTACCTGCTAGTCGTTGAATGCATAGACCGCATACAGTCCCGTTTATTTTAAATATACATGCCTGAATGGTAAATATTTAATAAAACTTGCAACACAGGGATTACGTTTTCGGGTACCGAAATATCGGCTCAAGAAGCAGTTTATTAAAGTTTGGACATATATCCGAAAGCAGTAACGCAGAAATATATCATAATGTTTCGTTAGCAGAACATCAGCTTAGGATACTTAAGTCTAGGCATCAGTCGTAAAAGTTATTATTATTAATGATTCAACCGACATATTTTTATTGGGTCTTAGAGACCATTACTTTGACCGCCCTGACGCACTAGAAGAAATTTCACATTTTTCACATGTCATCATTATCATATCATCAATCATCATACAGAATTAGTTATCACTGAAATTATTTGTAGCAATCCTTGGCAACATAATTGTTAAGATGATAGTGGGCTACAAAATGCTTTTGATAAGGTAGTTCAACAAGAGAATGAAGAGACTATAGAAAATCTAATCGTAGACTATCTATGTAGCGTATTGCGATTGCCAGTAACTTATCCCAAATGAAATATCTTAAGTATTAAAAAGTAAGGAAAATGCTGGCTCAGAAATAAATAATGTGTGGATATTAAATCTTTCAGCTTTACCTTCGCCTGGCAAATATTGCAAGTCCTATTTGCTGATTTCCCATTTTCAATGGGATCAGGGTATAAAAACGTATTTTAACCATATATTGCAAAATGCCACAAACCAGACAGTATGGTCTTATGAATTTGTTGGAAGTGGTGAAGGTGTTGAAGAAAGCTATCTTATTTTTATATCCTGATTCCATTTAAACTGGGAAATCAGGGTATAATGGTTATACCAATGTCTATGTATATTTTCTACAACTTTGTTTGATTTTGGATACCGGCTCCAAATTTTCCAAAATTCCTTAAATTTCAGTTGGAAATAGGACCAATATGTGATGAAGTTTACATTTCTACTAAACCAATAAAGTATATAAAATTTCAGTACAATTCATTAAGTAGAACTGAAAATATTAAATAGAACATGTGGCCAATTTGCAAAAGCACATGTCAAGCGTACGCATTTTTCCTATTCTTTTCTATTCAAAGAATCGAAATTGCTATTGAATTGGGCTTGAAGTATAAGGTGTTACTTACAAAAACAAGCAGCAAAGTGTCGGTGGTGGTGGAAACGGCGCTTGGTGTCGACAAGTCCTGGGTTTGATGCCAAGCGGCGAACGGAGGTTTTTCATTATTATTTTTTATTTTTAAAATTATGAAGTGGCGGTGTTGGTAGAGTTGATGCGCGTTACGTGGGCACTGTTGGTTTATTATTGGTTATTTTTTTTAATGCTCGATACATGCAATGAAATATATTTAAAAGCGCAGATAGGTCTGGGTTTAGGGTATGTCCTAGTTGGGCATTCCAACTAGAGCTTTCTTACTTTTTTCTATTTATCAACCAATATCATTAATGTACAATAAAACGTCTGGAAGTCATCCAACTTTTACTATTTTACTCTGTCTCGCAAATCTAAAGCTGCATTTGCTTACGCTTCAAAAAATCAAACGAGTAAATTGTAAACACAATTCAACAGATTGGATAATCTTAAAATAATTATTAATTAAATTTCAATGATTAGTATTTACTATTAGTAGTATTTCTGTAAGTTTTTCGGAGATTGACGATTTCAGGTGATCACTGAACTTTCCATACAATTCTAATGAGCCCTACAGTTAAATGTATGCTTCAATGCAATGAGACTTTTGTAAATATTTTAAACTGAAAACAATTTTGCGACGGCGAGAGGACGAGATATAATGCGTTTATTATATTTAGCACCAATGCGTCGACTGTTAACTTCTAATTGCTAATTATTTTGATGTTTTGAAGTACTGCACACAGAATATAAGCAAAGTAGTCCACATATATCTTCGATTGTAGCGTGTTTTCATAGCATAACATAGCATGTGGTAGAGAAACAACAGATTCGAGGCTATTTATTATAGGCGAAATTGTACCTAACTATAACTGAACTAAGGCTCAAAAATGCTAGGTCAAAAAATTAAATTACAATTGCGGACTGTAAAAATACTACCTACTATCAGATTATTATACTGACAGCATTCACTCAAAACCATTCGATGGACATTCTTTGTATTATAACAAATTCTGCATTATTTAGGTTTTTCAGCAATACTCATAATTTGTGTTAGAGCAGGTTCAATACATCTAAAAGCATTTAAGTAATCTGAATGAGAAAAGCTTAGGATGGTTGTCTGCTTTTTAAATGGTTTCCATAATAATTGGGCGTTTTCAAATTTATACAGTGAGGATATTACCGCTAGGATATAATACATCATTTATAGTTATTTAAATGGTATTACCTCAAGTGTTCAGGATAGAGTCTAATTGTGTAAATAATTTAAAATATAAGTAAATAAGTATTTAGTTATAGTTATTGTTTATAATGTTATTAATATTAAGGAATATTTTGTATATATAAATAAATTCAATAAAACTTAATTTTATTTCTTTTGGCTCAGGGTTATCTAGTCGACCACCCCTTACTTCCTACTTGTTTATTTTCTGGTATTACTTTGCAAAAGAAAATGAGTTCCGGGAAGTAATGACTTCATAGCCAACGCTTATCCACATAAAAATAATATAGTTTCCCAATTAAAACGTTAGACAATATTAATTTATTTTGCATCTGTCTGTACTGCGCTTATATAGGTTAATAACGCAAGCCTTGCGTCTTACGAGGAACTGCCTTAGCTTTGACTTTATTGGTAGCTCCACCGACGAGTCAGCAGATGATATGAATAATGTCCAGGTAAGTTACTTTTTTAAATTTTATAATTCAAATTTGATTAATGTCCCTTAACTCACAGATACCAACAGCTTGGCGCCCTGCATTTTTAGACACAAATACATTAACATTATTTTTTGATTTATATCAAATTTTGCCGAATGGCTTAGCCAGTTACTCATTGTCGTGCCTAGTACAAATGACATCTGTACGTCGATCTCTATTTAGTAACTCAGAAAGAACGAAATTTCTCACGAACTTGGTAGAAGGAGTCAGAAATATACTCACAAACTTGCATGTAGGTCCGTGACATCTATATATTTTAATATCACCGCCAAAAATGTATTCACTTTCAGGGTCTAAGCGATCCAGATAATTATCATGAATTTTGTCGATTGCTAGCACGTTTGAAATCTAATTATCAATTGGGGGAACTCATAGCCGTTCCTTGTTATCCGGAAGCGATAGAATTGATAGCGAAATTTACCGTACAATCTTTACATGTGAGTATATATTGGGTTATAAGTTTAAAAAAAATGGACATTGTTCACGTTCGCAGATGTGTCTCTTTGCCCCAAATAGTGTTCACTATTTACTTACGTTATGGCAGCGTATGGTCGCATCAGTACCATACGTCAAATCGCCAGATCCGCATTTACTTGGCACGTACACACCTGAAGTTATTAAGGCCTACATTGAGTCCCGTCTAGATGCTGTAGCGCTGATTGTACGTGATAATATGGAGGATCCATTGGACGATCTTTGTATGGTGCAACAGCAGCTTGAGCAATTATCGGTAATTGAGCGCTGCGAATATAATAAGACTTGCAACCTTCTTCTGCAGCATTTCGACCAAAAGGCAAGAGAATACGAAAATCTTTTACAGACGCTTAACTCAAGCCCAATTGATATTACTATTCATGAGCTACAACTGACATGGTTGGTTTATATAATTGGTTCGGCTATTGTGGGAAGACTTTCTGTGACCACCAGTGATGAACACGATACTATGGATGCGGAGCTTGTTATTCGTGTACTGCAGCTAATGCGCTTAACTGATTCACGTCTACCTCAAACTGGTTGTGAAAAGCTAGAATTGGCCATTTTAAGCTTTTTAGACCAGGTTCGTAAAATGCATAGCAGTGACCAGGCTCAGAAGGCAACTGTTTATAAGCGTCTGAATGAAGTATTTGGACTAAATGATGAGCAAATGTTGCTTAGTTTTATCAATCGTAAAATGTATGTATTTTCTGTTAATTTGGTTTTAAATAGCTAACCCTTACTTTTTACAGTATAACTAACCTAAAATTTTGGGGTCGCTCTGAGCAAATAATTACAAAAACTTTAGTGTTACTATCCGATCTCTCTGTGCATTTTAATTCAGTGCGAAAATTGGCCCGCCTAGAAGAAGTACAGTTTATGTTAACTCATCACACAAGCGAACATTTTCCCTTTCTTGGTACGAGCTCTTCTCTGAACGAAATGCGGTGCCGTACAATGTTTTACACTTCTTTAAGTCGGTTATTAATGTTTGATTTGGGAGAAGATGAAGAGCGTTTCTATAATTTTCTCACTCCCCTAACAAGTAAGTCGATTTCAATGAATTATTAATTACCAAGAATACATTACATTATCTATCTTCTTAGATCAGTTTGAATCCCTTGGAAATGTATTAATGGACACAAAATGCTTTCCTAATGATGAGGTCAAGAAAGCAATTATTGGACTTGCTCGAGACTTGCGTGGTCTAGCGTTGCCGCTTAATGCTCGCATTCAATATACAATGCTTTTTGAATGGCTGTGCGTGTATTATAATATTTATTTTATCTTTACTAGCTTATGACATTTTATTGCTTGTAGTTACTATACAGATTACATCCCTATATTGCTTCGTGCTGTAGAACTGTGGGCACATGAACCTGCCATCACCACGCCTGTGTTAAAGCTATTTGCAGAATTAGTGCATTGTCGCACCCAGCGTCTAGCTGGAAATGTGTCTAGTCCCATGGGAATTTTACTTTTTCGTGAAGCTTCAAAACTTATTTGCATATATGGCAATCGTATTTTACATCTAGAAGTGACAACTGATCAACTTTACCCAATGAAATTAAAAGGAATATCAATATGTTTTCTTATCTTAAAAAATGCGCTTGGAGGGAACTATGTGAACTGCGGTGTGTTCAAATTATACGGTGATGACACATTACATAATGTGCTTGATATTATTGCCCAACTTATTCTTTCAATACGTCAAAGTGATTTATTGGTAAGAATTATCAACGTCAATATCAATAAATGAAAATAATGTATACTCGAAAATCATTAGGAATATCCAAAATTGGCCTCGGCATATTACAATTTATTGAACTGTCTATCTCAAGATCATGTAACATACCTTGCCGCTTTAGAGCCACGAGCATTTGTGTATATATTGGAAAGTTTAAACAAAGGCCTTGCCGCACTAGGTACGTATAATTTTACTCAACAAATATATACATTTACAATTAATACAATTACAATTACAATTAATAATTATCATTATCATTAATTTTTTTAAACTTACAGATTCGGCAATTTACATAAGCTGTTGCACAATTTTAGACAGTATTGTTTCGTACATATTTAAGCAGCTGCAATTAAAAAGTAAATTTAAATATATAAATATATAAATGATTTTTCAAACGTAATTATTATTGCAGTTTCAACATTCCCAAATAAGAAGCTTAGAAGTTTATCACGGGAAAATTCTCAATTTCTTAAGGTGCGTATTTTCTTTATTACTTAATAAAGTTTTGTTTTTGTTACTAATAAACATTAGATAACAAAATAAATATAACAATTATATCAACAGCGTTAATGAAAGAGAAATTGTACTTTCAAATCGTTAAATGAAGGGCTTATAGATGTTTTATAACAAAATCATTAACTATTGTTATGATACGTACTGTCTAGCCATACATACCTACTGAGTTTTATCAAGTCTGTATTTTTCAATATTTAGGTTTACAAATAAGATGTACTATTTAAGAGCTAATAAAAATATAACAAATTTGAAAGCCTATGCCCTGTATTAGGCCATTGCCGCGCACTGCCAAATTTGCGGCGGGACCCAAAACCTACAAAAAAACCAAATCTATAGTGTAATATCTGAAGTTTGATAACGATTTTTATCATTAAATAATATTTAGCGATTGTCGATTATCGACTTACATTACATTACATTACTCTTTTCCAAGCATCTTTCCTGTTGCACATTTCCTCTACTAGTCTCTATTTTTCTTTCACAGACAATTTTTGCCAGGTTGGTCCTTTTTTCTTTTCACTTGTCGTAGTTAAAGAAATTGTGCTCTGCATTGTCCATTCCATTTACGTTGTAAAAATAAAACTGGATTCTGAAATTTTCCCAAATTTATGTGGGTACTTTCTCTCTACTTACATTCTCAAATGCTAACGCTTCAGTTATGAAATTTTCACAGCGTCGTGCTCTGCACTTTATGAATAGTCGTTCCGATATTTGCGGTTCGTTTTTGGCATTGAACCGTTACATGCTCTTTCGATCACTTTTAAACTAATTTCTTCGGTGGTTTGTGTACTGTAAATTTGAAGTTTTCTAATTTGATTATATCCCACGGTTCTGTCTGGTACGTAACTTAAGTTGATCGACGAGCATAACCTTGATTGCATCTAACTTGATTGGGAACGCATTTAGACTAATGATGTTACCGCTGTTTCCGGGCTCTTTCTAACTGACAGCTGCTTTTGCTTATTCGCTTCTCCAGACCTGCTTGAATTGTCAAAGAACTTCCTGAAGTTCGTTTAGGTCGGATACACCACTTTTATTAATTATTTTTTCTGATTCGTCACTGCAGCTCTTATGCATTGGCACGCAATACTAAAAGGTTCTCGACCCTAAAGCGCTATCTTAGCTTAAATGTACCATCCCTCATAGCAATACTCACGGTTGTCTGTGTGTGGCATGAAAATCATGCGAGGGCTGGCGTTGGTCCTTATCGGAGTAAGACTCTCGCAACCCGCTGCTTTTTTCTAATTATTTACGACAAACAAGCAAATGTTGAACAGCTTCTGTGTGGGTATTGTATAAGGGGCCCCATTGTTTCAAAATTCATGAATGTACTGAGGATAATCTCAGTTTTTCATCTTTATTAAATATTAGTTTTTATATTCCCCAATTAACTAGTATGTAATTTTTTGGTAATATATTACTTTTTTAAAGCTGTATATGCCAATGTGATGTAGTATGATTCGTATATGTCGTTGTCGACTAATGTCGGCTAGAGCATATTCTCACTTGTTTACCCATATATAATTTTGAATTATTAAGTTATTGTGTTTTGGAAAGCTAAAGCTTAAGTCTAGCAAACACTATTTTATTATATTGCAATTCATACATTTGTATATTTTATTCAATACTTTCAGGTAGTTGAGCTAAATTCCGAGTTGCTACAGAACATGATGTCCTCATTGTTAAACAATGTATTAGCTGAAGATTGTCGAAATCAATGGTCCATGTCTCGTCCATTATTGGTACTTATATTACTCTACGAAGACTATTATCGGTAAGGAAAACTTAGTCTTTTTCTTGTGGTTGACGTATGCAAACGTATTTTCTGCACCGTCTGTCAAGTTATTACTATGACCAGTGCGTTGGATAGCGTTATTGCTCACTGACAAAAAAAAGCCTCTTTCTTTGGCTACCTCCAACCTTGGAACCAGGAGTTATCCTGCATTATTAACCCTAATGGCCCTTCAATGTGCTCGAGCTGATCCATATTATTCATGTTCCTGCATCCAAGTCTCAAAATTTCCGCCACAAAACCTATTTGACTACAGGACTCTTTTCCAAGCATCTTTGCTATTGCACATTTGCTCTACTATACACTGTACTATAAACACTTTTATTAATTCCGCAAAACAACTAATTTCATAAAAATGTGTTATTTGATAATAATAGAGTTTAACAATGATTTTGTTTTAGATCATTGAAAGAAAGCATTATACGTGGACAACCCGTTGAAAAGCAGCAGACAATGGCCCAGTGGTTTGAAGATTTGATGCTTGGTATTGGGCGCAATGTGTCTAGTAAAAATAAAGAAAAGTAAGAAGCGGAAGATAAATTTGTGTTTAGTAATATTTGATTATTTTTTTATTTTGAACACTATTAAAAAATCAGCTTACCACCTCTCCTCTGTCAATTGTTTTGTGCTAACATATTTTTTATTGGTTAAATTGGGTTTTTTAAACTTTTGTCAATTTTAAGCGGTAAAAAATTACTGAAAGTAATCAATTAACGCTTCACTCAAGTACAAAAATGGCAATAACTTTGCATATTTCTCTTCTAATTAAACAGTATCGAAAATTCAATAATTAAAAAGTATCGAAAATTCAATAAATTTGCGTTGCCTTAAGATTGCTGCGAAATAACCCATTAAGATAATTTAAATAATTGCCAGATCGAGCTATTCATTGCAAATGTTTCCGATTTTATTTTCGAATTTCTATGCAAATATACATATTCTTATGAGTATTTCAACGCGACAGGACGATTTATATTCTTATATTTGAATATTATTAAATTGAGTTAACTTAGTTTTTAGCTTGCGATTACAAAATAGTAGAGGGTAATGTGCGAATAATACGGTAGTGATACAAGGATGTTAGTCCAAGCAGTCTATAATCATAGGGGATATAAGTCCTAAACGTACGGCTTACTCAAAAAGGTCAAAATATATTTGATTCCCAAGCTGGAGCTTATAAGACTTAACGTGTCCATACATTAGTCGATTTCGAGGAAATACTTGAATATTAAGAATGTTTTTTTAATTCATAGGTTTACACAGAATTTATCGACATTTCGCAGAGATGTAGCTAACCTACCAAAATCGACAACGTATTCAACAGGTATGTATAGAAGATGAATTAAAGAAAATTCAGTTTACACTAGAAATAAACAGAAAATATATATTCCCCAACGGTTATGTGTAAGTAGGAACAACAACAAAATCGATTGTCCCATGGTTGTCATTATAAACACTTTGATCTCAAAGACCAAAAGTGTTAGGGACTATATCGGATTTTTAATTTTTAAGAATTTAGCCATATATACATATATATTTAATTTTTACACACATTCGAATACTACCATTTATTCTCAAAATTTTTGTTATTGGGCTTCACATGTATATATAATTAAGGGTGTAATTTATTTTTAAATAAAAAAATTTTAAGCACGATTTGGTTCTTGATTTGTCAGCTGATAAATTTAATTTTATCTTCCCTCGAATATTTAAAGCTAAAAAAATTATCATTGGATGTGCGTTCTTGGTACATTATTCTGAGTTAATATATATATATATATTTCATATTATTTATTAACTTGCTCAATTGATATAAACAAAAACCTTTAAAATCACAAAGTTTTTTTTTTCATACCATAAACGATTACCAAATTTGGTAATGTTTTTATTGATTGGAAGAATTTTTAAATTTAAAAGTTAAGATTTAAGAGAAAGGTTCAATTTTTCAGATGTCTCGCGGGTTATCAATTCTTCTGATATTATACAGTCGAATGTGTCAATATTACGTTCATATCTATCTAGAGCCATATTAAAATGCATTCATTCTGTTCCAATTTTCTTTAAAATCTCAGGTTAGCCGATATAACAATTTTCCTATCCAGAATATTGCTGAGCCATCGAATAAATAAATATGTTACGTAAATGTACTAATTTTTATTAAAATATATTCCTTTCAGAAAATTCGTACCAGGTCTATACTGAAACAAATTACTCAATATCGGTATAAAAAGCGGAACATATTTTCGCCTACTCGTTATACCTGTCAGCAAGCTGTCAAATCACAATTTATGTTCTTATATCTAACAAATAGCACGTAAGCAATAAAAAATATGTAATAATTTATATTTGTAAAAATAGGTATTGAAATAAACCCGCATGAAAAAAATTAATACATTTTTTTAATCTTTGAAAAATTAAAAATTACTTCGAAATCGAAATAGTAATAGCCCTAGATAAACAGTACGTAGAGGGAATATCTAAAACAAACTTTCCACAAAAAATTGTGAGGTAGACCCCACGACTATGCAGCTGCAGTTATGGGAAACTTTAGTACATTTTCGACTTCGTCCTTGGGCTGCTACAGCAGACATAGCTGAAATGTATGGTCAGCGAGTCCCAACGCAATTTTTAGCTTGTGTGGAGAGAAAACCTACTGATGCGTTACAAATTCCATGTTTAAACCCAGTAACGTATGAAACAACTGCCACACCTTTCTAAGCAGCTCGATACTTACAAAAGACGCATTGAGGAGTTGTGTTTGTTTAATCATGACTTAATTCATTACATGTTTGGCTTTCGTCTCTTTAACACATTTGTTGCCAATTGCGTAGCAACCATCTAGGAGTTGACAACCAATGTCTTCTGGCGTCATATCCCAATATGGACAATATACAATCTATTATAGGAATCAACAATCTTGTGTCCGAATTATCAAAAATTAACACTGTTTCTGTACCCACATCAGCATGGCAACCGTGTGTTGTGGTTGCTATGAGTAATAGGTAAGTTATTGGCACCATTAGCACACAATGCTCCTCCTCCTTGCTTTCCAAAAAGGGTCGATTCATCGCGCTTTATTCTCTCTCATTTTCGTTGAAACTCAATGGTTTCGATGGGAGCGGCCCAATTTCGGTTTCACTAGAGATTCGTCGCAAACCTTCTACTAAATTGTATTTTGCCATATATGTATCATTCACTTCGAATTCTGTGCACATAAAATTATTTATAGACTTGACTTATATTTCTAATGAGCTTTGGAATGCCAAGGGTGGTACAGTTAGATACTCCAGGGAGTCTTCGATAAATTTGCATCGGTTTTGTCGTTCATAGCACGATTATACGATCATTTAGGTTCATTAAAATTACTTGTAACCCGTGCAAAGGTAGGTACTCCTGGTTACACTATCTTGGTTTGTACAACTAATTACCAATTATCCAAATGACGTAAGGGGCAGTAACTAACTAATAGTCAACTTTGATTGATTTGCTGATGCTTCCACGACAGCTTACGATTGCTCTTTCTATGTAACGTAATTGTAACACGATCAGTTTGCTAGTCGCCAACTCTAAGGTAGCACCGTTAAAACAAAATCAGTACCATAGAACTGTGTGTTGCGGAATTGCTAGCTGCCATGTTTTGGTTGCTAAATAAATCAAGAAGTGTTTTGGTCAAATTCGGATGTTGATCTTCATTGCTTTCAAATAAGTTCTTTGAATTTGAACACATATGTTGCTTTATTCTCTCTCATTTTCGTGCCAACCCAATGGTCTTGATCGGACTGCTTCGTCAATGTTCGTGCATTTTTTTCGCTATAAGCCGAAAATTTTATCTCAAATTATGGGTGATATTCCCGGTATCCGTTTACACTAAAATAGGCCAATTGAGATCAGCGGACTGGATTTCTGTAGTCAAATTTTGGTTTCACTAGGGATTCGTCGATCAGCTCACGTCGAAGGCTATGCACATAAAATTAGTTACAGACTTGAGCTTATCCATGTTCGTTGGTCCCAGCATCAATCCAATCGACAGCGAAGTACTTACGCCAGTGCATCTGCTCATCGGGACAGCATTCGCGCCGTTGCCACTCGCGTCATCGTAGCCAGTCGACGACGTCAAGCTAACAAGCTTGAGAAGATGGCAGCTCATCTGAAAAATCAAGGGCAATTCTGGACATCCTGGTCATACCTATACCTGCTCAGTCTCCAGCAGAAGGCAAAAAGGACCAAAAAGAGGAAAGCTATTAGTGTCGGAGCATGGATTCATTAAAATGTTTCCGATTTTATTTTCGAATGTGTATATAAATATTCTTATTAGTATCTTAATATAATGGAACAATTTATATTCTTATATTTGAATATTATTAAATTGAATTAACTTAACTTTTAGCTTGTCATTACAAAATAGTAGAGGGTAATGTGCGAATAATACGGTAGTGATACTTGGTAGTGATAAGATGCTGGTCTAAGCAGCCTATATTCATAGGGAATATAAGTCCTACACGTACGGCTTAGTCAAAAAGGCTTAAATATTTTGGATTTCCATGTTGGAGCTTGTAAGATTTCGATTTCGAGGAAATACTTGAATATTAAGAATGTTTTTTAATTCATAGGCTTATCGACATTTTGCCGGGATGTAGCTAACCTACCAAAAGCGACAACGTATTCAACAGGTATGTATAGAACATGGATTAAAGAAAATACAGTTTTCACTAGAAATATACAAAAATTATATATTCTCCAACGACTATGTGTAAGTAGGAACATAAACCAAATCGATTGTTCCATAGTTGTTAGGGTTGTCGACGGCCAATGGTCACTCTAATACGCTCCGGTGCATCTGCTCATTGGGAGCAATGCAGCCAGTCGACGACGTTAAGCTAACATGCTTGACAATATTTAGCAGTGAATGCTGGGCGTAGTGACCAAAGTGGTCACCGGCGGGGTTGGTAAGTTGCGACAAGTAGTCATAAAGACTACATCTGGCACATATAAGCGATGAATTCATCATGTTGCACCCCTACCTGAGACAAGACTGCACTCGTTGCCCGTTTGGGCTAAACATTTCCTACCGTTCATTATATTATAAATCAAAATGGATAAAAAGCTTTCTTCTAACACTCAGCTTAGAAACAAGCCGATTGATTATGAAAGAATGTACCAAATAGCTGGTAAAACTCCCTTGGAGCTAAGGACTGAGTTTAATAATAACCAACGCCTATCACGTGCTGACGCTCAGAACCTCAGCACGACAACAACAACCACTGCAACTGCTGCAATCTGCAGCGCGATCCCTAGCGGAAGCATGGCTAGTCATGCAGCCCGCTTCCCAACTGCCTCCTCAAAAATTGACGCTCCAAAGCTCACTGGAGCTGCTACAAAACTGGCGGAGGCCCAAAAAATGCTGAAAACTAAGAGGAAGAAACCTCTTTCTCCCCATAATAGTTGTAAAAGAGCAAACAGACATATGGTCTCACACTCCGCCTCAACTAACATGGCAAAATCCACCAACAGATTTGCTTTCTAGACACGGACATGGAGGTAACTTCCGAAAGCGATGATGATGTAAATTCCAAAAGCACAAGAGCACGCCCAACGTCTGATGCAACTGATGCAGTCAACAACCCTCAACATGAGGAACCGAGCAATAACAAACAGCCTATCCGCTCACCAAAGCCACCGCAAATTGTTGTGAGTATCACTGATCTTAATGATCTATTTGAGGTCATTAGTGAAGTCACTAGTATTGACAACGTGGCAGTCAAAGTCAACCAAGGAGTTACGGCAAGAATATTTCCAAAAGACAGCGACACTTACAGAGCTATTGTAAGTCATTTTGATACAATAGGAATTGAGTTCCATACATATCAGCTGAAGGATGAAAAACCTTACAGAATTGTGGTAAGGGGGCTTCACCATAGCACTTTGAACAAAGAAATAATTGCCAGTTTTAAAAAATATGGTTTTGATGCTCTGCAAGTACACAACCCAAGATCAAGGACAAACAGGGATGAAAAACTAAATATATTCTTTATAAATATCAAATCATGCAACAAAATTAATGAAGTATACAATATAAAAACACTTTGCCGCCAAATGGTGAGAGTAGAAAGGAATCGCAAAAGTTCTGAAATCGTCATATGTACACGTTGCCAGGAATATGTACATACAGCCAAATACTGCCGCCGACATCCTAACTGTGCGCGTTGTGGCGGGGACCATTCCACAAACCTATGCACACGTTCAAAAGATGAATCGCCTACCTGCATTCCCTGTGGAGGTAGCCACATGGCAAGCTACAAAGGTTGCCAGTGGTACCAGGAGTTCTATAAACGATCAATGGGCTCTTCAATGATCAAGAAGAAGCAAGCAAGGACGTAACAGCCACAACGAAAACAACAACCAGCTCGCCAGCAACCGCAACAGCTTCCTAATACTTCCAGAATCGGAACAGGTGGATTATCCTATGCCTCGGTAGCAAGAAGTGGAAATGCATCTGTTCAGAGTCGCATACATAACATTCAAGCGCAAGTCCAGATAGCTAAACCTACTGGAAATAACTCACAGCAGCAGCACCTACTTGACGTCCAATCTCTATTGGAACAACAACAGTTTTTGAAATGGCAACAAGAGCTGCAAGTGCAGCAGCAGCAACAATTTCTCTTGTGGCTTCAGGCGCAACAACGTGAACAACAACAACAAAACAAGAAAAACAGCGAACGTCTAGAACGGCACGAAAAAATGGTCTACGATATGGCCAGCATGCTAAGGCAATGGACTGGGGATTCATCGACTCACCAGCTTCATAACAACGCCTCTGACTCATAATGAACTCACTAAAGATTCTCATATGGAATGTCAATGGCATTGCAGGAAAAGCCAGAGATGTGGAACTATTCGCGCACAACAACAACGTCGACATTCTATTATTAAATGAGATCAGACTGAATCGCGGAGATACAATCAAAATTTATGGTTATACCTTTTATCCGGCTTACAAACCTTCAAGTCACAAACATGGTATGGGAGGAGCGGCTATATTCATTAGAAGTTCTCTCCGCCACTTCCCACAAAGGGTTATTGAAACTCCAAACATACAAATGTCTGCAATCAAAGTTACCACAGGATTGGGAGACATTGAATTTTGCGCCATATACTGTCCACCAAGGAACAGAATAGAAGAAAGGCAATTCAGCGACATACTCGCTTCTAGCGGCCAAAGGTATCTTATTGGTGGTGACTGGAATGCGCGACATTGGCTGTGGGGAGATACCTATAATTCACCCAGGGAACTAGCAGAAGCCATCACAGCCAGAGGCTCTAATATTCTTGCAACAGGATCACCAACTAGATACCCATATATATCCAGTCACACACCCTCTTGTATTGATTTTGCATTATACCATGGGATACAGGATCACCTAACAAATATCTACGAAAACTGGGACTTAGATTCTGACCATTTAGCCCTCATCGCTGAGCTGCACATTGATGGTTCTAATATCAGGCCAAGCCCAAGGCTAATAAACAACCGTACTGACATCACGGCTTTCAGACAACTGTCAACTCAATTCAATTAAATTCGTGTCTGAGCTCTGGTGAAGACATCGAGAACGCGGTTGATCTTCTTTCGGAGAACATATATAGAGCTGCTGCTGCTACAACGCCGCTTAATCCTGCGACTCGTCCTAATTACGGTATTGTATTAACTAGAGAGGCCAAAGAGCTTATCAGAACAAAAAGGCGCCTTCGGAGAAGAGCAATTCGATCACAAGATCCTTGGGACCGAATTTTGTGGAACCGTGCAGCAAGACAGCTACGTAACCTTTTAAGGGAGCTCAGAGGTGATTTTTTCGAGCAAAAACTGGCTTCCATGGACTACACAATAGATGCAAACTACTCTCTATGGAAATGCACAAAATCGCTCAAAGGACAACCATTTAGACAGGTACCTGTCCGATGCCCCAGTGGCGAACTTGCTAAATGCGAATTGGAACAGGCTAACGCATTCGGATACCATCTAGAGGATCGTTTTACTCCGTTTAATTATGCTACGATTGAGCAGACCATGGAAACATATCTCAATTTGGAGACCCCATTGCAGATGTCCCTGCCTATTCAGCCTATAAGCATCGAAGAAATAACTGAAGCGATCCAACTATTGCCGAACATCAAAGCTCCTGGAATAGACAAGATTTGCAATGCTATGCAGAAGGCTTTGCCTACTAGAGCGCTGCTTTACATTAAACTAATTTTTAATGCCATCATCAGGCTCCAAGTGTTCCCAAGGCAATTGAAATGCGATCTTAAATCTAATATCTTACCGGATCACCAATTTGGAGTTCGGGAGAGACACGGCACAGTGGAACAAGTCCACTGATAGGTGAAACGCATCCTGCAGGCTTTTGGTGACTCAGAATACTCTAACGCTGTCTTTATTGACATGCAGCAAGCGTTTGACAAGGTGTGGTACGATGGATTGCTGTACAAAATAAAAAACCTTCTACCTGCCCCGTAGTATGGCCTCTTAAAATCTTATCTAGAAGACCGTGAGTTTAAAGTCAAGGTAAAGGATATACTTTTGTCCACATATTCTATGAGAGCAGATGTGCCGCAGGGCAGTGTTCTTGGTCTCGCTGATTGGTGCATACGATGGAATCTAAAAGTCAACCCGCTGCCAATGCATACTCCCCCAATCCATCTGGCGGGAATAACACTACAGCAACCAGCACAGGCGAAATATCTTGGAATCACACTGGACAGGTGTCTCACCTTTGGGCCGCACCTCAAAGCTGCGGTGAAAAAATGTCGTCACAGACTGCAACAACTGCGATGGCTCAACAATAAAAGGAGCACCTTGCCACTGAGATGCAAAAGAGCTGTCTACGTGCAGTGTATCCTACCGATATGGCTCTATGGAGTGCAAATCTGGGGAATTGCTGCCAAATCCAATTACAAGCGGGTTCAGGTATTGCAGAACCGAGTACTACGACATATAACCAACCCTCCCTGGTATATACGCGGCTCAATACTCCACAGAGACCTCAAGCGAAGAGCAGATTGGAAGACACACAAGCAGCCTACTTACAAGAGGTCTAATCTCTGTCAGACCCCTAAGACGACTTAAACGGCAAGGCTTTGCCGCTTTCTTTTAATTCATCATTACTCATGGCATATGTCGCATTATATATATTATAGTATTAGTATTTGCAGGACGTTGTAATATGAAATTATGCCTCTTTTCTTAAATCCTAACATGATATAACACAGAATTATTTTTTTAAACTGAGAATACTCAGCTTACGAAACGGGCAAACTTGCTACACTATCTGAAGTAATCGACGATATTATATATAAAAGTTCAAGCTGTGGCGAAGTAGGGAAAGGGGCATGTTGATGTTTAAAGTGCTAGAAATTTAAAATTTGAAATATATATAAGCGTTGGCAACACTAGATCAGAACAGTTGAGATAGATCTAGTCGGCGATACTCTGAACACTGACCAATTAGTGTTTTTAAATAAATTCCAACATCGCATAAGCTTATAAACAAATTTCGACTAAAATAAGAGAACAACAGTCAGTGAGTAGCAAATCTGAACTCAACTGCTGCTTCGATAAGTACACACATATGGAATGTATTTAGCATTAATATGTATGCATTACAGTTTTCCGGTTGCTCGGGCACCAGTTAAAATAAAAGATCCTGAGATTTATTTTTACATGTGATCAGGCTGATCCCAGGTTTGTAACTGCTTTATTCTTAAGATGATAGATAGCTAAGGTCCGAGTTGATGGCGGCAGCACTGCTGTATTGTAGCTGTTCTTGAGCGCAGCGAGAATTGTATAACAACTTTGTTGTTAATTTGTATTACGCTTTATAGAAAAACTACGAGGAATAAAGGTGCACTCAACATACCTTACTGTCGACGAATTTAAGAAGGCCAAAATGGTCGTTGTAAAAGTATAACAGCTTGATTTTGTACATGAAATTCGATCACTCAACGCTGGAAAGCCTCTGGATGAAAAGAGTAAATTGCAGGCACTCAAGCCCTTTTTATATGGAGAAGGAGTGTTACGTAAGGGAGGCCGTCTTCAAAATGCAATGTTGCCATACAACGTGAAACACCCCATCATAGTTGGAAAATCACAGTTTGTTTGAGTGGTAATAAACAACACTCACAAAGAAACCCTAAACGGCGTTCTAAAACTGATGAGAAAAGGAGAAACCAGAGGCAGCAATTGCTAGCTGTCACATTTTCTGGTCCCGCAGAATGTTCAGGCATAAACATACGACATATTTAAGAATTCTAAGCATGCCGTCTACGCACTCAATGACTAGCAGGGAGTGCAATGGGAATAGATCAAATTACATGTTTAGAATCTAAAATTAGACATACCAACGTTGAGTCTTACACACTCAGCACTTGATAAACTAGTTTTAATGGGTGAAATACGCATGAGTCAGATTATAATAACTCTAGCTCAAACGAATAAAGATCATTACATAACTGAACAACACGACAATCAAGTATATTTACATTGGTCCTTCGAATATAACCTACAAGGCTATGTTTTGTGTTAAGACTAAAATTGAAATTATAAATTGTTTAAATAATTTTCTTTGGATTACCAATTAAAGCTGTGAGTATAGGCACAGCACAATTAACCAGGCATTCAAAAAAAAAACGCCTCCAACGCCCAAAGCCAAAAATTAAACTAAGAACAAATGTACAGAAACAACACAAACAAAATGATGCCGGCAAAAACTCTTGAGTTGCTCAAAAAGTAATCACAGATCTATGACAAGATCCGAAAGAGCATCACGAACAAGGATGCTTTATCAGTCATTGCTAAATTGCCAGAAAAGTTCACTACCAATCACCTAACGCGTATCAAAATCGGTGTCGTTGACCATCAATATTTTAGGGAGAAAATATATGATGGCATAATGGAAACCATCAGGAAAGTCGAAGTTGCCGAACCAAAGACATCCGGGGCAAAGCACAAGCAGCAGGAAATAATATTTTCCCAAAGAAGCTCGTGCCCAATGGATGTGATTGTAGACCTTGTGGACAGACGAGCTCTCAACACATGCAAGAAGTGTGTGCGAATCTGGAGCTCAGCAACAAGGAAGAAATCCGTGACTATAAAGACCAGTTGATTTTACTGTGGAACAAAGTCCAGCCAACGCTCACGGACTTAGAGACGAAATATGAGAAATTTGCTCTTGAGATGGAAAAGCTGGAATGCAATGTCACAAGAAATCACAAGAAATACTCACAAGAAATCGAAGCATAAGAGTGGGTGACTTGCAAAATACAAAAGAAGATGCTCCAGAGCTACCGAAAGTGAATCTTCCGCACTTTAATTTAAGTCCCAACTTTCTTCGAACTATTCTCCGAGCTGATTCACAACAGGAAAGATATCAGCGACAGGAAGCTGAGCTACCTAAAATCATGCCTCAAAGGAGAAGCCAAAATGGTCATAGGCCATTTATTAATTGGCTCGTCTAGCTACAATTCAGCGTGAGAACTTATATTCAAGCGCTACGAAAATAAGCGCAAAATATTTGCTAACGGCGTTAACAATTTAGTAGACATGGAACTGCTGAAGAACAATGATGAATGCAGAATCCGCAAATTCTTAGACACATCACCAAATTGCATTTTCATTATCAAAGAAAAAGGTAAATTTGGTAATAAAACTGATGTTCAATTCGCTCAAATTCTGTTGTTCTGTTCTGACGATTCTCTACAGAAGTCCTACAACTTTACGAGCAACATTTAAAGAAGGCTAGAGAAATTCAGACGTCGGATAATGAGCTGGAGTTTATTGAGCAACTATATAACTCAATGACTCGGTGGAAAAGAGTGTCGTCCATACGTCGATGGAAGCAAAGCCAACAAGCTATAAAATATGCTGTTTTTGCCAATTGACTGGACATGAGATAACCAGGTGTCAGAGATTTAGAGCTGAACCTGTTAAAAAGCGCAAGGAGTTTGTGTATAAAAACAAGCTGTGCTATAGATGTCTGGACACTCATAGCACCGAAAATTGCAAAAAGAATTCGACTTGCAATCAATGTACAAAAGCACACAACACTTTCCTTCACGAGGATACAAATAAAAAAGTGACCGTCAGAAGCAATTGTCTAAAAGTAAATAAGTGGAAAGATAAGTTGCTGGCAACTGCGCTCATCCAGATTAAAAATAAGTCTGGAAAATACGAGCATCTAAGGTCTCTTATAGATGGAGGCTCGCAAGAAACCTTAATATCTGAAGAAGCCGCACAACATTTAAAACTGCGCCGAACCAAACGGAGAGTGGAAGTTCGAGGAATTTAGCAAAATGTGGAAATTCTTAAAAATAGTGTTTGGTTAAAAATCAAACCCAGGTTTAAAAGCAAATTCGTCACCATAACTTGTTATGCCAAAACTTTAGAGAGCTCTATCGACCAATAAAATTGACATGGATGTCAATAAGGATAGGAATGGCTGCAAGCTAGCGTTGTTATTGGCGTTGATTTACGTCCCCTAATAACGACGTGCAAAGTGAAGAAAATCAGCAAAACACTGGGACATAACACTAAACGTGGATGATCAACCAACACGGTAATCAGCGCATCAACAACGATGTGCCTGGACGTCCTAGAGAACTCGGGGAAGCATCGAAAAATTGGGATGCTATAGAGACGGAGACCCAGGCAACGGATTAAGAGGAGAAAACTGACGCAGCAACTGCTAGCTGACAGATTTGGCCCTCCGCGCAATGTTCAGGCATGAACCTACAGCGTATTCAGGAATCCTCAGCATGCCGTCTACGCACTCAACCACTTGGAGGGAGTGCAATAGGAATAGATCAACTTACATGCTTAGATTCTAAAATTAGACGTACGAGCGCTGACCCTTACACAGTCAGCACTTGATAAGCTAGATTTAAGAAATGAAATACACTTGAGTCAGAGTATAAGAACTCTAGCTCAGACGAATAAAGATCAAGTGTATTCACATTGATCCTTCAAGCCGGAGAATACAATACTAAAAATAACATCACAGGCAACTGTATTCACAATAGTTTAACAATATTTTTATTGAAGCCCTGAAACTTTTCAATGTGGCGGATGCTAATTCTATTAAATTATGAATACGTTAGCTGATTAAAAATGTTAGAATTAGTTTTACTATTATAAAAAGAAGCAGTTGAAGTGGTGTGCATGAATATGTTGTGTTCATTATAATTGCTCTCTCGCTGCTTGCGATCTACATCTACATTAAGAACTCGAATGCCTCACGCCATCAAGCGAAAGTCGGCACGCCGACTCAGCGGATTCCCAGCGATAAAGCACTTCGCAAAGCAGAGAACTGAACCACAACATGCCTCGTCAGCATTGTTTATATAGCTATACTTAGCTGCTATGGTGTTATTTGTTATCTAAACTTCTCGCCATTCTAATGACCTTAATGATGATCTTAACTTCTAACCAGATAAAAATGTAAACCTATTTTATGTTGCCCTTGTGGATCACTCTACCCTTAACTACGACAGACGTCTAGCACTAATACCTAAACGGACCCTGCGTGGACAATCTCAATTCGTTTTTCGTGGGTGACCGAATGTATGGTTTTATTGTATTCTACCGTTGCTCTCAGGATTAGTTCGACTGCGTCTTCAATTTTTTTATCTATCTTTGGACACCTATGGTGTTATTTGTTAAATTACATTCTGATTTCAGTTTGCACTGTACCAGAAAGTTTTTATATGACATGTTCTGATTGTATATGTATTTGAGTAGACATAATTGACTTTAATAATTCAAGCAGTGACACGGAATGAGCTTACAATATTTGTGATTGGATGAAATGCGTCGGATATTTCTTGTTATTTTATGATTCAAAATATAATATGATAAACAGTCACCAACTTCTGCCTTTTAGAGATTTATGGTTTGCAATCTAATTCATTTCTAAGTGGTGCATGATTATGGAACAAAATATGTTTGATTTTCTTTATTTCGCCAGCTAATTCTGCCGGTTTAATTAATAATGGATTATTTTACAGTGCTTACTGTCAATGACACGACTTCGAATTGACTTTTTTCTGCATCATTAATTCAGTTTTTATCTTAAGCAAGAAATATATCATACATGGTAAAAGGAATACTATTTAACTTAATTGATGTGGTTAACCTATTTTCGAAAGTCTACACCTACATGATCTATTTTCTTTTTACCAAGGGTTTTGTTGCATTAATAGCTCCTATCTGGTTACCAACGTAATATCTTAAATTTCTTTGGATAAATTCCAATTTAAGATATTACTGATGTGTTCAGATATATGGAAGATGCTTCCTGGAAAGACGAATGCCGTTATGCATCATTTGGCTGTTGGTTATACTGCCTTCATAAACCATTAAGTGTTATTATTAAATGTTAATCCCTTCGATTTCCAATTTATTGCTCAGATTTCGAAACGTATTACAATCTGCATCATAAACAAAGAATTGTATTGGTTTATGTGGCAATTGAGGGCTTATCTGTACTTTTAAGTGTGTAGGTCAAAGAGAGTTCGCTTGCGATCGTTCTAGCTGTGGACAATTGATCATCTAATGCGTTAACATTTTGACCGGAAAGAGCGTCTGATACGTGGTTTTCTTTTCCCGGCTTATAAAACCACTTTAGCTTTATGCTCATCTATAAACACTCTTTAGCGTTTAATATCTGCGTTTGGGTTTCTCTCAGAAACGGCAAAGGTGAGCGGCTGATAATCTGTGTAGATGTTTATGTCTTTTACCCCATAAAGGTAGTGAAAAAGTTTTCCTAGTACCCATATTATTGCGAGCAATTCTCTCTCGTTTGTGGTGTAGTTGACCTTTCCATCTTTGAAGATCTTAGAATCCATGGTTATTGGCCGGTCATTTTGTGTAAGGACCGCGCCGGTACCGTATGAGAATGCGTCCGTCGTTAGATCGAACGGATTCTTGAAGTCAGGATTAACGAGTGTGACGTTTTCTGATGCTAAAATGCCTTTAAGTTTATCAATGGCATACCGTTGTGTCTCGTTTAGGTCCACCGCTACCTTCTTGGCTAACCGACACGTTTTTTCTTTTAAGGAAGTCGGAGAGACGCTTTGCAATTGCTGCGAAATTTTTATGAAACACATATAGTAACATGCTAGCCCTAAAGATGAACGCAGCTCGTAAAGGCCTTTTGGTGCAGGATATTTTCGAATGAAACCAAGATCCTCCACACTTGTTTTGAAATATGGAGAATTTTCTAATCCCGCTCTTACATTGGCTACTAGAAGCTTTTCCAGAACCACATCCACATGTCTGACATGACCTTCTTCATACTTTTAGAAAACAATTACGTCATCGACAGAAACGATCCAATCTGATCGCGCAATACGTCAACGATAGCTCGTTAGGAGATGCTTTTCAGCGTTGCCGAACGGCAACCGGCAAAACTCATATTTTCCTCCATTGACGGAAAACTATTTCTTAGGACGGTGCGTTCTGCAAGGTTAATTTAATTGGCCTTACTGTTGCATCTGTTGGTAACTGGTGGGTTGTCTTAATTTAGATGATGACGGGGCGACAGTGATTATCACAACTGGTGTGTGTACACATCACAAACGTGGCCTTGTGGATCCGGCTCGAAGGACCAAATAATGTGAATACATATAACTGTGGTGGTGTTCAGTTATGTAATAATCTTTATTCGTCTGAGCAAGAGTTCTTATACCCTGGCTCATGCGTATTTCATCTCTTAGCCTAAGTACATTATGTAATGAGTGGAGCTCCAAGCAGGAGACACACTATGCTCTTCGCTATGTAGCTTCATATATATAGCTTGTATATACTTATATGCATATGGCATAAACATTAGGCAAGCGGCATAGACCTTAGGCAAAGTGCGTACGCGGCATCTCCCGCGCTGCTGTGGTCTGACCATAAGTGGCTGATCATATTACATTTGTTTATCTATGCGCTCGCCCTATGTTTATGCGTAGGGAGAAATGTCACTATATGCGTATTTAGTATACACTATCATATGTTAGGCATATGACGCATCTATATGTAGAATACTCTACATTGCTTCGGGTATTATGAATACGTTATTTAATATACTACAGTATGTTCATGCCTGAACATTCTGCGGGGGGCCAGAAAATGCGACAGCTAGCAATTGCTGCCTTTGGTTTCTCTTCTTAATCCGTGGCCTGCGTCTCCGTCTGTATAGCAACCTAATTTTTCGATGCTTCCCAGAGCTCTCTGGGACGTCCAGGCACATCGTTGTTGATGCACTGATTACCTTGTTGGTTGATAATCCAGATATATTGCCAGAAACAATCCATCCAAGTTCGGTCTTTTGTCCCAGAGTTTTGTTGATTTTCTTTACTTTTCCCAACATTATTAAGGGAAGTAAATCAACGCCAATGACAACGTCAATTCGACTGGGCTCGTTCCTTATTGGTCCTTATTGACATCCATGTCAATTTTCTTGGTCGGTAGAGCTCTCTGAAGTTTTGGCATAACAAGTGCCTGCGTTGTGGTGATGAATTTGCTTTTAAACCGGGGTTTGATTGTTAAGCAAACACTATTCTTAAGAATTTCTACATTTTGCGAAATTCCTTGAACTTCCACGTTCCGTTTAGTTCGGCGCAGTTTTAACTGTTGTGCAGCTTCATCAGATATTAGGGTTTTTTGCGAGCCTCCATCTATAAGGGCCTTTAGCTGCTCGTATTTTCCAGACTTATTTTTAATCGGGATGAGCGCTGTCGCCAGCAACGTATCTTGCCCTTTATTTTCATTTAGACAGTTGCTGCTGACGGTCTCTTTATTATTTGCATCTTCGTGAAGCAAATAGTTGTGCGCTTTAGTGCATTCCAATTCATTTTGCAATCTTTAACGCTGTGGCTGCCTAGACATTTGTAGCAAAGCGAGTTTTTGAATACAAACTCCTTGCGTTTTTTAACCGGCTCAGCTCTAAATTCCTGACACCTAGTTATTTCATGTCCAATCAATTGGCAAAAACGGCATCTCTCGTGGCTCGTTGTCTTTGCTTCCCTTGACGTATGGGCGGCGCTTTTTTGCACTGAGTCTATTGAGTTATACAATTGCTCAATAAATTCTAGTACATCGTCCAAGGACTGAATTTCTCTGGCCTTTTTTACGTGTTGCTCGTAAAGTTGTAGGACTTCCGTAGAGAATCGTCGCAACAGAATTTGAGCGATTAGAGCGTCAGCTTCATTACCAAATTGACCCTTTTCTTTGATAATGAAAATGCATTCTGTTGCTGTGTCCAAGAACTTGCGGATACTGCCTTCATCATTGGTCTTCAGCAGTTCCATGTCCACTAGCTGGTTGACGGCGTTAGCAAATATTTTGCGCGTATTTTCGTAGCGCTTGCATATTAGTTCCCAAGCCGAGTTGTAGTTAGCAGACGAGCCAATTAATAAATGGCCTACGACCATTTTGGCTTCTCCCTTAAGGCAAGACTTCAGGTAATTCAGCTTCCTTGTATCGCTGATATCTCTCCTGTTGTGAATCACCTCAGAGAATAACTCGAAGAACGTCGGCCACTCTTTGGGACTTCCATTGAAGTGAGGAAGATCCACTTTCGGTAGCTCTGGAACGTCTTCTTGTGTATTTTGCAAGCCAGCTACTCTTCTGTTTAGTTTTTTTGTGAGTATGCTGACATTGCATTCCAGCTCATCGATGGCAAAGGCAAATTTTTCGTATTTTGCCTCTAAATCCGTGAGCGTTGACTGGACTTTGGTCCACAGGAAAATCAACTTGTCTTTATATTCAAGGATTTCTTCATGGCTGCTAAGCTCTAGATTGGCATACACTTCTTGCATGTGTTGCCTTACTTTTAGAGCTCGTTTGTCCACAAGGTCAACCAGCACATCCATATAAATATAAATATTATTTCCTGCTGCCTGTGTTGTGCCTTAGATGTCTTTGGTTGTATGGATGCTGTTTCGTCGGTGTCTATGGCGTGGTCGGCAACTTCGACTTTCATCAGAGACTCCTCGTAGTTCCTGATGTTTTCCATTGTGCCATCATATATTTTTTCCTTAAAATATTGATGGTCGATGACACCGATTTTGACCAGTATTAGGTGATTGGCAGTAAACTCTGCTGCCAATCTATCAATTGCTGGTAACGCATCCTTGTTCGTGATGCTCTGCCGGATCTTGTCATAGATCTCTGATTGCTTTTTGAGCAACTCCAGAGTTTTTGCCGACAGCATTTTGATTGTGTTTTTTTTTGTTTTGTGAAAATTTGAACTTAATTTACCCTTTGGCTTGACCCGTTGGAGGTGTTTTTGTTTTGATCGCCTGGTTGATCGTGCTGTGCCTCTACTCACAGCTTGAATTGGTAAGCCAAAAAGGTATTTAAACAATTTTTCACTTCACTTTCACACTTTGTCACAAACGTAGCCTTGTAGATTTTACTCGAAGGACCAAATAATATGACTACAATTCACAAACGTAGCCTTGTGGATCCGGCTCGAAGGACCAAATATTGTGTGTACACATCACAAACGTAGCCTTGTGGATCCAGCTCGATGGTCCAAAAAATGTGAATACAAATAACTGTGGTGGTGTTCAGTTGTGTAATAATCTTTATTCGTCTGAGCAAGAGTTCTTATACCCTGGCTCATGCGTATTTCATCTCTTAGCCTAAGTACATTATGTAATGAGTGGAGCTCCAAGCGGGAGACATACTATGCTCTCCGCTATGTAGCTTCATATATATGGCTTGTATATACTTATATGCATATGGCATAAACATTAGGCAAGCGGCATAGACCTTAGGCAAAGTGCGTACGCGGCATCTCCCGCGCTGCTGTGGTCTGACCATAAGTGGCTGATCATATTACATTTGTTTATCTATGCGCTCGCCCTATGTTTATGCCATTTTATTACAAAAACTTATGTTTTACTAAATAAAATAAATAAAATTTAAAGCAAATCGTCTACATATTTGATTGTAGTAATTGTAAGCTTAGTCAAAAATGCAAACTCCTTCATAGGCCCTGTTTCCAACTGAACTTTAATTTAAAGAATTTAGGGAACTTTGGAGACAGTATCCAAAATATAATAAAAACCAAAAATTGTACAAAATATACAGAAAACTAATTGCAAGCCGGCTGAAATATAACTGAACAAGTGCACTTCAATTATGTTTTTAATCGGTAACAATAACCGGGAATAGTTATCGAATGTGTAAATCAAATTTGATATGCGCGTGCTATACGCGGACCTATAAATAATTTTAAGTCTCTAGCTCTTATAAAGGCATTTGCAAATCAGGTTCACCACACTCTTCTTATTCTTCTTCGATCACAAATGTCTTGAAGAAGATTCTTGAAGTAGTAATTTTTTGAAACATTTACATCTTCACTTATATACATTGTTTCGGTAAAAAACTCGTACAACACCGCTCAATCAATTTGATTGACATATAAGTGGAGTAAATCCAGCTTTAGATTTTCTGGTAGAGATTCCACTTCTGACGATCAGCATTCTACTTTTCCTTATAGGCATTTAATCTAGACTTTCTATCCTCACAACTCACCCATGGCACTTTGCTCATATTTTATGCACCCTTTAAAGTATATGTTGAACAATATTGGGTGCAAATTTGTCCCCCGATCAATAAGTTTATCGACTCGACTTGCCGGTATCTTGAAATTGTGTGTTTCTGGTCGAGCCCCCGTCTTGATGAAATTTTCCACATTGTTTTCTCGAATATTTTGCTACTGTTAATATTCGTGGTTTATAAGATCAAATTTGAATTCTTTTTAATTTAGGGTGTTTTCTTGGAAGTAAAGCAACTCCAAAATGTTTAATATTAATAGTGTTCTGACCTAATATTTGTTGTTTTCTGTTTTCCTTTAGCGTTTGCACCTGAAAAAGAGATAGCAAGGCAGTGGATCAACAATAACAGAATGTGAATACAAATAACTGTGGTGGTTCAGTTCTGTAATAATCTTTATTCGTCTGAGCAAGAGTTCTTATACCCTGGCTCATGCGTATTTCGTCTCTTAACCTAAGTACATTATGTAATGAGTGGAGCTCCAAGCGGGAGATATACTATGCTCTCCGCTATGTAGCTTCATATATATTGCTTGTATATACTTATATGCATATGGCATAAACATTATGCAAGTGGCATAGACCTTAGGCAAAGTGCGTACGCGGCATCTCCCACGCTGCTGGTCAGACCACACTTAAGTGGCTGATCATATTCCCATTGTTTATCTTAGCGCTCGCTCTATGTTTATGCGTAGGGAGAAATGTCACTATATGCGTATTTAGTATACACTATCATATGTTAGGCATATGACGCATTTATATGTAGAATACTCTACATTGCTTCGGGTATTATTGATATGTTATTAAATATACTACAGTATGCTCATGCCTGAACATTCTGCAGGGGGCCAAATGTGACAGCTAGCAATTGCTGCCTCTGGTTTTTCCTTTTAATCCGTTGCCTGCGTCTCCGTCTGTATAGCAACCCGATTTTTCTATGCTTCCCAGAGTTCTCTGGGACGTCCAGGCACATCGTTGTTGATGCGCTGATTACCTTGTTGGTTGATAATCCAGATATATTGCCAGAAACAATCCATCCAAGTTCGGTCTTTTGTCCCAGAGTTTTGTTGATTTTCTTTACTTTTCCCAACATTATTAAGGGAAGTAAATCAACGCCAATGACAACGTCAATTCGACTGGGCTCGTTCCTTATTGGTCCTTATTGACATCCATGTCAATTTTCTTGGTCGGTAGAGCTCTCTGAAGTTTTGGCATAACAAGTGCCTGCGTTGTGGTGATGAATTTGCTTTTAAACCGGGGTTTGATTGTTAAGCCAACACTATTCTTAAGAATTTCTACATTTTGCGAAATTCCTTGAACTTCCACGTTCCGTTTAGTTCGGCGCAGTTTTAACTGTTGTGCAGCTTCTTCAGATATTAGGGTTTTTTGCGAGCCTCCATCTATAAGGGCCCTTAGCTGCTCGTATTTTCCAGACTTAGTTTTAATCTGGATGAGCGCTGTCGCCAGCAACGTATCTTGCCCTTTATTTTCATTTAGACAGTTGCTGCTGACGGTCTCTTTATTATTTGCATCTTCGTGAAGCAAATAGTTGTGCGCTTTGGTGCATTGATTGCAAGTCCAATTCTTTTTGCAATCTTTAACGCTGTGGCTGCCTAGACATCTGTAGCAAAGCGAGTTTTTGAATACAAACTCCTTGCGTTTTTTAACCGGCTCAGCTCTAAATTCCTGACACCTGGTTATTTCATGTCCCGTCAATTGGCAAAAACGGCATCTCTCATGGCTCGTTGTCTTTGCTTCCCTTGACGTATGGGTGGCGCTTTTTTGCACTGAGTCTATTGAGTTATACAATTGCTCAATAAACTCTAGTACATCGTCCAAGGACTGAATTTCTCTGGCCTTTTTTACGTGTTGCTCGTAAAGTTGTAGGACTTCCGTAGAGAATCGTCGCAACAGAATTTGAGCGATTAGAGCGTCAGCTTCATTACCAAATTGACCCTTTTCTTTGATAATGAAAATGCATTCTATTGCTGTGTCCAAGAACTTGCGGATACTGCCTTCATCATTGTTCTTCAGCAGTTCCATGTCCACTAGCTGGTTGACGGCGTTAGCAAATATTTTGCGCGTATTTTCGTAGCGCTTGCATATTAGTTCCCAAGCCGAGTTGTAGTTAGCAGACGAGCCAATTAATAAATGGCCTACGACCATTTTGGCTTCTCCCTTAAGGCATGACTTCAGGTAATTCAGCTTCCTTGTGTCGCTGATATCTCTCCTGTTGTGAATCACCTCAGAGAATAACTCGAAGAACGTCGGCCACTCTTTGGGACTTCCATTGAAGTGAGGAAGATCCACTTTCGGTAGCTCTGGAACGTCTTCTTGTGTATTTTGCAAGCCAGCTACTCTTCTGCTTAGTTTTTTTGTGAGTATGCTGACATTGCATTCCAGCTTATCTATCTCATCGATGTCGAAGGCAAATTTTTCGTATTTTGCCTCTAAATCCGTGAGCGTTGACTGGACTTTGTTCCACAGGAAAATCAACTTGTCTTTATAGTCAAGGATTTCTTCCTGGCTGCTAAGCTCTAGATTGGCATACACTTCTTGCATGTGTTGCCTTACTTTTAGAGCTCGCTTGTCCACAAGGTCAACCAGCACATCCATTGGGCTCGAGCTTCTTTGGGAAAATATTATTTCCTGCTGCCTGTGTTGTGCCTTGGATGCCTTTGGTTGGATGGATGCTGTTTCGTCGGTGTCTATGGCGTGGTCAGCAACTTCGACTTTCATCAGAGACTCCTCGTAGTTCCTGATGTTTTCCATTGTGCAATCATATATTTTCTCCTTAAAATATTGATGGTCGATGACACCGATTTTGACCAGTATTAGATGATTGGCAGTAAACTCTGCTGCCAATCTATCAATTGCTGGTAACGCATCCTTGTTCGTGATGCTCTGCCGGATCTTGTCATAGATCTCTGATTGCTTTATTAGCAACTCAAGAGTTTTTGCCGGCAGCATTTTGTTTGTGTTGTTTTCTGTGAAAATTTATTTTTGATTTAGTCTTTGGCTTGACCCATTGGAGGTGTTTTTGTTTTGATCGCCTGGCTGATCGTGTTGTGCCTCTACTCAAAACTTAAATTGGATGGTTTTGACTTTTTCGGGGTCAGTTTTTATGCCGTGTTTGGTCACTAAAAAGCCTAAGAACTCAATGCTCTCTTTAAAAAACTGAGTTTTCTCTTGTGACACTCTCATGTTGGCATCACACAGGTTCTTTAGCACTGTGTCAACATGCTTTACATGGTCGATTTCGTTTTGTGAGAAAACTATCACATCGTCTACATATACGTAGCAAGATTTTCCTATTTGTTCCCTTAGAACGTCGTCTATAGCCCTTTGAAAAATGCTTGACGCATTCTTGAGGCCAAAGGGCAACCGACAAAACTCATATTTGTCGCCATTTATTGAAAATAATGTTTTTTCACGGTCTTGTTTCGCGAGGAGAATTTGATGGTAACCCGACTTTAAGTCCAGGGTTGTAAAAAATTTTGCCTTTCCCAGGTTCGCTAGAATCATAGGGATGCTAGGCATTGGGTACCGGTCGGCAATAGTTCGCTCGTTTAGCTTTCTAAAGTTTGTTTGTTTTCGTCGCCGTTGCTGTCGGTCCCTTTTTTGTCGACAACCCAGACTGGGCTGTTGTACGGTGACCTTGATGGTCTGATTATACCATCTTTGAGTAAACATTAAATTTCTTGGTTTACAAAGTCAGATACACCCATTGGCAGGGGGTACCACTTGGAGTATATTGGTTCGCTGTCTCTAGTTCTAACTGTGGCAACAGCAGAGGTATTAAAAGGTAACGCCTCGTTAGAGGTCGAGAACGCTTTTTTCCTCTTTGTGACCATGTCTCTGAATTCCTTTTTTACCGATTTTGGTACAACTATGTCGTTCACATTGGTGAAATTGACATTAGAACACTTGTAGAATCCTAACTTTTCTTTTTTGTCTAGTTATTTCAAGGTGTTATCGTGAAGGTCCAACGTGACTCCCGCCTGCGTTAGCAGGTCGAAGCCTATAATGGCGTCGAACGAGGTGAGTGTGTCTAACAGGAAAAAGGGGGATGTCTGCTCAAAAATCTTGACCAGACATTTATCTTTAACTTTACTGGAGCCGTGGATCGAGCTCACAGGGAAGGGCTTATCGACTGGTGTAACTACTTTTAGCTCCTTTGCGGGCCTGATATAGTTCTTAGCCGCCCCGGTATCTATCAAAATGTTTAAGGTTCTCCCAGCCAACTGTCGTTTAATGAACGGCAGCCGGGAGCGTTCCCTAAAAAATTCAACGAATCATTGAGATCAATGGACTCGGTTTCGTCGTCAATACAAGCTACAGCATTTTCTGCTGCCTGATCTTCGTCAGCAGAGTTGTTTTGAGCTATATTGTTAACACAATGTCGTCTGGCGCCTGTAAAACGCTCTAACATGTTTGCCCTTTTCTGGGGGTGTGAACCTAAGTTCTGATTATTTCCGAACTCCGTGCGTTGTCTAAACTTGGAAGAGTTGTCGACTTCCATTGGCACGGGTGGATCTTCCTCGCTACCTTTCTTGCTCTCCTGATGGTTCTGCTGTTTTTTTACAAACTGAGGGTTTCTTTCTTGATCCTTGTTGTCCCTATTATTTTTGCCATGCTTATTGTGTGAGCGGTATTTGTTGCCCTCGCTCGCCTGAGCTCTTTCTTCTAGCGCTCTAGCGTATGATGCAGAAAAGGCGCTACGTTCGATACTAGCTTCGGCCTCCCTGGCTAATGCTAATGCAGACGGCAAGTCTTTTGGCTGTACAGGAAACACGGCTGCTCTTAGGTTCTTTCTTAGACCCGAGATGAATGCATGTAGAGCATCCGACCTAACCTCATCATTAAGCAGTATGGCTTGTTGGGGCTCATGAGACATGACGATTCAGTTCGTGACCAAAGTCAATTTTCGTTCAATTTCGTCATAGTAGCTCATGAGGCTTAGGTCACCTTGTCTGACCAATTCTAATCCTTGTCGTAAGAGGCGTGGCGAAGTTTTGTCTGCATAGGTGCAATCCAGCCTAGCTATTAAAGCCTCAAAATTTAGCACAGTGTTGTGTGAAACTAAAAGTGCTCTTGCTGGTCCTCGGATTTTATTCCGGATAATTTTAACCGCTTGGTAATAGTTAGCACTGCACGTAGGGTCTGAATAATTCGTAGGCATCGGTGGCCATCTGGTATGCCGTTAAAATCGGGTACCGATTTTATTATGTCAAGTGGTAGGTCACACCTAACGTTTGGGTCTACCGATATCCTTTGGTATGTTTCTACCTGAGGAGCTTCTATTCGCAAGCTATTTAATTGTTGTTGTAACTGATTTAATTGCAGTCGATGTCTAGCCTCTTGACACTGTAAGGCGCTATTTATTAGGGCTTGAACCTGTTCCGTATTCATTATTAGGTTGCTTAAGTTTTGTGTCTGATTAACTTCGGGGTCTGTATCCCACTCTTCATCACTAGGGGCTTCTGTTTTTATTTGCCTATTTAAATCAAAACGGCTCATTGATTTACGGATCTGCACTGAAACAAATCAATCACTGCTGTGTTTTTACAAGCTTTATTTTTTATTTAATGGCTAGCTTGGCAAAGAACATGATAAACTTGTGTTTGTTTGTTATTTTTTTATTTTGTCACTATATTCACTGCTGCCAATCACGCTGGTGTATTTTTATTATTTGTCTATTCGTTTCACTTAATATGTGGTTTGCCTTGAAATTGAAACTTTATGAACTTACATTAACTGAGACATAATGTGGGTTCGCAGACTGTTTTGTTAGGCGCCAATTATTGAATCTCTGAGTCCCTCGTCGCTAGATGAGGTTCCCTCGATGCGAGATATACAAATGTATAGATGAGTCGTATAGGTAGATTATGTTGGGGAGTTAACTTGACTCCCAATTATTGGCCTTGTGGTACAATAATTATAATCAATAATAAGACAACATTTATTTACGGCAAAGCCGGAGCAAGTACAATTTATTGTTATCTCTTTGAATGTTTGGTACGAACTAAAACTAAAATGGAACGAAAGCGGAGGCTAAAGCGTAAGGCTGTAACTGATAAACAAATCTACTTGCGCAACGACAAGCATCATGTTACCAGTGCTGACTTTGTAAGGGCATTGCGCTGACTCTGGCGCGTCAGCGGAATGGGCATGCATGGGTAGTACTTATTCTACAAAAATATATCGCGAGGGTTACTTGTTCACTCACACACTAACCAAATATATATTACAGTTCTGAAAGCAAAAAAGGATAAAATAAAAAATAATAACCAAACGAAATTCTGTTTCTCTCCACACATCTTAGTATTTTACCTCTTAAACAATAACGTAATACATTTTGTTGATATTCATAAATCCCTAGACTAAATGACAAAAAAAAAATTAGAGTACGTCTCGCAACTAATTTTGTCTAGGAATCATAGATATTCGCTTCGAAACAGCGTTAGCCTCCCATTAATACAGGAAGAAATAACATTATTAAACAAAGACTTGAATAATATGGACCTCAGTCCTTCTATTAACGAACCCGGCCTTTCTAATGCACCTTTGGCTCCTACTGTAAGCATGTCCTCAGTAAACGGGTTAACTCTAATGTTAGCATACGTTAAGGAACTGCAAACTTCTGACAGTTCTCCCAACACCCTTGACTCATACTTAACCAGTGTCGAAAAAGTTATTCTCCTAATCTCTGAATCAAATCGGACATTACATGGACAAGTCGTACTTAGGAACATTAGGAATAAAATCGTATTCAGGGCCAGGGATATTCTCGACCAAGACAACCCCTCCTTAGATTGGGACCACATAGAGAAGTTTAATACGTGCATTTGGGGTTAGACGAAGTGAAGAATCTCTAATCGGCGACATAGAAAATGTGTGGGGGGGCTCAATTTTAAGCAGATTATATTTCGATACATTCAATATAAAAAAGCAATTGATCTCCCTATCGAGGCCTCAAAACGTAATAGGACAAGTTGCACAATCTAAAGAGACTCTATAGCAACCTATGTTCCAGGGTGTTCCTCCGCGAACTTAAAGAACCATTGAAATCCCTTAATAGACTAAAAGATCCCAAAACTATCGAAGAAGCATTTGACCTGTACAGAACCGAAAACGCATCTTCGACCTGAGACAGACGAAACTACGACAATAGCTACCGAAACAGCAGGGACGCACCACCACGATACGGAAGGTATAACTCAAGTGGATAACACCCCGAAGTAGCTTAATTTATAGGAACAACCGTAATACTAATTATATTCAAAATCGTAATTACTCCGGAAAAAACTCTGACTCTCATGGATACAGACAAACAGACACACAGCGAAACGGGCAACACGAACAAAGGGACACCCCACGTAATCCATTTAATAGGGACAACCAACGAGGAGATCTTAGTAATACTGAAATGAAGCAGGCCAAGCTTTCCAACATTGAAGTTGGACAAAACTTTCGCTCAAATGCCTTAACCTACCCACAGGATATTTAATTCGAAAGTCCTACGGTTCTACCCTTCTCTATATCTTAATTACTTCTCTCAACAAACAACCACTAAAATTTTTACTGGACACAGGGTCCACCAGCTCATTAATTAATCCTGAATATACCCCTATCACTAATAGAACAGATTTAGAAGAACCAAAAACTATAACAACAGCCCTCAGCAGTTTTAAAATTCGCAAGAAGATTACTACCTCTTTATTTTCTGAATTCAAACAAAACTGTTTATGCAATTTAGTGCTATTTAAATTCCATTCATTTTTCGAAGACTTATTGGGCATAGACGTTCTAAATGCACTTATGATCTAGTACTCGAAACACCAAAAGTGTCATTAAAAATTTTTAACGGTGCCAATAATTCATCCGAAATTTATCACGTGTCGCAGAATCGGAAAACATACAAACACACAAACAAACAAACACAAATAGGGGTGTGCTTTGGGGCATTGATTGCAAGACCAATTATTTTTGCATTTGTAGCATAGCAAGTGTTTGGACACAAGCTCTTTTTAACACGTTCAGCTCTAAGTCTCTGACAGCTGGTTATCTCAAAAAAACGGCAAAAACGCAAAAACGGCATATTTTGTAGCTCGTTGTCTTTGCTTCCATCGACGTATGGACGGCACTCTATGGCACTGCATCTATTAAGTTATATATAAGCTGCAGCTCATTATCCAAAGACTGCATTTCTCCAGCCTTCTTTACATGTTGCTTGTAAAGTTGTAGGGCTTATGTAGAGAATCGTCACAATAGAATTTAAGCGAATGGAACTTCAGTTTCATTACCAAATTGACATTTTTCTTCGAGAATGAAAATGCATTCTGTTGCTGTGTTCAAGAACTTGCGGATACTGCCTTCATCATAATGCCTTCATCAGCTGGTTGACGGCGTTAGCAAATATTTTGTACTTACGACCACTTTGGCTTCTCATTTAAAGCGTTTGCAAATCAGGCTCACCAACTTCTCCTTCCTCTTCTTCGATCACAAATGTATTGGAGAATATTATTGAAATAGTAATTTTTTTTAAAAATTTACATCTTTACATATATAAATTGTTTCGGTGAGATACTCGTAAAACGCCGATCTATATATTTAATTGACATTGTAGTGGGGTAAATCCTGCTTTAGAGTTTCTGGTAGAGATTCCACTGCTGACGATCAGCATTCAACTTTTCCTTATAGGCACTTAATCTAGACTTTATATCGTAACAACTTTCCCATGGCACTTTGCTCATATTTCATGCACCCTTTAAAGTATATGTTGAACAATATTGGGTGCAAATTTGTCCCCCGATCAATAAGTTTATCGACTCGACTTGCCGGTATCTTGAAACTGTGTGTTTCTGGTCGAGCCCTCGTCATGATGATATTTTCCACATTGTTTTCTCGAATATTATGTTACTGTTAATATTCGTAGTTTATACGATCAAATTTGAATTCTTTCTAATTTAGGGTGATTTCTGGTAATAAAGCAACTCCTAACCATTTAAAAACAATACTGTTCCGGCTTAAAATTTGTTGTTTTCTGTTGTCTATTAGCGTTTGCACTCACACACCGTCCTTCCTGACATCTAAAAGATTAAAGAAACCCAGTTTAACCGAACTAGAATCGTTAACATTAGTATTATGAAACAAAAAATTATTAAATAATTTTAAAAGATTTATTTTATAATTTTTTTATTTCACAATACTAATTTTAACGATTCTGGTTCGGTTAAATTGGGTTTTTTTAATCCTCCGCAGCGAATGCTGTTGTAAAGAAGACCAAGAATATAATTATAATAAGCACAACAAAAAAGTTGTTGGGATTTACATAACGTGCCCAAGCTTTGGGCCACCTAGCTAAGCTAGAATAATGAAACTCACTCAAGTGGAATGTTAGTGTCTGGACTTTTTATAAATAAATAACATAACAAGTAGATATAAGGAGATACCCTAATCCCAGTCCAATCTGCGTTTGTCTCGAGCATTAAATAAAAAAAAAAAACAAATAAAAATCGACATTAAGACACCAAGACTCTAACCCACAATGTCTACGCAATGCGCATCAACTCTACCAACACCGCCACTTCATAATTAAGAAAAATACAATAAAAAATGTCCAATCGTCGCCATGCCCGAACCCAGGGACTATCAGCTTATGAGCGCCACCTCTACCAACGCAACCACTGCACTGCTTGCAAAAGGATTTGCTTGAACTTAAGTAGCAGCACAATTTAATCGCAATTTCGATCCTTAGAATAGAGAAGAATACACATATTTGAATGTATGTGTGGGCATGTATATGAAAAATGCATGCACTTAGCGCTGTTTGACATGCACTTTTGAAAATTGCCCTACCGTTTTGTTTAATACCTTCTGTTTACTTAATGGATTTTAATGAAATTTTCAGCAGATGATCTTCATATTCTATTGGCTTGGCAGAGATGCAAACGCCTCCACGTTATGGTCCAATTTCCCACTGAACTTAAATTTTAAGAATTTGGGGAAATTTGAAGTCGGTATCCAAAATCCAACTTAAACCGAAATTGCATAAAATATACGTAAAACTAAATACAAAATTGGAGAAATGGGAGGCTCTTAAGGCTCTTAAGACGTACAAGATATAATTTATTTACTGCATTTCGATCGTGTTTTTATTCGATAACTAAATAAATAGTTATCGAATATTTAAAACAAACTTGATATGCGCAAGCTATACACGGACCTCCAAAAAATGTCAAGTCTCTATCCATTATAGATGGCGATATCGATGCGTTCACGCATACGGACAAAAGGACAGATGGACAGGGCTCAATCGACTCGGCTTGTCGTCCTGATCAAGAATATATATACATTAAAGGATCTGCCACGCCTCCTTCTGCCTGTTATTTACATTTGCACACAGCTATTTTTATTAGGAATGCAGGAAACACTTTTACATTCCGGTGATTTTACGTGTCATTTTTAGGACCACGTTCTTCCTCCCGTACATTAAACACAATATCTGAGGACGAATGTGACCAACGAAAAGTTGGATAAAATCCATTTCTGAAAAAAAGCATTTGTAGATGCTAACGAGGCACTACCATACAATCTACATAACCGAAGCTCAACAACTTCTAAGACATGGCTTAATTCGGCCATCTAACTTACCAACCAACGAAACGAAAAAAATAGTTTTTCCATAAGAAACGGAAAGTATGAATTCGGTCACTTCACTTTGGCCTCAAAAATGCCAACAGTATTGAGGCTTATAGGACTCAGGAGGATGTTCTTAGAGAATATAAAACTGTTACATCTATGATCATAATGTACTATAGCTTACGCACTAATAGTAAAAGTTTATAGGAACACTGTGGAATATCGTGGCTGAGGTCGTGCTATCTGGCTATTATATGTGTTTCATAAAAAGTTGCGTCGATATAGCAAAGTCCAAGTTTTATTTAAGGCTAATAACGGTAGTCAATGCGTATCAGTCTATAAAAAATTCACATTCAATTGACAACTAAACTGGTGACACACTTAGGACATTATAATTTCAGAAAAAGTCATACATTTCAACCGAACATTGCTTTGAATTCAGATTTTCGGTGCTTATATTCATAGTGAAGAGTCATTGACCTACACAAGCGATATAACAAATTTATTATTATTATTGCTTTCGGCATCAAATTGTAATTAAAGAAGCTGCGTTCTCTACTTTTAGGATGCTCTTGCTCTTCGTGTCGATAGTTTTCGTAAAATGGAGTGTGGTCCAAAAATAAAATTTTAGGATATAAAAAGTTACCTTATTTCAAGTTCGATATGTAATCTCGATTAAGCACCTTTTTATTAATACTAATAAAACATACATATATAAATAAATACAAATAACTAAATACATAAATAGAAATATATAAAAAAAAATACAGACAATACTACGAATTGTCTAGAATCTTAAATTCAATTGGTAAGACAGACGAACTTAACAGTGATCACATGAGGGGATGACACCTAAGCATTTTACCAACGGAACGATATTTTATATTTCATAATTAATCACCTCAGAAGAACTTCTTTAGTTGGTATGTACAAATCGACGAAAACTATTTATTTCCATTCTCAACTCTATATTATTTTGCACTCGTGGTGCTAAAAATTTGAAGTTTGGAATATATACTATTGACTTAATCCCTCAAAAATAGTGATTAATTATCTTTACCCACAGGAAGCGTGACAAGCTGCAAAAGTCTATACATTATAAATTATTGAGTGCAACAAAACATTTTGTTCCCATTTGGAACATGGCAACTTAAAAATATTCAGTAATTTCTACTGTATTAGCCCCAAAAATTTGACAGTTACGTAGGCGTAGCAAATCGGAAAACCCACACCTTCCACAATTTTGGAGATAGCAGTGTTTATACTGCAACAGTCTTAACTGCTTACTAGGAATAATCCTAGAGAAAATTCAACCAAATTTTGTTTTTTTGGTCAGTAGTATATATACCTATCTCTCTTCTATGATAGATGGGAGCACATCTGCCCCGATAGTAAAATCAATTCGACCGGGTTTGTTAAACGATTGGGGAAATACAAAGTCTTCTCCTTTAGCTTAAGATCATTTTGAAATTTCTCCTTGTGCAAAAACACCTTAAGTTTTGACTTGTACATTATTACATTATATACATTGGGCTTTGTCGCATCGGGGACATTTCCATGTTTTTGTGCAACTAACGAATATATTCTATCCAAAACAACGGACAGATAATTTTCTATTGTTAGACAACTATCAACATGCTTGGCAAGTAATCATATCGTGGCCGTTTAGATCAAAATAACTGAATTTTTAGATCATGGATTATATACAGCTTTTTGTCTTAAGCAATTGAATTAAAACATAACTCAATGAATGTGACTACACTTGACTGTGGTGTTGTTCAGTTGTGTAATGATCTTTATTCGTTAGAGCTAGGGTTCTTCCCTGACTCATGTGTATTTCATCCCTGAAATCTAGATTATCTATTGCTAAGTTTGTAAGGCTCAGCGTTGGTATGTCTAATTTCAGATTCTAAACATGTATCTATTATCTATTCTATTATCTATTCATATTGCACTACCTACTAGTCGTTGAGTGCGTAGACGGCATGCTTAGAATTCTTGAATGTCTAGTATGTTTATGCCTGAATATATTGCAAGGCGCCAGAAAATGTGACAGCTAGCAGTTGCTGCCTCTGGACCAATTATTTTTGCATGTGTACCATATCGAGTTTTTGGACACAAGCTCCGTGTGCTTTTTAACGGGTTCAGCTCTAAATCTCTGACACCTGGTTATCTCATGTCCAGTCAATTAGCAAAAACGGCATATTTTGTAGCTCGTTATCTTTGCTTCTATCGACGTATGCACGGCACTCTTTTGCACTGCATCTATTGAGTTATATAGTTGCTCAATAAACTCCAGCTTATCCAAAGACTGAATTTCTCTAGCCTTCTTTACATGTTGCTCGTAAAGTTGTAGGACTTCCGTAGAGAATCGTAGCAATAGAATTTGAGTGAATTGAACATCAGTTTCATTAACAAATTGACATTTTTCTTCGATAATGAAAATGCATTCTGCTGCTGTGCCCAAGAACTTGCGGATACTGGCTTCATCATAATGCCTTCATCAGCTGGTTAAAGGCGTTAGCAAATATTTCGTGCTTATTTTCGTAGTGCTTGCATATAAGTTCTCACGCTGAATTGTAACTAGCAGACGAGAAATAATAAATTTTGGCTTCTCATTTGAAGCGTTTGCAAATCAGGCTCACCAACTTCTCCTTCCTCTTCTTTGATCACAAATGTTTTGAAGAAGATGTTTGAATTAGTAATTTTTTGAAAAATTTACATCTTAACATATATAAATTGTTTCGGTGAGAAACTCGTAAAACGCCGGTCTATCTATTTGATTGACATTGACGTGTTTGGCCTTTCAAATGCCTGTTCTGCATTTGCTTGGGCTTTCCTATAACTAGTTTGCTGCTTAGATCTGGACAAGGAGTCGATCACTATAGGGGCTCTGGCTCGCCTCCTCTCTTTTGTTTTTCCCTGATTGCGGTTATTGTTGGTATGTTGTTTGTTTTCTAAGATAGTGTGAATTTTTTTCGTGAAACTGTTCATACTTGCCGTATTTGCCTTGTTTTCAATTTTGTGGATGGTTTCTATTTCCCTCCCTTGCCTGTTCTCTGTCAGCTATAGCCTTGGCATATGTGACCGAAAACATGCTTCGCTCTATGCTTAACTCGGCTTCTGTGGCTAGCGCTAATGTGGATGGCAAACTTTTCGGCTGTGCTGTGAAAACCGCAATTCTAAGTAGTTCCTCCGAAGCCTCAACTAAATTCGTGGACAGACTTTATAATATCAAGAGAGACTTCACATCGAATTTCTAGTTGTTTTGAAATTTTTTGAAAACTTTCTATTTGTGGAGTTTCAGCGCTCAATCTATTTATCTTTGCTGTCATAGCGTTTAGTTGAGACTGGAACCTTTATTTTTGCTGGGCCAAACCTTGGCTAACGGTGCTTACGATCAGTGCTTGCGTCCATGATGTTTTGGTTGTCGAATTTGCTCCGATTTACATCCGATTTACAGTTGATGTCCGCACAAGTATGTAGCACCAACTCAGTTTCACAAATGGTTTCACTTTTTTTTTGTACTTCTTTTCTTTTCTCTTTTTTTCTTCTCTCTTTTTTTAAAATATATTTTAAGCTTGATTCCTACATATATATATATATATGTTTCTTTTTTCGATTTGAATACTTTTTTAACTGGACTTACATGATATTTAAGACTCTAGCCTGTTGAATTTTCCAGGTTATGAATCCTAACACGTTGGGCGCCAGTTCTGTAATCTGTCATTTCCAGGGGTCCTGGTAACGTTGGCCAGATCCAGAGTGGTTAGATGCTTAGGTTGAATACAATTAAGTATACAGATTACTGGCCTTGTGGCTCAGCAATGTGATAATTAATAAATCAAATGTCGTACGGCCAGTTGCCGGAGCAGCGTTTATTCGAACGTACGTTAGATTATGTTATAATAGCCTAATATGGCCTAAGCTGAAAATCACTGTCATGAGCTACAAAGCTACAAAGCTGCAAAGCTACAGTCGGCAAGCCGACTCAGCATAAACGATAAATGAGAAATACGAGCGCTTAGCGCTGCTTGACATGTGCTTTTGAAAATTGGCCAAAGGTTTTGTTTAATAACTTCTGTTTTACTTAATGGATTTTAAAGAAATTTTCAGCAGATTATCTATATATTCTATTGGCTTGGCAAGGATGCAAACGCCTTCACATTATGGCCCAATTTCCCACTGAACTTAAATTTTAAGAATTTGGGGAAATTTGAAGTCGATATTCAACAAAAACCGAAATTGCAAAAAATATACGTCAAACTAAATACAATATTGGAGAAATTGGAGGTTCTATCTAGACGTACGAGATATAATTTATTAACTGCATTTCGATCATGTTTTTATTCGATAAGAAAATAAATAGTTATTGAATATTTGAAACAAAGTTGATATGCGCGAGTTACCATCCCGAGCCTGGCTACAGTTTCGCCCGCTCTCAAGCCACCTCGCACCCACCAGAAACTCTGCATGTGTGGCAACAAGCGGGACCGCGAAGCAGAAGCAATAACATAGCGAAAAACGAGGTGGACGTGTGACGCTCGGCAGCAGGCAGAACTAAGCTAAGAACTTTTTAAATTGAATAAAACACTTCAATTTTGACTCGCAAACTAACCTGTTGTGAATTTATTTGTACTCCAACCTTACTTGATGAACAATTAACGATCTCGCCGAGGAGCACTATCTCCACCCATCAACGAAGCTCCATCACTCGGACCACAACGCAGTAGTAGCCGCAATATTAGCTCTTTACGTAGTGTAAGTAGGAACGATGACAAGACTAACAAAATGTGTGTAAAAAAAAAAACGGTAAAGCACAAGAGAAAGCGGTGTATTGCGGTATCATTTCGGTGACGCCGCCGTGCCTTTCGTGGGCCGGAGAGTAGGTAGTCGAAATGTACAGGCGTCTTACTGGCGCGTGCTGGTAATATGTTTGAAGGTCACACCACATATGTATTGGTGCGACATTAAGCATTTTCGTAGAAACATAATTGCAACATTATGCTGATATAGTGTTTTGTAGTTTGGTAAAGTCCCGTTTTAGCAAGGCGACAACTACAGAATCAGTCGCCGGGTGTAGTTCGATGGAAGTCCCAAGGAATGAGAGACTGACAGAGTTCAGTTGTATTTGGGATCAGAGTGTAATCAAAACTTGCTGCGCTAAAGCAATACTAAGCAATAAGAATATTAGTGACGCTACAACATATATATAAATTTCAATACAAGTGATGACGCCACAGCTCCCAGATACAGTGAACGTGTATTGCGCTATTGGTGCTGCCAACGTCGCCGCGTCTCTTTTGAGTACCGCACATTACATTGTAGGGAAACGAAATTTATATTACGCTTCGTGCGACAAATTATTGAATCTCTGAGTCCCTCGTCGCTAGATGAGGTTCCCTCGATGCGAGATATTATGTTGGGGAGTTAACTTGACTCCCAATTATTGGCCTTGTGGTACAATAATTATAATCAATAATAATACAACATTTATTTACGGCAAAGCCGGAGCAAGTACAATTTGTTGTTATCTCTTTGAATGTTTGGTACGTACTAAAACTAAAATGGAACGAAAGCGGAGGCTAAAGCTTAAGGCTGTAAATTGCGCAAAGTCCATATTCGGCATAGCTGACTCAGCATAACTGATAAACAAATCTACTTGCGCAACGACAAGCATCATGTTACCAGTGCTGACTTTGTAAGGGCATTCGCTGACTCTGGCGCGTCAGCGGAATGCGTATGCGTATACTTGTTAACTACCCTCCCACTAAGTTCGTGACCGGCCTCGGTTACATTGTACTTATTGATGGTTTCCTGAAATATTTTTGATGCTTGTCTGCGCTGGTAGAGGTGATAGCCCACGAGGATGCAGCTGAAGGCGACGCTCAAGACTATACCGCTGATGAGCCAGTTAGCTTGGGATCCGGATGACTCCAGTTCCTCTTGAAACTCACTGATGACTTGCAAGTTGTGGTCGTTCATTCGATGGAGTTGCGGTAAGCTTAGCACTGGGTCATGGCTTATGATGTTGAGAAGCGGAGACCCTGCTACGGCTGAGCTCTTTTTTAACGTCTCACGTTGGTTGATGATTCTCGTCCCGTTGATTATAGCGGAGCGCTCAAAGGTGATGAGATACGTGCCATTGATGTTGATTTCTGGCCCTTCATCAGAGCTTACTTACGCCGAGTTTTCATTGATGATGATTACGCCGTCGTCTACTTCGGTGATGGGTCTCAGGTTGCTGGGTTGAGACCGGCAGTTCGCCGTGCTTCCGGCATGTAGGGCTCGAGCGCAAGTTTCGCCTTTTGCTCTCTTATAGACCGCTCCAAAATTGGTTGTAGTATCCGAGGTCGCCAGGATGTCACCGTCACAGTCAGCACAGATGTGGTGATGCGGTACGGGATAGACAGTTATCTTATTACAGACGGACTTGATGCTAGGATATGCAATTAGTACATGGACGATGTTTTCGGACTAGAGGACTTTTATGGAAGAAGCTTCCAGCAGGTTAACTATTTGGACTTCTGGGGGGTGTTCATGAAGGACGATTCCAAGTCATTGTGATTAAAAATTGTGGGATTTACAAGGCCTGATTTAGCAAGAGTGATCGTGAGAATTAAATTTTGTATTTCTGTGGTAATCATTGTATTCCTTGCCAAGAGTGCCTCATACAAACGTGGCGAGTCTACGAAGTCGGCTTTTCTAGCCTTTATAATTTCATTCTCGGTAAAAGTTAATTGATTGATTTGTTTTTGTGTTTCAGAATTTATAACTATTTGCCTGATATTCGAGTCAATCAGCTTTGATTCGGTTAGTCTAACCTTGCTGAAATCTGATGCGTCTGGCGTTCCTGCAATTACTTTTAATGCTGTGCCTAGGAAATCTAAGCTCCTAGCCATTCTATGATGTATCTTTACCACGGACAATAAGCTTTTAATATTATCTATATCAACACTTAGAAGCTTTCGCATATGCGACTGCGGAAATAAATCGGACAATTTTGCGGTTTCATCTACTATGTTGGTCAATTCTGTCAGGTTGCTAGAATGTCTAATAAAACTTTGTTGTTCCCAAATAAGTACGTTCCCGTCTAGTATGGGAATGTTATTTGAGCGCGAGTAATCGGTGATCCGGGAGTTCGCTATCACTAGCAAGGATAAAAGCGTAAGCGTAAGCCTGTAAAGAGTAAGCAATGCGAAAAATAAACTATTGTGCCTTAGTGCCTATCCTTAGTTACTATTTGAGGTTGTCTTTATGAACCACCCTCCCTTTAATGAGAACCGCGGTTCCCAAGTCTGCCTCTACCTTTTCTTCTGATCATAATAGCGTTAGTTTGTTTCTAAGTCTCTTGTTGTTTTTTAGAAACACCGTTTCGCGTACCTCAAACACTCTGTTCTGTCTGTGTGGATTGCATCTGTCGAGTACGGCTTGTTGTGCCTTTTGAATTCTTTTCTTGACAGATAATCTAACTTCTGTTGAAGTGGCATGTATGATGTCAATCGGCTTTTGGTTTGTAACCGAATGGATTGACTTATTATATTCTACCGTTGCTTTCAATATCAGCTCAATAGATTCGCTGGCTTTTCTATCTAACCTCAGGCTTCTGGCTATGTCCGCCAGGGTACTGTGGAACCGCTCTACTTGTCCGTTTGAACTGCTGTGAAGCGGTGGTTCATTTATAATGTCTATATTGTAGCTGTTCTTCAGGAATGATGGGATCATTTCTGAGTTGAATGCCGCTTCATTGTCACAATAGAGTGTTTTGATTTCAGGAAAAATGTTTATTAGCTGGATAATGGGTGTTTTTACATCTATTGCTGCTCGAGACGGTAGTGGTTGTACGACGGCAAACTTTGACAACTTGTCAATGCAAGTTAGAAATAGTTTTTTGTCGGTGGCAAAAATGTTGATGTGCAATATTTCGCCTGCGTATGAAGGGATTGGAGTGGCACCCAATTCCTGTTTTTGCGGGTATCTATCGTATTTGGATTTTGTGCAAACTTTGCAATTTGCAACGACTTCCTTGGCTAGGTTGGACATTTTGGGAAAGTAATAGTCACGAAGGACTTGTTTAATATTTTCCTGTGCCGCTCTATGCGCTCGGTTATGTTCTGTCAATATTATTTCTATCTGTTCATTTCTATCAGAAATGTCGAGCACATAGTTCTTGCAGTGCCAAAACTTGGTTGCAGGGAAGCTTGAAACTAGAATGTGCTGGAAGCTGGCTAGTGTCGGAAAGTGGCAGTGAAAGGCATTAACTGCGTCAGTGTAAGGTCAGTGAAGCTGACCAAGTGGTGAATCTTTGGCCAAATAGTATCTTTTTGCGTTGTAATGGGAAAACACTTCTTCTAAGATAATCTGGTTTTTGAAACAATTTACTGGTTTGTCGGTCGTTTCGACCGTGTAGGTCAGAGAGAGTTGCCTGTGAATCGTTGCAGCGTCCGATTGAGGTTCATTTTGTAAGGCGTTTATGTTTTGCCTAGAAAGAGCGTCAGCCACAAAGTTCTCTTTCCCTGGTTTGTAAAGTACCGTCGCGTTGTGTTCGTCTATAAAGGCTTTCCACCTTTTGATCTTGGCGTTAGTATTTTTCTCGGAAATTGTGAATGTTAAAGGCTGATGGTCCGTGAAAATTTTTATATCTTGGGCACCATATAGGTAGTTACGCAGTTTACCTAGCGCCCATACGATGGCTAACAGCTCTCTCTCGTTGGTCGCGTAGTGTGTTTCGCTAGTTTTGGGAGTTCTTGAAATCATGGTTATTGGTCTGCCCCTTGCGAAAGGACAGCTCCAATGCCACTCATTGATGCATCCGTGGTTAGGTCGAATGATTGACCGAAATCTGGATACACGAGGCAGACATCTTCTGATGCCAGAATGTTGCGTAATTTTTGAAAGGCGTTACGTTGGGTTTCATCGAAGTTTACCCCAACTTTCCTGGACATGTGTTTACTAACTTTCCCATTTTCACCCTTGAGTATATTTGTTAGGGGAGCTGCTAAGGATGCAAAATCTTTTATGAAGACCCTATAGTAGCTGGCCAGGCCGAGGAAAGACCTAAGGCTGTAGAGGCTCTTTGGTTCAATATACTCTTGGATGGTTTTGACTTTTTCGGGGTCAGTTTTTATGCCGTGTTTGGTCACTAAAAAGCCTAAGAACTCAATGCTCTCTTTAAAAAACTGAGTTTTCTCTTGTGACACTCTCATGTTGGCATCACACAGGTTCTTTAGCACTGTGTCAACATGCTTTACATGGTCGATTTCGTTTTGTGAGAAAACTATCACATCGTCTACATATACGTAGCAAGATTTTCCTATTTGTTCCCTTAGAACGTCGTCTATAGCCCTTTGAAAAATGCTTGACGCATTCTTGAGGCCAAAGGGCAACCGACAAAACTCATATTTGTCGCCATTTATTGAAAATAATGTTTTTTCACGGTCTTGTTTCGCGAGGAGAATTTGATGGTAACCCGACTTTAAGTCCAGGGTTGTAAAAAATTTTGCCTTTCCTAGGTTCGCTAGAATCATAGGGATGCTAGGCATTGGGTACCAGTCGGCAATAGTTCGCTCGTTTAGCTTTCTAAAGTTTGTTTGTTTTCGTCGCCGTTGCTGTCGGTCCCTTTTTTGTCGACAACCCAGACTGGGCTGTTGTACGGTGACCTTGATGGTCTGATTATACCATCTTTGAGTAAACATTAAATTTCTTGGTTTACAAAGTCAGATACACCCATTGGCAGGGGGTACCACTTGGAGTATATTGGTTCGCTGTCTCTAGTTCTAACTGTGGCAACAGCAGAGGTATTAAAAGGTAACGCCTCGTTAGAGGTCGAGAACGCTTTTTTCCTCTTTGTGACCATGTCTCTGAATTCCTTTTTTACCGATTTTGGTACAACTATGTCGTTCACATTGGTGAAATTGACATTAGAACACTTGTAGAATCCTAACTTTTCTTTTTTGTCTAGTTATTTCAAGGTGTTATCCTGAAGGTCCAACGTGACTCCCGCCTGCGTTAGCAGGTCGAAGCCTATAATGGCGTCGAACGAGGTGAGTGTGTCTAACGGGAAAAAGGGGGATGTCTGCTCAAAAATCTTGACCAGACATTTATCTTTAACTTTACTGGAGCCGTGGATCGAGCTCACAGGGAAGGGCTTATCGACTGGTGTAACTACTTTTAGCTCCTTTGCGGGCCTGATATAGTTCTTAGCCGCCCCGGTATCTATCAAAATGTTTAAGGTTCTCCCAGCCAACTGTCGTTTAATGAACGGCAGCCGGGAGCGTTCCCTAAAAAATTCAACGAATCATTGAGATCAATGGACTCGGTTTCGTCGTCAATACAAGCTACAGCATTTTCTGCTGCCTGATCTTCGCCTATAATGGCGTCGAACGAGGTGAGTGTGTCTAACGGGAAAAAGGGGATGTCTGCTCAAAAATCTTGACCAGACATTTATCTTTAACTTTACTGGAGCCGTGGATCGAGCTCACAGGGAAGGGCTTATCGACTGGTGTAACTACTTTTAGCTCCTTTGCGGGCCTGATATAGTTCTTAGCCGCCCCGGTATCTATCAAAATGTTTAAGGTTCTCCCAGCCAACTGTCGTTTAATGAACGGCAGCCGGGAGCGTTCCCTAAAAAATTCAACGAATCATTGAGATCAATGGACTCGGTTTCGTCGTCAATACAAGCTACAGCATTTTCTGCTGCCTGATCTTCGTCGGCAGAGTTGTTTTGAGCTATATTGTTAACACAATGTCGTCTGGCGCCTGTAAAACGCTCTAACATGTTTGCCCTTTTCTGGGGGTGTGAACCTAAGTTCTGATTATTTCCGAACTCCGTGCGTTGTCTAAACTTGGAAGAGTTGTCGACTTCCATTGGCACGGGTGGATCTTCCTCGCTACCTTTCTTGCTCTCCTGATGGTTCTGCTGTTTTTTTACAAACTGAGGGTTTCTTTCTTGATCCTTGTTGTCCCTATTATTTTTGCCATGCTTATTGTGTGAGCGGTATTTGTTGCCCTCGCTCGCCTGAGCTCTTTCTTCTAGCGCTCTAGCGTATGATGCAGAAAAGGCGCTACGTTCGATACTAGCTTCGGCCTCCCTGGCTAATGCTAATGCAGACGGCAAGTCTTTTGGCTGTACAGGAAACACGGCTGCTCTTAGGTTCTTTCTTAGACCCGAGATGAATGCATGTAGAGCATCCGACCTAACCTCATCATTAAGCAGTATGGCTTGTTGGGGCTCATGAGACATGACGATTCAGTTCGTGACCAAAGTCAATTTTCGTTCAATTTCGTCATAGTAGCTCATGAGGCTTAGGTCACCTTGTCTGACCAATTCTAATCCTTGTCGTAAGAGGCGTGGCGAAGTTTTGTCTGCATAGGTGCAATCCAGCCTAGCTATTAAAGCCTCAAAATTTAGCACAGTGTTGTGTGAAACTAAAAGTGCTCTTGCTGGTCCTCGGATTTTATTCCGGATAATTTTAACCGCTTGGTAATAGTTAGCACTGCACGTAGGGTCTGAATAATTCGTAGGCATCGGTGGCCATCTGGTATGCCGTTAAAATCGGGTACCGATTTTATTATGTCAAGTGGTAGGTCACACCTAACGTTTGGGTCTACCGATATCCTTTGGTATGTTTCTACCTGAGGAGCTTCTATTCGCAAGCTATTTAATTGTTGTTGTAACTGATTTAATTGCAGTCGATGTCTAGCCTCTTGACACTGTAAGGCGCTATTTATTAGGGCTTGAACCTGTTCTGTATTCATTGTTAGGTTGCTTAAGTTTTGCGTCTGATTAACTTCGGGGTCTGTATCCCACTCTTCATCACTAGGGGCTTCTGTTTTTATTTGCCTATTTAAATCAAAACGGCTCATTGATTTACGGATCTGCACTGAAACAAATCAATCACTGCTCTGTTTTTACAAGCTTTATTTTTTATTTAATGGCTAGCTTGGCAAAGAACATGATAAACTTGTGTTTGTTTGTTATTTTTTTATTTTGTCACTATATTCACTGCTGCCAATCACGCTGGTGTATTTTTATTATTTGTCTATTCGTTTCACTTAATGTGTGGTTTGACTTGAAATTGAAACATTGAGATCAATGGACTCGGTTTCGTCGTCAATACAAGCTACAGCATTTTCTGCTGCCTGATCTTCGTCGGCAGAGTTGTTTTGAGCTATATTGTTAACACAATGTCGTCTGGCGCCTGTAAAACGCTCTAACATGTTTGCCCTTTTCTGGGGGTGTGAACCTAAGTTCTGATTATTTCCGAACTCCGTGCGTTGTCTAAACTTGGAAGAGTTGTCGACTTCCATTGGCACGGGTGGATCTTCCTCGCTACCTTTCTTGCTCTCCTGATGGTTCTGCTGTTTTTTTACAAACTGAGGGTTTCTTTCTTGATCCTTGTTGTCCCTATTATTTTTGCCATGCTTATTGTGTGAGCGGTATTTGTTGCCCTCGCTCGCCTGAGCTCTTTCTTCTAGCGCTCTAGCGTATGATGCAGAAAAGGCGCTACGTTCGATACTAGCTTCGGCCTCCCTGGCTAATGCTAATGCAGACGGCAAGTCTTTTGGCTGTACAGGAAACACGGCTGCTCTTAGGTTCTTTCTTAGACCCGAGATGAATGCATGTAGAGCATCCGACCTAACCTCATCATTAAGCAGTATGGCTTGTTGGGGCTCATGAGACATGACGATTCAGTTCGTGACCAAAGTCAATTTTCGTTCAATTTCGTCATAGTAGCTCATGAGGCTTAGGTCACCTTGTCTGACCAATTCTAATCCTTGTCGTAAGAGGCGTGGCGAAGTTTTGTCTGCATAGGTGCAATCCAGCCTAGCTATTAAAGCCTCAAAATTTAGCACAGTGTTGTGTGAAACTAAAAGTGCTCTTGCTGGTCCTCGGATTTTATTCCGGATAATTTTAACCGCTTGGTAATAGTTAGCACTGCACGTAGGGTCTGAATAATTCGTAGGCATCGGTGGCCATCTGGTATGCCGTTAAAATCGGGTACCGATTTTATTATGTCAAGTGGTAGGTCACACCTAACGTTTGGGTCTACCGATATCCTTTGGTATGTTTCTACCTGAGGAGCTTCTATTCGCAAGCTATTTAATTGTTGTTGTAACTGATTTAATTGCAGTCGATGTCTAGCCTCTTGACACTGTAAGGCGCTATTTATTAGGGCTTGAACCTGTTCTGTATTCATTGTTAGGTTGCTTAAGTTTTGCGTCTGATTAACTTCGGGGTCTGTATCCCACTCTTCATCACTAGGGGCTTCTGTTTTTATTTGCCTATTTAAATCAAAACGGCTCATTGATTTACGGATCTGCACTGAAACAAATCAATCACTGCTCTGTTTTTACAAGCTTTATTTTTTATTTAATGGCTAGCTTGGCAAAGAACATGATAAACTTGTGTTTGTTTGTTATTTTTTTATTTTGTCACTATATTCACTGCTGCCAATCACGCTGGTGTATTTTTATTATTTGTCTATTCGTTTCACTTAATGTGTGGTTTGACTTGAAATTGAAACTTTATGAACTTAAATTAACTGAGACATTATGTGGGTTCGCAGACTGTTTTGTTAGGCGCCAATTATTGAATCTCTGAGTCCCTCGTCGCTAGATGAGGTTCCCTCGATGCGAGATATCCAAATGTATAGATGAGTCGTATAGGTAGATTATGTTGGGGAGTTAACTTGACTCCCAATTATTGGCCTTGTGGTACAATAATTATAATCAATAATAAGACAACATTTATTTACGGCAAAGCCGGAGCAAGTACAATTTATTGTTATCTCTTTGAATGTTTGGTACGAACTAAAACTAAAATGGAACGAAAGCGGAGGCTAAAGCGTAAGGCTGTAACTGATAAACAAATCTACTTGCGCAACGACAAGCATCATGTTACCAGTGCTGACTTTGTAAGGGCATTGCGCTGACTCTGGCACGTCAGCGGAATGGGCATGCATGGGTAGTACTTATTCTACAAAAATATATCGCGAGGGTTACTTGTTCACTCACACACTAACCAAATATATATTACAGTTCTGAAAGCAAAAAAGGATAAAAAAAAAAATAATAACCAAACGAAATTCTGTTTCTCTCCACACATCTTAGTATTTTACCTCTTAAACAATAACGTAATACATTTTGTTGATATTCATAAATCCCTAGACTAAATGACAAAAAAAAAATTAGAGTACGTCTCGCAACTAATTTTGTCTAGGAATCATAGATATTCGCTTCGAAACAGCGTTAGCCTCCCATTAATACAGGAAGAAATAACATTATTAAACAAAGACTTGAATAATATGGACCTCAGTCCTTCTATTAACGAACCCGGCCTTTCTAATGCACCTTTGGCTCCTACTGTAAGCATGTCCTCAGTAAACGGGTTAACTCTAATGTTAGCATACGTTAAGGAACTGCAAACTTCTGACAGTTCTCCCAACACCCTTGACTCATACTTAACCAGTGTCGAAAAAGTTATTCTCCTAATCTCTGAATCAAATCGGACATTACATGGACAAGTCGTACTTAGGAACATTAGGAATAAAATCGTATTCAGGGCCAGGGATATTCTCGACCAAGACAACCCCTCCTTAGATTGGGACCACATAGAGAAGTTTAATACGTGCATTTGGGGTTAGACGAAGTGAAGAATCTCTAATCGGCGACATAGAAAATGTGTCGGGGGGCTCAACCTTAAGCAGATTATATTTCGATACATTCAATATAAAAAAGCAATTGATCTCCCTATCGAGGCCTCAAAACGTAATAGGACAAGTTGCACAATCTAAAGAGACTCTATAGCAACCTATGTTCCAGGGTGTTCCTCCGCGAACTTAAAGAACCATTGAAATCCCTTAATAGACTAAAAGATCCCAAAACTATCGAAGAAGCATTTGACCTGTACAGAACCGAAAACGCATCTTCGACCTGAGACAGACGAAACTACGACAATAGCTACCGAAACAGCAGGGACGCACCACCACGATACGGAAGGTATAACTCAAGTGGATAACACCCCGAAGTAGCTTAATTTATAGGAACAACCGTAATACTAATTATATTCAAAATCGTAATTACTCCGGAAAAAACTCTGACTCTCATGGATACAGACAAACAGACACACAGCGAAACGGCCAACACGAACAAAGGGACACCCGACGTAATCCATTTAATAGGGACAACCAACGAGGAGATTTTAATAATACTGAAATGAAGCAGGCCAAGCTTTCCAACATTGAAGATGGACAACATTTTCGCTCAAAAGCCTTAATTTACCCACAGGATACATAAATCGAACGTCCTACGGTTCTACCCTTCCCTATATCTTAATTACTTCTCTCAACAAACAACCATTAAAATTTTTACTGGACACAGGGTCCACCAACTAATTCATTAATCCTGAATATGCCCCTATCACCAATAGAATAGATTTAGAAGAACCAAAAATTATAACAACAGCCTTCAACAGTTTTAGAATTCGCAAGAAGAAGGGGTATACGATTTACTGCTATTTAAATTCCATTAATTTTTCGAAGGCCTACTGGGCATGGACGTTCATAATGCACTTAGTGCAAAAATAAATCTAAACAATCTATTGCTCGAAACACCAAGAGTGTCATTAAAAATTTTCAACCAGTTGCAATTCAAAACGACGACTTTTACGGCCAACAAATAAATATCAAAGATAGCGGTATCATATCAGAGGGAATATATAAATCAGAGGACAACATGGGAAAAGTAGATATAATAAATAGCTCATCTGAGGACCTGTTGTTCTGCCAATAACAACCCTTAAGAGTAGAGTCATACCAAGAAGACGATAATATCCAAATCCCTAGCCTGAACAGTGGCGCATCCACTCTCATTACTCAATGTACCGATCTAACATGTATTAGAACATAACATATATAACATATATAACATATATGAACAAAGAGGAAAAAATTAAGATTAAGAATTAAGATACTATAAGATACCCTGATCCCAACCCTATTTGCGCTTATTAATATTTTCCGTAGTTTGTATCGAGTATTCACAAAAAAAAAGAAAACAAATAAGAAACGACATTACGAGACCAGGATTCGAACCCGGATTGTTTGCGTAACGTGCACCAACGCTATCAATACCGCTACTTCATATTTAAAAATAGAAAGTAAAACAATACCAAATATTTCATCTCCACCGGTCTCGAATCCTAGGCCTAGCTGCATCTGAGCGCCGTCTCTACCAACGCAGCCACTGCACCTCTTGCAAGAAGAGTTGCAAATTTGAAGTTGAGTAGCAGCTAATAATTCAAGCAATATTTAATATTAATTTCGATTCGTGAAATAGAAAAGAATACACGCATTTGAATGTATGTGTGCACACGCATAGGAAAAATGCGTGCGCGTGGCACTGCTGGCATGTGCTTTTGCAAATTGGCCAAACGTTTTGTTTTATAACTTCTGTTTTACTTAATGGATTTTAATGAAATTTTTAGTATATGATCTACATATCCATACATACATATTGGCTTGGTTGAGATGCAAAGGCCTTCACATAATGACCCTAGTTCCAACTAAACTTAAATTTTATAAATTTGGGGAAATTTGGAGCCGGTATCCAAAATCCAACAAAAATCTCTAGCTCTTGAGACGTTCGAGATATATTTTATTTACTGCATTTCAATAATGTTTTTATTCGATGACAATTAAATGTGAATAGTTATTGAATATTTGAAACAAACTTGACCTGCGCGTGCTATACACAGACCTATAAAAAAATTTCTAGTCTCTAGCTCTTATAGATGCTAAGATCCACGGGTTTACACATACGGACAGACGAACAGACGGACGGACAGACAGAGGACACGGATCAATCGACTCGGCTTGCCGTCCTGATCAGGAATATATATATTTTATGGGGTTTGCCACGCCTCCTTCTGCCTGTTACATACATTTGCACAAAACCATTATAACCTGATTTCCTATTTTTAATGGGTTCAGGGTATAAATAGCTTCTCACAATGGGTCGTTTTCATGTGGGTCATTCCAAAAAAATCTAACTCGACTGACAATAAGAAGTGGAGGTTAGTAATCAATTATAGGAAACTGAACGAAAAAACAATTTCAGATGGGTACCCCATCCCATACATCAACGACGTACTGGACAATATTGGAAAAGCAACCTACTTCTCGCCCATCGACTTATCAAGCGGGTTCCACAAAATCGAAATGGAACCCGGTGACATGGCAAAAACAGCATTTACTGTGGAAAACGGGCATTATGAGTTCATCCGTATGCCGTTCGAGCTGCAAAACGCCCAGCCACATTCCAACGAGTCATGGACAACGTCCTAGGCGACCTCGTTGGTCACATTTTCTTGGTCTACTTAGACGATATAATTTTCTTTTCACCATCCATACAACAATACATTAACGACATTTCAAGCGTTTTTGTAAAATTAAGAGCAGCTAACCTAAAGATTCAGATTACCAAATCGGAATTCGGATATTATAGAAAATTCTTTAAGGACTTCGCCAAAATAACTAAACCAATGACGAAACAAATAAAATGCAAGAAAAATATCTCCACAGATACCGAATTTACAGAAGCATTCGACAAATGCAAAACCTTGCTCTGGAACGACCCGATTCTTCAACACCCCGACTTCAATAAACCCTTTATTCTCACATCAGATGTAAGCAACTTCGCGCTAGGCGCAGTACTCTCACAAAGTTGTGATTCTAACGACAAACCTGTAGCGTATGCCAGTGAACGCTTTCTGATACGGAAATCAACTACTCAACAGGAGAAAAAGAAATGTTAGCCATCGTCTAGGCTACAAAACATTTTAGACCCTATATTTTCGGCAACAAAGTAATACTTTTACAGACCATAGACCTCTCACCTGGTTAATGAACTTAAAAAAACCAAGTTCTAAGCTTGTCCCAGAACGTAGTGGCAGCTGCGTTGAGTAGAGTAGAATGCAACTTAAATGACAATAACATAGACTTGACAATATATATATATATATATATATACCGAAACACCTATAAATGACTTTAAATACCAAATAATCTTCGAAAACAGGCCCAACTTCACAAATAAAATAATATCACCGTTTAAGAACAAATTAAGTCGAATAATTTAGGCCATCACTTTCAATGAGCAAATAATAAAAACCATACTTGGGGATCATATCAAACCTCACAAAAATTACACCATAATGGCGGAGGATCAAACCTTTTCTAACATTAAAAGCATATACAACATGTATTTCAATCATAACGATTTATTAAAAATAGTCAGATGCAAAAACATATTGAAGGAAATAACCGACCTGACACAATTGGATAAAATCATCTCGAAGTACCACACAGACAAAAACCACAGGGGAATCGATGAGACATATCAACGTCTCAAAAGTGAATTCTTTATTTCCAAACTAAAAGAAATAGTGAGCAAAACCTAACAACAAAGTATGACAGACATCCACAACAAGTACCTTATGTCATCCCTGAAATTCCGTCCTTACCCCTACAAGTTATACACATAGACATATATACTATTAACAAAGCATATAACCTGGCAGTCATTGATAAATTTTCTAAATTTGCGCAAGCATACACAATCGATAATAGGAACACGATTAACATCATAAAGTCCATTAACAATTTTATAAAAACATTCGGCATCCCAAAGAAAATAGTTTGCGACCAAGGGCCAGAATTCGCAGGGAAAATCTTTAAAGATTTTTGCGAACAGTACGATATCGAGCTCCACATGACATCATTCCAACAATCTTCTAGCAACGCTCCAGTAGAACGACTCCACTCAACCCTTACCAATATTTATAGAATAATCTTAAATAAAAGGAAAAAGCAGAACAAACAAAACTCAGCCTAGACCACAAAGACATACTAACGGAAACCATCATAACATACAATAATTCAATACACTCAAGCACAAACCTCACACCGTACGAAGCCTTCACAGGTAGAACCCACACCTTCGAATGTTCATTCACGCCAAATTCAGTACACGATTACCTTATCAATCTTAAGGGATTCAGATCCAACCTATACCCAACAATTAGACAGCAGCTGAATAAACAAGCCCAACTGAGAACAGAAAAACTGAATGCCAGCAGGAAAACACCAGAGGTTGTAAAAGAAGCGGACATCATCTTTAGAAAGGAAAATAGAAGGAACAAATTGACCAATAGGTTTTCCGAACATAAAGTGACAAGAGATGAGGGGGCAACACTAATTACATCTAGAGGTCAAAAACTACATAAAGCAAAAATTAGAAAAACTACAATATAACGGACGTTATAAATTATCCTTTCAGATTTGCCACAAGCCAAGTACTTAAAATAGGCAAACTAAACCACAACCAACTAATCGCTAAATTCGACCTCGTCCCAACCAGAATAATCTCAGGATTTCAAATTCTTAACTACCTGGTTAACCTCGGAGATTACGAACACACTATCAGGGAATTCGAACCCCTTGTTGAAAATATTCTACCAAGCCCAGATCTTCACGACCTAAAAAGAACATTGTAAAGTAAATTAACCCAACTTAAAAGCAAACTCTCCAATCTTATGCCACACGCTCGACAGAAAAAGCGTCTTATTAATGGATTAGGGTCCGTCATTAAATCAATAACCGGTAACATGGATGCAGAGGATTCGGCTCGTTTTGAAGCGAATAAGAAAAACCTAGAGCAACATGCACACCAACATGCAGCGCTCGTTCAAAACCATTTTGGAACATATAAACAATGAATAAAAACGACTAACGAGTTTATGGAAAACAACCAAAATAAAATTTTTAAAGAAATTAACTCGGAACAAGCGAACATCCAAACACTATTATTAGCAAATAAAATAAGCTTTAACATTCATATCCTCATTTATCACTTAAACAATTCAAAAGTTCGTTATATAGTAATTTAATTTACTACCACGTTTTATACTTAACCATCTTGAGCTTCAAAAAATAAAAACAATGTTTAACGCACAAAATATTAGCGTGAAGACAGATTACGAAATGTACAACATCCTTCAGATGGAAGCATATACGGAAAATAAGATTATTATCTTTAAGATTAAAATATCAATTTTATTTAGAGAAGAATGAAATCTGCACCACTTTATACCATTGCCCATTAATGGGACAAACAATTTTTAAAAATTCCCGAATATGTTGTAAGAAGCTCTATAGAAACTAAGGAAACTCAGAATAACTGTTTTAAATTAGATAAGTTCAATATTTGTCAAACCAAACCAACTGCTAGAAACAAATGCCTAGAAAACTTGTTGAGTAACCAAACGCCGACATGTGATCTCCTAGAAGTTGAACTACAGCAACAGATCTTCGCACCACAAGAAGGAATTTGTTCGACTTAAACGGCGCAAACACATAGAATCAACATCCAGCAAAACACCGGAGTCCAATTAGAAGCTCTGGACAAGGCACCTCGCCCCCTCTCAAGCCACCTCGCCCCCTCTCAAGCCACCTCGCACCCACCAGCAACTCTGTCTGTGTCGCGTGTGAACGAGGCGGATATGTGACGCTCGAGAACTTTTGAAATTGAATATAACACTTTAATTTTGACTCGCAAACTAACCAGTTGTGATGAACAATTAACCATCTCGCCGAGGTAATTATCTCCACTCATCAACGAAGCTTCATCACTCGGACCGCAACCTTAACTCGAGTGCTATACACGGACCTCCAAAAAATTTCAAGTCTCTAGCTCTTATAGATGCTGATATCGACGCCTTCACACATAAGGACAGAAGGACAGACGGACGGACAGACAGATATACAGGGCTCAATCGGCGCGGATTGTCGTCCTGATCAAGAATATAAGTTAACACGTTTATATAGGAACATTTTGTATTTTAAAATTTCAGTTCCGATTTTGTACTCTAGCTTTCAGCATTAATTGAAATACAAACTGTACTCAGGCTCCGCAGTTGCTTTTTATACACTGATCCTATTGAAAGTGGGAAATCAGGGTATAATGGTTTTGTGCAAATGTATGTAACAGGCAGAGGGAGGCGTGGTAGACCCCTTAGAGTATATATATTCTTGATCTGGACGACAAGCCGAGTCGATTGATCCCTGTCCATCTGTCTGTCTGTCCGTATGTGTGAACGCGTGGATCTCAGCATCTATAAGAGCTAGAGACTTGAGGTCCGTGTATAGCACGCGCAGGTCAAGTTTGTTTCAAATATTCGATAACTATTCGCATTTAATTGTTATCGAATAAAAACATTATTGAAATGCAGTAAATAAATTATATCTCGAACATCTTAAGAGCTAGAGACTCCAAATTTTGTATTTAGTCCTATGTATATTTTATGCAATTATGATATTTGTTGGATTTTGGATACCGGCTCCAAATTTCCCCAAATTTATAAAATTTAAGTTCAGTTGGAACTAGGGTCATTATGTTATGGCCTTTGCATTTCAACCAAGCCAATAGGATATGTAGATCATAAGCTAAAAATTTAATTAAAATCCATCAAGTAAAACAGAAGTTAATAGACAAAACGTTTGGCCAATTTGCAAAAGTACATGTCAGCAGCGCCACGCGCACGCATTTTTCCTATGCGTGTGCACACATACATTCAAATGCGTGTATTCTTTTCTATTTCACGAATCGAAATTGATATTAAATATTGCTTGAATTATTAGCTGCTACTGAACTTCAAATTTGCAACTCTTCTTGCAAGAGGTGCAGTGGCTGCGTTGGTAGAGGCGGCACTCGTATGCTCGTAAAGCTATCATAAACATTTAACGTATGCCGATAAACGCCCCATCTATATTTATAATAGAGTAAGAAGTGTCCGTTCTACGTCAGGGAACCTTAACAATAATCCAATATTATGAGGAAATTAAAAAGAAATTGACACTGCTTACGAATAAAACAATTATGACGTATGATTTAACTTTAGCTGCCTCTCTAAACGAAAAGTACAGAGCAGATGCATTGAGAGTATTTATCTCAGTCACAAAGAAGTTTCTAAGTGATATTCTCTTATCAGCAAGACCCCAAAACATGCCGTCAGCTTTGGCTCTAGCACAGGAAATTGAGTCTAATCACGACCGCTTCAAATTCGCTAGTCATTTCGCAAGAAATAGTGAAGAACAAGCTCTACGTCATGAACTGAGACAGCAGAAGAAATACACTGCAGAAAGTTATTCCCAAAATCATAGTAAAACTCCATTTTACAAGCGGACAACTTAAATGACAACAACATAGACTTGATAATATATATATATAGTGACATATTCATACTGACAATGTCCACAATACATAGAATATTGAAAACTAGTTCATACTGGATTTTCTTATATCACGAAAATCTAGAATAAAGCGAAAATAACCAAATCATAAATAGTGGCGCCGGCCTGACAAAATCCCGTTGCATTTTTGCTATTGCATAGGAATAATGTTGCGAGCCGAAATTCTTAGAACGACGCGTCCAACTGATCTTTGTCTGCTGCGTAATTTCAGCAGCCTATAAAAGAGCCTTTAACAAAAATTGTCTTAAGCTATTGTTCAATAAAGCAAGTTGTCATAATCTAACTTTGACTTCGTCTTTTAATTTACATTAGCGTTGCTGTTAGCATATGTCGCGGCATTTATTCGACTGATAACATATATCTAATTGGCGCAGCCGGTAGGATGACAATAAATTGTGGACCATCTGATGCAATAACTAAGTTATTAATTCTTTTTGTCCCGTTTACTGCCATCCGCTAAACAACTAACGCAAAGGCAACCCACGCGACGGTCAATATCGCGTCAAGTTTTAAAAAAAAAAAAAAAACATAAAACCTCGACAGTGACGTGAAAACCGAAATTCGCAAATTGCCAAAGCCGCAGATTGTGATTGTGTAAATAAAAATAATAAAATAACAACTTGAAAATAATTCAAGAAGACGCGATAGAATTCGAAGAGAACATAATTCCAGACGATTCTGGTTATCTCAAAAACATTCGAAAGTGCTATCTGTGCAACAAACTGAACAATTAATAAATTAAGTGAATACAAATTAAGTGAATATACTTAAACAAAAAACTATTTGAACAATCAATAAATTAAGTGAATATAATTAAACAAAAATAAATTTACAATAAAAAGCAAACTGAAATAAAAAATAAAATAAAAAATATATACTTTAAATTGTAACAAATTAAATAATCAAAATGGAAGGAGACGCAACATCACCCCTCTCCGATGCCAACATGACACAAGTGATCAACCAGCTTAAAAATATTGAGAAGTTTACTGGAGATAAGAACAGTCTGTACACGTTCGTTAGCCGGATCGACTACATATTGGCACTCTACACCACCAGTGATGCGAGGCAGAGGTCAATACTTTTTGGACTTGTGGAAAGCTGCATCAGCAGTGAAGTTATGCTATCTCTTGGCATAAACAATTTGACAACATGGACGGATCTTCGAAAACAACTAATTTTGAACTACAAGACGCAAACCCAGAACCACGTCTTATTGGAGGAATTCAGAAACACCCCATTCAAAGGCAACGTGAAAGCTTTTCTGGAAGAAGCAGAACACCGTAGGCAGACATTGGCGAGTAAGCTAGAACTAGAAAATAATTTAGACGAAAAAACATTGTATGCGCGGTTAATTAAAACCAGTATTGAAAACTTAATCCAAAAACTACCCACACACATTTGCATTCGAATAATAAATTGCGAAATTTCCGATTTAAGATCTTTAATAAACATATTACAAGAAAAAAACCTTTATGATGAACCCTGTCTAATTCCAAATCAAAACAAAGTAAAACAAGATAAAAACTTCAAGCCATCAAATTCCAATCCCAATATTCAAAAGTTTCCTACATTTCTCCAACCAAACCATTCCTATGTCCCATATCGACCCTATTTTCAACAACCATATCTTCCACCAACACCTAATTATACTAACCATAACAATATTTCACCTAATCATTATTCACCTCGACCAATACAACCAACCCCTAATCCAGTCAGACCAGTTCTTAGACAAAACCAATTTGACATTAATCGCTTCGGGCAAGTAGCTCCACAACAAATCCCTGGCATACCTAACCAACCAACAAAGCGTATTAGACCTGCAGAAAGCCGACAAAGCAAAATGAGCATAGACAAAGAGACTAGAAACCAAGAAGAATTAAATTATCACGATTACATGCAGCAAGAATATTATAATCAATTAGCTTCTTTTCCCGAACACTATCCTCATTACCAAGAACAAATTTACCCACAAATCTCAGACTACACATACACACAAACAGCCACAGCCGAACATGAGACAGAACAACCAAATGAAATAGAAATCGAGAAAGCCGAAAATTTTTCAGCTGCCAGCCTCGGAAACCAACAATACATAGTTATCACTTATAAGGGCAAAAATTTAAAATGTTTAATAGATACAGGATCTACTGTAAATATGATGACATCCAATGTTTTTAATTTACCAATTCATGATACCGATTGTCTTATCCAAACCAGCAATGGTCCTTTAACTATCACAAAAAAAGTGAATGTCCTTTCCAACAACTTATTCAAAAGTAATAATGAATTTCTTCTACATCCATTTTCACCAGATTATGATCTATTAATTGGTAGAAAACTTCTCTCAGAAGCACAAGCCGTCATAGATTATAAATTCCAAATTGTAAATTTATACAATCGAAAGTATAAATTAATTAACGATATTCCGACCACTAACTTAAACCATTTCATTGTTCAATCAAATCCTGAATCTAATCAACACTTCAAAAATCCAATCAGAGATAATTCAAAAAATGAAGAATCTATGAACTCAAGCCTTTACCGACTAGAACACTTAAATGAAGAAGAAAAATTTAATTTAATAAGCTTGTTGAAACAATATCAACACATTCAGTTCAGAGAAGGCGACAAACTTAGTTTCAGTAATCAAGAAAAGCATGTTATTAACACTACTCACAATTCACCTTTGTACACAAAACCATACAGTTATCCACAAGCATACGAACAAGAAGTTGAACAACAAATTCAGAATATGCTAGATCAAGGCATTATACGCCCCAGCAATTCCCCTTATTGTAGTCCTATATGGATTGTACCAAAAAAACAAGACGCGTCAGGCAAACAAAAGTTTAGAATCGTAATTGACTATAGAAAATTAAATGACATAACTATAAATGACAGACACCCAATACCAAATATGGATGAGATCTTAGGAAAACTAGGTAGATGCCAGTATTTCACAACAATCGACCTTGCAAAAGGATTTCATCAACTTGAAATGCATCCAGATTCCATTCAAAAAACCGCTTTTTCCACTAAACATGGCCACTATGAATATCTTCGTATGCCATTTGGATTAAAGAATGCACCTGCAACCTTTCAACGTTGTATGAACAATATTCTGCGACCATTACTAAATAAACACTGTTTAGTATATCTAGACGATATAATTGTATATTCAACATCTTTAAAAGAACACCTACACTCATTGCAACTAGTTTTCGAGAAGCTTGCTGAAGCAAATCTCAAATTACAACCTGACAAATGTGAGTTTCTAAAACAAGAAACTACCTTCCTAGGACATGTCATAACTAAGGATGGAATAAAACCCAATCCTGATAAAATCAAAGCAATTCTGAAATATCCTATTCCCACAAAAACTAAAGAAATAAAAGGTTTTCTTGGACTAACCGGTTATTATAGAAAGTTTATTCCAAATTTTGCAGACATAGCCAAACCCATGACAACAGTACTAAGAAAAGACTCAAAAATAGATATTAAAAATCCAGAATATATTAGAGCTTTCGAAAAATTAAAACAACTTATTTCCAATGACCCGATTTTAAAAATTCCAGACTTCAAAAATAAATTCATTTTAACAACTGACGCAAGTAATGTAGCTCTTGGAGCTGTACTTTCTCAAGACGGACATCCCATTAGTTTTATCAGCAGAACCCTCAATGACCACGAAACTAACTACAGCGCCATAGAAAAAGAACTTTTAGCTATTGTATGGGCAACAAAAATCTTTCGACACTACCTTCTAGGTCGACATTTCGAAATCAATAGTGACCATCAGCCATTATGTTGGTTATACAAAATGAAAGAACCAAATTCAAAATTAACCCGATGGAGAGTAAAATTATCAGAATACGACTTTGACATAAAATACATAAAAGGAAAAGAAAACCACATAGCTGACGCCCTATCGCGAGTAAAAATAGAACAGACTTATTTCGGAGAAGAAACACAACATAGCGCTGACGAAGACAATAGTAATTTAATTGGGCTCACAGAAAAACCAATAAATACATTTAAAAGACAAATTATATTTTCTAAAGGCATTCCAAATATTAAAAAACAGAATTACTTCAAAAAATTAATAATTTACATTACATACGATAACATGACTAAAGACAAAGCTGAAAAATATTTGATTGACCACTTTTGTACAAAGACTAGCGTAATGTTCATAGACAGCGATGCAGATTTTGAAATCATTCAAAACGCACACAAAGAAATTATCAACACTAGCCACACCAAAATTCTACGAAGCCTCATTCAATTAAAAAATATAGACTCATATGCCGAATTTAAGGAACTTATTTTGAAAACACATGAAAAACTCTTACACCCCGGTATCCAAAAAACAAATAAACTCTTCTGTGAAACTTACTATTTCCCTAACAGCCAATTACTAACACAAAATATAATAAACGAATGCAACATTTGCAACCTAGCAAAAACCGAACACAGAAACACAAATATGCCAATGAAAATTACTCCCAAGCCCGAACATTGTCGCGATAAGTTTGTAATAGACATTTATTCCTCTGAAGGCAAGCACTATCTTAGTTGCATAGATACTTATTCAAAATTCGCTACTCTTGAAAATATTAAAACAAAAGATTGGATAGAATGCAAAAATGCATTAATGCGTATAATTAATCAGTTAGGAAAGCCAATATTATTAAAAGCTGACCGAGACGGCGCATTTTCCAGTTTAGCACTAAAAAAATGGCTCGAAAGCGAAGGAATAGAATTACAATTAAATACAACAAAAACAGGAATAGCAGACATCGAACGACTACATAAAACAATAAACGAAAAAATTAGAATAATCAATACCTTAAATGACGAAGAAAATAAACTCAGTAAAATAAAAACTATTCTCTACATCTACAATCACAAAACAAAACATGACACAACTGGACAAACTCCTGCACACATATTTCTATATGCTGGACAACCTAAATTAGACATTCAAGAAAAAAAAGAAAAAGTAATAAATAAAATCAACAATAACCGACAAGAATACGAAATCGATACCAGATATCGAAAAGGACCGTTACAAAAGGGCAAACTAGAAAATCCCTTTAAAGCCAATAAAAATGTTGAAAAGTTAGATCCAGATCATTACCAAATTACTAACAGAAATAGAATTACACGTTACTATAAAACACAATTTAAAAAACGAAAGAAAATAAATCAAGTCAAAATAATTACATAATACTAATGATATCAACGTCCTATATCCCAATTTTAATCCACTAATATTATTCAAACTATGTCATACTCTCGATAATAATGGCTACAAACACATAAATAGTTAAGAATAAATTGAATAATGTTGTATTCAAAATATTAATAAGCTCATATATAAAACAACCACAATTAATAAGTGTATTAGAAACCAAATCATATCAAAATCACCAAAACTACCTTAAGTATCTTCTTGAGTCGCAGGCTTACCTCTTAAGGAGAGGGAAGTGACATATTCATACTGACAATGTCCACAATACATAGAATATTGAAAACTAGTTCATACTGGATTTTCTTATATCACGAAAATCTAGAATAAAGCGAAAATAACCAAATCATAAATAGTGGCGCCGGCCTGACAAAATCCCGTTGCATTTTTGCTATTGCATAGGAATAATGTTGCGAGCCGAAATTCTTAGAACGACGCGTCCAACTGATCTTTGTCTGCTGCGTAATTTCAGCAGCCTATAAAAGAGCCTTTAACAAAAATTGTCTTAAGCTATTGTTCAATAAAGCAAGTTGTCATAATCTAACTTTGACTTCGTCTTTTAATTTACATTAGCGTTGCTGTTAGCATATGTCGCGGCATTTATTCAACTGATAACATATATCTAATTATATATATATATAGATGTCGGATTACTATTATTTTCCATTATGTTAGCGCAGTGAGTTTCGGTCGCACTCGAGTTTTTAACAACGACTGACTCGAGACGCACAATTCTTATGCGTGTCTTCCACCGAACCACACTCGGCGACAACGACAGACGATATCGCCCCGCTAAAACGGGACATTACCAAACTACAAAACTAAGGCAACCAATCACATAATGTTGCAGTTATGTTTCAACGAAAATGCTCGAAGACGCATCAATCATTTCCAATCATTCCATTACTGTCTCTTTCAACAGTTTCTTTTTCAATCATTCCATTACTGTCTCTTTCAACAGTTTCTTTTTCAATGATTCCATTACTGTCTCTTTCAACAGTTTCTTTTTCAATCATTCCATTACTGTCTCTTTCAACAGTTTCTTTTTCAATCATGCCATTACTGTCTCTTTCAACAGTTTCTTTTATATCAATACTGTCTCTTTCAACGGTTTCTTTTTCATTATCATTTAAAGCCTCTTCACTACTTTCTAGTTCAACTGGTACATACTTCTCTGGTAATTTTCGTTTCTCTTCGTGAGCATACTTATACTTTCTATTATTTGTCAATGATCTAAGGATATATCTATCTCCGTCTAACAATTCAGCTATTTGCAACGGTCCTCTAAACCTTGGGCTTAACTTTGTTTGATGCCTTTCCTCATTCTTCAACAACACAAAATCTCCTACTTTGTATCCAACAACCTTAGCCTTGGTTTTATCAAAGTGCGCTTACTATATACTGCCGCTGCTGATATATATTGCACCGCTCGAGCTCTTGATTCTGCCAAATCAACCTCTTGTGTCATGTCACACAGTGGAAGCAACCCCAACGGACGAGCAATCTCATCCAATGCATCCTAAGACCCTTACATAAATTTCCGAAAATATGACGCCAATCCAATAAATTGTCTTAAAGCAGAGACCGACAGCACTAATATCGTAACCCAAAAATTAGACAGATGACTTTAAGAAGGAACACTTTGTAATGTTAAATGATAATCCAGCCTCCGTAAGAACATTTAACACAATGTGTTTGCTAGATCTCCTTAAGCCTGTATTGTAGACTATTAAAAACAGCTCAACACTGTATGTTGTATTCCGGGCTGTGTCTCTTTATTTAATGATCTCTTAGTCTATTGCATATTTGAAGTAAGGCTAAAGGGCCGCGTGACTACGCTGCCAGTGACGCCGGCAGAGGAGCGGTCAGCTTTTGTATTACTGTATATATATATATATATCTATGGGCGGCGAGAGTCGCCGCGGAAGAGAGGAGGTATTTTGTTCATATAATTGACATAGCTTTAGCGGACGTCAAGTATGCCGACTCAGCGTTGATCAGGCATATGCGCTCAAGAGCGATCATATTACAAGTGCTGAGGTTTGGATTTGTATATATAAATGTTGCAATCAAAATGCTATAATGTTTCTGCATTGATATTTATTATATCACTGAGTACAGTGAGCATTCGATATATGAACATACTACATCTCCCTCCTTTAGAAAAATAACGTAATTACATGAAGTTATTTTCTTAATATTATTACTTATATTTGGAAAAAGTCTATTATTATTATAATATATATATATATATAAGTTTTTTTTTTTTATTATTTATTATTATTTATTATTATTTCTTATGTGGAAAGAATTTATTTCTTTAATATTTGTTTTTTTATTTTTTTTTTTATTTTTTTTTTTATTACAATATTGTTTTGAAAAAAAAATTTTTAAATGTTTATAAGAATATTGATCGCTTAAGAAATAAAAATTTGTAATCTATCTTTATGTATTATTTGTTTTTTATTTTTATTATTTGAAATTATTATGTTATCATTATCGTTTACGCTTTCCACCTTGTAAGGTCCAGTGTATTTAAAATCTAGCTTATGACCTGTTTCGTTTTTTAGTAAGACATTATCTCCTATTTTTAATTCAAAATTGATTAATTTCTTATCGTAATATTTTTTATTTTTCTCCTTATGTTTTTTTAACATTATTCTAGCGCGCTTATAGGCCTGTTCTAGTCTATAACTAGATTCCTTAGCATAGTCTTCTATATTATAAAGCGGTTTTATATTATCTACGGTATTAAAGTGTTTTGGTAAGTTTGAAGATTTACCAAATACTAGTTCATATGGGCAATAGTCATGTGCCATTGAAGGTGTTGTATTAAAACAATATACGAAGTATTGTAGCCATACGTCCCAATCTGTTTTATCAACTGAAATGTATGATCGTATGAACTCGTTAAGTGTTCTGTGGCTTCGCTCCACGGTACCTACTGTCTGGTGATGATGTGCGGTAGAACTTATGTTTTTGATGTTAAGATTTTTACATATTTCTTCAATTATTGAATTTTTATATTCTGTTCCCATGTCCGTAATGAACGTCTTCATTGGACCGTACTTCAGAATAAAATCTTCAAATATGGCTTGTGACACTGTTTTTACGTTTTTGTCTTTAATTGGTATTGCTACCAAATATTTTGTCAAATCGCAGATTAGTGTTACTGCGTATTCATTTCCTGGTTCAGATTTGGGTAAGGGACCGATCGTATCCACGATTACCCTATCGAAAGCCAGTTGTGGCGTTTCAGTAATGGTCAACGAAGTTTTGGTATTTTTGGTTATTTTCGACTTTTGACATTTTTGGCATTTTCTTACATAGTTTGAGATATTTCTTGTCATGTTTTTCCAATAATAATGCCTTTTTATTTTTGCTATTCTTATTTTGCTATTCTAGCTATGCCTGTATGACCTCCTTGTATTGGATCGTCATGATACGTAATCAGAATTGCTTCTTTTTCTTTATTATTATCATTTGATAATTGGGTCACCGGCTTGAGTAGCGCTACTCTTAAAGATTTCAATATTTTATTGCCCATTGATTTAAAAGAATCTATTGAGATGACCTCAAAGATCTTTTCGCTCGGTGCCACTTTGAGTTGGCTGATATAGAGTATACCGGCTTCTGTTTCAAGCCTTTGAAAGAACTGACCTAAGTCAAAAATTTCATTGGTGTACATATCGCTAACATCAATTCTTGCTATAACTCTCTTTCCATGTTTTAGTAAGCATAGAGAATCTGTTATTCGCAAGGTCACTACTTTTCGTACCTCAACATTCACTACTTTTCGTACCTCAACATTCACTAATTTTCGTACCTCATTATTTACTATGCCTTCGTATACGTTGGGCTGAGAAGCATTTAAAGATTGCTTATGCAAATCTTCTTTTTCTTTTTCTTTTCCTGCGCAGGAATTTAACTGTTTACTTTGATTTCTGGTAGTGACTTTCAGAATTTTATTATTTATGTGTATGTTTTTCAGGTCTTTGATTGTTATTCTAGATAGCGCGTCGGCTACGTAATTGTCTTTTCCCTTTAGATATTCGGCTGTAAAATTATATTCCTCTAGTTCAAGTCTCATTCTGGTAAGTTTGGAACTAGGATTTACCATTGAGAATAGGTATGTAAGTGCTCTGTGATCTCTTTTGACAGTGAAGTGTCTACCATAAATATATGGTCTGAAATACGTTATTGCCCAGTGAATAGCTATTAATTCCTGTTCTGTTGTACTTTTATTACTTTCGCCTTTTGTAAATGATCTAGATGCGGATGCTACTGGGAGCTGAAGTCCATTTTTGTTCTGAGTAAGAACTGCTCCACACGCTTTTTACTAGCATCTGTACTAATGCAAAATTCTTTGCTGAAATCTGGATACTGTAAAAGTGTTGGATTCATTAATTCTGCTTTCAGATGTTCGAAGGTTTTTTGGCATTCCGCTGTCCATTCGAATTTTACATCTTTTTTACATAATCTCGTTATGTGACGAGAATAGTCAGCAAAATTTGTTATGAATCTTCTGTTTTAGGAAAGTGAATTCATGCATAAAGATTGAACATTTTTCGGGATGTAACTTTAGGTTATGTTTCCTACATTTCTCAAAAACATCAGTTAGGTTTTTGATCATCTGTTTTTCGGAACAACCATTGACTATTAAGTCATCCATGTAAAGGAATGCTTGAGAAGGTTCAAGTCCAGAGAAGGCTATAGTCATCATTCTCTGAAACGAATTTGGCGCTATTTTTAAACCGAATGGTCATCGCGTGAAGCGATATGAACCATTGTTTGTTGAAAAAGAAGTAATATCGTTAATTAATTTTTGGACTTGTTTTTGAATTTCGTCCTTTTGACTATGAGGGTTTCTATAATTTTTAATATATATTGGTTTATCATCCTTCAGTCTCAGTGTCTGTTTGTAAAAGTTATTCGTGGTCATTGATTCAGTTTCTAGTCCGAATACATCGCTGTATTTGGAACATAATGACGTTAATTGATTATTAAATTGTGGTGGAAAATTTTTTGATAGCTGGGCTAATACGGTTTTTTCTCTCTTTTAGGGATTTGTTTTAACTACATCGTAGTTTGAAAGTGGTTGATATTTCATCAAATTTACTTATACTATTATCAAACATACGTATGTCTATTTCTCTATTCGATCATCGCAGTGATCTTCCTACCTATTTGTTGTACGGCTTTACGGGCCATACTACTATCGGGCAGAAAAGGTTCCGCTCGATTTTACAATATTTGCTTATAATTAAAAATAGTTATTATATAAATAAAAAAAAATTTGTCCGCCTCTGTGAATTGTCCTTTGCTGCATCAGCAGGTCGTCGCCGGTTGGCTCGCTGATGCTCCCTCGTATGTGCAAAAGACGGTCTGTCTTTCGCACTAGTCGTCTTAGCTGCCGTCAGTTTCCTCCTGTGCACGTATAATTGCAGTGTGCACTTCCCATTGGTCCCTTGCAGTCTGCTGGGCACTCCTGTTTCTTCTTGGGCAACTCCTTTTCTTGGGGTCGAGTAATCTTATTAATTTGATTTATGGATTGAATGCTTGAGTGAGTAAGAGTATTTTTCAGCTTTTCACTTTTAAGGTTTGACTTTAAAAAGTCAAGCTCTTCTTGCAGCTTTTGGGCTGTTGCCCATAGGGGACGTATGGTGCTTGAAGATAATAGCCACTTTACGTGTGCTATTCTCTTCTTTATTTCTCTCTACTCACTCAGATTTTTTATTTTTTCATGTTGCTGTCGTATTGTTGTTGTGGAGTCCCTGGAACAGAGAATGATGAGCTCCGTTATTGAATGATGAGCTCCTTTAAGGACAGTCTCTGCTGAGTCCTGTCACGGTCGCCATGTAGACTATTAAAAGCAGCTCAACACTGTATGTTGTATTCCGGGCTATGTCTCTTTATTTAATGATCTCTTAGTCTATTGCATATTTGAAGTAAGGCTAAAGGGCCGCGTGACTACGCTGCCAGTGACGCCGGCAGAGGAGCGGTCAGCTTATGTATTACTGTATATATATATATATCTATGGGCGACGAGAGTCGCCGCGGAAGAGAGGAGGTATTATGTTCATATAATTGACATAGCTTTAGCGGACGTCAAGTATGCCGACTCAGCGTTGATCAGGCATATGCGCTCAAGAGCGATCATATTACAAGTGCTGAGGTTTGGATTTGTATATATAAATGTTGCAATCAAAATGCTACAATGTTTCTGTATTGATATTTATTATTTCACTGAGTACAGTGAGCATTCGATACATGAACATACTACAGTATAACTAATCGTTGAAAGACAGAAGGTGCGTTTCGAAGTCCGAATGGCATAGATAAAAATTCGTACTGTCCATCTGGTGTCACAACGCGGTATACTCAATAGAATCTGCATGTAAGGGAATTTGATAGTATCCGCTAGCCATATCCAAACATGTAAAATAATAAACTCCTTGAAGTCTATTTATTTGATCGTTTATAAGTGGCAACGGGTATCTATCAGCCACAGTGTTTGAGTTTAATTCACTATAATCAACACAGAGCCTATCCGAACCATTTTTCTTTTTTTACCAATATGGGGCTAGCATAAGGTGAACAGCTGGGTCTAATTATGTTGCACTGCAGTAGTTCGTCAACTTTATTTCGAACTAATTCTCGTTCACATGGACTCAGTCGATATGGTCTTCTTTGAACAGTTTTTCTTGAATCGATTAGCCTAATTTTCATTTCACCAATTTTAACTTTAGTACATGGAATACCTGTTATAAAAGAATCTGAGTAGTTTGTCAACAGTGACTGCAAATTTATTTTATCTGTCCCCTCAAGCTCAGTATCAATTTCGGCTGACTCATTGCCGGTACATAAGTTAACTATTTTAGTTCTTACAATCTTAAATTGATTTGATGAAACGACAATATCAAAACCCTGATTTAGTATTTCTCGGCCAATAACAATTTCGCTTTGCATTTGATCGTCTGCTATTACATAAAACATAATTTCCATACAGTTATCGTCAATTCTTACGTTACTTAATATTTGTGCAGAGCTACATATTCCACTGTTGCCCATGCCTTTTAACATAACAAATTTTTTACTTATCTTTTCTTTCGTCAGTCAGCACTCCGCACCAAAATCGAAGGTTATTTCGAAAACTTGTCCTCTATGGTCCATCTAATGTTGTAGGTGAAGGGCTAGATCCTACTTCTGATGTCGGATTGCTATTATTTTCCATTTCGTTAGCGCAGCGAGTTTCGGTCGCACTCGAGTTTTTAACAACGACTGACTCGAGACACACAATTCTTGTGCGTGTCTTCCACCGAACCACACTCGGCGACAACGACAGACGCTGTCGCCTCACTAAAACGGGACTTTACCAAACTATAAACCTTAGGCAACCAATCACATAACGTTGCAGTTATGTTTCTATGAAAATACTCGAAGACGCACCAATATATATGAAGTGTGACCTTCAAACATATTACCAGCACGCGCCTGCAAGACGCCTATACATTTCTACTACCTACTCCCCGACATATATATACCGAAACAACTATAAACGACTTTAAATACCAAATAATCTTCGAAAACGGGCCCAACTTCACAAATAAAATAATATCACCGGTCAAGAACAAATTAAGGCGAATAATTTAGGCCCCCACTTTCAATGAGCACATAATAAAAACCATACTTGGGGATCATATCAAACCTCACAAAAATTACGCCATAATGTCGGAGGATCAGTTTATAGTTTGGTAAAGTCCCGTTTTAGTGAGGCGACAGCGTCTGTCGTTGTCGCCGAGTGTGGTTCGGTGGAAGACACGCACAAGAATTGTGTGTCTCGAGTCAGTCGTTGTTAAAAACTCGAGTGCGACCGAAACTCACTGCGCTAACAAAATGGAAAATAATAGTAATCCGACATCTATATATATATATATATATATATTATCAAGTCTATGTTGTTGTCATTTAAGTTGTCTGCTTGTAAAATGGAGTTTTACTATGATTTTGGGAATAACTTTCTGCAGTGTATTTCTTCTGCTGTCTCAGTTCATGACGTAGAGCTTGTTCTTCACTATTTCTTGCGAAATTACTAGAGAATTTGAAGCGGTCGTGATTAGACTCAATTTCCTGTGCTAGAGCCAAAGCTGACGGCATGTTTTGGGGTCTTGCTGATAAGAGAATATCACTTAGAGACTTCTTTGTGACTGAGATAAATACTCTCAATGCATCTGCTCCGTACTTTTCGTTTAGAGAGGCAGCTAAAGTTAAATCATACGTCATAATTGTTTTATTCGTAAGCAGTGTCAATTTCTTTTTAATTTCCTCATAATATTGGATTATTGTTAAGGTTCCCTGACGTAGAACGGACACTTCTTACTCTATTATAAATATAGATGGGGCGTTTATCGGCATACGTTAAATGTTTATGATAGCTTTACGAGCATACGAGCGCCGCCTCTACCAACGCAGCCACTGCACCTCTTGCAAGAAGAGTTGCAAATTTGAAGTTCAGTAGCAGCTGATAATTCAAGCAATATTCAATATCAATTTCGATTCTTGGAATAGAAAAGAATACACGCATTTGAATGTATGTGTGCACACGCATAGGAAAAATGCGTGCGCGTGGCGCTGCTGACATGTACTTTTGCAAATTGGCCAAACGTTTTGTCTATTAACTTCTGTTTTACTTAATGGATTTTAATTAAATTTTTAGCTTATGATCTACATATCCTATTGGCTTGGTTGAGATGCAAAGGCCATAACATAATGACCCTAGTTCCAACTGAACTTAAATTTTATAAATTTGGGGAAATTTGGAGCCGGTATCCAAAATCCAACAAAAATCTCTAGCTCTTGAGACGTTCGAGATATATTTTATTTACTGCATTTCAATAATGTTTTTATTCGATAACAATTAAATGTGAATAGTTATCGAATATTTGAAACAAACTTGACCTGCGCGTGCTATACACGGACCTACAAAAAATTTCAAGTCTCTAGCTCTTATAGATGCTGAGATCCACGCGATCACACATACGGACAGACAGACAGATGGACAGGGATCAATCGACTCGGCTTGTCGTCCTGATCAATAATATATATACTCTAAGGGGTCTACCACGCCTCCCTCTGCCTGTTACATACATTTGCACAAAACCATTATACCCTGATTTCCCACTTTCAATAGGATCAGTGTATAAAAAGCAACTGCGGAGCCTGAGTACAGTTTGTATTTCAATTAATGCTGAAAGCTAGAGTACAAAATCGGAACTGAAATCTTAAAATACAAAATGTTCCTATATAAACGTGTTAACTTATATTCTTGATCAGGACGACAATCCGCGCCGATTGAGCCCTGTATATCTGTCTGTCCGTCCGTCTGTCCTTATGTGTGAAGGCGTCGATATCAGCATCTATAAGAGCTAGAGACTTGAAAATTTTTGGAGGTCCGTGTATAGCACTCGAGTTAAGGTTGCGGTCCGAGTGATGAAGCTTCGTTGATGAGTGGAGATAATTACCTCGGCGAGATGGTTAATTGTTCATCACAACTGGTTAGTTTGCGAGTCAAAATTAAAGTGTTATATTCAATTTCAAAAGTTCTCGAGCGTCACATATCCGCCTCGTTCACACGCGACACAGGCAGAGTTGCTGGTGGGTGCGAGGTGGCTTGAGAGGGGGCGAGGTGCCTTGTCCAGAGCTTCTAATTGGACTCCGGTGTTTTGCTGGATGTTGATTCTATGTGTTTGCGCCGTTTAAGTCGAACAAATTCCTTCTTGTGGTGCGAAGATCTGTTGCTGTAGTTCAACTTTTAGGAGATCACATGTCGGCGTTTGGTTACTCAACAAGTTTTCTAGGCATTTGTTTCTAGCAGTTGTTTTGGTTTGACAAATATTGAACTTATCTAATTTAAAACAGTTATTCTGAGTTTCCTTAGTTTCTATAGAGCTTCTTACAACATATTCGGGAATTTTTAAAAATTGTTTGTCCCATTAATGGGCAATGGTATAAAGTGGTGCAGATTTCATTCTTCTCTAAATAAAATTGATATTTTAATCTTAAAGATAATAATCTTATTTTCCGTATATGCTTCCATCTGAAGGATGTTGTACATTTCGTAATCTGTCTTCACGCTAATATTTTGTGCGTTAAACATTGTTTTTATTTTTTGAAGCTCAAGATCGTTAAGTATAAAACGTGGTAGTAAATTAAATTACTATATAACAAACTTTTGAATTGTTTAAGTGATAAATGAGGATATGAATGTTAAAGCTTATTTTATTTGCTAATAATAGTGTTTGGATGTTCGCTTGTTCCGAGTTAATTTCTTTAAAAATTTTATTTTGGTTGTTTTCCATAAACTCGTTAGTCGTTTTTATTCATTGTTTATATGTTCCAAAATGGTTTTGAACGAGCGCTGCATGTTGGTGTGCATGTTGCTCTAGGTTTTTCTTATTCGCTTCAAAACGAGCCGAATCCTCTGCATCCATGTTACCGGTTATTGATTTAATGACGGACCCTAATCCATTAATAAGACGCTTTTTCTGTCGAGCGTGTGGCATAAGATTGGAGAGTTTGCTTTTAAGTTGGGTTAATTTACTTTACAATGTTCTTTTTAAATCGTGAAGATCTGGGCTTGGTAGAATATTTTCAACAAGGGGTTCGAATTCCCTGATAGTGTGTTCGTAATCTCCGAGGTTAACCAGGTAGTTAAGAATTTGAAATCCTGAGATTATTCTGGTTGGGACGAGGTCGAATTTAGCGATTAGTTGGTCGTTGTTTAGTTTGTCTATTTTAAGTACTTGGCTTGTGGCAAATCTGAAAGAATAATTTATAACGTCCGTTATATTGTAGTTTTTCTAATTTTTGCTTTATGTAGTTTTTGACCTCTAGATGTAATTAGTGTTGCCCCCTCATCTCTTATCACTTTATGTTCGGAAAACCTATTGCTCAATTTGTTCCTTCTATTTTCCTTTCTAAAGATGACGTCCGCTTCTTTTACAACCTCTGTACATTTCGACAACTTACTCTCCGACATATATATGTATATCGCGACGCGTCGTGTCAAGAAGCCAGCTGACGAAAGGTACGGCGGCGTCACCGAAATGATACCGCAATACACCGCTATCTCCTGTGCAGACATTTAGCCACTTTTAGATTTTCGCAAGGTTTTTCTTTCTTTTTCTATGTCTCTTTTTTTTTTGTTTCAACACAAATTCCGTTAATTGTGTCACCGTTCCTACTTACACTACGTAAGGGGTTAATATTATTGCCGTTGTTGACGGTGTCCCTCGGGAGATGATCAAATATTCTTCAAGGAATGGTTGAAGTTGGACATAAATAAGTTTGCGACTGGTTGGTTTGAGATCTCCAAAAAAATGTCAAATCTCTAGCTCTTATAGATGCTGATATCGACGCGTTCACACATACGGACAGAAGGACACATGGACAAGGCTCAATCGACTCGGCTTGTCGTCCTGATCAAGAATATATATACATTAAAGAATCTGCCACGCCTCATTCTGCCGGTTATATACAGTTGCACGCAGCTAGTATTATTAGGAATGCAGGAAACACTTTTGCATTCCGCTGATTTTATGTGTCATTTTTAGGACCATGTTCTTCCTCCCGTACATTAAGCACAATATCTGCAGACGAATGTGACCATCGAAAAGTTCTAAGACATGGCTTAATTCGGCCATCTAACTTACCAACCAGCCAGAAACGAAAAAATAGTTTTTTCATAAAAAACGGAAAGTATGAATTCGGTCGTCTACACTTTGGCCTCAAAAATGCCCACAGTATAGGGGCTTCAAGGACTTTGGATGATGTTCTTAGGGAATAAAGCACTGTTACATTTATGATCATAACGTACTAATAGTTTACGTACTAAAAGTAAAAGTTTATAGAAACACTGTAGAATATCTTGGCTGAGGTCGGTCTATCTGGCTATTATATGTGTTTCATAAAAAGTTGCGCCGATAGAGCAAAGTCCCAGTTTTATTCAAGGGTAAAAACGGTAATCAATGCGTATCAGTCAATAAAAAGTCCACATTCAGTTGACAACTAAACTGGTGGCACACTTAGGACGTCCTGATTTCAAAGAATGACATGCTAAGATAACCGACTTAAAATAAGGCTTTAACCCAAAAATTGATCTTACAGAGCAAGGCTTAGGAGCAATATGATCCCAAGTACATTGGGGGCAATGATGCACATTTCGCTACTTATGAACTTAAGTTGTGTGTAATTTTCTGGGCTTCAGAGACTGTGAGGAACACGCGCTCCACATTTTCACCGAACATTGCATTGCTTTGAATTCAGATTTTCGGTGCTTATATTCATAGTGAAGAATCATTGATCTACACAAGCGATATAACAAATAAACCAGTTTCTTGTTTTCGGCATCAAATTGTAATTAAAAAAGCTGCGTTGTCTACTGTTAGGATGCTCTTGCTCTTCGAGTCAATAGTTTTCGTAAAATGGAGTGTGGTCCAAAAACAAAATTTTAGGATATAAAAAGTTACCTTATTTCAAATTCGATGTGTATATCTCGATTAAACACCTTTTTATTAATACTAATAAAACATACATACATACATAAATACAAATAAATAAATATATAAATAGAAATATATAAAAAAAATACAGACAATACTACGAATTATCTAGAATCTTAAATTTAATTGGTAAGACAGACGGACTTAACAGTGATCACATTTACGAATGTGAAGTTGATGACACCAACGAAACGATACTTTCTACTTCATAATTAATCACCCCAGAAGTAGCATGATCGCTGGTATCCAACTGAATCTTAACACCGAGCATTTTTAATACCGATCTAATTGGATCTCTAAATAAAATTAATTAATTAATATTATATATTTTATTTTTATATATATCTATGCCCAATCACTAAACCTTTCAATGTTTTAGGTCTAGAAGTTCTTTATTTGGTATGTGAATTATTGTTACGATTCTCTACAAATCGACGAAAACCATTTATTTCCATTCTCAACTGTATAATATTTTGCACTCTTGGTGCTAAAAATTTAAAGTTTGGAATATATACTCCCACAAAAATACAGATTAATTATCTTCACCCACAGGAAGCGTGACAACTCGCAGAAGTCTAAAAATTATAAAGTATTGAGTTACGGTTAATCTCTATCAGTGCAATAAAACATTCCGTAATTTCTACTGTATTTACCTTATAAATTTGACAGTTGCGTATGCGTAGCAAATCGGAAAACTTACATATCAGTGTTTTTACTGCAATAGTCTTAACTGCTTACTGGGAATAATCCCAGAGAAATTTCTACCTAATTTCGTTTATTGGTTCAGTAGTATATAAGTTAACACATCCGGCGTGACATAGGTCATCGGCCTAAACTCCGCATATGCAGCAAAGCTGCAAATATATTTCCGCTAACCTTGTAAATTCTTCACTGCAGCGTCGACGTCGTGACGTTGGAACTTGATCCATATAGCATAAATGCTGACACAGTGACTATAAGTCACGGCTAGCTTAGAATAAGAATATTTTGTACTTTGAGTATATAGCCTTTTAGGAACAATAAATTAAATCGGTCGATCAAATAATAACCTTCCCACTTAGTGACATCGCACAAAAGAAAAAGTGTAAATAATTGGCGTCCAGCAAGTTGTCAAAAAGTCCTCAAATAACCTAAAGCAAGAAATTAATATTGTCATATCGATATTTGAGTTTGCCGAATAAAAGCAACAACACCAATAACTAAACAAAAAAAATTTACCGAAAACCAACAACAAAAAACTAACAAACACCAACAACAATCTTCTGAAGAGGCGCATCACCCTGTAGTAAAGACCTGGGACAAGCGAGACGAAAAGAAGATAACACACAAGAAATTTTTAAAGATATTTTTACGCTTATAAGCATAACATTTAAGTAGAGTGTTCATTTAAAAATAAAATACAAATTCGAAGAAACAGATATTATTGAGAGTGCTAACAATTGTATCTTTGCAACACAAAATTAAAAATATTTATGGGTGAAAGTAACAGTGAAGAGTACAACCATAAGTTAGAAGATGTGATAAAAGATATAAGAAACAAATTAGTGCCAATAGTAGTAATAAGCAAAATGCCTTTCGACGAGGCAAACATGGAAGCGGTTCTAGAGTACACAGTCAATAATGCGGTTGCCAGGGCACTTCAAGGTAAGGCTCAAGTATTTGAGAAATAAATACAAGATATCCGAAATAAATTCAAGAATTTAACAACGTCCGTACCAGTCAAGGATGCTGAAATAATTCCAGGTGTCCAGTGTAATGAAACTCTAGACATTGTGAAATCGGTTTCCGATTCGAGTTATGATGGAAGCTCAAAACATTACCAGGCACTAGATATTAGGAAATAAAATTTAAGGCTCTGCAGATATGGTACTGTCTTCTTATGACACACCATTGCAATTTTAAAGCAATTATAAACAGACTTGACTTTACTTAATCTGATAAAAGGCCCATTTACATAAATGAGTAAGGGCTGTCCATATTAACACAGAGAAATTTAACTATACAGTACTACGACAATATTGTCAAAAAAAAAAACCATGCTGATAAACAAAACATACGATTCAACTATGTCTGATGCCCTTAATGAAAAGTATAGAGCTGAAGCATTAAGAGTATTTATTTCAAGAAAAGCTCTTAGCGATATTTTATTTTCGGCAAGACCTAAAGATTTGCCATGAGCTTTGGCTTTAGCGCAGGAAGTCGAGTCTAATCATGAACGCATCCAATTTGCAAAAAGTTTTCCAAAAAAATCTGAGGAAAGAATCACTATGAGGAACAATTCTGCAAATCCCGTAAAAAGTTAATTTTTTAAGCAAATACCTCAATTTGGTAAAAGACCAAATGCATCAAAATTTATTATTTGCATCAAAATCAAATTCCCAAAAGACCAAACAGTATAACAGCCAGATATACCGGTCCCAACAACAAAGGATTAATCATATATCGGTAGAAGTTCCCGGAAGAAGAAGTTTCCGGAAGTTAATTTTTTAGACGTTCGTCGAACGATCGATAGCAGGAAAGAATATAAAATTACTTATCTATATATAACTATAACAAAATTTAAAAAAAATTTAGAGAAAAGAATAAGTGTTTTTGCTGACCAAGTGTTTTGCTCTCCCTAAATACCATAGCCACAATCCGAACAGAAGATGACAACCCGATCTACTCTTAGCACTACCCTTATCCTTATTTTCAGCAGATGATCTTCATATTATATTGGCTTGGCAAAGATGGAGAGAAAGAAGAGAGGCAGCTAAAGTTAAATCATACGTCATAATTGTTTTATTCGTAAGCAGTGTCAATTTCTTTTTAATTTCCTCATAATATTGGATTATTGTTAAGGTTCCCTGACGTAGAACGGACACTTCTTACTCTATTATAAATATAGATGGGGCGTTTATCGGCATACGTTAAATGTTTATGATAGCTTTACGAGCATACGAGCGCCGCCTCTACCAACGCAGCCACTGCACCTCTTGCAAGAAGAGTTGCAAATTTGAAGTTCAGTAGCAGCTGATAATTCAAGCAATATTCAATATCAATTTCGATTCTTGGAATAGAAAAGAATACACGCATTTGAATGTATGTGTGCACACGCATAGGAAAAATGCGTGCGCGTGGCGCTGCTGACATGTACTTTTGCAAATTGGCCAAACGTTTTGTCTATTAACTTCTGTTTTACTTAATGGATTTTAATTAAATTTTTAGCTTATGATCTACATATCCTATTGGCTTGGTTGAGATGCAAAGGCCATAACATAATGACCCTAGTTCCAACTGAACTTAAATTTTATAAATTTGGGGAAATTTGGAGCCGGTATCCAAAATCCAACAAAAATCTCTAGCTCTTAAGATTCGAGATATATTTTATTTACTGCATTTCAATAATGTTTTTATTCGATAACAATTAAATGTGAATAGTTATCGAATATTTGAAACAAACTTGACCTGCGCGTGCTATACACGGACCTACAAAAAATTTCAAGTCTCTAGCTCTTATAGATGCTGAGATCCACGCGATCACACATACGGACAGACAGACAGATGGACAGGGATCAATCGACTCGGCTTGTCGTCCTGATCAAGAATATATATACTCTAAGGGGTCTACCACGCCTCCCTCTGCCTGTTACATACATTTGCACAAAACCATTATACCCTGATTTCCCACTTTCAATAGGATCAGTGTATAAAAAGCAACTGCGGAGCCTGAGTACAGTTTGTATTTCAATTAATGCTGAAAGCTAGAGTACAAAATCGGAACTGAAATCTTAAAATACAAAATGTTCCTATATAAACGTGTTAACTTATATTCTTGATCAGGACGACAATCCGCGCCGATTGAGCCCTGTATATCTGTCTGTCCGTCCGTCTGTCCTTCTGTCCTTATGTGTGAAGGCGTCGATATCAGCATCTATAAGAGCTAGAGACTTGAAAATTTTTGGAGGTCCGTGTATAGCACTCGAGTTAAGGTTGCGGTCCGAGTGATGAAGCTTCGTTGATGAGTGGAGATAATTACCTCGGCGAGATGGTTAATTGTTCATCACAACTGGTTAGTTTGCGAGTCAAAATTAAAGTGTTATATTCAATTTCAAAAGTTCTCGAGCGTCACATATCCGCCTCGTTCACACGCGACACAGGCAGAGTTGCTGGTGGGTGCGAGGTGGCTTGAGAGGGGGCGAGGTGCCTTGTCCAGAGCTTCTAATTGGACTCCGGTGTTTTGCTGGATGTTGATTCTATGTGTTTGCGCCGTTTAAGTCGAACAAATTCCTTCTTGTGGTGCGAAGATCTGTTGCTGTAGTTCAACTTCTAGGAGATCACATGTCGGCGTTTGGTTACTCAACAAGTTTTCTAGGCATTTGTTTCTAGCAGTGGTTTTGGTTTGACAAATATTGAACTTATCTAATTTAAAACAGTTATTCTGAGTTTCCTTAGTTTCTATAGAGCTTCTTACAACATATTCGGGAATTTTTAAAAATTGTTTGTCCCATTAATGGGCAATGGTATAAAGTGGTGCAGATTTCATTCTTCTCTAAATAAAATTGATATTTTAATCTTAAAGATAATAATCTTATTTTCCGTATATGCTTCCATCTGAAGGATGTTGTACATTTCGTAATCTGTCTTCACGCTAATATTTTGTGCGTTAAACATTGTTTTTATTTTTTGAAGCTCAAGATCGTTAAGTATAAAACGTGGTAGTAAATTAAATTACTATACAACAAACTTTTGAATTGTTTAAGTGATAAATGAGGATATGAATGTTAAAGCTTATTTTATTTGCTAATAATAGTGTTTGGATGTTCGCTTGTTCCGAGTTAATTTCTTTAAAAATTTTATTTTGGTTGTTTTCCATAAACTCGTTAGTCGTTTTTATTCATTGTTTATATGTTCCAAAATGGTTTTGAACGAGCGCTGCATGTTGGTGTGCATGTTGCTCTAGGTTTTTCTTATTCGCTTCAAAACGAGCCGAATCCTCTGCATCCATGTTACCGGTTATTGATTTAATGACGGACCCTAATCCATTAATAAGACGCTTTTTCTGTCGAGCGTGTTGCATAAGATTGGAGAGTTTGCTTTTAAGTTGGGTTAATTTACTTTACAATGTTCTTTTTAAATCGTGAAGATCTGGGCTTGGTAGAATATTTTCAACAAGGGGTTCGAATTCCCTGATAGTGTGTTCGTAATCTCCGAGGTTAACCAGGTAGTTAAGAATTTGAAATCCTGAGATTATTCTGGTTGGGACGAGGTCGAATTTAGCGATTAGTTGGTCGTTGTTTAGTTTGTCTATTTTAAGTACTTGGCTTGTGGCAAATCTGAAAGAATAATTTATAACGTCCGTTATATTGTAGTTTTTCTAATTTTTGCTTTATGTAGTTTTTGACCTCTAGATGTAATTAGTGTTGCCCCCTCATCTCTTATCACTTTATGTTCGGAAAACCTATTGCTCAATTTGTTCCTTCTATTTTCCTTTCTAAAGATGACGTCCGCTTCTTTTACAACCTCTGTACATTTCGACAACTTACTCTCCGACATATATATGTATATCGCGACGCGTCGTGTCAAGAAGCCAGCTGACGAAAGGTACGGCGGCGTCACCGAAATGATACCGCAATACACCGCTATCTCCTGTGCAGACATTTAGCCACTTTTAGATTTTCGCAAGGTTTTTCTTTCTTTTTCTATGTCTCTTTTTTTTTGTTTCAACACAAATTCCGTTAATTGTGTCACCGTTCCTACTTACACTACGTAAGGGGTTAATATTATTGCCGTTGTTGACGGTGTCCCTCGGGAGATGATCAAATATTCTTCAAGGAATGGTTGAAGTTGGACATAAATAAGTTTGCGACTGGTTGGTTTGAGATCTCCAAAAAAATGTCAAATCTCTAGCTCTTATAGATGCTGATATCGACGCGTTCACACATACAGACAGAAGGACACATGGACAAGGCTCAATCGACTCGGCTTGTCGTCCTGATCAAGAATATATATACATTAAAGAATCTGCCACGCCTCATTCTGCCGGTTATATACAGTTGCACGCAGCTAGTATTATTAGGAATGCAGGAAACACTTTTGCATTCCGCTGATTTTATGTGTCATTTTTAGGACCATGTTCTTCCTCCCGTACATTAAGCACAATATCTGCAGACGAATGTGACCATCGAAAAGTTCTAAGACATGGCTTAATTCGGCCATCTAACTTACCAACCAGCCAGAAACGAAAAAATAGTTTTTTCATAAAAAACGGAAAGTATGAATTCGGTCGTCTACACTTTGGCCTCAAAAATGCCCACAGTATAGGGGCTTCAAGGACTTTGGATGATGTTCTTAGGGAATAAAGCACTGTTACATTTATGATCATAACGTACTAATAGTTTACGTACTAAAAGTAAAAGTTTATAGAAACACTGTAGAATATCTTGGCTGAGGTCGGTCTATCTGGCTATTATATGTGTTTCATAAAAAGTTGCGCCGATAGAGCAAAGTCCCAGTTTTATTCAAGGGTAAAAACGGTAATCAATGCGTATCAGTCAATAAAAAGTCCACATTCAGTTGACAACTAAACTGGTGGCACACTTAGGACGTCCTGATTTCAAAGAATGACATGCTAAGATAACCGACTTAAAATAAGGCTTTAACCCAAAAATTGATCTTACAGAGCAAGGCTTAGGAGCAATATGATCCCAAGTACATTGGGGGCAATGATGCACATTTCGCTACTTATGAACTTAAGTTGTGTGTAATTTTCTGGGCTTCAGAGACTGTGAGGAACACGCGCTCCACATTTTCACCGAACATTGCATTGCTTTGAATTCAGATTTTCGGTGCTTATATTCATAGTGAAGAATCATTGATCTACACAAGCGATATAACAAATAAACCAGTTTCTTGTTTTCGGCATCAAATTGTAATTAAAAAAGCTGCGTTGTCTACTGTTAGGATGCTCTTGCTCTTCGAGTCAATAGTTTTCGTAAAATGGAGTGTGGTCCAAAAACAAAATTTTAGGATATAAAAAGTTACCTTATTTCAAATTCGATGTGTATATCTCGATTAAACACCTTTTTATTAATACTAATAAAACATACATACATACATAAATACAAATAAATAAATATATAAATAGAAATATATAAAAAAAATACAGACAATACTACGAATTATCTAGAATCTTAAATTTAATTGGTAAGACAGACGGACTTAACAGTGATCACATTTACGAATGTGAAGTTGATGACACCAACGAAACGATACTTTCTACTTCATAATTAATCACCCCAGAAGTAGCATGATCGCTGGTATCCAACTGAATCTTAACACCGAGCATTTTTAATACCGATCTAATTGGATCTCTAAATAAAATTAATTAATTAATATTATATATTTTATTTTTATATATATCTATGCCCAATCACTAAACCTTTCAAAGTTTTAGGTCTAGAAGTTCTTTATTTGGTATGTGAATTATTGTTACGATTCTCTACAAATCGACGAAAACCATTTATTTCCATTCTCAACTGTATAATATTTTGCACTCTTGGTGCTAAAAATTTAAAGTTTGGAATATATACTCCCACAAAAATACAGATTAATTATCTTCACCCACAGGAAGCGTGACAACTCGCAGAAGTCTAAAAATTATAAAGTATTGAGTTACGGTTAATCTCTATCAGTGCAATAAAACATTCCGTAATTTCTACTGTATTTACCTTATAAATTTGACAGTTGCGTATGCGTAGCAAATCGGAAAACTTACATATCAGTGTTTTTACTGCAATAGTCTTAACTGCTTACTGGGAATAATCCCAGAGAAATTTCTACCTAATTTCGTTTATTGGTTCAGTAGTATATAAGTTAACACATCCGGACATAGGACATAGGACATCGGCCTAAACTCCGCATATGCAGCAAAGCTGCAAATATATTTCCGCTAACCTTGTAAATTCTTCACTGCAGCGTCGACGTCGTGACGTTGGAACTTGATCCATATAGCATAAATGCTGACACAGTGACTATAAGTCACGGCTAGCTTAGAATAAGAATATTTTGTACTTTGAGTATATAGCCTTTTAGGAACAATAAATTAAATCGGTCGATCAAATAATAACCTTCCCACTTAGTGACATCGCACAAAAGAAAAAGTGTAAATAATTGGCGTCCAGCAAGTTGTCAAAAAGTCCTCAAATAACCTAAAGCAAGAAATTAATATTGTCATATCGATATTTGAGTTTGCCGAATAAAAGCAACAACACCAATAACTAAACAAAAAAAATTTAACGAAAACCAACAACAAAAAACTAACAAACACCAACAACAATCTTCTGAAGAGGCGCATCACCCTGTAGTAAAGACCTGGGACAAGCGAGACGAAAAGAAGATAACACACAAGAAATTTTTAAAGATATTTTTACGCTTATAAGCATAACATTTAAGTAGAGTGTTCATTTAAAAATAAAATACAAATTCGAAGAAACAGAAATTATTGAGAGTGCTAACAATTGTATCTTTGCAACACAAAATTAAAAATATTTATGGGTGAAAGTAACAGTGAAGAGTACAACCATAAGTTAGAAGATGTGATAAAAGATATAAGAAACAAATTAGTGCCAATAGTAGTAATAAGCAAAATGCCTTTCGACGAGGCAAACATGGAAGCGCTTCTAGAGTACACAGTCAATAATGCGGTTGCCAGGGCACTTCAAGGTAAGGCTCAAGTATTTGAGAAATAAATACAAGATATCCGAAATAAATTCAAGAATTTAACAACGTCCGTACCAGTCAAGGATGCTGAAATAATTCCAGGTGTCCAGTGTAATGAAACTCTAGACATTGTGAAATCGGTTTCCGACTCGAGTTATGATGGAAGCTCAAAACATTACCAGGCACTAGATATTAGGAAATAAAATTTAAGGCTCTGCAGATATGGTACTGTCTTCTTATGACACACCATTGCAATTTTAAAGCAATTATAAACAGACTTGACTTTACTTAATCTGATAAAAGGCCCATTTACATAAATGAGTAAGGGCTGTCCATATTAACACAGAGAAATTTAACTATACAGTACTACGACAATATTGTCAAAAAAAAAACCATGCTGATAAACAAAACATACGATTCAACTATGTCTGATGCCCTTAATGAAAAGTATAGAGCTGAAGCATTAAGAGTATTTATTTCAAGAAAAGCTCTTAGCGATATTTTATTTTCGGCAAGACCTAAAGATTTGCCATGAGCTTTGGCTTTAGCGCAGGAAGTCGAGTCTAATCATGAACGCATCCAATTTGCAAAAAGTTTTCCAAAAAAATCTGAGGAAAGAATCACTATGAGGAACAATTCTGCAAATCCCGTAAAAAGTTAATTTTTTAAGCAAATACCTCAATTTGGTAAAAGACCAAATGCATCAAAATTTATTATTTGCATCAAAATCAAATTCCCAAAAGACCAAACAGTATAACAGACAGATATACCGGTCCCAACAACAAAGGATTAATCATATATCGGTAGAAGTTCCCGGAAGAAGAAGTTTCCGGAAGTTAATTTTTTAGACGTTCGTCGAACGATCGATAGCAGGAAAGAATATAAAATTACTTATCTATATATAACTATAACAAAATTTAAAAAAAATTTAGAGAAAAGAATAAGTGTTTTTGCTGACCAAGTGTTTTGCTCTCCCTAAATACCATAGCCACAATCCGAACAGAAGATGACAACCCGATCTACTCTTAGCACTACCCTTATCCTTCTTTTCAGCAGATGATCTTCATATTATATTGGCTTGGCAAAGATGCAAACGCCTTCACATTATGGTCTAATTTCCCACTGATCTTAAGTTTTAGGAATTTGGGTAAATTTGAGGTCGATATCCAAAATCCAACTAAAACCGAAATTGCCTAAAATATACGTTAAACTAAATACAAAAAATGGAGAAATTGGAGGCTCTTAATGCTCTTAAGACGTACGAGATATAATTTATTACCTGCATTTCGATCGTGTTTTTATTCGATAACTAAATAAATAGTTATCGAATATTTGAAACAAACTTGATATACACGACCTATACACGGACCTCCAAAAAATGTCAAGTCTCTAGCTCTTATAGATGCTGATATCGACGCGTTCACACATACGGACAGAAGGAGAGATGGTCAGATGGACGGACAGACAGATGGACAGGGCTCAATCGACTCGGCTTGTCGTCCTGATCAAGAATATATATACTTTAAAGGATCTGCCATGCATCATTCTGCCTGTTATATACATTTGCACGCAGCTATTATTATTAGGAATGCGGGAAACACTTTTGCATTCCGGTGATTGTACGTGTCATTTTTAGGACCAGTTTCTTCCTCCCGTACATTAAACAGAATATCTGAGGACGAATGTGACCATTGAAAAGTTGGATAAAATCCATTTCTGAAAAAAAAAAACATTTGTAGATGCTAACGAAGCGCCACCTTTCCGCCAACGGAAAGTATGAATTCGGTTGCCTTCACTTTGGCCTCAAAAATGTCCAGTATAAAGGCTTATAGAACTTTGAGCATGTTCTTAGGGAATAAATATCTCTTACATTTTCGATCATAACGTACTAATAGTTTACGTACTAATAGTAAAAGGTTAGAGGAACACTGTGGAATATCTTGGCTGAGGTCGGGCTATCTGGCTATTATATGTGTTTCATAAAAAGTTGCGCCGATATAGCAAAGTCCGAGTTCTATTTAAGGGTAATCACGGTAGTCAATGCGTATCAGTCAATAAAAAGTCCAAATTTAATTGACAACTAAACTGCTGACACACTTAGGAATTTCTGATTTCAGAGAATGTCATGCTAAGATAACCGACTTAAAATAAGGCTTTATCCCACAAATTGATCAAACTCTTCGAGTCGATAGTTCTCGTAAAATGAAGTGTGGTCCAAGAACAAAATTTTAGGATATAAAAAGTTACCTTATTTCAAATTCGATATGTATATCTCGATTAAACACCTTTTTATTAATACTAATAAAATATACATACATACATAAATACAAATAAATAAATATATAAATAGAAAGAAATACAAAAATACAGACAATACTACGAATTATCTAAAATCTTAAATTCAATTGGTAAGGCAGACGGACTTTACAGTGATCACATGTACGAATGTGAAGGGGATGACACCAACGGAACGATACTTTCTATTTCATAATTAATCACCCCAGAAGTAGCATGATCGCTGGTGTCCAACTGAATCTTAACACCGAGAATTTTTAATACCGATCTAATTGGATCTCTAAATAAAATTAATTAATTAATATTATATATTTTATTTTTATATATATCTATGCCCAATCACTAAACTTTTCAAAGTTTTACATCAAGAACTTCTTTATTTGGTAGGTGAATTATTGTTACGATTCTCTTCAAATCGACGAAAACCATTTATTTCCATTCAACTCTATAATATTTTGCACACTTAGTGCTAAAAATTTAAAGTTTGGAATATAAGTTAACAACTAAACATATAAGATACACCCTCAAAGTCATACGTTGTTATTTCTAAGTACGCAACACACGATCATAAGTATTTGGTTGCCCTCAGCAACAAATACAACAACACACAGCCTTAAGCATTTTGGTTGCCCTCAGCAACAAAGTAGTATTCTTGTAAACAATGCTGATGCGCTACCAAGAGTTCTGCGCACAGCAACTGAAAACGGACACCCGTGCTGCTTGCGCAAGAATTCTGAGTCGGCATGCCGACTCTAGCGTATGGCGTGATGCATTGGCTTCACAGGGCAAACTTAAGCTTGAACATTTCTGTAGCCTTTAGTTTCAATCTAGATCGCAACATTATAAGATGAGTGAATAATTAAACTCCGGCATTGCCGCCATTAAGCATTATTTGTGTTATCCATCATAGTTGACCACGTCCCAGACGGGCAACTGGGAAAGTTCCCACAACCTAATCACATTATTCCAATAGTCACCTGTTGGATTCATCACCACCTCACAAAGAGAAGAAGTCACCACCGTCCGATCAACCACACATCGTCGCCAGACAACGAAGTTACGACGGAAGACTTAATTTATATGCTCTTGATTTAATCCCACAAAAATACAGATTAATTATCGTCACCCACAGGAAGCGTGACTAGTCGCAGAAGTTTAAAAATTATAAAGTATTGAGTTACGGTTAATCTCTATCAGTGCAATAAAACATTCCGTAATTTCTACTGTATTTACCCTATAAATTTGACAGTTGCGTAGGCGTAGCAAATCGGAAAACCTACATATCAGTGTTTATACTGCAATAGTCTTAACTGCTTACTGGGAATAATCCCAGAGAAATTTCTACCTCATTTCGTTTATTGGTTCAGTAGTATATAAATTAACACATCCGGCGTGACATAGGTCATCGGCCTAAACTCCGCATATGCAGCAAAGCTGCAAATATATTTCCGCTAACCTTGTAAATTCTTCACTGCAGCGTCGACGTCGTGACGTTGGAACTTGATCCATATAGCATAAACGCTGACACAATGACTATAAATCACTGATAGCTTAGAATAAGAATATTTTGTACTTTGAGTATATAGCCTTTTAGGAACAATAAATTGAATCGGTCGATCAAATAATAACCTTCCCACTTAGTGACATCGCACAAGTGAAGAACTGTAAATAATTGGCGCCCAGCAAGTTGTCAAAAAGTCCTCAAATAACCTGAGGCAAGAAATTAATATTGTCATATCGATATTTGAGTTTGCCGAATAAAAGCAACAGCACCAATAACTAAACAAAAAAAATTTAACGAAAACCAACAACAAAAAACTAACAAACACCAACAACAATCTTCGGAAGAGGCGCATCACCCTGTAGTAAAGACCTGGGACAAGCGAGACGAAAAGAAGATAACACACAAGAAATTTTTAAAGATATTTTTACGCTTATAAGCATAACATTTAAGTAGAGTGCTCAGTTAAAAATAAAATACAAATTCGAAGAAACAGAAATTACCAGGCACTAGGTATTAGGAAATAAAATTTAAGGCTCTGCAGATATGGTACTGTCTTCTTATGACACACCATTGAATTTTAAAGCAATTAAAAACATACTTGACTTTACTTACTCTGATAAAAGGCCCATTTACATATTTGAGCAAGGGTCGTCCATATTAAGACAGGAAAATTTAAGAATTGTTCAGTACTACGACAAAATTGCCAAAAAAAAAATAACCATGTTGAAAACAAAACCATCTTGACATTCGATTCAGCTCTTAGCGATATTTCATTTTCGGCAAGACCTAAAGATTTGCCATGAGCTTTGACTTCAGCGCAGGAAGTCGAGTCTAATCATGAACGCGTCCAATTTGCAAATAGCTTTGCAAAAAAATCTGAGGAAAGTGCTCAAAGAATCACTATGGGGAACAATTCTGCAAATCCCGTAAAAAGTTAATTTTTTAAGCAAATACCTCAATTTGGTAAAAGACCAAATGTGAAGCACGAGCCACCACAACCTATGGACATTGACAATTCTTCGCGATTTAAGCAACTGACTCAATACCCAAACCAAGGCGATTATTTGCATTAAAATCAAATTCCCAAAAGACCAAACAGTGGAACAGCCAGATATACCGGCCCCAGACAGCAAAGGATTAATCATATATCGGTAGAAGTTCCCGGAAGAAGAAGTTTCCGGAAGTTAATTTTTTAGACGTTCGTCGAACGATCGATAGCAGGAAAGAATATAAAATTACTTATCTATATATAACAATAACAAAATTTAAAAAAAATTTAGAGAAAAGAATAAGTGTTTTTGCTGACCAAGTGTTTTGCTCTCCCTAAATACCATAGCCACAATCCGAACAGAAGATGACAACCCGATCTACTCTTAGCACTACCCTTATCCTTCTTTTCAGCAGATGATCTTCATATTATATTGGCTTGGCAAAGATGCAAACGCCTTCACATTATGGTCTAATTTCCCACTGAACTTAAGTTTTAAGAATTTCGGTAAATTTGAGGTCGATATCCAAAATTCAACTAAAACCGAAATTGCATAAAATATACGTTAAACTAAATACAAAATTGGAGAAATTGGAGGCTCTTAATGCTCTTAAGACGTACGAGATATAATTTATTACCTGCATTTCGATCGTGTTTTTATTCGATAACTAAATGAATAGTTATCGAATATTTGAAACAAACTTGATATACACGACCTACACACGGACCTCCAAAAAATGTCAAGTCTCTAGCTCTTATAGATGCTGATATCGACGCGTTCACACATACGGACAGAAGGAGAGATGGTCAGACGGACGGACAGACAGATGGACAGGGCTCAATCGACTCGGCTTGTCGTCCTGATCAAGAATATATATACTTTAAAGGATCTGCCACGCATCATTCTGCCTGTTATATACATTTGCACGCAGCTATTATTATTAGGAATGCGGGAAACACTTTTGCATTCCGGTGATTGTACGTGTCATTTTTAGGACCAGTTTCTTCCTCCCGTACATTAAACAGAATATCTGAGGACGAATGTGACCATTGAAAAGTTGGATAAAATCCATTTCTGAAAAAAAAACATTTGTAGATGCTAACGAGGCGCTACCTTTCCGCCAACGGAAAGTATGAATTCGGTTGCCTTCTGTTTGTCCTCAAAAATGCCCAGTATAGGGGCTTATAGAACTTTGAAGCATGTTCTTAGGGAATAAATATCTCTTACATCTTTGATCATAACGTACTAATAGTTTACGTACTAATAGTAAAAGGTTAGAGGAACACTGTGGAATATCTTGGCTGAGGTCGGGCTATCTGGCTATTATATGTGTTTCATAAAAAGTTGCGCCGATATAGCAAAGTCCGTGTTCTATTTAAGGGTAATCACGGTAGTCAATGCGTATCAGTCAATAAGAAGTCCAAATTTAATTGACAATTAAACTGCGGACACACTTAGGACATCCTGATCTCAGAGAATGTCATGCTAAGATAACCGACTTAAAATAAGGCTTTATCCCACAAATTGATCAAACTCTTCGAGTCGATAGTTCTCGTAAAATGAAGTGTGGTCGAAGAACAAAATTTTAGGATATAAAAAGTTACCTTATTTCAAATTCGATATGTATATCTCGATTAAACACCTTTTTATTAATACTAATAAAATATACATACATACATAAATACAAATAAATAAATATATAAATAGAAAGAAATACAAAAATACAGACAATACTACGAATTATCTAAAATCTTAAATTCAATTGGTAAGGCAGACGGACTTTACAGTGATCACATTTACGAATGTGAAGGGGATGACACCAACGGAACGATACTTTCTATTTCATAATTAATCACCCCAGAAGTAGCATGATCGCTGGTGTCCAACTGAATCTTAACACCGAGAATTTTTAATACCGATCTAATTGGATCTCTAAATAAAATTAATTAATTAATATTATATATTTTATTTTTATATATATCTATGCCCAATCACTAAACTTTTCAAAGTTTTACATCAAGAACTTCTTTATTTGGTAGGTGAATTATTGTTACGATTCTCTTCAAATCGACGAAAACCATTTATTTCCATTCAACTCTATAATATTTTGCACACTTAGTGCTAAAAATTTAAAGTTTGGAATATAAGTTAACAACTAAACATATAAGATACACCCTCAAAGTCATACGTTGTTATTTCTAAGTACGCAACACACGATCATAAGTATTTGGTTGCCCTCAGCAACAAATACAACAACACACAGCCTTAAGCATTTTGGTTGCCCTCAGCAACAAAGTACAAAGCAACAAAGAGTTCTGCGCACAGCAACTGAAAACGGACACCCGTGCTGCTTGCGCAAGAATTCTGAGTCGGCATGCCGACTCTAGCGTATGGCGTGAGGCATTGGCTTCACATGGCAAACTTAAGCTTGAACATTTCTGTAGCCTTTAGTTTCAATCTAGATCGCAACATTATAAGACGAGTGAATAATTAAACTCCGGCATTGCCGCCAATAAGCATTATTTGTGTTATCCATCATTGTTGACCACGTCCAAGACGGGCAACTGAGAAAGTTCCCACAACCTAATCACATTATTCCAATAGTCACCTGTTGGATTCATCACCACCTCACAAAGAGAAGAAGTCACCACCGTCCGATCAACCACACATCGTCGCCAGACAACGAAGTTACGACGGAAGACTTAATTTATATACTCTTGATTTAATCCCACAAAAATACAGATTAATTATCTTCACCCACAGGAAGCGTGACAACCCGCAGAAGTCTAAAAATTATAAAGTATTGAGTTACTGTTAATCTCTCTCAGTGCAACAAAACATTCCGTAATTTCTACTGTATTAACCCTATAAATTTGACAGTTACGTAGGCGTAGCAAATCGGAAAACCTACATATCAGTGTTTATACTGCAATAGTCTTAACTGCTTACTGGGAATAATCCCATAGAAATTTCTACGTAATTTTGTTTATTGGTTCAGTAGTATATAAATTAACACATCCGGCGTGACATTGGTCATCGTCATATATTTCCGCTCGCCTTGGAAGTTCTTCACTGCAGCGTCGACGTCGTGACGTTGGAACTTGATCCAAATAGCATAATCGCTGACACAATGACTATAAATCACTGATAGCTTAGAATAAGAATATTTTGTACTTTGAGAAAATAGTCTTTTATGAACAATAAATTGAATCGGTCGATCAAATAATAACCTTCTCACTTAGTGACATCGCACAAGTGAAGAACTATAAATAATTGGCGTCCAACAAGTTGTCAAAAAGTCCTCAAATAACCTGAGGCAAGAAATTAATATTGTCATATCGATATTTGAGTTTGCCGAATAAAAACAACAACACTAACAACTAACCAAAACAAGTTTAACAAAAACCAACAAAAAAAAACTATCAAACACCAACCACAATCCTTCTGAAGAGACGCATCACCCTGTTGTAAAGACCTGGGACAAGCGAGACGAAAAGAAGATAACACACAACAAGAAATTTTTAAAGGTATTTTTAAATATTTTTATAATCATAACATGTACGTAGAGTGCTCATTTAAAAATAAAACACAAATTCGAAGAAACAGAATTCAAGAATTTAACAACGTCCGAACCGGAAGTAGAGGTGTTCAAGGATGATGAAATAATTCCAGGTGTCCAGTGTAATGAAACTCTAGACATTGTGAAATAGATATCCGATTTCGAAGGCAAATTTGAAACATATGTTTCATGGCGGAAACTGCGCATACCGCGTATAAACTTTTTCAGAGTTATCATGGAAGCTCAAAACATAACCAGGCACAAGGTAGGAAATAAATTTAAAGGCTCTGCCGATATGGTACTGTCTTCTTATGACACATCATTGAATTTTAAAGCAATTAAAAACATACTTGACTTTACTTACTCTGATAAAAGGCCCATTTACATAATTGAGCAAGGGTCGTCCATATTAAGACAGGGAAATTTAAGAATTGTTCAGTACTACGACAAAATTGCCAAAAAAAATAACCATGTTGAAAACAAAACCATCATGACATACGATTCAGCTCTTAGCGATATTTTATTTTCGGCAAGACCTAAAGATTTGCCATGAGCTTTGGCTTCAGCGCAGGAAGTCGAGTCTAATCATGAACGCGTCCAATTTGCAAATAGCTTTGCAAAAACATCTGAGGAAAGTGCTCAAAGAATCACTATGGGGAACAATTCTGCAAATTCCGTAAAAAGTTAATTTTTTAAGCAAATACCTCAATTTGGTAACAGCCCAAATATGAAGCACGAGCCACCACAGCCTATGGACATTGACAATTCTTCGCGATTTAAGCAACTGACTCAATACCCAAACCAAGGCGATTATTTGCATCAAAATCAAATTCCCAAAAGTCCAAACAGTGGAACAGCCAGATATACCGGCCCCAACAGCAAAGGATTAATCATATATCGGTAGAAGAAATTCGCGAAAGAAGAAGTTTCAGGAAGTTAATTTTTTAGACGTTCGTCGAAAGATCGATAGCAGGAAAGAAGATAAAATTACTTATCGATACAGATGCATCAAAGAACTACATATAACCGATACCGGAACTAAAAGGTAAGTATAACTAGAACAAAATTTAAAAAAATGTTAGAGAAAAGAATAAGTGTTTTTGCTGACCAAGTGTTTTGCTCTCCCTGAATATCATAGCCACAATCCGAACAGAAGATGACAACCCGATCTACTCTTAGCACTACCCTTATCCTTATTTTCAGCAGATGATCTTCATATTCAGTTGGCTTGGCAAAGATGCAATCGCCTTCACATTATGGTCTAATTTCCCAATGAACTTACATTTTAAGAATTTGGGTAAATTAGAGGTCGATATCCAAAATCCAACTTAAGCCGAAATTGCATAAAATATACGTTAAACTAAATACAATATTGGAGAAATTGGAGGCTCTCAATGCTCTTAAGACGTACGAGATATAATTTATTAGCTGCATTTCGATCGTGTTTTTATTCGATAACTAAATAAATAGTTATCGAATATTTGAAACAAACTTGATATACGCGAGTCTCTAGATATATTTATTATAGATGCTGATATCGACGCGTTCACACATACGGACAGAAGGAGAGATGGTCAGACGGATGAACAGACAGATGGACAGAGCTCAATCGACTCGGCTTGTCGTCCTGATCAAGAATATATATACATTAAAGAATCTGCCACGCCTCATTCTGCCGGTTATATACAGTTGCACGCAGCTAGTATTATTAGGAATGCAGAAAACACTTCTGCATTCCGGTGATTTTACGTGTCATTTTTAGGACCAGGTTCTTCCTCCATTACTGAAAAAAAAAACATTTGGAGATGATAACGAGGCGCTACCTTTCCGCCAACGGAAATTAGGGATTTGGATTTTATTGTCTTCTTGGTATGACTCTGCTCTTAAGGGTTGTTCTAGGCAGAACAACAGGTCCTCAGGTGAGCTAATTATTATTTTTACTTTTCCCATGTTGTCCTCTGATTTATATATTCCCTCTGATATGATAACGCTATCTTTGCTATTTATTTGTTGGCAGTAAAAGTCGCCGTTTTGAATTGGTATTGAAATTATGTTTTTCGATTCTGCTGACAAGTGATAAATTTCGGATGAATTATTGGCACCGTTGAAAATTTTTAATGAATTTCTTGGTGTTTCGAGTAAAAGATCATTTAGATTTATTTTTTCACTATGTGTATTTAGAACGTCCATGGCCAATAGGCCTTCGAAAAATTAATGGAATTTAAATAGCTGTAAATCGCAATAAAGGGATAGTAATCTTCTTACGAATTTTAAAGCTGTTGAGGGCTGATGTTATACTTTTTTGTTCTTCTAAATCTGTTCTATTAGTGATAGGGGTATATTCAGGATTAATTAATGAGCTGGTGGACCCTGTGTCCAGTAAAAATTTTAATGGTTGTTTGTTGAGAGAAGTAATTAAGATATAGGGAAGGGTAGAACCATAGGACGTTCGATTTATGTATCCTGTGGGTAGGTTGAGGCTTCTGAGCGAATATTTTGTCCAACTTCAATGCTGGAAAGCTTGGCCTGCTTCATTTCAGTATTACTAAGATCTCCTTGTTGGTTGTCCCTATTAAATGGATTACGTCGGGTATCCCTTTGTTTGTGTTGGCCGTTTCGCTGTGTGTCTGTTTGTCTGTGTCCATGAGAGTCAGAGTTTTTTCCGGAGTAATTACGATTTTGAATATAATTAGTATTACGGTTGTTCCTATAAATTGAGCTACTTCGGTCCCAATCCAAGGAGGGGTTGTCTTGGTCGAGAATATCCCTGGCCCTGCCTATGATTTTATTCCTAATGTTCCTGAGGACGACTTGTCCATAAATTGTCCGATTTGATTCAGAGATTAGGAGAATAACTTCTTCGACACTGGTTAAGAATGAGTCAAGGGTGTTGGGAGAACCGTCAAAAGTTTGCAGTTCTTTAACGTGTGATTACATATCGGAGTGTCGTAGAGTCAACCCGTTTACTGAGGACATGCTTACAGTAGGAGTCAATGGTGCATTAGAAGGGCCGGGTTCGTTAATAGAAGGTCTGAGGTCCGTGTTCGTTAATAGAAGGTCGGAGATCCGTGTTATTCACGTCTTTCTTTAACGATGTTACTTCTTCCTGTATTAATGGTAGGCTTGTGAGGCTAACGCTGTTTCGAAGCGAATATCTATGTTTCTTAGGTAGAATTAGTTTCGAGACGAACCCTAATTTTGTTTTTTGCATTTAGTTTAGGAATTTATGAATATCAACAAAGTGTGTTACGTTATTGATTAGTATTATAATTTTTTTTTTTTCGTAACCTTATTTGTTTTCAGAACTGTAATATATATTTGGTGAGTGTATGTTTTGATTGAATATGTAATTGCTTGAACGGTTATACGACGTGGCGCAAAATGTGTGTTTGATTCTGATAGTTGCACAACTGCTGAGTGGTCAACTGTGTGGCAACGCAGCTTTATCTCTTGCAGGGCATCGCTCGAAGCATAATGTAAGTTTTGTTCCCCACAATGTAATGTGCGGTGGCATTTATACATATATATATATATATATATATATATATATATATATATATATATTGAGTCAAGAAGTTAGAAGTACGGCCTACGAAAGTCGAATATAAGTATCATTTCCCTACAATGTAATGTGCGGTACTCAAAGGAGACGAGGCGTCGTTGGCATCACCAATAGTGCAATACACATTCGCTGTACCTGGGCTCTGCGGCGTCAGCACTTGTTTTAGAATTTATATATATGTTGTAGCGTCACTAATATTCTTATTGCTTAGTATTGCTTTAGCGCAGCAAGTTTTGATTACACTCAGATACCAAACACAACTGAACTCTGTCAGTCTCTCATTCCTTGGGCCTTCCATCGAACCACACTCGGCCACAGATTCTGTAGCTGTCGCCTTGCTAAAACGGGACTTTACCAAACTACAAAACACAGGCAACCAATAACAACGCACAAAAAAGGATGATGCAATATCAGCGTAATGTTGCAATTGTATTTCTACGAAAATGCTTGAAGACGCACCAATACATATGTAGTGTGACCTTCAAACATATTAACAGCACGCGCCAGTAAGACGCCTGTAAATTTCGACAACCTACTCTCCGACATATATATATATCGCGACGCGTCGTGTCAAGAAGCCAGCTGACGAAAGGCACGGCGGCGTCACCGAAATGATACCGCAATACACCGCTATCTCCTGTGCACACATGTAGCCACTGTTAGATTTTCGCAAGGTTTTTTTTTCTTTTTCTTAGTCTTTTTTTTTGTTTTTGTTTCAACACACATTCCGTTAATTGTGTCACCGTTCCTACTTACACTACGCAAAGGGTTAATATTATTGCCGTTGTTGACGGTGTCCCTCGGAGAGATGATCAAATATTCTTCAAGGAATGGTTAAAGTTGGACCATGAATAAGTTTGCGACTCGTTGGTTTGAGATTCAAAATTCAAGTGTTTTTATTTAATTTCAAAGTTCTTAGCTTAGTGCAATCTGCTGCGCTGCGTTCTGCTAATTTTCTACAACGCTGCCAGCGTCGCTGTCGTCGTCAGAGTACCGTTGGAATTACGCATTGTTGCTTTGGTTCGCTTTTCTAGTTTCGCTTATCGCTTATGCGCTGCTGCGATTGCCAATGCCAACTGCACATGCAGAGTTGTTGGTGAGTGCGAGGTGGCTTGAGAGGAGGTGAAGCTGTGACCAGCCTAGGGATGGTAACTCGCGAGCTATACACGGACCTCCAAAAAAATGTCAAGTCTCTAGCTCTTATAGATGCTGGTATCGACGCGTTCACACATAAGGACAGAAGGACACATGGACAGGGCTCAATCGACTCGGCTTGTCGTCCTGATCAAGAATAAATATACTTTAAAGGATCTGCCACGCGTCCTTCTGCCTGTTATATACATTTGCACGCAGCTATTATTATTAGGAATGCAGGAAACCCTTTTGCATTCCGGTGATTTTACGTGTCATTTTTAGGACCAGGTTCTTTCTCCAGTACACTAAACACAATATCTGAAGACGAATGTGACAATCGAAAAGTTGGATAAATTCCATTTCTAAAAAAAAAAAACATTTGTAGATGCTAACGAGGCGCTACCTTTCCGCCAACGGAAGGTATGAAAATGCCCACTGTATAGGGGCTTATAGGACTTTGGAGTATGTTCTTAGGTAATAAAAAACTGTTACATCTATGATCATAACGTACTAATAGTAAAAGTTTATAGGAACACTGTGGAATATCTTGGCTGAGGTCGGGTATCTGGCTATTATATGTGTTTCATAAAAAGTTGCGCCGATAGAGCAAAGTCCCAGTTTTATTTAAGGGTAAAAACGGTCGTCAATGCGTATCAATCAATAAAAAGTCCACATTCTAACAACTAAACTGGTGACACACTTAGGAATTTCTGATTTCAGGGAATGACATGCTAAGATAACCGACTTCAAATAAGGCTTTAACCCAAAAATTGATCTTACAGAGCAAGGCTTAGGATCAGTATGATCCCAAGTACATTGGGGGCAATGAAGCACATTTCGCTCCTTATGAACTCAAGTTGTGTGTAATTTTCTGGGCTTCAGAGACTGCGAGGAACAAGCGCTCCACATTTTTACCGAACATTGCTTTGAATTCAGATTTTCGGTGCTTATATTCATAGTGAAGAATCATTGACCTACACAAGCGATATAAAAAATAAACCAGTTTATTGTTTTCGGCATCAAATTGTAATTAAAAAAGCTGCGTTCTCTACTGTTAGGATGCTCTTGCTCTTCGAGTCAATAGTTTTCATAAAATGGAGTGTGGTCCAAAAACAAAATTTTAGGATATAAAAAGTTACCTTATTTCAAGTTCGATATGTAATCTCGATTAAGCACCTTTTTATTAATACTAATAAAACATACATATATAAATAAATACAAATAACTAAATACATAAATAGAAATATATAAAAAAATACAGACAATACTACGAATTATCTAAACTTTTCAAAGTTTTACATCAAGAACTTCTTTATTTGGTATGTGAATTATTGTTACGATTCTCTACAAATCGACGAAAACCATTTATTTCCATTCAACTCTATAATATTTTGCACACTTGGTGCTAAAAATTTAAAGTTTGGAATATAAGTTAACAACTAAACATATAAGATACACCCTCACAGTCATACATTGTTATTTCTAAGTACGCAACACACGATCATAAGTATTTGGTTGCCCTCAGCAACAAATACAACAACACACAGCCTTAAGCATTTTGGTTGCCCTCAGCAACAAAGTAGTATTCTTGTAAACAATGCTGATGCGCTACCAAGAGTTCTGCGCACAGCAACTGAAAACGGACACCCGTGCTGCTTGCGCAAGAATTCTGCGTCGGCATGCCGACTCTAGCGTATGGCGTGATGCATTGGCTTCACATGGCAAACTTAAGCTTGAACATTTCTGTAGCCTTTAGTTTCAATCTAGATCGCAACATTATAAGACGAGTGAATAATTAAACTCCGGCATTGCCGCCAATAAGCATTATTTGTGTTATCATCATAGTTGACCACGTCCCAGACGGGCAACTGGGAAAGTTCCCACAACCTAATCACATTATTCTAATAGTCACCTGTTGGATTCATCACCACCTCACAAAGAGAAGAAGTCACCACCGTCCGATCAACCACACATCGTCGCCAGACAACGAAGTTACGACGGAAGACTTAATTTATATGCTCTTGATTTAATCCCACAAAAATACAGATTAATTATCGTCACCCACAGGAAGCGTGACTAGTCGCAGAAGTCTAAAAATTATAAAGTATTGAGTTACGGTTAATCTCTATCAGTGCAATAAAACATTCCGTAATTTCTACTGTATTTACCCTATAAATTTGACAGTTGCGTAGGCGTAGCAAATCGGAAAACCTACATATCAGTGTTTATACTGCAATAGTTTTAACTACTTACTGGGAATAATCCCAGAGAAATTTCTACCTCATTTCGTTTATTGGTTCAGTAGTATATAAATTAACACATCCGGCGTGACATAGGTCATCAGCCTAAACTCCGCATATGCAGCAAAGCTGCAAATATATTTCCGCTAACCTTGTAAATTCTTCACTGCAGCGTCGACGTCGTGACGTTGGAACTTGATCCATATAGCATAAACGCTGACACAATGACTATAAATCACTGATAGCTTAGAATAAGAATATTTTGTACTTTGAGTATATAGCCTTTTAGGAACAATAAATTGAATCGGTCGATCAAATAATAACCTTCCCACTTAGTGACATCGCACAAGTGAAGAACTGTAAATAATTGGCGCCCAGCAAGTTGTCAAAAAGTCTTCAATTAACCTGAGGCAAGAAATTAATATTGTCATATCGATATTTGAGTTTGCCGAATAAACGCAACAACACCAACAACTAAACAAAAAAAATTTAATGAAAACCAACAACAAAAAACTAACAAACACCAACAACAACAACAATCATTCTGAAGAGACGCATCACTCTGTAGTAAAGATCTGGGACAAGCGAGACGAAACGAAGATAACACACAAGAAATTTTTGAAGATATTTTAACGCTTATAAGCATAACATGTAAGTAGAGTGCTAATTTAAAAATAAAATACAAATTCGAAGATACAGAAATTATTGAGAGTGCTTACAATTGCAACACAAAATTAAAAATATTTATGGGTGAAAGTAACAGTGAAGAGTACGACCATAAGTTAGAAGATGTGATAAAAGATATAAAAAACAATTTAGTTCCAATAGTAGTAATAAGCAAAATGCCTTTCGACGAGGCAAACATGGAAGCGCTTCTAGAGTACACAGTCAATAATGCGGTTGCCAGGGCACTTCAAGGTAAGGCTCAAGTATTTGAGAAATAAATACAAGATATCCGAAATAAATTCAAGAATTTAACAACGTCCGTACCAGTCAAGGATGCTGAAATAATTCCAGGTGTCCAGTGTAATGAAACTCTAGACATTGTGAAATCGGTTTCCGATTCGAGTTATGATGGAAGCTCAAAACATTACCAGGCACTAGATATTAGGAAATAAAATTTAAGGCTCTGCAGATATGGTACTGTCTTCTTATGACACACCATTGCAATTTTAAAGCAATTATAAACAGACTTGACTTTACTTAATCTGATAAAAGGCCCATTTACATAAATGAGTAAGGGCTGTCCATATTAACACAGAGAAATTTAACTATACAGTACTACGACAATATTGTCAAAAAAAAAACCATGCTGATAAACAAAACATACGATTCAACTATGTCTGATGCCCTTAATGAAAAGTATAGAGCTGAAGCATTAAGAGTATTTATTTCAAGAAAAGCTCTTAGCGATATTTTATTTTCGGCAAGACCTAAAGATTTGCCATGAGCTTTGGCTTTAGCGCAGGAAGTCGAGTCTAATCATGAACGCATCCAATTTGCAAAAAGTTTTCCAAAAAAATCTGAGGAAAGAATCACTATGAGGAACAATTCTGCAAATCCCGTAAAAAGTTAATTTTTTAAGCAAATACCTCAATTTGGTAAAAGACCAAATGCATCAAAATTTATTATTTGCATCAAAATCAAATTCCTAAAAGACCAAACAGTGGAACAGCCAGATATACCGGACCCAACAACAAAGGATTAATCATATATCGGTAGAAGAAATTCGCGAAAGAGGAAGTTTCAGGAAGTTAATTTTTTAGACGTTCGTCGAACGATCGATAGCAGGAAAGAAGATAAAATTACTTATCGATACAGATGCATCAAAGAACTACATAAAACCGATACCGGAACTAAAAGGTAAGTATAACTAGAACAAAATTTAAAAAAATGTTAGAGAAAAGAATAAATGTTTTTGCTGACCAAGTGTTTTGCTCTTCCTGAATATCATAGCCACAATGACAACCCGATCTACTCTTAGCACTACCCTTATCCTTCTTTTCAGCAGATGATCTTCATATTGGCTTGGCAAAGATGCAAACGCATTCACATTATGGTCTAATTTCCCAATGAACTAAATTTTAAGAATTTGGGTAAATTTGAGGTCGATATCCAAAATCTAACTAAAACCGAAATTGCATAAAATATACGTTAAACTAAATACAAAATTGGAGAAATTGGAGGCTCTTAATGCTCTTAAGACGTACCAGATATAATTTATTACCTGCATTTCGATCGTGTTTTTATTCGATAACTAAATAAATAGTTATCGAATATTTGAAACAAACTTGATATACGCGAGTCTCTAGATATATTTATTATAGATGCTGATATCGACGCGTTCACACATACGGACAGAAGGATCATTTTTAGGACCAGTTTCTTCCTCCCGTACATTAAACAGAATATCTGAGGACGAATGTGACCATTGAAAAGTTGGATAAAATCCATTTCTGCAAAAAAAAAACATTTGTAGATGCTAACGAGGCGCTACCTTTCCGCCAACGGAAAGTATGAATTCGGTTGCCTTCACTTTGGCCTCAAAAATGCCCAGTATAGGGGCTTATAGAACTTTGAAGCATGTTCTTAGGGAATAAAAATCTCGTACATCTTTGATCATAACGTACTAATAGTTTACGTACTAATAGTAAAAGGTTAGAGGAACACTGTGGAATATCTTGGCTGAGGTCGGGCTATCTGGCTATTATATGTGTTTCAAAAAGTTGCGCCGATATAGCAAAGTCCGTGTTCTATTTAAGGGTAATCACGGTAGTCAATACGTATAAGTCAATAAAAAGTCCAAATTCAATTGACAACTAAACTGCTGACACACTTAGGACATCCTGATTTCAGAGAATGTCATGTGAAGATAACCGACTTAAAATAAGGCTTTATCCCAAAAATTGATCAAACTCTTCGAGTCGACAGTTTTCGTAAAATGAAGTGTGATCCAAGAACAAAATTTTAGGATATAAAAAGTTACCTTATTTCAAATTCGATATGTATATCTCGATTAAACACCTTTTTATTAATACTAATAAAACATACATACATACATAAATACAAATAAATAAATACATAAATATAAAGAAATAAAAAAATACAGACAATACTACGAATTATCTAAAATCTTAAATACAATTGGTAAGACAGACGGACTTTACAGTGATCACATTTACGAATGTGAAGGGGATGACACCAACGGAACGATACTTTCTATTTCATAATTAATCACCCCAGAAGTAGCATGATCGCTGGTGTCCAACTGAATCTTAACACCGAGAATTTTTAATACCGATCTAATTGGATCTCTAAATAAAATTAATTAATTAATATTATATATTTTATTTTTATATATATCTATGCCCAATCACTAAACTTTTCAAAGTTTTACATCAAGAACTTCTTTATTTGGTAGGTGAATTATTGTTACAATTCTCTTCAAATCGACGAAAACCATTTATTTCCATTCAACTCTATAATATTTTGCACACTTAGTGCTAAAAATTTAAAGTTTGGAATATAAGTTAACAACTAAACATATAAGATACACCCTCAAAGTCATACGTTGTTATTTCTAAGTACGCAACACACGATCATAAGTATTTGGTTGCCCTCAGCAACAAATACAACAACACACAGCCTTAAGCATTTTGGTTGCCCTCAGCAACAAAGTAGTATTCTTGTAAACAATGCTGATGCGCTACCAAGAGTTCTGCGCACAGCAACTGAAAACGGACACCCGTGCTGCTTGCGCAAGAATTCTGAGTCGGCATGCCGACTCTAGCGTATGGCGTGATGCATTGGCTTCACAGGGCAAACTTAAGCTTGAACATTTCTGTAGCCTTTAGTTTCAATCTAGATCGCAACATTATAAGATGAGTGAATAATTAAACTCCGGCATTGCCGCCATTAAGCATTATTTGTGTTATCCATCATAGTTGACCACGTCCCAGACGGGCAACTGGGAAAGTTCCCACAACCTAATCACATTATTCCAATAGTCACCTGTTGGATTCATCACCACCTCACAAAGAGAAGAAGTCACCACCGTCCGATCAACCACACATCGTCGCCAGACAACGAAGTTACGACGGAAGACTTAATTTATATGCTCTTGATTTAATCCCACAAAAATACAGATTAATTATCTTCACCCACAGGAAGCGTAACAACCCGCAGAAGTCTAAAAATTATAAAGTACTGAGTTACTGTAAATCTCTCTCAGTGCAACAAAACATTCCGTAATTTCTACTGTACTATCCCCATAAATTTGACAGTTACGTAGGCGTAGCAAATCGGAAAACCTACATAGCAGTGTTTATAGTGCAATAGTCTTAACTGCTTACTGGGAATAATCCCAGAAAAATTTCTACGTAATTTTGTTAATTGGTTCAGTAGTATATAAATTAACACATCCGGCATGACATAGGTCATTGTCATATATTTCCGCTCGCCTTGGAAGTTCTTCACTGCAGCGTCGACGTCGTGACGTTGGAACTTGATCCAAATAGCATAATCGCTGACACAATGACTATAAATCACTGATAGCTTAGAATAAGAATATTTTGTACTTTGAGAAAATAGTCTTTTATGAACAATAAATTGAATCGGTCGATCAAATAATAACCTTCTGACTTAGTGACATCGCACAAGTGAAGAACTATAAATAATTGGCGTCCAACAAGTTGTCAAAAAGTCCTCAAATAACCTGAGGCAAGAAATTAATATTGTCATATCGATATTTGAGTTTGCCGAATAAAAACAACAACACTAACAACTAACCAAAACAAGTTTAACAAAAACTAACAAAAAAAAACTAACAAACACCAACCATAATCCTTCTGAAGAGACGCATCACCCTGTTGTAAAGACCTGGGACAAGCGAGACGAAAAGAAGATAGCACACAACAAGAAATTTTTAAAGATATTTTTAAATATTTTTTTAAGCATAACATGTAAGTAGAGTGCTCATTTAAAAATAAAACACAAATTCGAAGAAACAGAATTCAAGAATTTAACAACGTCCGAACCGGAAGTAGAGGTGTTCAAGGATGATGAAATAATTCCAGGTGTCCAGTGTAATGAAACTCTAGACATTGTGAAATAGATACCCGATTTCGAGGGCAAATTTGAAACATATGTTTCATGGCGGAAACTGCGCATACCGCGTATAAACTTTATCAGAGTTATGATGGAAGCTCAAAACATAACCAGGCACAAGGTAGGAAATAAATTTAAAGGCTGTTCCGATATGGTACTGTCTTCTTATGACACACCATTGAATTTTAAAGCAATTATAAACAGACTTGACTTTACTTACTCTGATAAAAGGCCCATTTACATAATTGAGCAAGGGTCGTCCATATTAAGAGAGGGAAATTTAACAATTGTTCAGTACTACGACAAAATTGACAAAAAAAAATAACCATGTTGAAAACAAAACCATCATGACATACGATTCAACTAGGGCTGATCCCCTTAATGAAATGTATAGAGCTGACACATTAAGAGTATTTATTTCAAAAAAAGCTCTTAGCGATATTTTATTTTCGGCAAGACCTAAAGATTTGCCATGAGCTTTGGCTTCAGCGCAGGAAGTCGAATCTAATCATGAACGATTCCAATTTGCAAATAGCTTTGCAAAAAAATCTGAGGAAAGTGCTCAACGAAACGAGTAAAGAATCACTATGGGGAACAATTCTGCACATTCCGTAAAAAGTTAATTTTTTAAACTCAATTTGGTAACAGCCCAAATGTGATATTGACAATTCTTCGCGATTTAAGCAACTGACTCAATACCCAAACCAAGGTGATTATTTGCATCAAAATCAAATTCCCAAAAGACCAAACAGTGGAACAGCCAGATATACCGGCCCCAACAGCAAAGGATTAATCATATATCGGTAGAAGAAATTCGCGAAAGAGGAAGTTTCAGGAAGTTAATTTTTTAGACGTTCGTCGAACGATCGATAGCAGGAAAGAAGATAAAATTACTTATCGATACAGATGCATCAAAGAACTACATATAACCGATACCGGAACTAAAAGGTAAGTATAACTAGAACAAAATTTAAAAAAATGTTAGAGAAAAGAATAAGTGTTTTTGCTGACCAAGTGTTTTGCTCTCCCTGAATATCATAGCCACAATCCGAACAGAAGATGACAACCCGATCTACTCTTAGCACTACCCTTATCCTTATTTTCAGCAGATGATCTTCATATTCAGTTGGCTTGGCAAAGATGCAATCGCCTTCACATTATGGTCTAATTTCCCAATGAACTTACATTTTAAGAATTTGGGTAAATTTGAGGTCGATATCCAAAATCCAACTTAAGCCGAAATTGCATAAAATATACGTTAAACTAAATACAATATTGGAGAAATTGGAGGCTCTTAATGCTCTTAAGACGTACGAGATATAATTTATTACCTGCATTTCGATCGTGTTTTTATTCGATAACTAAATAAATAGTTATCGAATATTTGAAACAAACTTGATATACGCGAGTCTCTAGATATATTTATTATAGATGCTGATATCGACGCGTTCACACATAAGGACAGAAGGAGAGATGGTCAGACGGATGAACAGACAGATGGACAGAGCTCAATCGACTCGGCTTGTCGTCCTGATCAAGAATATATATACATTAAAGAATCTGCCACGCCTCATTCTGCCGGTTATATACAGTTGCACGCAGCTAGTATTATTAGGAATGCAGAAAACACTTCTGCATTCCGGTAATTTTACGTGTCATTTTTAGGACCAGGTTCTTCCTCCATTACTGAAAAAAAAACATTTGGAGATGATAACGAGGCGCTACCTTTCCGCCAACGGAAATTAGGGATTTGGATTTTATTGTCTTCTTGGTATGACTCTGCTCTTAAGGGTTGTTCTAGGCGGAACAACAGGTCCTCAGGTGAGCTAATTATTATTTTTACTTTTCCCATGTTGTCCTCTGATTTATATATTCCCTCTGATATGATAACGCTATCTTTGCTATTTATTTATTGGCAGTAAAAGTCGCCGTTTTGAATTGGTATTGAAATTATGTTTTTCGATTCTGCTGACAAGTGATAAATTTCGGATGAATTATTGGCACCGTTGAAAATTTTTAATGAATTTCTTGGTGTTTCGAGTAAAAGATCATTTAGATTTATTTTTTCACTATGTGTATTTAGAACGTCCATGGCCAATAGGCCTTCGAAAAATTAATGGAATTTAAATAGCTGTAAATCGCAATAAAGGGATAGTAATCTTCTTACGAATTTTAAAGCTGTTGAGGGCTGATGTTATACTTTTTTGTTCTTCTAAATCTGTTCTATTAGTGATAGGGGTATATTCAGGATTAATTAATGAGCTGGTGGACCCTGTGTCCAGTAAAAATTTTAGTGGTTGTTTGTTGAGAGAAGTAATTAAGATATAGAGAAGGGTAGAACCGTAGGACTTTCGAATTAAATATCCTGTGGGTAGGTTAAGGCTTTTGAGCGAAAGTTTTGTCCAACTTCAATGTTGGAAAGCTTGGCCTGCTTCATTTCAGTATTATTAAGATCTCCTCGTTGGTTGTCCCTATTAAATGGATTACGTGGGGTGTCCCTTTGTTTGTGTTGGCCGTTTCGCTGTGTGTCTGTGTCCATGAGAGTCAGTTTTTTTTCCGGAGTAATTACGATTTTGAATATAATTAGTATTACGGTTGTTCCTATAAATTAAGCTACTTCGGGGTGTTATCCACTTGAGTTATACCTTCCATATCGTGGTGGTGCGTCCCTGTTGTTTCGGTAGCTATTGTCGTAGTTTCGTTTGTCTCTGGCCGAAGATGCGTTTTCAGTTCTGCATAGATCAATTGCTTCTTCGATAGTTTTGGGATCTTTTAGTCTAATAAGGGATTTCAGTGGTTCTCTAAGTTCGCGGAGGAGCACCCTGAGACATAGGTTGCTATAAAGAGTCTCTTTAGCTTGTGCAACTTGTCCCATTACGTTTTGGCACCTCAATAGGGAAATCAATTGCTTTTTATATTGAATATATCAGAGGAAAATTTGCTTAAGGTTGAGCCCCCAGGCACATTTTCTATGTCGCCGATTAGAGCTTCTTCACTTCGTCTAACCCCAAATGCACGTATTAAACTTCTCTTTATGTGGTCCCAATCCAAGGAGGGGTTGTCTTGGTCGAGAATATCCCTGGCCCTGCCTACGATTTTATTCCTAATGTTCCTGAGGACGACTTGTCCATAAATTGTCCGATTTGATTCAGGGATTAGGAGAATAACTTCTTCGACACTGGTTAAGAATGAGTCAAGGGTGTTGGGAGAACCGTCAAAAGTTTGCAGTTCTTTAACGTGTGCTAACATATCGGAGTGTCGTAGAGTCAACCCGTTTACTGAGGACATGCTTACAGTAGGAGTCAATGGTGCATTAGAAGGGCCAGGTTCGTTAATAGAAGGTCTGAGGTCCGTGTTATTCACGTCTTTCTTTAACGATGTTACTTCTTCCTGTATTAATGGTAGGCTTGTGAGGCTAACGCTGTTTCGAAGCGAATATCTATGTTTCTTAGGTAGAATTAGTTTCGAGACGAACCCTAATTTTGTTTTTTGCATTTAGTTTAGGAATTTATGAATATCAACAAAGTGTGTTACGTTATTGATTAGTATTATAATTTTTTTTTTTCGTAACCTTATTTGTTTTCAGAACTGTAATATATATTTGGTTAGTGTATGTTTTGATTGAATATGTAATTGCTTGAACGGTTATACGACGTGGCGAAAAATGTGTGTTTGATTCTGATTGTTGCACAACTGCTGAGTGGTCAACTTTGCGTTGCCTTATCTCTTGCAGGGCATCGCTCAAAGCATAATGTAAGTTTTGTTCCCCACAATGTAATGTGCGGTGGCATTTATATATACATTGAGATGCATTGAGTCAAGAAGTTAGATGTGCGGCCTGCGAAAGTCGAATATAAGTATCATTTCCCTACAATGTAAGGTGCGGTACTCAAAAGAGACGAGGCGTCGTTGGCATCACCAATAGCGCAATACACATTCGCTGTATCTGGGCTATGCGACGTCAGCACTTGTTCTGGAATTTATATATATGTTGTAGCGTCACTAATATTCTTATTGCTTAGTATTGCTTTAGCGCAGCAAGTTTTGATTACACTCAGATCCCAAACACAACTGAACTCTGTCAGTCTCTCTTTCCTTGGGCCTTCCATCGAACCACACTCGGCCACAGATTCTGTAGCTGTCGCCTCGCTGAAACGGGACTTTACCAAACTACAAAACACAGGCAACCAATAACAACGCACAAAAAAGGATGATGCAATATCAGCGTAATGTTGCAATTGTATTTCTACGAAAATGTTCGAAGACGCACCAATACATATGTAGTGTGACCTTGAAACATATTAACAGCACACGCCAGTAAGGAGCCTGTACATTTCGACAACCTACTCTCCGACATATATAAGTTAACACATAAGAATTGCACAAGAATACTTTGTATGAGAATCTTGCACAATAACAATAATTACACAGTTACTCCGACCATATTCCGCTGACGCATGAGTTCAGCGCCCCGACCACAATGGTCAGCATCAGTAACCTGATACTTGTCTATGCTGCAAGTGTCTGCGTTATCGCTTACGCTGAGTCGGCTTGCCGGCTGTAGCTTTGTAGCTCATGCGCCCTACTGATAGGTTTAGCATTATTCCAATTTTGTAATAAGTAAAGGCTTGTACGAGCCGTCAACGGGTATACATACCGGTGCTAAAAAATAAGCCCGCACTACTCCGGCACACCTCCGTAATTGTTATTCAAATCAAATCGTTATATTTCTGATCATTGCTGAGCCACAAGGCCAGTTAATAGAAAAGGGGGTTAAGTCAAACCCTCCAACATAATCATCATAAGAAGATTATAATTTCACGATCAACGCTGGACCTGCCACCGATGCCTAGTTCATCGCTGGACCAGCAACTTACTTAATTGGCGCCAAACATAAATGAGTCCCAAATTAGTTAGAATCTAATTCTCACACTATGTAAGTTCATTAAAAATTGCTTCTTCAAATCGAACCCCTAAATTAAAATGAACTGCAAGCACGTGTAATTGTGAATGTGTCGGTAAAAGTACAACCGACAGAAAAACAAAAAAAAAATCCACATCAAGTTAAAGATCTTTTCAAATTTATATTGTGTATCATATTTATCCAGTTCAACTATTTCACTCTCATTTTAAAACAAATTCGAAACCGTTGCGTTAATGGCTGCTAAGAATTTGTTTTATCGTATGAGCATATGAGTTGGTTAGATTGATTAAAAAACATAAAAACAGAGCGAGATAGTGACAGCGACTGGGACACTGAAGATAGTCATGTCCCAAACCTAGAGCCCCACATCAGCCAGGTACACAACCTATCGATCTTTAACCAGGTCACAAACCTAGAGCCCCATATAAGCCATGTACACAACCAAACGATCTTTAGCCAGGTCCCAAACCAAGAGTCCCATATTAGCCAGACACAGAACCAATTCTTCACCATGGACGCAAGCCAGGTGCAAGCAATAATTGAATCTGCTGTTAGAAAAGCGTTGGCGCAGCAAGAGCAAAGGTTTCAAACTCAGCTTAACGCTATGAGCGCACGGGTAAATAGCTTGTGTATTGAGACACCACAAGTTGAACCCTTCGGTGAACCCACAGATCAGTTGTAATATTCCATTGGACATAATAAAATCAGTCCCAGAATTCAGCGGCGGGTCAGAAGAATACGTAGCATGGAGGCAATCAGCCGTCGATGCTTACGAGTTGTTTAAACCCTTTGATGGTAGTTGCACTCATTACCAAGCGGTAACAATCATTAGAAATAAAGTTAGAGGAGCAGCCAGAGCAGGTTTAGTATCACACTACACTGTTTGGAATTTTGATGCAATCATAGCCAGACTTGATTACTCCTATGCTGACAAAACCTCTCTACGACTTCTGAGGCAAGGCCTCGAAATGGTTAGACAAGGTGACTTAACCCTGATGGAATATTACGACGAAGTAGAAAGGAAATTAACTCTTGTAACAAGATCATAATGACTCATGAGTCGGTACAAGCAAGGCTTCTTCACGATGAATTCAGGGCTGAAGCGCATCCCGCTTTCATCTCAGGACTTAGGAGGTCACTTAAATCCATTGTCTTTCTGGCTCAGCCCAGGGATCTAGCATCCGCCTTAGCGTTGGCTAGAGAAGCAAAAGCTAGCATTGAGCGTAGCATGTTTTCGGCTTCATACGCGAAAGCTATCGCAGAAAGAGAACACGCAAAGGAGGACTATAAAAATCGTCCCCACGCAAAACAGGGAAAGCAAAATAGAGACGAACGGGGCGGGGAAAAGAACCCCCATTTTGTCAAGGAACAACTAAATAATAGTTACCAAGAAAAAGGCAAGAGATATGAACATGGAAAACCACCAGAGCCAATGGAAGTTGACTCCTCGTCTAAGTTTAGACACCGTACTAATTTCTCTAAGCCTCAAAATAACGCTGAGCAAGCCCAAAAGAGACCAAACTCGTCCGATCGAATGACAGGACCAAGGCGTCAAAAGCTGCACAAGGTTGTTCAGAGTGCACCAAATGTTGAAGCTCCTAGATATGAAAACGCAGCAGAGGCTGCTGTAATTGAGATTGAGGAAGACGATCAATCTCTAGGGGACGATGACTCACTGCATTTTTTAGGGAACGATCCCGACTGCCGTACATCAGACGACAGTTGGGTGGGAAAACTCTAAAAATACTAGTGGATACAGCGGCGACAAAGAATTACGTTAAGCCCATAAAGGAGTTAAAAAATAAATAATTCATGTCGAAAGACCTTTCATCGTTAGCTCGGTACACGGCTCGAGAAAAATAACAGATAAATGGCATTTAAAAATTTTTGGCCAAACTTCACCATTTTTTATGCTTGACACACTCAGTTTATTTGATGCCATTTTAGGCTTTGACTTGATGGACAAAGCAAGAGCGGTATTGGACTTTAAAAATAAAGTTATGAAATACCAAAATACAACAGAGCAATTAAGCTTCCATTACTGTCACAGTGTAAACTTCACAGACGTTAATGATATAGTAGTGACCATGTCCGTTAAAGAGGAATTCAAAGGTGTGATATTGGAAAGGTCAAGGCGTTTTCGAGCTCTAACGAGGCATTACCCTTTAATACATCGGTCATTACCACAATTCGCACAATAGATAATGAACCAATTTATACGAAGCTATATCCATACCCAAATGGAGTTTCTGATGTAATGTAAACAACGAAATCAAGCAGCTACTTGAAGATGGTATCATTAGACCATCGAAATCACCATATAACAGCCCAGTATGGGTCGTCGACAAAAATGGAGTCGATGACAGTGGTAACAAAAAGAAACGGTTAGTAATCGACTTTAGGAAGCTAAATGAGCGAACTATAGCCGATCGATACCCGATGCCGAGCATCCCAATGATTCTAGCGAATCTAGGGAAGGCAAAGTTTTTCACAACCCTTGACTTAAAATCGGGGTACCATCAGATTTACCTAGCAGAACAAGACCGCAAAAAAACGTCGTTCTCGGTAAACGGCCGAATGTATGAGTTTTGCCGCCTACCCTTCGGTTTGAAGAATGTGGGGAGCATTTTTCAAAGAGCCATTGATGACATCCTGAGGGAACATATAGGAAAGATATGTTATATTTACGTCGATGACGTAATAAACGAAACCGACCATGTGAAACATATTGACACAATTTTGAAATGCTTAAGCGATGCCAATATGAGGGTAGCACAGGAAAAAACGAAGTTTTTTAAAGAAAGCATCGAGTTCTTGGGCTTTGTAGTAACTAAAAACGGGGCAAAAACTGGTCAACCTAAAAACTTTTTAGTTTACGATCATTCCTTGGCTTAGCCAGTTATTACAGAGGGTTCATCAAGGACTTTGCGGCAATAGCAAGGCCTTTGACCAACATACTCAAGGGAGAAAATGGCTCGGTTAGTAAGCATATGTCCAAGAAGATAGAAATTGAATTTAATGAAGTTCAACGAAATGCCTTCGAGAATCTGAAGAACATCTTGGCATCCGAGGATGTCATCCTCATGTACCCGGATTTTAAACAACCGTTCGATTTAACCACCGGCGCTTCTATGCACGGCATCGGTGCAGTTCTTTTTCAAGGAGGCAACCAATCACCATGATTTCGCGAACATTAAAGCAAAGTGAGACGCACTATGCTACAAATGAAAGGGAATTGTTAACCATTGTATGGGCTTTGGGTAAATTGCAAAATTACCTGTATGGGGCAAAAGAAATCAACATCTTTACAAACCACCAACCCCTTACCTTCGCTGTCTCTGACAGAAACACAAATGCGAAAATCAAAAGGTTGAAATCATTCATTGATGAACACAACGCAAAAGTGTTCTATAAGCCCGGTAAAGAAAACTTCGTGGCAGATGCCCTGTCCCGGCAAAATATAAATAACTTAGAAAATGAAATTCAATTAGACGCTGCGACGATTCACAGCGAACTGTCATTAACCTACACGGTTGTTAAATTGTTTCAAGAACCAGTTTGTTCTCGAAGAGGCCAAATTTCCCTTTAAAAGAGATATAATACTTTTTGGCAGGAAAATACGACAATTAATAAATTTTACCATTAAAAGCAACCTGTTTGAAATAATCAAACCACTAGTTAACATTAACTAGTTAACGCGTTTTACTGCGACTTGCCAACGCTAGCAACGCAGTATACAACATGATTTAGTGTTAAATTTTCCGGCAACTAAATTCTGGCATTGTAAGAATTTGGGTGTAGGCATTACGGACAAAGGTGAGCAAATTGAAATTATCACCACGGAGGCCGCTCAGGAAAACACTAAACAAATCCTTCGTGATTATTATTTTCCGAAAATGACGAAGTTGGCCAACGAGGTGGTAATAAATTGCAAAACGTGTACAAGAGCAAAGCACGATAGGCCCCCAAAAAAAAGATGCTTGGGGAAACGCCGTCATATTCCGTCATATACTGGAGAAATGCTCCACATTGACATTTTCTCAACGGACAAAAAATCGTTCTTAACTTGTATCGACAAGTTCTCGAAATTTGCCGTTGTACAACCGCTTGCGTCCCGCACTATAATGGATGTGAAAATGACCATTATTCAACTTTTAAACTTGTTTCCTCAAACGAAAAAAATATATTGCGACAATGAAGCCGCCTTCAATTCAGAGACAATCAGAACGCTTTTAAAGAACGGATATGACAAAGACATGGTGAATGCACCACCTTTTCACAGTTGTTCGAATGGGCAAGTAGAGCACTTTCATGGCACTCTTGCAGACATAGCTAGATCTTTTACACAAAAATGTCTGATGATACAGTTGAGCTAATTCTGAGGGCAATAATAGCCTACAACCGATCCGAACATTCGGTCACAGACCAAACCCCGATCGATGTACTTCACGCAGCGTATACCGAGCTCAGGCAAATAATTAAAAATAAAATCGCAAAAGCCCAACGCGAGATCCAACCCAAATAAGCAAAATAGAGTTTTTGAGGTAGGCGAAAAAGTATTCGTAAAGAACAATAAAAGATTGGGAAATAAGTTAACACCCATTTGCACAGAGGAAGCAATCCAAGCAGACCTAGGAACGTCTGTTCTTATTAAAGGGAGGGTGGTCCATAAGGACAACCTTAAATAGCATTTACTTTCACGCGAAAAAATCGCATAGGCTAAGATTGACAATTAAGCGCACCAAGGTTCTTACTCCCTCCTTCTCCATTCCTTCGCAGGTTTAAAATTGCAATCCTAGTATTGTTAGGGGTAGCACATTGTCGGATCATCGACTAAACCCACTCCAACTACATCCCGGTGATGGAAGGGAAAGTGTTGGTATGGGAACAAAGGGACTATTTAAGGCATTCAAATAACTTGACAGAGTTCACTATCATGACAGATGGACAGCTAAATTAACAAAATTATTCCCTCAATCGCATATGCGAAAATTGTTAGATGTCGACATAGAACACATTAGAAATTTGTTGTCCGTGGTAAGAGTGCACCATAGAATGGCAAGGGGCCTAGACTTTTTAGGCTCAGCACTCAAGGCAATAGCCGATTTTGAGAAGGTTAGGTGGTCCGAATCGAAGTTAATTGATGCAAACAATAGGCAAATAGTGATTACTTCAGAAACACAGAAATAAACTCACAGATGCTATATATGAAATAGTTAAAGCAAGGAAGAATGAGATGATTGATACACCGCATTTATATGAAACACTACTAGCGAGAAATCGAATGTTAATAAACCAAATCTCAAATCTGATACTCACAATTACATTAGCTAAGGCTGGCATAATAAATCCCACTGTTTTTGATCATGAAGTTTTGCAGACAATTTTCAATGAACACCCTTTAGAGATCCCAATAGTAAGCCTAACTGAAGCATCAACAATTAAAGTCCTACAGTCTGAGAACATGTTTCATATACTCATAGCCTACCCAAGAATTAAATTAATTTGTACCAAGGTCACCATCTTCCCAGTATCTCATCAACATGTCACGCTGCAGCTACAAGATGACACAGTAGCCGAATGCAAGAACGATGTTCTAGCGGTTAGCGAGTGCGTAACAACAACATTCGTATCCGTTTGTAAGGAAATGGCGCAAGACACCTGTGCACGAGCACTGCATGCTAGCGGCGCTGCCTCCTGCCGCACGCAACCAAGCCACCTGAAGCCTATCTCGCAAGTGGATGATGGAATCATAATCAGAAACGAGAGCACAGCAAGGGTCTGTACAGACAACGAACGGAACACAACTTGTCACCTTCCGTTTCTCCGCAACAATCAATGGCACAAAATATGTGAACCAGCGTGAGATATTAAATAAGGCGCCAGGCATAGCAGGGTCACCACTACTCAACATCATCAGTCATGACCCAGTTTTGAGTATGCCTGAACTTCACAGGATGAACAATAATAACCTTCGTGCCATCCAAGAACTCAAAGATGAATTGGCGTCCGCCGACTCATCCAATATGTGGACTATTGTCGGCGTTGCTCTCAGCATCATCCCAAGTGGCTTAATCATCATATGGCATATCACGAAAAGGAAACAAGCTTTGCGGGAAGCACAAACGGTCATCAACGGCTACAAGGTGACCGAGGACGGTCATAACTTTGAGGGGGGAGTAGTTAACACATATGAATTGCACATGAATACTTTGTATAAGAATCTTGCACAATAACAATATTTACACAGTTACACCGACCATATTCCGCTGATGCATGAGTTCAGCGCCCCGACCTCAATGGTCAGCATCAGTAACCTGATACTTGACTATGCTGACTATTGGGTTTAGCATTATTCCAATTTTGTAATAAGTACAGTCTTGTACTTGTATACAACATGATTTAGTGTTAAATTTTCCGGCAACTAAATTCTGGCATTGTAAGAATTTGGGTGTAGACATTACGGACAAAGGTGAGCAAATTGAAATTATCACCACGGAGGCCGCTCAGGAAAACATTAAACAAATCCTTCGTGATTATTATTTTCCGAAAATGACGAAGTTGGCCAACGAGGTGGTAATAAATTGCAAAACGTGTACAAGAGCAAAGCACGATAGGCACCCAAAAAAAAAGATGCTTGGGGAAACGCCGTCATATTCCGTCATATACTGGAGAAATGCTCCACATTGACATTTTCTCAACGGACAAAAAATCGTTCTTAACTTGTATCGACAAGTTCTCGAAATTTGCCGTTGTACAACCGCTTGCGTCCCGCACTATAATGGATGTGAAAATGACCATTATTCAACTTTTAAACTTGTTTCCTCAAACGAAAAAAATATATTGCGACAATGAAGCCGCCTTCAATTCAGAGACAATCAGAACGCTTTTAAAGAACGGATATGACAAAGACATGGTGAATGCACCACCTCTTCACAGTTGTTCGAATGGGCAAGTAGAGCACTTTCATGGCACTCTTGCAGACATAGCTAGATCTTTTACACAAAAATGTCTGATGATACAGTTGAGCTAATTCTGAGGGCAATAATAGCCTACAACCGATCCGAACATTCGGTCACAGACCAAACCCCGATCGATGTACTTCACGCAGCGTATACCGAGCTCAGGCAAATAATTAAAAATAAAATCGCAAAAGCCCAACGCGAGATCCAACCCAAATAAGCAAAATAGAGTTTTTGAGGTAGGCGAAAAAGTATTCGTAAAGAACAATAAAAGATTGGGAAATAAGTTAACACCCATTTGCACAGAGGAAGCAATCCAAGCAGACCTAGGAACGTCTGTTCTTATTAAAGGGAGGGTGGTCCATAAGGACAACCTTAAATAGCATTTACTTTCACGCGAAAAAATCGCATAGGCTAAGATTGACAAATAAGCGCACCAAGGTTCTTACTCCCTCCTTCTCCATTCCTTCGCAGGTTTAAAATTGCAATCCTAGTATTGTTAGGGGTAGCACATTGTCGGATCATCGACTAAACCCACTCCAACTACATCCCGGTGATGGAAGGGAAAGTGTTGGTATGGGAACAAAGGGACTATTTAAGGCATTCAAATAACTTGACAGAGTTCACTATCATGACAGATGGACAGCTAAATTAACAAAATTATTCCCTCAATCGCATATGCGAAAATTGTTAGATGTCGACATAGAACACATTAGAAATTTGTTGTCCGTGGTAAGAGTGCACCATAGAATGGCAAGGGGCCTAGACTTTTTAGGCTCAGCACTCAAGGCAATAGCCGATTTTGAGAAGGTTAGGTGGTCCGAATCGAAGTTAATTGATGCAAACAATAGGCAAATAGTGATTACTTCAGAAACACAGAAATAAACTCACAGATGCTATATATGAAATAGTTAAAGCAAGGAAGAATGAGATGATTGATACACCGCATTTATATGAAACACTACTAGCGAGAAATCGAATGTTAATAAACCAAATCTCAAATCTGATACTCACAATTACATTAGCTAAGGCTGGCATAATAAATCCCACTGTTTTTGATCATGAAGTTTTGCAGACAATTTTCAATGAACACCCTTTAGAGATCCCAATAGTAAGCCTAACTGAAGCATCAACAATTAAAGTCCTACAGTCTGAGAACATGTTTCATATACTCATAGCCTACCCAAGAATTAAATTAATTTGTACCAAGGTCACCATCTTCCCAGTATCTCATCAACATGTCACGCTGCAGCTACAAGATGACACAGTAGCCGAATGCAAGAACGATGTTCTAGCGGTTAGCGAGTGCGTAACAACAACATTCGTATCCGTTTGTAAGGAAATGGCGCAAGACACCTGTGCACGAGCACTGCATGCTAGCGGCGCTGCCTCCTGCCGCACGCAACCAAGCCACCTGAAGCCTATCTCGCAAGTGGATGATGGAATCATAATCAGAAACGAGAGCACAGCAAGGGTCTGTACAGACAACGAACGGAACACAACTTGTCACCTTCCGTTTCTCCGCAACAATCAATGGCACAAAATATGTGAACCAGCGTGAGATATTAAATAAGGCGCCAGGCATAGCAGGGTCACCACTACTCAACATCATCAGTCATGACCCAGTTTTGAGTATGCCTGAACTTCACAGGATGAACAATAATAACCTTCGTGCCATCCAAGAACTCAAAGATGAATTGGCGTCCGCCGACTCATCCAATATGTGGACTATTGTCGGCGTTGCTCTCAGCATCATCCCAAGTGGCTTAATCATCATATGGCATATCACGAAAAGGAAACAAGCTTTGCGGGAAGCACAAACGGTCATCAACGGCTACAAGGTGACCGAGGACGGTCATAACTTTGAGGGGGGAGTAGTTAACACATATGAATTGCACATGAATACTTTGTATAAGAATCTTGCACAATAACAATATTTACACAGTTACACCGACCATATTCCGCTGATGCATGAGTTCAGCGCCCCGACCTCAATGGTCAGCATCAGTAACCTGATACTTGACTATGCTGACTATTGGGTTTAGCATTATTCCAATTTTGTAATAAGTACAGTCTTGTACTTGTATACAACATGATTTAGTGTTAAATTTTCCGGCAACTAAATTCTGGCATTGTAAGAATTTGGGTGTAGACATTACGGACAAAGGTGAGCAAATTGAAATTATCACCACGGAGGCCGCTCAGGAAAACATTAAACAAATCCTTCGTGATTATTATTTTCCGAAAATGACGAAGTTGGCCAACGAGGTGGTAATAAATTGCAAAACGTGTACAAGAGCAAAGCACGATAGGCACCCAAAAAAAAAGATGCTTGGGGAAACGCCGTCATATTCCGTCATATACTGGAGAAATGCTCCACATTGACATTTTCTCAACGGACAAAAAATCGTTCTTAACTTGTATCGACAAGTTCTCGAAATTTGCCGTTGTACAACCGCTTGCGTCCCGCACTATAATGGATGTGAAAATGACCATTATTCAACTTTTAAACTTGTTTCCTCAAACGAAAAAAATATATTGCGACAATGAAGCCGCCTTCAATTCAGAGACAATCAGAACGCTTTTAAAGAACGGATATGACAAAGACATGGTGAATGCACCACCTCTTCACAGTTGTTCGAATGGGCAAGTAGAGCACTTTCATGGCACTCTTGCAGACATAGCTAGATCTTTTACACAAAAATGTCTGATGATACAGTTGAGCTAATTCTGAGGGCAATAATAGCCTACAACCGATCCGAACATTCGGTCACAGACCAAACCCCGATCGATGTACTTCACGCAGCGTATACCGAGCTCAGGCAAATAATTAAAAATAAAATCGCAAAAGCCCAACGCGAGATCCAACCCAAATAAGCAAAATAGAGTTTTTGAGGTAGGCGAAAAAGTATTCGTAAAGAACAATAAAAGATTGGGAAATAAGTTAACACCCATTTGCACAGAGGAAGCAATCCAAGCAGACCTAGGAACGTCTGTTCTTATTAAAGGGAGGGTGGTCCATAAGGACAACCTTAAATAGCATTTACTTTCACGCGAAAAAATCGCATAGGCTAAGATTGACAATTAAGCGCACCAAGGTTCTTACTCCCTCCTTCTCCATTCCTTCGCAGGTTTAAAATTGCAATCCTAGTATTGTTAGGGGTAGCACATTGTCGGATCATCGACTAAACCCACTCCAACTACATCCCGCTGATGGAAGGGAAAGTGTTGGTATGGGAACAAAGGGACTATTTAAGGCATTCAAATAACTTGACAGAGTTCACTATCATGATAGATGGACAGCTAAATTAACAAAATTATTCCCTCAATCGCATATGCGAAAATTGTTAGATGTCGACATAGAACACATTAGAAATTTGTTGTCCGTGGTAAGAGTGCACCATAGAATGGCAAGGGGCCTAGACTTTTTAGGCTCAGCACTCAAGGTAATAGCCGATTTTGAGAAGGTTAGGTGGTCCGAATCGAAGTTAATTGATGCAAACAATAGGCAAATAGTGATTACTTCAGAAACACAGAAATAAACTCACAGATGCTATATATGAAATAGTTAAAGCAAGGAAGAATGAGATGATTGATACACCGCATTTATATGAAACACTACTAGCGAGAAATCGAATGTTAATAAACCAAATCTCAAATCTGATACTCACAATTACATTAGCTAAGGCTGGCATAATAAATCCCACTATTTTTGATCATGAAGTTTTGCAGACAATTTTCAATGAACACCCTTTAGAGATCCCAATAGTAAGCCTAACTGAAGCATCAACAATTAAAGTCCTACAGTCTGAGAACATGTTTCATATACTCATAGCCTACCCAAGAATTAAATTAATTTGTACCAAGGTCACCATCTTCCCAGTATCTCATCAACATGTCACGCTGCAGCTACAAGATGACACAGTAGCCGAATGCAAGAACGATGTTCTAGCGGTTAGCGAGTGCGTAACAACAACATTCGTATCCGTTTGTAAGGAAATGGCGCAAGACACCTGTGCACGAGCACTGCATGCTAGCGGCGCTGCCTCCTGCCGCACGCAACCAAGCCACCTGAAGCCTATCTCGCAAGTGGATGATGGAATCATAATCAGAAACGAGAGCACAGCAAGGGTCTGTACAGACAACGAACGGAACACAACTCGTCACCTTCCGTTTCTCCGCAACAATCAATGGCACAAAATATGTGAACCAGCGTGAGATATTAAATAAGGCGCCAGGCATAGCAGGGTCACCACTACTCAACATCATCAGTCATGACCCAGTTTTGAGTATGCCTGAACTTCACAGGATGAACAATAATAACCTTCGTGCCATCCAAGAACTCAAAGATGAATTGGCGTCCGCCGACTCATCCAATATGTGGACTATTGTCGGCGTTGCTCTCAGCATCATCCCAAGTGGCTTAATCATCATATGGCATATCACGAAAAGGAAACAAGCTTTGCGGGAAGCACAAACGGTCATCAACGGCTACAAGGTGACCGAGGACGGTCATAACTTTGAGGGGGGAGTAGTTAACACATATGAATTGCACATGAATACTTTGTATAAGAATCTTGCACAATAACAATATTTACACAGTTACTCCGACCATATTCCGCTGATGCATGAGTTCAGCGCCCCGACCTCAATGGTCAGCATCAGTAACCTGATACTTGACTATGCTGACTATTGGGTTTAGCATTATTCCAATTTTGTAATAAGTACAGTCTTGTACGAGCCGTCAACGGTAAACATACCGGTGTTAAAGAAGAATCCGCACTACTCCGGCACACCGCCGTAATCAAATTGTTATATTTCTGATCATTGCTGAACCACAAGGCCAGTTAATAGAAAAGGGGGTGAAGTCAAACCCTCCAACATAATCATCATAAGAAAATTATAATTACACGATCAACGCTGGACCTGCCACCGACGCCTAATTCATCGCTGGACCAGCAATTTACTTAATTTATATATCGCGACGCGTCGTGTCAAGAAGCTAGCTGTGCGGCCCACGAAAAGCAAGGCGGCGTCACCGAAATGATACCGCAATACACCGCTATCTCCTGTGCACACATGTAGCCACTGTTAGATTTTCGCAAGGTTTTTCTTTCTTTTTCTTAGTCTTTTTTTTGTTTTTGTTTCAACACATATTCCGTTAATTGTGTCAATGTTCCTACTTACACTACGTAAAGGGTTAATATTATTGCCGTTGTTGACGGTGTCCCTCGGCGAGATGATCAAATATTCTTTAAGGAATGGTTAAAGTTGGACCATGAATAAATTTGCGACTGGTTGGTTTGAGATTCAAAATTCAAGTGTTTTTATTCAATTTCAAAGTTCAAAGCTTAGTTCTGTCTGCTGCGCTGCGTTCTGCTAATTTTCTATAACGTTGCCAGCGTCGCTGTCGTCGTCAGAGTACCGTTGGATTTACGCACTGTTGCTTTGGTTCGCTTTTCTAGTTTCGCTTATCACTTATGCGCTGCTGCGATTGCCAATGCCACATGCACATGCAGAGTTGAGTGCGAGGTGGTTTGAGAGGGGGTGAAGAAGTGACCAGCCTAGGGATGGTAACTACCGAACTATACACGGACCTCCAAAAAAATGTCAAGTCTCTAGCTCTTATAGATGCTGGTATCGACGCGTTCACACATAAGGACAGAAGGACACATGGACAGAGCTCAATCGACTCGGCTTGTCGTCCTGATCAAGAATAAATATACTTTAAAGGATCTGCCACGCGTCCTTCTGCCTGTTATATACATTTGCACGCAGCTATTATTATTAGGAATTGCATTCCAGTGATTTTAAGTGTCATTTTTAGGACCAGGTTCTTTCTCCCGTATACTAAACACAATATCTGAAGACGAATGTGACAATCGAAAAGTTGGATAAATTCCATTTCTAAAAAAAAAACATTTGTAGATGCTAACGAGGCGCTACCTTTCCGCCAACGGAAAGTATGAATTCGGTTGCCTTCACTTTGGCCTCAAAAATGCCCACAGTATACGGGCTTATAGGACTTTGGAGGATGTTCTTAGGTAATAAAAAACTGTTACATCTATGATCATAACGTACTAATAGTAAAAGTTTATAGGAACACTGTGGAATATCTTGGCTGAGGTCGGGTATCTGGCTATTATATGTGTTTCATAAAAAGTTGCGCCGATAGAGCAAAGTCCCAGTTTTATTTAAGGGTAAAAACGGTAGTCAATGCGTATCAATCAATAACAAGTCCACATTCTAACAACTAAACTGGTGACACACTTAGGAAGTTCTGATTTCAGGGAATGACATGCTAAGATAACCGACTTAAAATAAGGCTTTAACCCAAAAATTGATCTTACAGAGCAAGGCTTAGGAGCAATATGATCCCAAGTACATTGGGGGCAATGATGCACATTTCGCTACTTATGAACTTAAGTTGTGTGTAATTTTCTGGGCTTCCGAGACTGTGAGGAACAAGCGCTCCACATTTTTACCGAACATTGCATTGCTTTGAATTCAGATTTTCGGTGCTTATATTCATAGTGAAGAATCATTGACCTACACAAGCGATATAAAAAATAAACCAGTTTATTGTTTTCGGCATCAAATTGTAATTAAAAAAGCTGCGTTGTCTACTGTTAGGATGCTCTTGCTCTTCGAGTCAATAGTTTTCGTAAAATTGAGTGTGGTCCAAAAACAAAATTTTAGGATATACAAAGTTACCTTATTTCAAGTTCGATATGTATATCTCGATTAAACACCTTTTTATTAATACCAATAAAACATACATACATACATGAATACAAATAAATAAATACATAAATAGAAATATATATAAAAAAAATACAGACAATACTACGAATTATCTAGAATCTTAAATTCAATTGGTAAGACAGACGAACTTAACAGTGATCACATTTACGAATGTGAAGTTGATGACACCAACGGAACGATACTTTCTATTTCATAATTAATCACCCCAGAAGTAGCGTGATCGCTGGTGTCCAACTGAATTTGGAATTAGATCTCTAATAAATTAATTAATATTATATATTTTATTTTTATATATATCTAATCTACCCAATCACTAAACCTTTCAAAGTTTTAGGTCTAGAACTTCTTTATTTGGTATGTGAATTATTGTTACGATTCTCTACAAATCGACAAAAACCATTTATTTCCATTCTCAACTCTATAATATTTTGCACACTGGAATATATACTCTTGATTTAATCCCACAAAAATACAGATTAATTATCGTCACCCACAGGAAGCGTGACTAGCCGAAGAAGTCTAAAAATTATAAAGTATTGAGTTACGGTTAGTCTCTATCAGTGCAATAAAACATTCCGTAATTTCTACTGTATTAACCCCATAAATTTGTTGCGTAGACGTAGCAAATCGGAAAACCTACATATCAGTGTTTATACTGCAACAGTCTTAACTGCTTACTGGGAATAATCCCAGAGAAATTTCTACCTCATTTCGTTTATTGGTTCAGTAGTATATAAATTAACACATCCGGCGTGACATAGGTCATCGGCCTAAACTCCGCATATGCAGCAAAGCTGCAAATATATTTCCGCTAACCTTGTAAATTCTTCACTGCAGCGTCGACGTCGTGACGTTGGAACTTGATCCATATAGCATAAATGCTGACACAGTGACTATAAGTCACGGCTAGCTTAGAATAAGAATATTTTGTACTTTGAGTATATAGCCTTTTAGGAACAATAAATTAAATCGGTCGATCAAATAATAACCTTCCCACTTAGTGACATCGCACAAGTGAAGAACTGTAAATAATTGGCGCCCAGCAAGTTGTCAAAAAGTCCTCAAATAACCTGAGGCAAGAAATTAATATTGTCATATCGATATTTGAGTTTGCCGAATAAAAGCAACAACACCAATAACTAAACAAAAAAATTTAACGAAAACCAACAACAAAAAACTAACAAACACCAACAACAACAACAATCATTCTGAAGAGACGCATCACCCTGTAGTAAAGACGACAACACACTATGAGAAATTTTTAAAGATATTTTTAAATACTTTTTTAAGCATAACATGTTTTATAAGCATAACATTTAAAAATAAAATACAAATTCGAAGAAACAGAAATTATTGAGAGTGAATTGTATCCTTGCAACACAAAATTTAAAGAGCAAAATTAAAAATAAAAATTAAAAATATGGGTGAAAGTAACAGTGAAGGGTACGACCATAAGTTAGAAGATGTGATAAAAGATATAAGAAACAAATTAGTGCCAATAGAAGTAATAAGCAAAATGCCTTTCGACGAGGCACACATGGAAGCGCTTCTAGAGTTCGCAGTCAATCATGCGGTTGCCAGGGCACTTCAAGGAAAGGCTCAAGTGTTTAAGAAACAAATACAAGATATCTGAAATGAATTCAAGAATTTAACAACGTCCGTACCAGAAGTAGAGGCCTTCAAGGCTGCTGAAATAATTCCAGTTGTCCAGTGTAATGAAACTCTAGACATTGTGAAATCGGTACCCGATTTCGAGGGCAAATTTGAAACATATGTTTCATGGCGGAAACTGCGCATACCGCGTATAAACTTTTTCAGAGTTATCATGGAAGCTCAAAACATTACCAGGCACTAGGTATTAGGAAATAACATTAAAGGCTCTGCCAATATGATACTGTCTTCTTATGACACACCATTGAATTTTAAAGCAATTATAAACAGACTTGACTTTACTTACTCTGATAAAACGCCCATTTACATAATTGAGCAAGGGTTGTCCATATTAAGACAGGGAAATTTAACAATTATTCACTACTACGACAAAATTGACAAAAAAAAAAAACATGTTGAAAACAAAACCATCATGACATACGATTCAACTATGTCTGATCCCCTTAATGAAAAGTATAGAGCTGGCGCATTAAGAGTATTTATTTCAAAAAAAAAAGCTCTTAGCGATATTTTATTTTTGTCAAGACCTAAAGATTTGCCATGAGCTGTGGCTTTAGCGCAGGAAGTCGAGTCTAATCATGAACGCGTCCAATTTGCAAATAGTTTTCCAAAAAAATCTGAGGAAAGAGCTCGGAAGCGAGCAAAGAATCACTATGGGGAACAATTCTGCAAATTCCGAAAAAAGTTAATTTTTTAAACAAATACCTCAATTTGGTAACAGCCCAAATGTGAAGCACGAGCCACCACAACCTATGGACATTGACAATTCTTCGCGATTTAAGCAACTGACTCAATACCCAAACCAAGGCGATTATTCGCATCACAATCAAATTCCAAAAAGACCAAACAGTGGAACAGCCAGATATACCGGCCCCAAACAGCAAAGGATTAATCAAATATCGGTAGAAGAAGTTCCCGAAAGAAGAAGTTTCAGGAAGTTAATTTTTTAGACGTTCGTCGAACGATCGATAGAAGGAAAGAAGATAAAATTACTTATCGATACAGATGCATCAAAGAACTACATAAAACCGAACCAGAACTAAAAGGTACGTAGAACTATAACAAAATTTAAAAAAATGTTAGAGAAAAGAATAAGTGGTTTTGCTGACCAAGTGTTTTGCTCTTCCTGAATATCATAGCCACAATCCGAACAGAAGATGACACCCCGATCTACTCTTAGCACTACCCTTATCCTTCTTTTCAGCAGATGATCTTCATATTATATTGGCTTGGCAAAGATGCAATCGCCTTCACATTATGGTCTAATTTCCCACTGAACTTAAATTTTAAGAATTTGGGTAAAGTTGAGGTCGATATCCAAAATCCAACTAAAACCGAAATTGCATAAAATATACGTTAAACTAAATACAATATTGGAGAAATTGGAGGTTCTTAAGGCTCTTAACTAAATAAATAGTTATCGAATATTTGAAACAAACATGATATGAGCGAGCCTCCAAAAAAATGTCAAGTCTCTAGCTCTTATAGATGCTTATATCGACGCGATCACACATACGGACAGATGGACAGACGGACGGACAGACAGATGGACAGGGCTCAATCGACTCGGCTTGTCGTCCTGATCAAGAATATATATACTTTAAAGGGTCTGCCACGCCTCCTTCTGTCTGTTATATACATTTGAACGCTGCTATTATTATTAGGAACGCAGGAAACACTTTTGCATTCCGGTGATTTTACGTGTAATTTTTAGGACCAGGTTCTTTCTTTTTACATTGAACACAATATCTGAGGACGAATGTTACCATCGAAAAGTTGGATAAAATCCATTTCTATAAAAACAAGTAAGAAAGCTCTAGTCGGGGTGCCCGACTAGGAGATACCCTGATCCCAGTTCGTTGAGTTTTAATATTTTCCGTAGTTTGTGTCGAGTATTAAAAAAAAAGAAAACAAATAAAAATCGACATTGCGAGACCAGGTTTCGAACCCAGATTATTTGCGCAACGTGCACAAACTCTACCAACACCGCCACTTCATAATTAAAAAAAAAAATAAAACAATAAAAAATATTTCATCTCCACTGGTCTCGAACCCGGACCAAGCTGTATGCGAGCGGCGCCTCTACCAACGCCGCCACTGTCCTTCTTACACGAACTGTTGCAAATTTGAACATAAGTAGCAGCTAATATTCAGCACAATTCAATCGCAATTTCAATTCTTGGAATAGAAAAGAATACACGCATTTGAATGTATGTGTGCACACGCATAGGAAAAATGCGTGCGCGTGGCGCTGCTGACATGTGCTTTTGCAAATTGGCCAAACGTTTTGTTTAATAACTTCTGTTTTACTTAATGGATTTTAATGAAATTTTCAGCATATGATGTACATATCCTATTGGCTTAGTTGAGATGCAAACGCCTTGACATAATGGCCCTAGTTCCAACTAAACTTAAATTCTAAGAATTTGGGGGAATTGGGATCCGGTATCCAAAATCCAACAAAAATCAAAATTGCATAAAATATACATAGGACTAAATACAAAATTTGGAGTCTCTAGCTCTTAAGATGTTCGAGATATAATTTATTTACTGCATTTCAATAATGTTTTTATTCGATAACAATTAAATGCGAATAGTTATCGAATATTTGAAACAAACTTGACCTGCGCGTGCTATACACGGACCTCAAGTCTCTAGCTCTTATAGATGCTGAGATCCACGCGTTCACACATACGGACAGACGGACAGACGGACGGACAGACAGACGGACAGGGCTCAATCGACTCGGCTTGTCGTCCTGATCAAGAATATATATACTTTATGGGGTCTGCCACGCCTCCTTCTGCCTGTTACATACATTTGCACAAAACCATTATACCCTGATTTCCCATTTTTAATGGGATCAAGGTATAAAAAACATTTGTAGATGCTAACGAGGCGCTACCTTTCCGCCAACGGAAATTATGAATTCGGTCGCCTTAACTTTGGCCTCAAAATTGCCCAGAGTATAGGGGCTTATAGGACTTTGGAGGATGTTTTTAGGGAATACAAAACTGTTACATCTATGATCATAACGTACTAATAGTAAAAGTTTATAGGAACACTGTGGAATATCTTGGCTGAGGTCGGGCTATCTGGCTATTATATGTGTGTCATAAAAAGTTGCGCCGATATAGCAAAATCCCACTTTTATATACAGGTAATAAAGGTAGTCAATGCGTATCAGTCAATAAAAAGTCCAAATTCAATTGACAACTAAACTGGTGACACACTTAGGACATCCTGATTTCAGAGAATGTCATGCTAAGATAACTGACTTCACCCAAAAATTGATCTTACAGAGCAAGGCTTAGGAGCAGTATGATTCCAAGTACATTGGGGGCAATGAAGCACATTTCGCTACCAATGAGTTCAAGTTGTGTGCAATTTTCTGGGCTTTTGAGACTGTGAGGAACAAGCGCTCCACATTTCCACCGAACATTGCATTGCATTGCTCTGAATTCAGATTTTCGGTGATTATATTCATAGTGAAGAGTTATTGACCTACACAAGCGATATAACAAATAAACCAGTTAATTGTTTTCGGCATAAAATTGTAATTAAAGAAGCTGCGTAAGGATGTAAGGATGTTCTTGCTCTTCGAGTCGATAGTTTTTGTAAAATGGAGTGTGTTCCAAAAACATAACTTTAGGATATAAAAAAATACCTTGTTTCCAATTCGATATGTATATCCCGATAAAACACCTTTTTATTATTAATACTAATTAATTAATATTAATTATTAATATTATTAATACATACATACATACATAAATACAAATAAATAAATACATGAATAGAAATATATAAAAAAATACAGACAATACTACGAATTATCTAGAATCTTAAATTCAATTGGTAAGACAGACGAACTTAACAGTGATCACATTTACGAATGTGAAGGCGGTGACACCAACGGAACGATATTTTCTATTTCATAATTAATCACCCCTGAAGTAGGTTGTATCCAACTGAGTTTTGACACCGAGAATTTTTAATACCGATCCAATTGGATCTCTAAATAAAATTAATTAATAAATATTATATATTTTTTTTAAATATATATCTATGCCCAATCACTAAACCTTTTAATGTTTTAGGTCTAGAACTTCTTTATTTGGTATGTGAATTATTTTTACGATTCTCTACAAATCGACGAAAACCATATGTTTCCATTCTCAACTCTAAGCGTGGCAATTCGAATTCACTACATTATTTTGCACTTTTGGTGCTAAAAATTTGAGGTTTGGAATACATACTCTTGACTTAATCCAACAAAAATAGAGATTAATTATCTTTACCCACAGGTATTGAGTTATGGTTAATCTCTATCAGTGCAGCAAAACATTTTGTTACCATTTGGAGCGCGGCAACTCAAAAATATTCTGTAATTTCTACTGTATTAAATTTGACAGTTGCGTAGACGTAGCAAATCGGAAAACCTACATATCAGTGTTTATACTGCAACAGTCTTAACTGCTTACTGGGAGAAATTTCTACGTAATTTTGTTTATTGGTTCAGTACTATATAAGTTAACACATCCGGCGTGACATAGGTCATCGGCCTAAACTCCGCATATGCAGCAAAGCTGCAACTATATTTCCGCTTGCCTTGCAAGTTCTTCACTGCAGTGTCGACATCGTGACGTTGGAACTTGATCCATTTAGCATAATCTAGCTAAGAATCAGAATATTTTGTACTTTAAGTATATAGTCTTTTATGAACAATAAATTGAATCGGTCGATCAAATAATAACCTTCTCAGTTAGTGACATCGCACAAGTGAAAAACTATAAATAACAACAAGCTGTCAAAAAATCCTCAAATAACCTGAGGCAAGATCTCAATATTTTCATATCGACATTTGAGTTTGCCGAATAACAACAACACCAACAACTAAAAATGTGTAACAAAAACCAACAAGAAAAAAACTAACAAACACCAACAACAACAACAATCATCCTGTAGTAAAGATCTGGGAGAAGCGAGACGAAAAGAAGACAACACACAACAAGAAATTTTTAAAGATATTATTAAATATTTTTACGCTTATAAGCATAACATGTAAGTAGAGTGCTCATTTAAAAATAAAATACAAATTCGAAGAAACAGAAATTATTGAGACTTACAATTGTATCTTTGCAACACAAAATTTAAAAAGCAAAATTAAAAATATTTAATAGGTGAAGAGTGCGACCATAAGTTAGAAGATGTGATAAAAGATATAAGAAACAAATTAGTGCCAATAGTAGTAATAAGCAAAATGCCTTTTGACGAGGCAAACAAATACAAAATATCTGAAATAAATTCAAGAATTTAACAACGTCCGTACCAGTCAAGGATGCTGAAATAATTCTAGGTGTCCAGTGTAATGAAACATATGTTTCATGGAGGAAAGCTGCGCATACCGCGTATAAACTTTTTCAAAGTTATCATGGAAGCTCAAAGCATTACCAGGCACTAGGTATTAGGAAATAAAATTAAAGACTCTGCCGATATGGTACTGTCTTCTTATGACACACCATTCAATTTTAAAGCAATTATAAACAGACTTGACTTTACTTACTCTGATAAAACGCCCATTTACATAATTGAGCAAGGGTTGTCCATATTAAGACAAGGAAATTTAACAATTATTCAGTCCTACGACAAAATTGACAAAAAAAAAAATAACCATGTTGAAAACAAAACCATCATGACATACGATTCAACTATGTCTGATCCCCTTAATGAAAAGTATAGAGCTGGCGCATTAAGAGTATTTATTTCAAAAAAAAGCTCTTAGCGATATTTTATTTTCGGCAAGACCTAAAGATTTGCCATGAGCTTTGGCTTTAGCGCAGGAAGTCGAGTCTAATCATGAACGCATCCAATTTGCAAAAAGTTTTCCAAAAAAATCTGAGGAAAGAGCTCAACGAAACGAGCAAAGAATCACTATGAGGAACAATTCTGCAAATCCCGTAAAAAGTTAATTTTTTAAACAAATACCTCATGGCATGGGCCCACGTTGGGTATTGAGTAATTTCTTTGGCACTAGGTATTAGGAAATAAAATTAAAGGCTCTGCCAATATGGTACTGTCTTCTTATGACACACCATTGAATTTTAAAGCAATTATAAACAGACTTGACTTTACTTACTCTGATAAAACGCCCATTTACATAATTGAGCAAGGGTTGTCCATATTAAAACAGGGAAATTTAACAATTATTCACTACTACGACAAAATTGACAAAAAAAAAAAACCATGTTGAAAACAAAACCATCATGACAAACGATTCAACTATGTCTGATCCCCTTAATGAAAAGTATAGAGCTGACGCATTAAGAGTATTTTTTTCAAAAAAGCTCTTAGCGATATTTTATTTTCGGCAAGACCTAAATATTTGCCATAAGCTTTGGCTTTAGCGCAAGAAGTCGAGTCTAATCATGAACGCGTCCAATTTGCAAAGAGCTTTGCAACAAAATCTGAGGAAAGTGCTCAACGAAACGAGCAAAGAATCACTATGGGGAACAATTCTGCAAATTCCGTAAAAAGTTAATTTTTTAAACAAATACTTCAATTTGGTAACAGCCCAAATGTGAAGCTCGAGCCATTCTTCGCGATTTAAGCAACTGACTCAATACCCAAACCAAGGCGATTATTTGCATCAAAATCAAATTCCAAAAAGACCAAACAGTGGAACAGCCAGATATACCGGCCCCAGACAGCAAAGGATTAATCATATATCGGTAGAAGAAATTCGCGAAAGAAGAAGTTTCCGGAAGTTAATTTTTTAGACGTTCGTCAAACGATCGATAGCAGGAAAGAATATAAAATTACTTTTCTATATATAACTATAACTAAATTTAAAAAAATGTTAGAGAAAAGAATAAGTGTTTTTGCTGACCAAGTGTTTTGCTCGCCCTGAATACCATAGCCACAATCCGAACAGAAGATGACAACCCGATCTACTCTCAGCACTACCCTTATCCTTCTTTTCAGCAGATGATCTTCATATTATATTGGCTTGGCAAAGATGCAATCGCCTTCACATTATGGTCTAATTTCCCACTGAACTTAAATTTTAAGAATTTGGGTAAATTTTAGGTCGATATCCAAAATTTAACTAAAACCGAAATTGCATAAAATATACGTTAAACTAAATACAAAATTGGAGAAATTGGATGCTCTTAATGCTCTTAAGACGTACGAGATATAATTTATTACCTGCATTTCGAGCGTGTTTTATTCGATAACTAAATGAATAGTTATCGAATATTTGAAACAAACTTGATATGCGCGAGCCTCCAAAAAAATGTCAAGTCTCTAGCTCTTATATATGCTGATATCGACGCGTTCACACATACGGACAGAAGGAGAGATGGTCAGACGGACGAACAGACAGTTGGACAGGGCTCAATCGACTCGGCTTGTCGTCCTGATCAAGAATATATATACTTTAAAGGATCTGCCACGCATCATTCTGCCTGTTATATACAATTGCACGCAGCTATAATTATTAGGAATGCAGAAAACACTTTTGCATTCCGGTGATTTTACGTGTCATTTTTAGGACCAAGTTCTTCCTTCCGTACATTAAACACAATATCTGAGGACGAATGTTACCATCGAAAAGTTAAATGAAGTCAATTTCTGAAAAAAAAGAGGCGCTACCTTTCCTTCAACGGAAAGTATGAATTCGGTCGCCTTCATTTTAGCCTCAAAAATGCCCACAGTATAGGGGCTTATAGAACTCTGGAGGATGTTCTTAGGGAATAAAAACTGTTACCATCTACATAGACGCAGCGTGATTTCCCAATCTGCTTGCGAAGCACATCATCAATTGTTCGCTGAAAGATTCCAGGAGCATTTTTTAAATCGAAGGGAAGTCTACAGAATTCGTTCTTCCCATTTTCTACAAAAAAAGCGGATTTTTCATATCTTTTTCTAAAAGAAGGAACTGATGAAATTGAAGAGTTAAAATCAAGAGTTGTTACGTAATTGGCTCGCTTGAGGTTTGAAAGAATTGCGTAATATTAGGTATGGGGTATTTATCATCGATTGTTGTCGAATTCATTTTCCTGAAGGCACTTTTTCTTATTTCTTTAGTTGTCGACTGCTTTTTTGGCAACGGATTATTATAATCTGATGATCTTGATGGCCTGATAATATTATCCCTCAACATGTCATTAGTCTCGTTATTGACAAAGTGTGACACGCTTTACAGATAAGGGTAGTGCTAAGAGTAGATCGGGTTGTCAACTTCTGTTCGGATTGTGGCTCTGATATTCATTTTGAGCAGAAAGATGATCGAGTGAGATGATCATTTTAGGCGCATTGACGGAGGAGATGATGATAATGATGATGATGGCAATAACGTATCGGATGTCCAGGATGAAAATTTTGGAGCTGGAGGCCGAGGATGAGTTAATTGAAAGCTTTAATTTATGGAGACCTAATTATATTTAAGTGAATTTGATTTGAATATTTATAAGCTGTATCAAATAGTAGACGCGAGGCGTTTCACCTGCACATAAGGCGTACATTTTAGATAATAGAATTCAAATTTCCAACGAGCCATACCAATTTTCATATTAATATAAATAACGAATTCAAGATCATACTATTAGGCGAACTAAATAAACAAATATGAATGTAGTACATATTGGCCTAAAAAACATTTAATCAAATATATGCATACAACATAAATTTCTAACTCGTTTTATTTCTTTTACTTAATTGCTTTACATCTTTATTTTTGTAGCATTCTTTATTATATTATTATAGCATCTCTCGATGGCAAATAAAATATAGCAATTCAACGAAGGAACGCTGGACACACACATTTATCCCGGAATTGGAAGCGTGGATCAAACGTAAGCATGGTAATATGAATTTTTATCTCTCAAAGACTTTTACTGGCCATGACTGGCCACTGCCGAAAGTTCTTGGTGCGGCAGAGGGCTAGTGGAAGACGCCAACCACATAACATTTGAGAGGACGGCTTCTGGAGGAGAGGCCGAAGCACTAGGCCGTCCCATCAGAGTGAAGAACTTTGTAAGCACCATGCTGGAGTCTGAGACAGCCTGGAACCTTATAAGTTCCTTCGCAACAACCGTAATGGCGGAACTTCGTAGAGTCGAGCGCAGAAGAAAAGCGCAAATAAAAGAATAAAAATAAAACGCATAAGATGCAGTCAAACAGGCAAACAGCCAATCCGTCAAATCGTAAACAGTTAAATAGTTAAACAGCTAAACAATGAAACAGGTAAACATTCAAACAGTTAATCAGATAAACAGTCAAAAAGCCTTATGCTGATTTGTTCTTAAATAATGACTCCATCTTACTCCATTCACATTTACTTTACTCTCATCAAAATCGTCTCTTTTTACTTTCTGATTAGCAAAACACTTTTATTGCGATTCTTAATGAAGTGAGTTCTATTAAATGAAAAACCTTTCTAAGCTTTTTCGAGACTATATATGTATGTTATTTATATTCATTCCTCTTGCGCGACGTCACTAAGTAGGAAATATATTACTGTTCGACCAATTCAGTTTACTATTTATAAAAGACTGAATATTAAAAGTACAAAATATTCTTATGTTAAACTAACCCTGACCTATAATCGCTGCGTCAGCGATTATGCTGCAAAATAAAGTTCGAACACCACAACGTCGGCGCATGGAGCGTTGGCAACGGTGAAGAGTTTGAATGGTAAGCAGAAATGCAGAATTTAGGCCGATGACTTATGTCCCTCGCTAGTTCTAAGGCTGTCCCAGGGATTCCACAGGGTATCAATGACGTACGTAGTGCTGCTTGCTGTATGTTTTTCTCCATTTTTGAAAGGTTTTATAACAGGCTAGGATGGTGACGAATAGCATGATCAGTATTATAGGCCATAAGTTCATGTTCCTTTCAATGCTGTCAACATGCGGAAGGTTTTTAAAGTTTTGTGCTTTAGTGATTTCTACTTTTTATTTCTGCCTTAAATTTAGGTGGGTATGTGTTAATTACGTCTATTGGTTTCCTATTGACGGCCGAATGTTGTCCTATTAATTCTATTGTTGTTTGGATAATAAGGTCACACGTATTATTTAATTGCTTGTCTAGTTTCAAGTTTGCTTCAAGCATTTCAAGCATCATGAGCCGTAATATTGGGGTTTCGATATCGATTAATGTCATAGAGGCTATGGTTGGACAATAGCAACTTTAGATAGTTTGTCAACAAGTTAAAAAATATTTTTTGTCTGTGGAAAATATCAAAAATATCAATGTGAAGTCTTTCTCCAACATAGTTGAGAATGGGGGTTTCGCCGATATATTGCTTTTGTTGGTGCCCGTCATATTCTGCTTTGTTGTATATTCTACAATATTCTGTCACGATAGAGCGTCAGCGACGAAATTTTTTTCCCTGGTTTGAAAATCATTTGGGCTTTATGCTCATAATTAAATGCTTTCCATCTCTTAATTTTCGGGTTTGTGTTTTCTTTTTATCGGAGACGGCAAATGTAAGTGGCTTATGGTCGGTAAAATGCTTAAATTCTTTACACAGTACAGATAGTTTCTAGGGGTTTTTAAAGCCCACACTATCGCAAGTAGCTCATTTGTCGAGAAATTTAACCGTTGTCTTTTAGGGTTCTAGATATCATCGTAACTGGATTTTTTCGTGTGATAGGACAGCACCTTAACCAGAAGATAAAGCATCTGTGGTCGAAGTAAATGGTCTTTGGTAATCGGGGTATAGGAGTATTACGTTCTCTGAGACTAAGATATTTTTTAATTTTTCGAAAGTCAATCTTTGTTTTTCATCGAGAGTTACTGGAATTTTTTTCGACTGTCCAGCACTTTTTCCATTATCACCTTTAATATGTCAGTTAATGGTGTAGCTATAGATGCAAAATCTTTTATGAAAAACTTATAGTAGCTGCTAAGCTGAGAAATAATCTTACTTGGAACAGGTTGGTAGGCTGTTCAAATTTACCAACTGCTACGACTTTGCTGGGATTAGTTTTAACAGAGCCCCGGAAAACCACAAATCCAAGTTATTCAGCCTTTTATTGGAGTTATACAATGTGTCTAATACCCAAGCAATAGGGTAGACGTGATTCTCCATATTCGCAGAGAATATAGTCACGTCATCTACATAGACACTGCGTGATTTCCCAATCTGTTCGCGAAGCACATAATTGCACGCTGAAAGATTCCAGGAATTCGTACATCCCATTTCTTACAGAAAAGGCGGATTTTTTATATCTTTTTCTGCAAGATGGATTTGATGAAATTCAAGAGTTAAAATCAAGAGTTGTTAAGTAATTGGCTCGTCTGAGGTTTGAAAGAATTGCGTTAATATTATTAATATTATTGTTCTAGAATTCATATTCATGAACTTTTTTTGAAATCAATACTCTTATATATCAGCTCTATACTTTTCATTAAGGGGATCAGACATAGTTAAATCGTATGTATCGTATTTTTTTAAATCAATACTCTTATATATCAGCTCTATACTTTTCATTAAAGGGATCAGATATAGTTCAATCGTATGTCATGATTGTTTTGTTTATCAGCATGTTTATTTTTTTTTTTTGTTAATTTTGTACTACGACTGAATAATTGATAAATTTCCCTGTCTTAATATGGACAATCCTTGCGTTTTATCAGAGTAAGTAAAGTCAAGTCTGTTTATAATTGCTTTAAAATTCAATGGTGTGTCATAAGAAGTCAGTACCATATCGGCAGAGCCTTTAATTTTATTTCCTAATACCTAGTGCCTGGTAGTGTTTTGAGCTTCCATCATAACTCTGAAAAAGTTTATACGCGGTATGCGCAGCTTTCCGCCACGAAACATATGTTTCAAATTTGCCCTCGAAATCAGGTATCGATTTCACAATGTCTAGAGTTTCATTACACTGGACAACTGGAATTATTTCAGCATCCCTGAAGACCCCTACTTCTGGTACGGACGTTGTTGAATTCTTGAATTTATTTCAGATATCTTGTATTTGTTTCTCAAACACTTGAGCCGTATCTTGAAGTGCCCTGGCAACCGCATTATTGACTGCGAACTCTAGAAGCTCTTCCATGTTTGCCTCGTCAAAAGGTATTTTGCTTATTGCTTCTACTGGCACTAATTTGTTTCTTATATCTTTTATCACATCTTCTAACTTATGGTCGCACTCTTCACTGTTACTTTCACCCATAAAATATTTTTAATTTTGATTTTTAAATTTTGTGTTGCAAAGATACAATTGTAAGCACTCTCAATAATTTCTGTATTTTATTTTTAAATGAGCACTCTACTTACATGTTATATTTATAAGCGTAAAAATATTTTAAAATATCTTTAAAAATTTCTTGTGTGTTATCTTCTTTTCGTCTCGCTTGTCCCAGGTCTTTACTACAGGATGATGCGTCTCTTCAGAATGATTGTTGTTGTTGTTGGTGTTTGTTAGTTTTTTTCTTGTTGGTTTTTGTTACACATTTTTAGTTGTTGGTGTTGTTGTTATTCGGCAAACTCAAATATCGATATGAAAATATTGAGATCTTGCCTCAGGTTATTTGAGGATTTTTTGACAGCTTGTTGTTATTTATAGTTCTTTACTTGTGCGATGTCACTAACTGAGAAGGTTATTATTTGATCGACCGATTCAATTTATTGTTCATAAAAGACTATATACTTAAAGTACAAAATATTCTGATTCTTAGCTAGATTATGCTAAATGGATCAAGTTCCAACGTCACGACGTCGACACTGCAGTGAAGAACTTGCAAGGCGAGCGGAAATATAGTTGCAGCTTTGCTGCATATGCGGAGTTTAGGCCGATGACCTATGTCACGCCGGATGTGTTAACTTATATAATACTGAACCAATAAACAAAATTACGTAGAAATTTCTCTGGGATTATTCCCAGTAAGCAGTTAAGACTGTTGCAGTATAAACACTGATATGTAGGTTTTCCGATTTGCTACGTCTACGCAACTGTCAAATTTAATACAGTAGAAATTACAGAATATTTTTGAGTTGCCGCGCTCCAAATGGTAACAAAATGTTTTGCTGCACTGATAGAGATTAACCATAACTCAATACCTGTGGGTAAAGATAATTAATCTCTATTTTTGTTGGATTAAGTCAAGAGTATGTATTCCAAACCTCAAATTTTTAGCACCAAAAGTGCAAAATAATGTAGTGAATTCGAATTGCCATATGGTTTTCGTCGATTTGTAGAGAATCGTAAAAATAATTCACATACCAAATAAAGAAGTTCTAGACTTAAAACTGTAAAAGGTAGTGAGGCATAGATATATATTAAAATAAAATATATAATATTAATTAAATAATTTTATTTAGAGATCTAATTAAATCGGTATTAAAAATTCTTGGTGTTAAAATTCAGTTGGACACCAGCGATCATGCTACTTCTGGGGTGATTAATTATGAAATAGAAAATATCGTTCCGTTGGTGTCATCAACTTCACATTCGTAAATGTGATCACTGTTAAGTTCGTCTGTCTTACCAATTGAATCTAAGATTCTAGATAATTCGTAGTATTGTCTGTATTTTTTTATATATTTCTATTTATGTATTTGTTTATTGGTATTTATGTATGTATGTATTTTTATTAGTATAATTTAAAAGGTGTTTAATCGGGATATATATATCGAATTTGAAATAAGGTAACTTTTTATATCCTAAAATTTTGTTTTTGGACCACACTCCATTTTACGAAAACTATCGACTCGAAGAGTTTTATCAATTTTTGGGATAAAGCCTTATTTTAAGTCGGTTATCTTAGCATGTCATTCCCTGAAATCAGGATGTCCTAAGTGTGTCACCAGTTTAGTTTTCAATTGAATGTGGACTTTTTATTGACTGATTAGCATTGACTACCTTTATTGCCCTTAAATACAACTGGGACTTTGCTATATCGGCGCAACTTTTTATGAAACACATATAATAGCCAGATAGACCGACCTCAGCCAAGATATTCCACAGCGTTTGTATATACTTTTACTATTAGTACGTAACCTATTAGTATGTTATGATCATAGATGTAACAGTTTTTTATTCCCTAAGAACATCATCCAAAGTCCTTGAAGCCCCTATACTGTGGGCATTTTTGAGGCCAAAGTGAAGGCGACCGAATTCATACTTTCCGTTTTTTATGAAAAAACTATTTTTTCGTTTCTGGCTGGTTGGTAAGTTAGATGGCCGAATTATGCCATGTCTTAGAACTTTTCGATGGTCACATTCGTCCTCAGATATTCTGTTTAATGTACGGAAGGAACATCCTGTTCCTAAAAATGACACGTAAAATCAGCGGAATGCAAAAGTGTTTCCTGCATTCCTAATAATAATAGCTGCGTGCAAATGTATATAACAGTCAGATGGAGGCGTGGCAGACCCCATAAAGTATATATATTCTTTATCAAGACGACAAGCCGAGTCGATTGAGCACTGTCCATCTGTCTGTCCATCTGTCTGTCCATCTGTCAATCTCTCCGTATGTGTGAACGCGTCGATACCAGCATCTATAAGAGCTAGAGACTTGACATTTTTTTGGAGGTCCGTGTATAGCTCGCGAGTTGCCATCCCTAGGCTGGTCACAGCTTCACCCCCTCTCAAGCCACCTCGCACCCACCAACAACTCTGCATGTGCAGTTGGCATTGGCAATCGCAGCAGCGCATAAGCGATAAGCGAAACTAGAAAAGCGAACCAAAGCAACAGTGCGTAATTCGAACGGTACTCTGACGAAGACAGCGGCGCTGGCAGCGTTATAGAAAATAAGCAGAACGCAGCGCAGCAGACTGAACTAAGCTAAGAACTTTGAAATTGAATAAAAACACTTGAATTTTGAATCTCAAACCAACCAGTCGCAAATTTATTCATGGTCCAACTTTAACCATTCCTTGAAGAATATTTGATCATCTCGCCGAGGGACACCGTCTCCACCCGTCGCAAGCTCCACCACTCGGACCACAACTATAACTGGCGCAGCCGCAAAATAGAGGAGATGTTCATCGCAACATCGGATATAATATTAACCCTTTACGTAGTGTAAGTAGGAACGGTGACATAATTAACGGAATGTGTGTTGAAACAAAAACAAAAAAAAAGACTAAGAAAAAGAAAGAAAAACCTTGCGAAAATCTAACAGTGGCTACATGTGTGCACAGGAGATAGCGGTGTATTGCGGTATCATTTCGGTGACGCCGCCGTGCCTTTCGTGCGCCGCACAGCTAGCTTCTTGACACGACGCGTCGCTATATATATATGTCGGAGAGTAGGTTATCGAAATGTTCAGGCGCCTTTCTGCGTCTTCGAGCATTTTCGTAGAAACACAATTGCAACATTACGCTGATATTGCATCATCATTTTTTTGTGCGTTGTTATTGGTTGCCTGTGTTTTGTAGTTTGGTAAAGTCCCGTTTTAGCGAGGCGACAGCTACAGAATCTGTGGCCGAGTGTGGTTCGATGGAAGGCCCAAGGAATGAGAGACTGACAGAGTTCAGTTGTGTTTGGTATCTGAGTGTAATCAAAACTTGCTGCGCTAAAGCAATACTAAGCAATAAGAATATTAGTGACGCTACAACATATATATAAATTCCAGAACAAGTGCTGACGTCGCATAGCCCAGATACAGCGAATGTGTATTGCGCTATTGGTGATGCCAACGACGCCTCGTCTCTTTTGAGTACCGCACATTACATTGTAGGGAAATGATACTTATATTCGACTTTCGCAGGCCGCACATCTAACTTCTTGACTCAATGCATCTCAATGTATATAAAAATGCCACCGCACATTACATTGTGGGGAACAAAACTTACATTATGCTTTGAGCGATGCCCTGCAAGAGATAAGGCAACGCAAAGTTGACCACTCAGCAGTTGTGCAACAATCAGAATCAAACACACATTTTTCGCCACGTCGTATAACCGTTCAAGCAATTACATATTCAATCAAAACATACACTCACCAAATATATATTACAGTTCTGAAAACAAATAAGGTTACGAAAAAAAAAAAATTATAATACTAATCAATAACGTAACACACTTTGTTGATATTCATAAATTCCTAAACTAAATGCAAAAAACAAAATTAGGGTTCGTCTCGAAACTAATTCTACCTAAGAAACATAGATATTCGCTTCGAAACAGCGTTAGCCTCACAAGCCTACCATTAATACAGGAAGAAGTAACATCGTTAAAGAAAGACGTGAATAACACGGACCTCAGACCTTCTATTAACGAACCTGGCCCTTCTAATGCACCATTGACTCCTACTGTAAGCATGTCCTCAGTAAACGGGTTGACTCTACGACACTCCGATATGTTAGCACACGTTAAAGAACTGCAAACTTTTGACGGTTCTCCCAACACCCTTGACTCATTCTTAACCAGTGTCGAAGAAGTTATTCTCCTAATCTCTGAATCAAATCGGACAATTTATGGACAAGTCGTCCTCAGGAACATTAGGAATAAAATCGTAGGCAGGGCCAGGGATATTCTCGACCAAGACAACCCCTCCTTGGATTGGGACCACATAAAGAGAAGTTTAATACGTGCATTTGGGGTTAGACGAAGTGAAGAAGCTCTAATCGGCGACATAGAAAATGTGCCTGGGGGCTCAACCTTAAGCAAATTTTCCTCTGATATATTCAATATAAAAAGCAATTGATTTCCCTATTGAGGTGCCAAAACGTAATGGGACAAGTTGCACAAGCTAAAGAGACTCTTTATAGCAACCTATGTCTCAGGGTGCTCCTCCGCGAACTTAGAGAACCACTGAAATCCCTTATTAGACTAAAAGATCCCAAAACTATCGAAGAAGCAATTGATCTATGCAGAACTGAAAACGCATCTTCGGCCAGAGACAAACGAAACTACGACAATAGCTACCGAAACAACAGGGACGCACCACCACGATATGGAAGGTATAACTCAAGTGGATAACACCCCGAAGTAGCTTAATTTATAGGAACAACCGTAATACTAATTATATTCAAAATCGTAATTACTCCGGAAAAACAACTGACTCTCATGGACACAGACACACAGCGAAACGGCCAACACAAACAAAGGGACACCCCACGTAATCCATTTAATAGGGACAACCAACGAGGAGATCTTAATAATACTGAAATGAAGCAGGCCAAGCTTTCCAACATTGAAGTTGGACAAAACTTTCGCTCAAAAGCCTTAACCTACCCACAGGATATTTAATTCGAAAGTCCTACGGTTCTACCCTTCTCTATATCTTAATTACTTCTCTCAACAAACAACCACTAAAATTTTTACTGGACACAGGGTCCACCAGCTCATTAATTAATCCTGAATATACTATAACAAAATTTAAAAAAATGTTAGAGAAAAGAATAAGTGGTTTTGCTGACCAAGTGTTTTGCTCTTCCTGAATATCATAGCCACAATCCGAACAGAAGATGACACCCCGATCTACTCTTAGCACTACCCTTATCCTTCTTTTCAGCAGATGATCTTCATATTATATTGGCTTGGCAAAGATGCAAACGCCTTCACATTATGGTCTAATTTCCCACTGAACTTAAGTTTTAAGAATTTGGGTAAATTTGAGGTCGATATCCAAAATCCAACTAAAACCGAAATTGCATAAAATATACGTTAAACTAAATACAATATTGGAGAAATTGGAGGTTCTTAAGGCTCTTAACTAAATAAATAGTTATCGAATATTTGAAACAAACATGATATGAGCGAGCCTCCAAAAAAATGTCAAGTCTCTAGCTCTTATAGATGCTTATATCGACGCGATCACACATACGGACAGATGGACAGACGGACGGACAGACAGATGGACAGGGCTCAATCGACTCGGCTTGTCGTCCTGATCAAGAATATATATACTTTAAAGGGTCTGTTATATACATTTGAACGCAGCTATTATTATTAGGAACGCAGGAAACACTTTTGCATTCCGGTGATTTTACGTGTAATTTTTAAATAAGGCTTTATCCCAAAAATTGATAAAACTCTTCGAGTCGATAGTTTTCGTAAAATGGAGTGTGGTCCAAAAACAAAATTTTAGGATATAAAAAGTTACCTTATTTCAAATTCGATATATATATCCCGATTAAACACCTTTTAAATTATACTAATAAAAATACATACATAAATACCAATAAACAAATACATAAATAGAAATATATAAAAAAATACAGACAATACTACGAATTATCTAGAATCTTAGATTCAATTGGTAAGACAGACGAACTTAACAGTGATCACATTTACGAATGTGAAGTTGATGACACCAACGGAACGATATTTTCTATTTCATAATTAATCACCCCAGAAGTAGCATGATCGCTGGTGTCCAACTGATCTCTAGATCTCTAATAAAATTATTTAATTAATATTATATATTTTATTTTAATATATATCTATGCCTCACTACCTTTTACAGTTTTAGGTCTAGAACTTCTTTATTTAGTTGTGAATTATTTTTACGATTCTCTACAAATCGACGAAAACCATATGGCAATTCGAATTCACTACATTATTTTGCACTTTTGGTGCTAAAAATTTGAGGTTTGGAATACATACTCTTGACTTAATCCAACAAAAATAGAGATTAATTATCTTTACCCACAGGTATTGAGTTATGGTTAATCTCTATCAGTGCAGCAAAACATTTTGTTACCATTTGGAGCGCGGCAACTCAAAAATATTCTGTAATTTCTACTGTATTAAATTTGACAGTTGCGTAGACGTAGCAAATCGGAAAACCTACATATCAGTGTTTATACTGCAACAGTCTTAACTGCTTACTGGGAGAAATTTCTACGTAATTTTGTTTATTGGTTCAGTACTATATAAGTTAACACATCCGGCGTGACATAGGTCATCGGCCTAAACTCCGCATATGCAGCAAAGCTGCAACTATATTTCCGCTCGCCTTGCAAGTTCTTCACTGCAGCGTCGACGTCGTGACGTTGGAACTTGATCCATTTAGCATAATCTAGCTAAGAATCAGAATATTTTGTACTTTAAGTATATAGTCTTTTATGAACAATAAATTGAATCGGTCGATCAAATAATAACCTTCTCAGTTAGTGACATCGCACAAGTGAAGAACTATAAATAACAACAAGCTGTCAAAAAATCCTCAAATAACCTGAGGCAAGATCTCAATATTTTCATATCGATATTTGAGTTTGCCGAATAACAACAACACCAACAACTAAAAATGTGTAACAAAAACCAACAAGAAAAAAACTAACAAACACCAACAACAACAACAATCATTCTGAAGAGACGCATCATCCTGTAGTAAAGACCTGGGACAAGCGAGACGAAAAGAAGATAACACACAAGAAATTTTTAAAGATATTTTAAAATATTTTTACGCTTATAAATATAACATGTAAGTAGAGTGCTCATTTAAAAATAAAATACAGAAATTATTGAGAGTGCTTACAATTGTATCTTTGCAACACAAAATTTAAAAATCAAAATTAAAAATATTTTATGGGTGAAAGTAACAGTGAAGAGTGCGACCATAAGTTAGAAGATGTGATAAAAGATATAAGAAACAAATTAGTGCCAGTAGAAGCAATAAGCAAAATACCTTTTGACGAGGCAAACATGGAAGAGCTTCTAGAGTTCGCAGTCAATAATGCGGTTGCCAGGGCACTTCAAGATACGGCTCAAGTGTTTGAGAAACAAATACAAGATATCTGAAATAAATTCAAGAATTCAACAACGTCCGTACCAGAAGTAGGGGTCTTCAGGGATGCTGAAATAATTCCAGTTGTCCAGTGTAATGAAACTCTAGACATTGTGAAATCGATACCTGATTTCGAGGGCAAATTTGAAACATATGTTTCGTGGCGGAAAGCTGCGCATACCGCGTATAAACTTTTTCAGAGTTATGATGGAAGCTCAAAACACTACCAGGCACTAGGTATTAGGAAATAAAATTAAAGGCTCTGCCGATATGGTACTGACTTCTTATGACACACCATTGAATTTTAAAGCAATTATAAACAGACTTGACTTTACTTACTCTGATAAAACGCAAGGATTGTCCATATTAAGACAGGGAAATTTATCAATTATTCAGTCGTAGTACAAAATTGACAAAAAAAAAAAAATAAACATGCTGATAAACAAAACAATCATGACATACGATTGAACTATATCTGATCCCTTTAATGAAAAGTATAGAGCTGATATATAAGAGTATTGATTTAAAAAAATACGATACATACGATTTAACTATGTCTGATCACCTTAATGAAAAGTATAGAGCTGATATATAAGAGTATTGATTTCAAAAAAAGTTCATGAATATGAATTCTAGAACAATCGATGATAAATACCCCATACCTAATATTAACGCAATTCTTTCAAACTTAACTAACAAACTTAACAACTCTTGATTTTAACTCTTGAATTTCATCAAATCCATCTTGCAGAAAAAGATATGAAAAATCCGCCTTTTCTGTAAGAAATGGGATGTACGAATTCCTGGAATCTTTCAGCGTGCAATTATGTGCTTCGCGAACAGATTGGGAAATCACGCAGTGTCTATGTAGATGACGTGACTATATTCTCTGCGAATATGGAGAATCACGTCTACCCTATTGCTTGGGTATTAGACACATTGTATAACTCCAATAAAAGGCTGAATAACTTGGATTTGTGGTTTTCCGGGGCTCTGTTAAAACTAATCCCAGCAAAGTCGTAGCAGTTGGTAAATTTGAACAGCCTACCAACCTGTTCCAAGTAAGATTATTTCTCAGCTTAGCAGCTACTATAAGTTTTTCATAAAAGATTTAGCATCTATAGCTACACCATTAACTGACATATTAAAGGTGATAATGGAAAAAGTGCTGGACAGTCGAAAAAAATTCCAGTAACTCTCGATGAAAAACAAAGATTGACTTTCGAAAAATTAAAAAATATCTTAGTCTCAGAGAACGTAATACTCCTATACCCCGATTACCAAAGACCATTTACTTCGACCACAGATGCTTTATCTTCTGGTTAAGGTGCTGTCCTATCACACGAAAAAATCCAGTTACGATGATATCTAGAACCCTAAAAGACAACGGTTATATTTCTCGACAAATGAGCTACTTGCGATAGTGTGGGCTTTAAAAACCCTTAGAAACTATCTGTACTGTGTAAAGAATTTAAGCATTTTACCGACCATAAGCCACTTACATTTGCCGTCTCCGATAAAAAGAAAACACAAACCCGAAAATTAAGAGATGGAAAGCATTTAATTATGAGCATAAAGCCCAAATGATTTTCAAACCAGGGAAAAAAATTTCGTCGCTGACGCTCTATCGTGACAGAATATTGTAGAATATACAACAAAGCAGAATATGACGGGCACCAACAAAAGCAATATATCGGCGAAACCCTCATTCTCAACTATGTTGGAGAAAGACTTCACATTGATATTTTTGATATTTTCCACAGACAAAAAATATTTTTTAACTTGTTGACAAACTATCTAAAGTTGCTATTGTCCAACCATAGCCTCTATGACATTAATCGATATCGAAACCCCAATATTACGGCTCATGAACTTCTATCCCCGCACAAATATTATAAATTGCGACATCGAGCCATCACTGAACTCGGGAATAATAAAGTCCTTTTAATAAAACCATTTTAATGTTCAGATTGTAAGTTCTTCCCCATTACACAGTACCTCAAATGAGCAGGTAGAAAGATTTCACAGCACTCTAGCAGAAATTGCCAAATGCTTGAAGCAAACTTGAAACTAGACAAGCAATTAAATAATACATGTGACCTTATTATCCAAACAACAATAGAATTAATAGGACAACATTCGGCCGTCAATAGGAAACCAATAGACGTAATTAACACATACCCACCTAAATTTAAGGCAGAAATAAAAAGTAGAAATCACTAAAGCACAAAACTTTAAAAACCTTCCGCATATTGACAGCATTGAAAGGAACATGAACTTATGGCCTATAATACTGATCATGCTATTCGTCACCATCCTAGCCTCTGTTATAAAACCTTTCAAAAATGGAGAAAAACATACAGCAAGCAGCACTACGTACGTCATTGATACCCTGTGGAATCCCTGGGACAGCCTTAGAACTAGCGAGGGACATAAGTCATCGGCCTAAATTCTGCATTTCTGCTTACCATTCAAACTCTTCACCGCTGCCAACGCTCCATGCGCCGACGTTGTGGTGTTCGAACTTTATTTTGCAGCATAATCGCTGACGCAGCGATTATAGGTCAGGGTTAGTTTAACATAAGAATATTTTGTACTTTTAATATTCAGTCTTTTATAAATAGTAAACTGAATTGGTCGAACAGTAATATATTTCCTACTTAGTGACGTCGCGCAATAGGAATGAATATAAATAACATACATATATAGTCTCGAATAAGCTTAGAAAGGTTTTTCATTTAATAGAACTCACTTCATTAAGAATCGCAATAAAAGTGTTTTGCTAATCAGAAAGTAAAAAGAGACGATTTTGATGAGAGTAAAGTAAATGTGAATGGAGTAAGATGGAGTCATTATTTAAGAACAAATCAGCATAAGGCTTTTTGACTGTTTATCTGATTAACTGTTTGAATGTTTACCTGTTTCATTGTTTAGCTGTTTAACTATTTAACTGTTTACGATTTGACGGATTGGCTGTTTGCCTGTTTGACTGCATCTTATGCGTTTTATTTTTATTCTTTTATTTGCGCTTTTCTTCTGCGCTCGACTCTACGAAGTTCCGCCATTACGGTTGTTGCGAAGGAACTTATAAGGTTCCAGGCTGTCTCAGACTCCAGCATGGTGCTTACAAAGTTCTTCACTCTGATGGGACGGCCTAGTGCTTCGGCCTCTCCTCCAGAAGCCGTCCTCTCAAATGTTATGTGGTTGGCGTCTTCCACTAGCCCTCTGCCGCACCAAGAACTTTCGGCAGTGGCCAGTCATGGCCAGTAAAAGTCTTTGAGAGATAAAAATTCATATTACCATGCTTACGTTTGATCCACGCTTCCAATTCCGGGATAAATGTGTGTGTCCAGCGTTCCTTCGTTGAATTGCTATATTTTATTTGCCATCGAGAGATGCTATTTAGTCGGCTTCTGCTTCTCTCAGCTTTTGCCTTGTGTTCGGGAATTCCGCTCTGCTGCCTCAGTGACCAGGTCTTCTAGTGGTACCCTTCCTGCTAAGACTAGCGGAGCTTCTTCTGTGACTGTTCTGAAGGCTCAGCTGACTTGGATTGCGCTTACGCGTTATGCGGCGCAAATATTTCGGTTGTAACTGGGAGTATTCATTGCTCTCGACCAGATTGGCGTTGCGTAATGGATGATGGTCCTTATGGCACTCATCAAGAGAAGGCGCCATTGTTGCTTGGTCCCCTTGTATTCAGCATGATTCTAACAAGAGCTCTGCAGGAATCAGCAGCTTAGTTGTGCACATATTCAATGTGCTCGCATTCTTGTCGCCAGCATGAAGCCAATATACTTTATCGCTCTCCTTGACTCAATGGTGGTGCCGCTAATCTTTATGTGGGCCGGCTTCAGTTTTATAAGATGCTAGCTAGAGTCCTGCTACTGTTAACCAATCTCGGATGCAATTGATACTTGTGCTGCACCTGCGAGTAGAGCTAAGCGCAATATTCCATCATACATCGCATTCCATAGGAGAGGCACCAGTACTGATCCTTGGGAGACTCCGGCAGACACTAAATGAATTTCAGCGCCATCGCTCGTGTTATACATTATCGTTCTGCCTTTGAAGTAGCTCTTAATTACTTTTCGCAGATATTTAGAGATATTATATTCAGCCAGCGCATCGAGTATCTTATCCCACTTAGCTGTGTTGAACGCATCTTTGACATCCAGAGTCGCTATGATGCAGTAATACTTCGCCACATGCTTTCATCCGGTACCTTCGATAGCTGAAGTTGTGAGGTCCACGACTTTGCCCAAAGTGCCCGTTGTTGATCTGGCTTTTTTGAAAGCAAATTGATTTGGAGACAGGCTACTGCCGTTAATGATCGCGGGCTCTAGCCTAGAACAGAAGCTTCTCGAACAACTTTCCTATTGTGTCTAGGAGACAGATGGGTCTATAGGACGATAGCTCTTCCGGTGGTTTCCTAGCCTTGGGTAACAGTACCTGGTTTTGCATCTTCCAGATTGAGTGAAACGTGCTTTGCAACATACACACATTGAACAATTCAGCAAAAAGTAATAGCATAATTAGCAACCAATATCATACTTATCAATCGTTCAATCCTAATGACGAAGTTTGAATTACCATACAAAATCAAGACCTATATATAATACCAATGATAGCTTCCTTAATTTAGAGGGCTCGATTAGCTGGCTGGCTGATAAAAAGGTGGTAAATAGTGGTAAGCTCGAAAATAATTTTATAGCATATTTATTAGATGAAATATGATTCGAGCATTAAATCGGAAACAGCACTTATAAAATTAATATTTTCAAGATTGGAAAATTCCACATATAACAATATGCTAAAAATATTTAACATTATAAGAGTGGCCGTTAACTACCAATGGTATTTCGTAGATGGGACTGCTATAGAAAGTCACTAATGGAGCACGAGAGGTACTTCATGAAAGAAGCTCAAAAATTCATGGAAAGAGTACCTATTATCGTTATTGAATTATCACACCAACAAAAAAGCGTTAAAACTGGCCCCATCGATATACGCATTACTATCAATTTATTATCAATTGCAAGTCCTCCTAATACTGAAGGCTACTGTGTTCTTATGCACAATCATTTAATTGAATACTATTCGCTTAACGGATCAGTGCTTCGAGTTCATTAGTTACTGAAAAAGAAAAAAACATGATTGCTAACACCATCCAGCAAATCTACGACTTTTTAGAATGATTTGACGACATTATTCACCATATAGATAGCGAAGCCCTAATCTCAGCTCAGCATTATTATATGTAGCGTAAATACAAGGGCATTACCGAAGCACATTTTGAAAGGCATTTGTGTTGCTGCGGAAATCTCTACAAAGACATTACTCAATACCCAACATAGGCGCATGCAACTTTAATTCAATCAAAACCAGAGTGTCAATGACATTATGCTGAAATACAAATTACTTGAAAAAAGAATGCTACAAAAATAAAGATGTAAAGCAATTAAGTAAAAGAAATAAAACGAGTTAGAAATTTATGTTGTATACATATATTTGATTAAATGTTTTTTAGGCCAATATGTACTACATTCATATTTGTTTATTTAGTTCGCCTAATAGTATGATCTTGAATTCGTTATTTATATTAATATGAAAATTGGTATGGCTCGTTGGAAATTTGAATTCTATTATCTAAAATGTACGCCTTATGTGCAGGTGAAACGCCTCGCGTCTACTATTTGATACAGCTTATAAATATTCAAATCAAATTCACTTAAATATAATTAGGTCTCCATAAATTAAAGCTTTCAATTAACTCATCCTCGGCCTCCAGCTCCAAAATTTTCACCCTGGACATCCGATACGTTATTGCCATCATCATCATTATCATCATCTCCTCCGTCAATGCGCCTAAAATGATCATCTCACTCGATCATCTTTCTGCTCAAAATGAATATCAGAGCCACAATCCGAACAGAAGTTGACAACCCGATCTACTCTTAGCACTACCCTTATCTGTAAAGCGTGTCACACTTTGTCAATAACGAGACTAATGACATGTTGAGGGATAATATTATCAGGCCATCAAGATCATCAGATTATAATAATCCGTTGCCAAAAAAGGAGTCGACAACTAAAGAAATAAGAAAAAGTGCCTTCAGGAAAATGAATTCGACAACAATCGATGATAAATACCCCATACCTAATATTAACGCATTTCTTTCAAACCTCAGACGAGCCAATTACTTAACAACTCTTGATTTTAACTCTTCAATTTCATCAAATCCATCTTGCAGAAAAAGATATGAAAAATCCGCCTTTTCTGTAAGAAATGGGAAGTACGAATTCTGTAGACTTCCCTTCGGCTTAAAAAATGTTCCTGGAACAATTGATTATGTCCTTTGGGAAATCACGCAGTGTCTATGTAGATGACGTGACTATATTCTCTGCGAATATGGAGAATCACGTCTACCCTATTGCTTGGGTATTAGACACATTGTATAACTCCAATAAAAGGCTGAATAACTTGGATTTGTGGTTTTCCGGGGCTCTGTTACAACTAATCCCAGCAAAGTCGAAGCAGTTGGTAAATTTGAACAGCCTACTAACCTTTTCCAAGTAAGATTATTTCTCAGCTTAGCAGCTACTATAAGTGTTTCATAAAAGATTTTGCATCTATAGCTACACCATTAACTGACATATTAAAGGTGATAATGGAAAAAGTGCTGGACAGTCGAAAAAAATTCCAGTAACTCTCGATGAAAAACAAAGATTGACTTTCGAAAAATTAAAAAATATCTTAGTCTCAGAGAACTCCTATACCCCGATTACCAAAGACCATTTACTTTGACCACAGATGCTTCATCTTCTGGTTTAGGTGCTGTCTTATCACACGAAAAAATCCAGTTACGATGATATCTAGAACCCTAAAAGACAACGGTTAAATTTCTCGACAAAGAGCTACTTGCGATAGTGTGGGCTTTAAAAACCCCTAGAAACTATCTGTACTGTGTAAACAAGTTAAGCATTTTTACTGACCATAAGCCACTTACATTTGCCGTCTCCGATAAAAAGAAAACACAAACCCGAAAATTAAGAGATGGAAAGCATTTAATTATGAGCATAAAGCCCAAATGATTTTCAAACCAGGGAAAAAAATTTCGTCGCTGACGCTCTATCGAGACAGAATATTGTAGAATTTGCAACAAATCAGAATATGACCGACACTCACAAAAGCAACATATCGGCGAAACCCCCATTCTCAACTATGTTGGAGAAAGACTTCACATTGATATTTTTGATATTTTCCAAAGACAAAAAATATTTTTTAACTTGTTGACAAACTATCTAAAGTTGCTATTGTCCAACCATAGCCTCTATAACATTAATCGATATCGAAACCCCAATATTACGGCTCATGAACTTCTATCCCCGCACAAATATTATAAATTGCGACATCGAGCCATCACTGAACTAGGGAACAATAAAGTCCTTTTTCAAAACCCATTCTAATTCAGATTGTAAGTTCTTCCCCATTACACAGTACCTCAAATGAGCAGGTAGAAAGATTTCACAGCACTCTAGCAGAAATTGCCAGATGCTTGAAACTAGAAAAGCAATTAAATGATACAAGTGACCTTATTCTTCAAGAAACAATAGAATTAATAGGACAACATTTGGTCGTCAATAGGAAACCAATAGACGTAATTCACACATACCCACCTGAATTTAAGGCTGAAATGAAAAGTAAAAATCACTAAAGCACAACAACTTTAAAAACTTTCCGCATATTGACAGCAATGAAAGGAACATGAAATTATGGCCTATAATACTGATCATGCTATTCGTCACCATCCTAACAGCTGGATTCGTCTGTTATAAAACCTTACAAAAATGGAGAAAAACATATAGCACGCATCACTACGCATTGTAATTGATACCCTGAGGAAACCCGGGGACAGCCTTAGAACTAGCGAGGGACATAAGTCATCGGCCTAAATTCTGCATCGGCAGCAAAGCTGCAACTATTTCTGCTTACCATTCAAACTCTTCACCGCTGCCAACGCTCCATGCGCCGACGTGGTGGTGTTCGAACTTTATTTTGCAGCATAATCGCTGACGCAGCAATTATAGGTCAGGGTTAGCTTAACATAAGAATATTTTTCATTTTAATATTCAGTCTTTTATAAATAGTAAACTGAATTGGACGAACATTAAAATATTTCCTGCTTAGTGACTTCGCGCAAGAGGAATGAATATAAATAACTTATACATATATAGTCTAAAAAAGCTTATAAAAGTTTTGCAAGAATCGGAATAAAAGTGTTTTGCTAATCAGAAAGTAAAAAGAGACGATTTTGATGAGAGTAGAGTGAATGTGAATGGAGTAAGATGAAGTCATTATTTAAGAACAAATTAGCGTAAGGCTTTTTGACTGTTTATCTGATTAACTGTTTGAATGTTTCCCTGTTTAACTATTTAACTGTTTGACGTTTTGACTGTTTTGACTCCATCTTATGTGTTTTGTTTTATTCTTTTATTTGCGCTTTTTCTTCTGCGCTCGACTCTACGAAGTTCCGCCATTACGGTTGTTGTAAAGGAACTTATAAGGTTCCAGACTGTCTCTGATTCCAGCATGGTGTTTACAAAGTTCTTCACTCTGATGGTTCGGCCTAGTGTTTCCCCAAAACTCAGAATCTCCTCCACAAGCCGTCCTCTCAAATGTTATGTGGTTGGCGTCTTCCACTAGCCCTCTGCCGCACCAAGAACTTTCGTCACTGTAATCATGGCCAAACCGCTTCAGGTAGCTGCGGAAACATCCATGGCCAGAAAAAGTCTGTGAAAGATAAAAATTCGTATTACCATGCTTACGTTTGATCCACGCTTCCAATCCCGGGATGAATGTGTGTGTCCAGCGTTCCTTCGTTGAATTAATTTATTTTATTTGCCATCGAGAGATGCTATTTAGTCGGCTTCTGCTTCTCTCAGCTTTTGCCTTGTGTTCGGGAATTCCGCTCTGCTGCCACAGTGACCAGGTCTTCTAATGGTACAATTCCTGCTTAGACTAGCGGAGCTTCTGCTGTGACTGTTCTGAAGGCACACCTGACTTGGATTGCGCTTACGCGTTATTTGGCGCAAATACATCGGCTGTAACTGGGAGTTTTCATTGCTCTCGACCAGATTGGCCCTGCGTAATGGATGACGGACCTTATGGCACTCAGCAAGAGAAGGAGCCGTTGTTGCTTGGTCCCCTTGTATTCAGCATGATTCTAGAAAGAGCTCTGCAGGAATCAGCAGCTTTTTTGTGCACATATTCCATGTGCTCGCAGAAAGTCATTCTTGTGGTCAGCATGAAGCCAATATACTTTATCGCTCTCCTTGACTCAATGGTGGTGCTGCAAATTTTTATGTGGGCCGGCTTCAGTTTTATGAGCTGCTAGCTAGAGTCCTGCTGCTGTTAACCAATCTCGAATGCAATTGATACTTGCGCTGCACATATCCCCAGTATCCTTAAGCTGCTTTCCTATGGTAACGACGGCTACATCATCAGCAAAGCCGATGGTGTGCGAGCCTGCGAGCAGAGCTAAGCGCCGTACTCCATCATACATCGCATTCCATAGGAGAGGCCCCAGTACTGATCCTTGGGAGACTCCGGCAGACACGAAATGAGTTTCAGCGCCATCGCTCGTGTTATATATTATCGTTCTACCTTTGAAGTAGCTCTTAATTACTTTTCGCAAATATTTAGAGATATTATATTCTACCAGCGCATCGAGTATCATATCCCACTTAGCTGTGTTGAACGCATCTTTGACATCCAGAGTCGCTATGATGCAGTAATACTTCGCCCCATGCTTTCATCCGGTACCTTCGATAGCTGAAGTTGTAAGGTCCACGACTTTGCCCAAAGTGCCCGAGAACAGAAGCTTCTCGAACAACTTTCCTATTGTGTCTAGGAGACAGATGGGTCTATAGGACGATAGCTCTTCCGGTGATTTCATAGCCTTGGGTAACAGTACCTGGTTTTGCATTTTCCTTTTTTTTTTTTCTTTGCAACATACACACATTGAACAATTCAGCAAAAAATAATATCATAATTAGCAAACAATATCATACTTATACACCCTATCATCAATCGTTCTATCCCGCTGGCTGGCTGATAAAAAGGTGGTAAATAGTGGTAAGCTCGAAAATAATTTTATAACATATTTATTAGATGAAATACGATTCGAGCATTAAATCGGAAACAGCACTTATAAAATTAATATTTTCAAGATTGGAAAATTCCACATATAACAATATGCTAAGCTAAAAATATTTTACATTATTAAGAGTGGCAGTTAACTACCAATGGCATTTCGTAGCTGGGACTGCTATATAAAGTCACTAATGGTGCACTACACACTTGGATAGTGAAGCTGGGATCCAATAGCGAACGCTTTAATTGCATTTATTTCGGTAATAATAAAATAATATGAAATGACAGCCAATTTAAAAATATATTTATGCTCTTATCCATTCGATGACTTAAATTTAAATTATGAACGCGCTCGCTACGCCATACTGTATGAAATGGGCGCAAAATTTTGAGAGGAACTACATGAAAGAATCTCGACCACTCTTAAACACCTACAAAATCATGGAAAGAGTACATTTTATCGTCGTGTGATAATTCACACCACCAAAAAGCCGTTAAAACTGACCCCATCGATATACGCATTAGTATCAATTTATTATCAACTGCAAGCCCTCCCAATACTGAAGCCTACTGTGTTCTGTTACTGAAAAACAAAACAACATGATTGCTAACACCATGCAGAAAATCTACGACTTTTTAGCATGGTTTGACGTCATTATTCACCATATAGATAGTGAAGCCCTAATCTTAGCTGGGCATTATTTTATGTAGCGTAAATATAAGGGCATTACCGGAACACATTTTGAAAGCCATTTGTGTTGCTGCGGAAATCTCTACAAAGATATTACTCAATACCCATGCCACTTTACATTCAATCAAATCCAGAGTGTCAATGACATTATGCTGAAATACAAATTACTTGAAAAAAGAATGCTACAAAAATAAAGATGTAATGCAATTAAGTAAAATAAATAAAAAGAATTAGAAATTTATGTTGTATACTTTTATTTTATTAAATTTTTTTAGGATAATATATAGTACATTCAGTTTTGTTTATTCAGTTCGCCTAAATATAAGATCTTGAATACGGTTTTTATATTAATATGAAAATTGGTATGGCTCGTTGGATAAATAAAATTCCTCCGAGCTATCGATTTTGAAAATTTGAATTCTATTATCTAAAATTTACGCCTTCTGTGCAGGTGAAACGCCTGGCGTCTACTATTTGATACAGCTTATTAATATGCATATCAAATTGACTTAAATATAATAAGGTCCCCATAAATTAAAGCTTTCAATTAACTCATCCTCGGCCTCCAACTCCAAAATTTTCGTCCTGGGCTTCCGATACGTTATTGCCATCATCATCATTATCATCATCACCGCCGACAATGCGCCTCAAATGATCATCCCGTTCGATCGTCTTTCTGCTCAAATTTGCTTCAGTAGGCATAATGGCGTCTTGTTCTTTAGCTTAAAAAAAATTGACTATTCTGCTATTTGTAGCGTTTTATTTCTTGAAATAAATATTCTGAGCTACAGCCAAGTCTCAAGCGTATGTAGCCTTTAGAAATTTTTGTTATTGTGTGCAGAAGTCTCTAGAAAGATATTGCTGACACCCCAAGCACATATGCATTGTAACTTTTATTCAGTAACGAGCTTATCTTAAACCCGCAATTGTTTTAATATAAAACAAAAATATACACAGATTTCAAAAAGAAGGAAAAAAGCATTACCCCGCTGGAAATATGTTCATACAATTTCCAAGTCGTCATCGAAGTGCCCAAGATTTCTATTAATATCTTCAAAGCCGACATCAATGCACGTCCATCGATGATGGTGAGTCAAAACATCTAATATTTTATAAAATTTGACTACTTTGAATTTTTAATTAAATCGCCTTTTGGTGTTCTCACTTCTTATGAAGTCATTGACGTTGAGGGGTAGTCATCAGCGATGTCTGGAGATTGATCATTAATGAGTCCATCGACGAAATCGTCGCTATCAAATGAACTTCTATTTACATCCATTTCGCGAAAGTTACATCACAGAATGTTTCTACGATCACACTCTTATATGTATGTATGTATGTATTTGTATACATATTATTACCAGATATACATATGTATGTCTGCATTTAATATCACCAGATGTACATATATTTTAGGATAATATATAGTACATTCATTTTTGTTTATTCAGTTCGCCTAAAAATAAGATCTTGAATTCGTTTTTTATATTAATATGAAAATTGGTATGGCTCGTTGAATAAATAAAATTCCTCCGAGCTATCGATTTTGAAAATTTGAATTCTATTATCTAAAATTTACGCCTTCTGTGCAGGTGAAACGCCTGGCGTCTACTATTTGATACAGCTTATTAATATGCATATCAAATTGACTTAAATATAATAAGGTCCCCATAAATTAAAGCTTTCAATTAACTCATCCTCGGCCTCCAGCTCCAAAATTTTCGTCCTGGGCTTCCGATACGTTGTTGCCATCATCATCATAATCATCTCGCTCGATCGTCTTTCTGCTCAAATTTGCTTTAGTAGGCATAATGGCGTCTAGTTCTTTAGCTTAAAAAAATTGACTATTCTGCTGAATGCTGTATTTATAGCGTTTTATTTCTTGAAATAAATATTCTGAGCTACAGCCAAGTCTCAAGCGTATGTAACCTTTAGAAATTTTTGTTATTGTGTGCAGAAGTCTCTAGAAAGATATTGCTGACAGCCCAAGCACATATGCATTGTACTTTTTATTCAGTAACGAGCTTATCTTAAGCCCGCAATTGATTTAATATAAAACAAAAATATACACAGATTTCAAAAAGAAGGAAAAAAGCATTACCCCGCTGGAAATATGTTCATACAATTTCCAAGTCGTCATCGAAGTGCCCAAGATTTCTATTAATCTCTTCAAAGCCGACATCAATGCACGTCCATCGATGATGGTGAGTCAAAACATCTAATATTTTATAAAATTTGACTACTTTGAATTTTTAATTAAATCGCCTTTTGGTGTTCTCACTTCTTATGAAGTCATTGACGTTGAGGGGTAGTCATCAGCGATGTCTGGAGATTGATCATTAATGAATCCATCGACGAAATCGTCGCTATCACATGAACTTCTATTTACATCCATTGCGCAAAAGTTACATCACAGAATGTTTCTACGATCACACTCTTATATGTATGTATGTATGTATTTGTATACATATTATTACCAGATATACATATGTATGTCTGCATTTAATATCACCAGATGTACATATGTTTTAGGCTGTATGTATGTATGCTAAAATTTATTATCACTCGGATATATAATAAGTATATATATATTTATATGATCTCACGCCCCCACACTGTTATCAAGCATGCTTCAATTTATTATCAACCGGATATATAATAAGTATATATAAGTTCCCACGACTGCCCCACCACTCTTATCAAGCTTCCTGCCTTTCTAACCTTGATCTTTCCCCCTAATTTTTATACTTATCACTAAGTGCCGAGGCGATGACATCACCGACGACGCCCTATCTCACCAATTCTAGAAACCATGATCTACCGTTATTCCAAAACATACAGTTCCCTACTGCTTCAATTAGATCTTAACGTTTACCACCCTTATAAGGTCAGATGAGTTTTAATAGGATCAATACTGGCTTTGCAGAAATTGTCGCTTATAACAGAAACCCAATATATCGCAATAATAATAATTATCGTTCTGCCCTAGAAGTAGCTCTTAATTATTTTTCGTAGATATTTAGGGATATTGTATTGTGCCAGCGCATCGAGTCTCATATCCCACTTAGCTGTGTTGAACGCATCATTGACATCTAGAGTCGCTATGATGCAGTAATACTTTGCTCCATGCTTTCATCCGGTACCTTCGATAGCTGAAGTTGTAAGGTCCACGACTTTGCCCAAAGTGCCCCTTGTTGATCTGGCTTTTTTGAAAGCAAATTGATTTGGAAACAGTCTACTGCCGTTAATGATCGCGGGCTCTAGCCTAGAACAGAAGCTTCTCGAACAACTTTCCTATTGTGTCTAGGAGACAGATGGGTCTATAGGACGATAGCTCTTCTGGTGGTTTCCTAGCCTTGGGTAACAGTACCTGGTTCTGCATCTTCCAGATTGAGTGAAACGTGCTTTGCAACATACAGACATTGAACAATTCAGCAAAACCCTATCATCAATCGTTCAATCCTAATGATCGAATTACCATCCAAAATCAAGACCTATATGTAATACCCATTACAGCTTCCTTAATTTACAGGCCTCAATCAGCTGGCTGGCTGATAAAAAGGTTGTAAATAGTGGTGAGCTCGAAAATAATTTTATAGCATATTTATTAGATGAAATACGATTCGAGCATTAAATCGGAAACAGCACTTATAAAATTAATATTTTCAAAATAACTTGAAAAATTCCACATATAACAATATGCGAAGCTAAAAATATTTTACATTATTAAGAGTGGCAGTTAACTACCAATGGCATTTCGTAGCTGGGACTGCTATATAGTCACTAATGGAGCACTACACACTTGGATTGTAAAGCTGGCATCCAATAGCGAATGTCCGCGTGTCACTTTAATTGCATTTATTTCGGATGGTAATATAATATCAAATGACCTAGCCAATTTAAAAATATATTTAAGCTTTGAGTCTTATCCATACGATGACTTAAATATAAATTATGATAATTAAAATTTGCGCAAAATTTCGAGAGGTACAACATGAAAAAAGCTCAAAAATTCATGGAAAGAGTACCCATTATCGTTATTGAATTATCACACCAACAAAAAGGCGTTAAAACTGGCCCAATCGATTTACGCATTACTATCCATTTATTATCAACTGCAAGCCCTCCTAATACTGGAGCCAACTGTGTTCTTATGCACGATCATTTAATTGAATACAATTCGCTTAACGGATCAGTGCTTCGAGTTCAGTAGCTACTGGAAAAAAAAAAAACATGATTGCTAACACCATGCAGAAAATCTACGACTTTTTAGAATGGTTTGACGTCATTATTCACCTAATCTCAGCTCGGCATTATTTTATGGAGCGGAAATACAAGGGCATTACCGGAGCACATTTTGGAAGCCATTTGTGTTGCTGCGGAAATCTCTACAAAGACATTACTCAAACATACCCAAAACAGGCGCATGCCACTTTACAATCATCTTCAGTGTGTTAATGACATTATGCTGAAATACAAATTACTTGAAAAACGAATGCTACAAAAATAAAGATGTAATGCAATTATGTAAAAGAAATAAAAAGAGTTAGAAATTTATGTTGTATACTTTTATTTTATTAAATTTTTTTAGGATAATATATAGTACATTCATTTTTTTTTATTCAGTTCGCCTAAAAATAAGATCTTGAATTCGTTTTTTATATTAATATGAAAATTGGTATGGCTCGTTGGATAAATAAAATTCCTCCGAGCTATCGATTTTGAAAATTTGAATTCTATTATCTAAAATTTACGCCTTCTGTGCAGGTGAAACGCCTGGCGTCTACTATTTGATACAGCTTATTAATATGCATATCAAATTGACTTAAATATAATAAGGTCCCCATAAATTAAAGCTTTCAATTAACTCATCCTCGGCCTCCAGCTCCAAAATTTTCGTCCTGGGCTTCCGATACGTTGTTGCCATCATCATCATTATCATCATCACCGCCAACAATGCGCCTCAAATAATCATCTCGCTCGATCGTCTTTCTTGCTTCAGTAGGCATAATGGCGTCTAGTTCTTTAGCTTAAAAAAATTGACTATTCTGCTGAATGCTGTATTTATAGCGTTTTATTTCTTGAAATAAATATTCTGAGTTACAGCCAAGTCTCAAGCGTATGTAGCCTTTAGAAATTTTTGTTATTGTGTGCAGAAGTCTCTAGAAAGATATTGCTGACATCCCAAGCACATATGCATTGTACTTTTTATTCAGTAACGAGCTTATCTTAAGCCCGCAATTGTTTTAATATAAAACAAAAATATACACAGATTTCAAAAAGAAGGAAAAAAGCATTACCCCGCTGGAAATATGTTCATACAATTTCCAAGTCGTCATCGAAGTGCCACACCAATGCACGTCCATCGATGATGGTGAGTCAAAACATCTAATATTTTATAAAATTTGACTACTTTGAATTTTTAATTAAATCGCCTTTTGGTGTTCTCACTTCTTATGAAGTCATTGACGTTGAGGGGTAGTCATCAGCGATGTCTGGAGATTGATCATTAATGAGTCCATCGACGAAATCGTCGCTATCAAATGAACTTCTATTTACATCCATTTCGCGAAAGTTACATCACAGAATGTTTCTACGATCACACTCTTATATGTATGTATGTATGTATTTGTATACATATTATTACCAGATATACATATGTATGTCTGCATTTAATATCACCAGATGTACATATATTTTAGGATAATATATAGTACATTCATTTTTGTTTATTCAGTTCGCCTAAAAATAAGATCTTGAATTCGTTTTTTATATTAATATGAAAATTGGTATGGCTCGTTGAATAAATAAAATTCCTCCGAGCTATCGATTTTGAAAATTTGAATTCTATTATCTAAAATTTACGCCTTCTGTGCAGGTGAAACGCCTGGCGTCTACTATTTGATACAGCTTATTAATATGCATATCAAATTGACTTAAATATAATAAGGTCCCCATAAATTAAAGCTTTCAATTAACTCATCCTCGGCCTCCAGCTCCAAAATTTTCGTCCTGGGCTTCCGATACGTTGTTGCCATCATCATCATAATCATCTCGCTCGATCGTCTTTCTGCTCAAATTTGCTTTAGTAGGCATAATGGCGTCTAGTTCTTTAGCTTAAAAAAATTGACTATTCTGCTGAATGCTGTATTTATAGCGTTTTATTTCTTGAAATAAATATTCTGAGCTACAGCCAAGTCTCAAGCGTATGTAACCTTTAGAAATTTTTGTTATTGTGTGCAGAAGTCTCTAGAAAGATATTGCTGACAGCCCAAGCACATATGCATTGTACTTTTTATTCAGTAACGAGCTTATCTTAAGCCCGCAATTGATTTAATATAAAACAAAAATATACACAGATTTCAAAAAGAAGGAAAAAAGCATTACCCCGCTGGAAATATGTTCATACAATTTCCAAGTCGTCATCGAAGTGCCCAAGATTTCTATTAATCTCTTCAAAGCCGACATCAATGCACGTCCATCGATGATGGTGAGTCAAAACATCTAATATTTTATAAAATTTGACTACTTTGAATTTTTAATTAAATCGCCTTTTGGTGTTCTCACTTCTTATGAAGTCATTGACGTTGAGGGGTAGTCATCAGCGATGTCTGGAGATTGATCATTAATGAATCCATCGACGAAATCGTCGCTATCACATGAACTTCTATTTACATCCATTGCGCAAAAGTTACATCACAGAATGTTTCTACGATCACACTCTTATATGTATGTATGTATGTATTTGTATACATATTATTACCAGATATACATATGTATGTCTGCATTTAATATCACCAGATGTACATATGTTTTAGGCTGTATGTATGTATGCTAAAATTTATTATCACTCGGATATATAATAAGTATATATATATTTATATGATCTCACGCCCCCACACTGTTATCAAGCATGCTTCAATTTATTATCAACCGGATATATAATAAGTATATATAAGTTCCCACGACTGCCCCACCACTCTTATCAAGCTTCCTGCCTTTCTAACCTTGATCTTTCCCCCTAATTTTTATACTTATCACTAAGTGCCGAGGCGATGACATCACCGACGACGCCCTATCTCACCAATTCTAGAAACCATGATCTACCGTTATTCCAAAACATACAGTTCCCTACTGCTTCAATTAGATCTTAACGTTTACCACCCTTATAAGGTCAGATGAGTTTTAATAGGATCAATACTGGCTTTGCAGAAATTGTCGCTTATAACAGAAACCCAATATATCGCAATAATAATAATTATCGTTCTGCCCTAGAAGTAGCTCTTAATTATTTTTCGTAGATATTTAGGGATATTGTATTGTGCCAGCGCATCGAGTCTCATATCCCACTTAGCTGTGTTGAACGCATCATTGACATCTAGAGTCGCTATGATGCAGTAATACTTTGCTCCATGCTTTCATCCGGTACCTTCGATAGCTGAAGTTGTAAGGTCCACGACTTTGCCCAAAGTGCCCCTTGTTGATCTGGCTTTTTTGAAAGCAAATTGATTTGGAAACAGTCTACTGCCGTTAATGATCGCGGGCTCTAGCCTAGAACAGAAGCTTCTCGAACAACTTTCCTATTGTGTCTAGGAGACAGATGGGTCTATAGGACGATAGCTCTTCTGGTGGTTTCCTAGCCTTGGGTAACAGTACCTGGTTCTGCATCTTCCAGATTGAGTGAAACGTGCTTTGCAACATACAGACATTGAACAATTCAGCAAAACCCTATCATCAATCGTTCAATCCTAATGATCGAATTACCATCCAAAATCAAGACCTATATGTAATACCCATTACAGCTTCCTTAATTTACAGGCCTCAATCAGCTGGCTGGCTGATAAAAAGGTTGTAAATAGTGGTGAGCTCGAAAATAATTTTATAGCATATTTATTAGATGAAATACGATTCGAGCATTAAATCGGAAACAGCACTTATAAAATTAATATTTTCAAAATAACTTGAAAAATTCCACATATAACAATATGCGAAGCTAAAAATATTTTACATTATTAAGAGTGGCAGTTAACTACCAATGGCATTTCGTAGCTGGGACTGCTATATAGTCACTAATGGAGCACTACACACTTGGATTGTAAAGCTGGCATCCAATAGCGAATGTCCGCGTGTCACTTTAATTGCATTTATTTCGGATGGTAATATAATATCAAATGACCTAGCCAATTTAAAAATATATTTAAGCTTTGAGTCTTATCCATACGATGACTTAAATATAAATTATGATAATTAAAATTTGCGCAAAATTTCGAGAGGTACAACATGAAAAAAGCTCAAAAATTCATGGAAAGAGTACCCATTATCGTTATTGAATTATCACACCAACAAAAAGGCGTTAAAACTGGCCCAATCGATTTACGCATTACTATCCATTTATTATCAACTGCAAGCCCTCCTAATACTGGAGCCAACTGTGTTCTTATGCACGATCATTTAATTGAATACAATTCGCTTAACGGATCAGTGCTTCGAGTTCAGTAGCTACTGGAAAAAAAAAAACATGATTGCTAACACCATGCAGAAAATCTACGACTTTTTAGAATGGTTTGACGTCATTATTCACCTAATCTCAGCTCGGCATTATTTTATGGAGCGGAAATACAAGGGCATTACCGGAGCACATTTTGGAAGCCATTTGTGTTGCTGCGGAAATCTCTACAAAGACATTACTCAAACATACCCAAAACAGGCGCATGCCACTTTACAATCATCTTCAGTGTGTTAATGACATTATGCTGAAATACAAATTACTTGAAAAACGAATGCTACAAAAATAAAGATGTAATGCAATTATGTAAAAGAAATAAAAAGAGTTAGAAATTTATGTTGTATACTTTTATTTTATTAAATTTTTTTAGGATAATATATAGTACATTCATTTTTTTTTATTCAGTTCGCCTAAAAATAAGATCTTGAATTCGTTTTTTATATTAATATGAAAATTGGTATGGCTCGTTGGATAAATAAAATTCCTCCGAGCTATCGATTTTGAAAATTTGAATTCTATTATCTAAAATTTACGCCTTCTGTGCAGGTGAAACGCCTGGCGTCTACTATTTGATACAGCTTATTAATATGCATATCAAATTGACTTAAATATAATAAGGTCCCCATAAATTAAAGCTTTCAATTAACTCATCCTCGGCCTCCAGCTCCAAAATTTTCGTCCTGGGCTTCCGATACGTTGTTGCCATCATCATCATTATCATCATCACCGCCAACAATGCGCCTCAAATAATCATCTCGCTCGATCGTCTTTCTTGCTTCAGTAGGCATAATGGCGTCTAGTTCTTTAGCTTAAAAAAATTGACTATTCTGCTGAATGCTGTATTTATAGCGTTTTATTTCTTGAAATAAATATTCTGAGTTACAGCCAAGTCTCAAGCGTATGTAGCCTTTAGAAATTTTTGTTATTGTGTGCAGAAGTCTCTAGAAAGATATTGCTGACATCCCAAGCACATATGCATTGTACTTTTTATTCAGTAACGAGCTTATCTTAAGCCCGCAATTGTTTTAATATAAAACAAAAATATACACAGATTTCAAAAAGAAGGAAAAAAGCATTACCCCGCTGGAAATATGTTCATACAATTTCCAAGTCGTCATCGAAGTGCCACACCAATGCACGTCCATCGATGATGGTGAGTCAAAACATCTAATATTTTATAAAATTTGACTACTTTGAATTTTTAATTAAATCGCCTTTTGGTGTTCTCACTTCTTATGAAGTCATTGACGTTGAGGGGTAGTCATCAGCGATGTCTGGAGATTGATCATTAATGAGTCCATCGACGAAATCGTCGCTATCAAATGAACTTCTATTTACATCCATTTCGCGAAAGTTACATCACAGAATGTTTCTACGATCACACTCTTATATGTATGTATGTATGTATTTGTATACATATTATTACCAGATATACATATGTATGTCTGCATTTAATATCACCAGATGTACATATATTTTAGGATAATATATAGTACATTCATTTTTGTTTATTCAGTTCGCCTAAAAATAAGATCTTGAATTCGTTTTTTATATTAATATGAAAATTGGTATGGCTCGTTGAATAAATAAAATTCCTCCGAGCTATCGATTTTGAAAATTTGAATTCTATTATCTAAAATTTACGCCTTCTGTGCAGGTGAAACGCCTGGCGTCTACTATTTGATACAGCTTATTAATATGCATATCAAATTGACTTAAATATAATAAGGTCCCCATAAATTAAAGCTTTCAATTAACTCATCCTCGGCCTCCAGCTCCAAAATTTTCGTCCTGGGCTTCCGATACGTTGTTGCCATCATCATCATAATCATCTCGCTCGATCGTCTTTCTGCTCAAATTTGCTTTAGTAGGCATAATGGCGTCTAGTTCTTTAGCTTAAAAAAATTGACTATTCTGCTGAATGCTGTATTTATAGCGTTTTATTTCTTGAAATAAATATTCTGAGCTACAGCCAAGTCTCAAGCGTATGTAACCTTTAGAAATTTTTGTTATTGTGTGCAGAAGTCTCTAGAAAGATATTGCTGACAGCCCAAGCACATATGCATTGTACTTTTTATTCAGTAACGAGCTTATCTTAAGCCCGCAATTGATTTAATATAAAACAAAAATATACACAGATTTCAAAAAGAAGGAAAAAAGCATTACCCCGCTGGAAATATGTTCATACAATTTCCAAGTCGTCATCGAAGTGCCCAAGATTTCTATTAATCTCTTCAAAGCCGACATCAATGCACGTCCATCGATGATGGTGAGTCAAAACATCTAATATTTTATAAAATTTGACTACTTTGAATTTTTAATTAAATCGCCTTTTGGTGTTCTCACTTCTTATGAAGTCATTGACGTTGAGGGGTAGTCATCAGCGATGTCTGGAGATTGATCATTAATGAATCCATCGACGAAATCGTCGCTATCACATGAACTTCTATTTACATCCATTGCGCAAAAGTTACATCACAGAATGTTTCTACGATCACACTCTTATATGTATGTATGTATGTATTTGTATACATATTATTACCAGATATACATATGTATGTCTGCATTTAATATCACCAGATGTACATATGTTTTAGGCTGTATGTATGTATGCTAAAATTTATTATCACTCGGATATATAATAAGTATATATATATTTATATGATCTCACGCCCCCACACTGTTATCAAGCATGCTTCAATTTATTATCAACCGGATATATAATAAGTATATATAAGTTCCCACGACTGCCCCACCACTCTTATCAAGCTTCCTGCCTTTCTAACCTTGATCTTTCCCCCTAATTTTTATACTTATCACTAAGTGCCGAGGCGATGACATCACCGACGACGCCCTATCTCACCAATTCTAGAAACCATGATCTACCGTTATTCCAAAACATACAGTTCCCTACTGCTTCAATTAGATCTTAACGTTTACCACCCTTATAAGGTCAGATGAGTTTTAATAGGATCAATACTGGCTTTGCAGAAATTGTCGCTTATAACAGAAACCCAATATATCGCAATAATAATAATTATCGTTCTGCCCTAGAAGTAGCTCTTAATTATTTTTCGTAGATATTTAGGGATATTGTATTGTGCCAGCGCATCGAGTCTCATATCCCACTTAGCTGTGTTGAACGCATCATTGACATCTAGAGTCGCTATGATGCAGTAATACTTTGCTCCATGCTTTCATCCGGTACCTTCGATAGCTGAAGTTGTAAGGTCCACGACTTTGCCCAAAGTGCCCCTTGTTGATCTGGCTTTTTTGAAAGCAAATTGATTTGGAAACAGTCTACTGCCGTTAATGATCGCGGGCTCTAGCCTAGAACAGAAGCTTCTCGAACAACTTTCCTATTGTGTCTAGGAGACAGATGGGTCTATAGGACGATAGCTCTTCTGGTGGTTTCCTAGCCTTGGGTAACAGTACCTGGTTCTGCATCTTCCAGATTGAGTGAAACGTGCTTTGCAACATACAGACATTGAACAATTCAGCAAAACCCTATCATCAATCGTTCAATCCTAATGATCGAATTACCATCCAAAATCAAGACCTATATGTAATACCCATTACAGCTTCCTTAATTTACAGGCCTCAATCAGCTGGCTGGCTGATAAAAAGGTTGTAAATAGTGGTGAGCTCGAAAATAATTTTATAGCATATTTATTAGATGAAATACGATTCGAGCATTAAATCGGAAACAGCACTTATAAAATTAATATTTTCAAAATAACTTGAAAAATTCCACATATAACAATATGCGAAGCTAAAAATATTTTACATTATTAAGAGTGGCAGTTAACTACCAATGGCATTTCGTAGCTGGGACTGCTATATAGTCACTAATGGAGCACTACACACTTGGATTGTAAAGCTGGCATCCAATAGCGAATGTCCGCGTGTCACTTTAATTGCATTTATTTCGGATGGTAATATAATATCAAATGACCTAGCCAATTTAAAAATATATTTAAGCTTTGAGTCTTATCCATACGATGACTTAAATATAAATTATGATAATTAAAATTTGCGCAAAATTTCGAGAGGTACAACATGAAAAAAGCTCAAAAATTCATGGAAAGAGTACCCATTATCGTTATTGAATTATCACACCAACAAAAAGGCGTTAAAACTGGCCCAATCGATTTACGCATTACTATCCATTTATTATCAACTGCAAGCCCTCCTAATACTGGAGCCAACTGTGTTCTTATGCACGATCATTTAATTGAATACAATTCGCTTAACGGATCAGTGCTTCGAGTTCAGTAGCTACTGGAAAAAAAAAAACATGATTGCTAACACCATGCAGAAAATCTACGACTTTTTAGAATGGTTTGACGTCATTATTCACCTAATCTCAGCTCGGCATTATTTTATGGAGCGGAAATACAAGGGCATTACCGGAGCACATTTTGGAAGCCATTTGTGTTGCTGCGGAAATCTCTACAAAGACATTACTCAAACATACCCAAAACAGGCGCATGCCACTTTACAATCATCTTCAGTGTGTTAATGACATTATGCTGAAATACAAATTACTTGAAAAACGAATGCTACAAAAATAAAGATGTAATGCAATTATGTAAAAGAAATAAAAAGAGTTAGAAATTTATGTTGTATACTTTTATTTTATTAAATTTTTTTAGGATAATATATAGTACATTCATTTTTGTTTATTCAGTTCGCCTAAAAATAAGATCTTGAATTCGTTTTTTATATTAATATGAAAATTGGTATGGCTCGTTGGATAAATAAAATTCCTCCGAGCTATCGATTTTGAAAATTTGAATTCTATTATCTAAAATTTACGCCTTCTGTGCAGGTGAAACGCCTGGCGTCTACTATTTGATACAGCTTATTAATATGCATATCAAATTGACTTAAATATAATAAGGTCCCCATAAATTAAAGCTTTCAATTAACTCATCCTCGGCCTCCAGCTCCAAAATTTTCGTCCTGGGCTTCCGATACGTTGTTGCCATCATCATCATTATCATCATCACCGCCAACAATGCGCCTCAAATAATCAACTCGCTCGATCGTCTTTCTTGCTTCAGTAGGCATAATGGCGTCTAGTTCTTTAGCTTAAAAAAATTGACTATTCTGCTGAATGCTGTATTTATAGCGTTTTATTTCTTGAAATAAATATTCTGAGCTACAGCCAAGTCTCAAGCGTATGTAGCCTTTAGAAATTTTTGTTATTGTGTGCAGAAGTCTCTAGAAAGATATTGCTGACATCCCAAGCACATATGCATTGTACTTTTTATTCAGTAACGAGCTTATCTTAAGCCCGCAATTGTTTTAATATAAAACAAAAATATACACAGATTTCAAAAAGAAGGAAAAAAGCATTACCCCGCTGGAAATATGTTCATACAATTTCCAAGTCGTCATCGAAGTGCCCAAGATTTCTATTAATCTCTTCAAAGCCGACATCAATGCACGTCCATCGATGATGGTGAGTCAAAACATCTAATATTTTATAAAATTTGACTACTTTGAATTTTTAATTAAATCGCCTTTTGGTGTTCTCACTTCTTATGAAGTCATTGACGTTGAGGGGTAGTCATCAGCGATGTCTGGAGATTGATCATTAATGAGTCCATCGACGAAATCGTCGCTATCACATGAACTTCTATTTACATCCATTGCGCGAAAGTTACATCACAGAATGTTTCTACGATCACACTCTTATATGTATGTATGTATGTATTTGTATACATATTATTACCAGATATACATATGTATGTCTGCATTTAATATCACCAGATGTACATATGCTTTAGGCTGTATGTATGTATGCTAAAATTAATTTTTTTTTTTTTTGTATTTATAAAAGTGTAGAACCTGTACAATCAAATTTAGTACCTTAACAACACATGTATATATATGGAATTAAAGCCAAACCAGTCACAATATGAGGAATTCAAAGGAGACAGTTTACACCATTCCCATCGTTCTGGCAAAGCCTTGCCGTTTAAGTCGTCTTAGGGGTCTGGCAGGGATTAGACCTCTTGCAAGTAGGCTTCGGTGTCGTTGCAGTCTGTCCGTGTATTTTCTTGTGTGTCTTCCAATCTGCTCTTCGACAGTAAACAGCTTAAGGTCTCTGTGAAGTATTGAGCCGCGTATATAGCAGGGAGAGTTGGTTATCTGTCGCAGTACTCGGTTCTGCAAAACCTGAACCCGCTTATAATTTAATTTGGCAGCAATTCCCCAGATTTGCACTCCATAGAGCCATATCGGTAGGATACACTGCACGTAGACAGCTCTTTTGCATCTCAGCGGCAGTTGTTGCTGTCTGTAACGACATTTTTTCACCGCAGCTTTGAGGTGTGGCCCAAAGGTGAGACGCCTGTCCAGTGTGATTCCAAGATATTTCGCCTGTGCTGGTTGCTGTAGTGTTATTCCCGCCAGCTGGATTGGGGGAGTATGCATTGGCAGCCTTTTTAAGGTGAAGCAAGGGTTTAATGTTTTTAGCGGGTTGACTTTTAGATTCCATCGTATGCACCAATCAGCGAGAGTATCAAGATACCTTTGTAGTCCATAACTTGCCTCAATAGGCCTTTTAGAGTTATAGATGATTGCAACATCATCAGCATAAGTTGCAATGAGGGCTTTCGAGGGAGCATCCATATGTTGAAAGGACGGGCTAGGTATATCTGAGGTATACAAGGAGTACAGCAAAGGACCAAGAACACTACCCTGCGGCACACCTGCTCTCATAGGATATGTGGACGAAAGTGTATCCTTTACCTTGACTTTAAACTCACGGCCTTCTAGATAAGACCTTAAGAGGCCATAGTACGGGGCAGGCAGAAGGTTTTTTATTTTACACAGCAATCCATCGTGCCACACCTTATCAAACGCTTGCTGCATGTCAATGAAGACAGCGTTGGAGTATTCTGAGTCATCAAAAGCCTGCAGGATGTGTTTCACCAACCTGTGAACTTGTTCCCCTGTTCCGTATCCCTCCCGAAATCCAAATTGGTGATCCGGTAAGATATTAGACTGTCTTATTATGACATTAATGCGATTGGCAATGGTCCGCTCCCAAAGTTTAGACAGAGCGGGGAGTAGGCTTATAGGCCGATATGACTCTGGGTCCTCTTCCGGTTTGCCCGGCTTATGAATAATCAATATCGCAGCTAATTTCCATTGCCTTGGGAACACTTGGAGCCTGATGATGGCATTAAAAATTAGTTCAATGTAAAGCAGCGCTCTAGTAGGCAAAGCCTTCAGCGTAGCATTGCAAATTTTGTCTATTCCAGGTGCTTTGTTTTTCGGCAATAGTTGGATCGCTTCAGTTATTTCTTCGATGCTTATAGGCTGAATAGGCAGGGACATCTGCAATGGGGTCTCCAAATTGAGATGTGTCTCCATGGTCTGCTCAATCGTAGCATAATTAAACGGAGTAAAACGATCCTCTAGATGGTATCCGAATGCGTTAGCCTGTTCCAATTTGCATTTAGCAAGTTCGCCACTGGGGCATCGGACAGGTACCTGTCTAAATGGTTGTCGTTTGAGCGATTTTGTGCATTTCCATAGAAAGTAGTTTGCATCTATTGTGTAGTCCATGGAAGCCAGTTTTTGCTCGAAGAAATCACCTCTGAGCTCCCTTAAAAGGTTACGTAGCTGTCTTGCTGCACGGTTCCACAAAATTCTGTCCCAAGGATCTTGTGATCGAATTGCTCTTCTCCGAAGGCGCCTTTTTGTTCTGATAAGCCTCTCTAGTTAATATAATACCGTAATTAGGACGAGTCGCAGGATTAAGCGGCGTTGTAGCAGCAGCAGCTCTATATATGTTCTCCAAAAGAAGATCAACCGCGTTCTCGATGTCTTCACCAGAGCTCAGACACGAATTTAATTGAATTGAATCATCCAACAGTTGTCTGAAAGCCGTGATGTCAGTACGGTTGTTTATTAGCCTTGGGCTTGGCCTGATATTAGATCCATCAATGTGCAGCTCAGCGATGAGGGCTAAATGGTCAGAATCTAAGTCCCAGTTTTCGTAGATATTTGTTAGGTGATCCTGTATCCCATGGTATAATGCAAAAACAACACAAGAGGGTGTGTGACTGGATATATATGGGTATCTAGTTGGTGATCCTGTTGCAAGAATATTAGAGCCTCTGGCTGTGATGGCTTCTGCTAGTTCTCTCCCCCTGGGTGAATTATAGGTATCTCCCCACAGCCAATGTCGCGCATTCCAGTCACCACCAATAAGATACCTTTGGCCGCAAGAAGCGAGTATGTCGCTGAATTGCCTTTCTTCTATTCTGTTCCTTGGTGGACAGTATATGGCGCAAAATTCAATGTCTCCCAATCCTGTGGTAACTTTGATTGCAGACATTTGTATGTTTGGAGTTTCAATAACCCTTTGTGGGAAGTGGCGGAGAGAACTTCTAATGAATATAGCCGCTCCTCCCATACCATGGTTGTGACTTGAAGGTTTGTAAGCCGGATAAAAGGTATAACCATAAATTTTGATTGTATCTCCGCGATTCAGTCTGATCTCGTTTAATAATAGAATGTCGACGTTGTTGTTGTGCGCGAATAGTTCCACATCTCTGGCTTTTCCTGCAATGCCATTGACATTCCATATGAGAATCTTTAGTGAGTTCATTGTGAGTCAGAGGCGTTGTTATGGAGCTGGTAAGTCGATGAATTCCCAGTCCATTGCCTTAGCATGCTGGCCATATCGTAGACCATTTTTTCGAGCCATTCTAGACGTTCGCTGTTTTTCTTGTTTTGTTGTTGTTGTTCACGTTGTTGCGCCTGAAGCCACAAGAGAAATTGTTGCTGCTGCTGCACTTGCAGCTCTTGTTGCCATTTCAAAAACTGTTGTTGTTCCAATAGAGATTGGACGTCAAGTAGGTGCTGCTGCTGTGAGTTATTTCCAGTAGGTTTAGCTATCTGGACTTGCGCTTGAATGTTATGTATGCGACTCTGAACAGATGCATTTCCACTTCTTGCTACCGAGGCATAGGATAATCCACCTGTTCCGATTCTGGAAGTATTAGGAAGCTGTTGCGGTTGCTGGCGAGTTGGTTGTTGTTTTCATTGTGGCTGTTGCGTCCTTGCTTGCTTCTTCTTGATCATTGAATAGCCCATTGATCGTCTATAGAACTCCTGGTACCACTGGCAACCTTTGTAGCTTGCCATGTGGCTACCTCCACAGTGAATGCAGGTAGGCGATTCATCTTTTGAATGTGTGCATAGGTTTGTGGAATGGTCCCCGCCACAACGCGCACAGTTAGGATGTCGGCGGCAGTATTTTGTTGCATGGTTTGATATTTATAAAGAATATATTTAGTTTTTCATCCCTGTTTGTCCTTGATCTTGGGTTGTGTACTTGCAGAGTATCAAAACCATATTCTTTAAAACTGGCAATTATTTCTTTGTTCAAAGTGCTATATTGAAGCCCCCTTACCACAATTCTGTAAGGTTTTTCTTCCTTCAGCTGATATGTATGGAACTCAATTCCTATTGTATCAAAATGACTTACAATAACTCTGTAAGTGTCGCTGTCTTCTGGAAATATTCTTGCCGTAACTCCTTGGTTGACTTTGACTGCCACGTTGTTAATACTTGTGACTTCACTAATGACCTCAAATAGATCATTAAGATCAGTGATACTCAAAACAATTTGCGGTGGCTTTGGTGAGCGGATAGGCTGTTTGTTATTGCTCGGTTCCTCATGTTGAGGGTTGTTGACTGCATCAGTTGCATCAGACGTTGGGCGTGCTCTTGTGCTTTTGGAATTCACATCATCATCGCTTTCGGAAGTAACATCCATGTCCGTGACTAGTAAAGCAAATCTGTTGGTGGATTTTGCCATGTTAGCTGAAGCGGAGTGTGGGACCATATGTCTGTTTGCTCCTTTACAACTATTATGGGGAGAAAGAGGTTTCTTCCTCTTAGTTTTTAGCATTTTTTGGTCCGCCGCCAGTTTTGTAGCAGCTCCTGTGAGCTTTGGAGCGTCAATTTTTGAGGAGGCAGTTGGGAAGCGGGCTGCATGACTAGTCATGCTTCCGCTAGGGATCGCGCTACAGATTGAGCGTCAGCACGTGATAGGCGTTGGTTATTATTAAACTCAGTCCTTAGTTCCAACGGAGTTTTACCAGCTATTTGGTACATTCTTTCGTAATCAATCGGCTTGTTTCGAAGCTGAGTGTTAGAAGAAAGGTTTTTATCCATTTTGATTTATATAATGATAATATAATTTAGAATATGATGAATGTTTAGCCCAAACGTCTGTCTGGCTGCCGACACTGCACAAGGCAGCGCCCAAAAAGTTTATGACTTGTTTTTTTTTTAGCAAGCGAATTAGCAATAGTATTGGATCAGTGAGTTCTTTACAATGCGCGACGCGACCGTTCTCGAAGAGCTTATCTTAGCGACACAAAACAATTTAAATAAAATAAAATATTTTACTCGTTTACTTTTTTCCTGTTGACAGTCTCACAGCCAACGTTCGACCAATGCACTTAAGTAAAAGAAATAAAAAGAGTTAGAAATTTATGTTGTATACTTTTATTTTATTAAATTTTTTTAGGCTAATATATAGTACATTCATTTTTGTTTATTCAGTTCGCCTAAAAATAAGATCTTGAATTCGTTTTTTATATTAATATGAAAATTGGTATGGCTCGTTGGATAAATTTGAATTCTATTATCTTAAATTTACGTCTTCTGTCCAGGTGAAACGCCTCGCGTCTACTATTTGATACAGCTTATTAATATGCATATCAAATTGACTTAAATATAATAAGGTCCCCATAAATTAAAGCTTTCAATTAACTCATCCTCGGCCTCCAGCTCCAAAATTTTCGTCCTGGTCTTCCGATACGTTATTGCCATCATCATCATTATCATCATCATCGCCGACAATGCGCCTCAAATAATCATCTCGCTCGATCGTCTTTCTTGCTTCAGTAGGCATAATGGCGTCTAGTTCTTTAGCTTAAAAAAATTGACTATTCTGCTGAATGCTGTATTTATAGCGTTTTATTTCTTGAAATAAATATTCTGAGCTACAGCCAAGTCTCAAGCGTATGTAGCCTTTAGAAATTTTTGTTATTGTGTGCAGAAGTCTCTAGAAAGATATTGCTGACATCCCAAGCACATATGCATTGTACTTTTTATTCAGTAACGAGCTTATCTTAAGCCCGCAATTGTTTTAATATAAAACAAAAATATACACAGATTTCAAAAAGAAGGAAAAAAGCATTACCCCGCTGGAAATATGTTCATACAATTTCCAAGTCGTCATCGAAGTGCCCAAGATTTCTATTAATCTCTTCAAAGCCGACACCAATGCACGTCCATCGATGATGGTGAGTCAAAACATCTAATATTTTATAAAATTTGACTACTTTGAATTTTTAATTAAATCGCCTTTTGGTGTTCTCACTTCTTATGAAGTCATTGACGTTGAGGGGTAGTCATCAGCGATGTCTGGAGATTGATCATTAATGAGTCCATCCACGAAATCGTCGCTATCACATGAACTTCTATTTACATCCATTGCGCGAAAGTTACATCACAGAATGTTTCTACGATCACACTCTTATATGTATGTATGTATGTATTTGTATACATATTATTACCAGATATACATATGTATGTCTGCATTTAATATCACCAGATGTATATATGTTTTACGCTGTATGTATGTATGCTAAAATTTATTATCACTCGCATATATAATAAGTATATATATATTTATATGATCCCACGCCCTCACACTGTTATCAAGCATGCTTCAATTTATTATCAACCGGATATATAATAAGTATATAAGTTAACACGTCCAATCAGCAATAAGCCAATAATAAGCTAAACGTCTCAAATATCTTTTTGTGCAAGTTCCGAACTCGATCGTTGCACAAAATAATGTTGCAATGATGTTGCAGTCAGCGAATTCCAAGAACCCTTGGGTATGCGGTCAACGTACCATATACGAATCACATGATCCGTTGGCCAAATCGCTGTATCAGCGAATATAGGGCAGGGCTAGCTTCATATAAGAATCCTATTGTAATTTTAGTTTTAGTCTGATTTGAACATTAAACCGGCACAGAACAAAAATACCTTTGTCTTCATTTCGTAAAACTTAAACAAGTGAAGACGAGAAACATTAACTGGCGCCCAACGGTGGTTCGAACTACTCAACCCAAAATTTGTAAGCAACAACTCAGCATCGCTGGATCGGCATCGCGGGAACTGCAACAAATCATAACAAGACAACGCAAACAAAAAAATATAATAATTTAAGCTAACAACAAAAAGAAGCAAAAGCTGAGAAAGTCATGTAAGTGGAGTGCTCATCTAAAAAATAATAATAATTAAAATATACTAAACATAAAGTAAATCCCACTCAAGTATATAAGATTTGAATCTTTGCATACAAAATTTTAAATAGAGAAACAGTTAAAATCTTATGAGTAATCGTAAAGTTGAGGAAGTTGACACAGAGCTAGAAGAACTAATAGGAGATTTAAAAGACAGACTATCACTAAATCAAGTAAAAACAAAAATGCCTTTTGACGAGACAACTATTAGAAGTCTCCTTGAGTATGCCGTAAATTCTGCACTTGAAAACCAAGCAGCAATATTTAAAAGGCAGATGGAAGAGATGAAAAAAGAATTACAGAAAACAGCAGTGTCCGTACCTGAGGTGGAAGTTTTTGAAGATGCAGTAATAGATCGCAATGTTAAGTGTGAGGAAAGTCTAGATATGGTAAAATCTGTACCCGAGTTCGACGGAAAAATCGAAGCATATGTTTCATGGCGTACAGCCGCACACACAGCATATAAAGTTTTTGAGGACTATGTAGGCAGCTCAAGACATTACCAAGCATTAGGCATAATTAGGAATAAAGTAAGGGGTCCTGCCGATATGGTATTATCTTCATATAGCACACCACTAAATTTCAATGCGATTATCAACAGACTCGACTTTACATACGCCGATAAGCGGCCTGTCTATATAATTGAACAAGAATTGTCTGTTCTGCGCCAAGGAAACCTTACGATAGTCCAATATTATGGGGAAATAGAAAAAAAGTTAACACTTCTAACAAATAAAACAATAATGACTTATGACTATCAATTGGCAACTTCAATGAACGAGAAATATAGATCTGACGCATTGAGAGTATTTATTTCAGGAGCTAAGAAATCCCTGAGTGATATTCTTTTTTCGGCAAGGCCAAAAGATTTACCATCTGCTCTGGCCTTAGCCCAAGAAGTAGAATCTAATCACGAACGGTTCCAGTTTGCAAGTAGTTTTTCAAGAAACAGCGAGGAAAAAGCTCAACGTTATGAGCAAAGACATCAAAAAAATGTTACTCCAGAAAATAGCTCGCACCAAGGGAAAAATCCTTTCTATAAGCAAAAGCCACAATTTAATAACCAAGGTCAAAAACAAGAACCGCCACAACCAATGAAAGTTGATACTTCTTCTAGATTCAGACAACCGACCCAAGCAAATCAAGGTAACTTCCCTAATGTCTCTTATCAAAACCAATTTCCAAAAAGAACAAACAGTGGAACAGCTAGATACACAGGCCCAAAACAACAGAGAGTAAATCATATCTCTCAAGAAGGAAACTCAGGAAATTTAGAGCAGGAATACCAAGCAGTTGCAGAATCCGAGGTATCAGACATTGATGACGAGGATCAACAACAAGAGCTGAATTTTTTAGACACAGTTCCCTGCTACCGTTCGTAGAGCGAACGATAGCAGGTAAGACGATAAGGCTACTCATTGACACAGGCGCTTCTAAAAATTACATTAAACCTATTCCGGAATTAAGAGGTGTATCGAAAGTACAAGACATATTTCAGGTCAAGTCACTTCATGGCTTTACTTCAATTCAAAATAAATGTCGCATGTACCTCTTTAATACCACAACCACATTTTTTTGCTTCCAAATCTAACAAGCTTTGATGGAATAATAGGACTTGATCTTCTTAAAAAAGTAAACGCAACACTAGACTTCAAAAATAAAATTCTAGAAACTGAATGTGGATCTGAGAAGATTCAATTTCAAAAATGCGCAAATGTCAACTTTACAGAAATAGAAAACATAGTAGTTCCTCAAGAGGTCGAAAAAAAATTCAAAAGCATGTTAAAAGAGAAAATAGGCGTTTTTGCTGATCCTAACGAAGCTCTTCCGTACAATACTAACGTCATTGCTACAATTCGAACTGAAGACGATGATGCAATTTACTCAAAATTTTATCCGTACCCACTAGGAGTAACTGAGTTCGTTAATAATGAAACAAGCAACATGTTAAGGGATAATATTATTAGACCATCCAGTTCACCGTATAACAATCCGGTGTGGGTAGTCGATAAAAAAGGAACTGATGAACAGGGAAATAAAAAACAACGTCTTGTCATTGATTTTAGAAAACTAAATTCGATAACGGTTGATGATAAATATCCAATACCGAACATAGTAGCTATTCTCTCAAACCTAGGAAAGGCAAAGTACTTCACAACTCTTGACTTAAAATCGGGATTTCACCAAATCCTTCTCGCGGAGAAAGATAGAGAAAAAACCGCATTTTCAATAGGAAACGGGAAGTATGCATTCTGCAGACCTCCCTTCGGTCTAAAAAATGCTCCTGGAATATTCCAACGAGCAATTGATGACGTACTTCGGGAACAGATTGGCAAGTCGTGCTACGTTTACGTGGATGACGTGATTATATTCTCAGAAGACATGGAAAACCACGTATATCACATTGCCTGGGTATTAGACAAACTATTTAATGCTAACATGAGGGTATCACGAGAAAAGTCTCATTTTTTCAAAGAAAAAGTAGAGTATCTTGGATTCGTAGTATCCCGTGGCGGCATTACAACCAATCCCGGCAAAGTAGAAGCAATCGGCAAATTCGAGCAGCCAACTACTTTGTTCCATCTTAGATCATTCCTTGGTTTAGCAAGCTATTACAGATGCTTTATAAAAGATTTTGCGTCTTTAGCCAAACCACTAACGGACATATTAAAAGGTGACAACGGCAAAGTAAGCGCCGGACAGTCAAAGAAAATCCCTGTGAACCTCTATGAAACTCAAGAGCATACTAGTTTCTGATGACGTAATGCTCCTTTATCCTGATTACCAGAAACCTTTCGACTTGACAACAGACGCTTCATCATCTGGTCTCGGTGCAGTCTTATCACAAGATAAGAAACCAATTACCATGATCTCTAGGACCCTAAGGGACAATGAATTAAATTTCGCAACAAATGAACGTGAGCTACTTGCGATAGTATGGGCTTTAAAAACTCTGAGAAACTATCTGTATGGGGTAAAAAATTTAAACATTTATACCGATCACCAGCCACTAACATTTGCAGTCTCAGATAAGAATCCGAATGCGAAAATAAAGAGATGGAAATCAGTCATCCATGAGCATAATGCTCACATTTTCTTTAAACCGGGAAAGGAAAATTTTGTCGCTGATGCTCTCTCAAGGCAAAACCTTTATGCCCTAGAAGAAAATGCTCCATCTGACCTGGCCACTATACATAGCGAATTGTCACTTACATACACCATTGAATCCACAGACAAGCCGGTTAACTGCTTTCGAAATCAAATAATTATCGAAGAAGGCACTACGGCCTTTGAGAAAATTATTGTTATGTTCGGACAAAAAACACGACACCTCATATGCTACACTAGTAGAGAAAACTTAGTGGACAAAGTGTGCGATGCAGTTAAAAATGACGTGGTGAATGCGATTAAATGCGATTTACCAACACTAGCATTTATCCAAAACACATTAGTCGAAACCTTCCCTTCAACTAAATTTTGGCATTCTAACAAGTTGGTCATAGATGTCCTCGATAAAAACGAGCAGAAACAAATAATAATTGCAGAACATAGCAGAGCTCATAGAGCAGTTCAGGAAAATGTAAAGCAAATTCTCCAAGATTATTTTTTCCCTAAAATGACTCGTTTGGCAAGTGAAATAGTTGCAAATTGCAAGATTTGTAATAAGTCAAAATACGACCGGCATCCGAAAAAACAGCTTATTAGTGAAACGCTAATTCCCAATCGAGTAGGCGAAATCCTCCACATAGACATTTTTTCAACAGACAAGAAATATTTCTTAACTTGTATTGATAAATTTTCAAAATTTGCAATTGTTCAACCTATACCCTCAAGAACCATAGTGGACATTGAACCACTTATTCTACAACTCATGAATTTTTACCCCCACACCAAAATTGTATATTGCGTCACTAAATTCAGGAACGATTCATTCACTCTTAAAAAATCATTTTAACGTTGACATTGTAAATTCCCCTCCGCTCCATAGTACATCAAACGGTCAAGTAGAGAGATTCCATAGTACTCTCGCGGAAATTGCCAGATGCTTAAAACTTGAAAAACAATTACGGGATACGACCGAGTTAATTTTACAAGCTACAATAGAATATAACAGAACAATTCATTCTGTTATAAGGGAAAAGCCAATAAATATAATACATTCATCGCCACCAGAATTTGAAGCAGAAATAAGGGAAAGACTCAATATAGCACAGAAATTACTATTACAAAGACACAACACTGACAGAAAAAACAGAACTTTCCAAGTAGGTGACAAGGTCCTCGTGAAATTAAATAAAAGACTCGGGAATAAGTTAACGCCCTTATTTAAGGAGGTTACTGTAGAAGCCGATCTGGGGACAACGGTTCTTATAAAGGGGAGGGAGGTACATAAGGATAATTTAAGATAAACTATCCCCATGGTACAAATTCTAATATCTAATATCTTTATTAGGATTTGGATTCTATGGCCCCTACTTTTCGTAACGATATCAGCCGGAAAGATTATCGACTACACTAGCTCAGACTACATACCGATAATGGACGGAAATGCCGTTATTTGGAAGGAGTTCAGATATCTTAGACATTCCTCTAATCTGAGCATGTACTCGGAAATTACCGAGGAGACAAATTCTTTAATGATACACTTCCCACAGTCGCACATGAAAAAAATTCTTGAATCAGACATAGGCCATATTAAAACACTTTTAGATACAGTTAACATCCATCATAGACAGACAAGGAGTATAAATATTCTGGGAACAGCTCTGAAGATTGTTGCTCCAGACTTTGAAGACTTTGAAGAATTAAAATTCAATCAACAAAAACTAAAAGAATCAATTAATAGACAGGCACTAATAAATACTAAAATGCAAGAGAGAATTAATAATTTAACAGAATCTATAAACACTATAGTTAAATTTGCAAAAGAAAAACAGATTGACTCAGGTCACCTTTACGAAACATTACTCGCAAGAAATAGAATTGTAATTTCAGAGCTTGAGACAATAATGTTGTCTATTACACTCGCAAAGATTCAAATAGTAAACCCAGCAATTCTCGATTCGAAAGACCTGAACGAAATTTTAAATGAGCACTCTTCAATTATAACTGTAACAGATTTAATGGAATTAGCCTATGTAAACGTTTTGTTAGACCATAAGTTTGTACACTTTATAATCAAATATCCTAATCCTAATTTAGTATGTAAAAAGATAATAATTTTTCCTGTTCAACATAATGGCACAATATTAAATTTCAATGGCGACAACAACGTTGCAGACTGTGGTAATACAATTTTACCAATTGGAAAATGCACTGCTACGCTCACTTCAACTTTCTGCAAGGAGTTGCCTTCAGCGACATGCGCACAACAATTACACTCTGGAGGCATTGCACATTGTAGTACTCGTCCCAGTCCCCTTCAGTCATTAGAAGTGATAGATGATGGGATCATCATACTAAATACCTTTGTCTTCATTTCGTAAAACTTAAACAAGTGAAGACGAGAAACATTAACTTATATAAGTTCTCACGACCGCCCCACCACTCTTATCAAGCTTCCTGCCTTTCTAACCTTGATCTTTCCCCCTAATTTTTATACATATCACAAAGTGCCGAGGCGATGACATCACCGACGACGCCCTATCTCACCAATTCTAGAAACCTTGATCTACCGTTATTCCAAAACATACAGTTCCCTACTGCTTCAATTAGATTTTAACGTTTACCACCCTTATAAGGTCAGATGAGTTTTAATAGGATCAATACTGGCTTTGCAGAAATTGTCGCTTATAACAGAAACCCAATATATCGCAATAATAATAATTATCGTTCTGCCTTTGAAGTAGCTCTTAATTATTTTTCGTAGATATTTAGGGATATTGTATTGTGCCAGCGCATCGAGTCTCATATCCCACTTAGCTGTGTTGAACGCATCATTGACATCTAGAGTCGCTATGATGCAGTAATACTTTGCTCCATGCTTTCATCCGGTACCTTCGATAGCTGAAGTTGTAAGGTCCACGACTTTGCCCAAAGTGCCCCTTGTTGATCTGGCTTTTTTGAAAGCAAATTGATTTGGAGACAGTCTACTGCCGTTAATGATCGCGGGCTCTAGCCTAGAACAGAAGCTTCTCGAACAACTTTCCTATTGTGTCTAGGAGACAGATGGGTCTATAGGACGATAGCTCTTCCGGTGGTTTCCTAGCCTTGGGTAACAGTACCTGGTTTTGCATCTTCCAGATTGAGTGAAACGTGCTTTGCAACATACAGACATTGAACAATTCAGCAAAACCCTATCATCAATCGTTCAATCCTAATGATGAAGTTCGAATTACCATCCAAAATCAAGACCTATATGTAATACCCATTACAGCTTCCTTAATTTACAGGCCTCAATCAGCCGGCTGGCTGATAAAAAGGTTGTAAATAGTGGTGAGCTCGAAAATAATTTTATAGCATATTTATTAGATGAAATACGATTCGAGCATTAAATCGGAAACAGCACTTATAAAATTAATATTTTCAAAATAACTTGAAAAATTCCACATATAACAATATGCGAAGCTAAAAATATTTTACATTATTAAGAGTGGCAGTTAACTACCAATGGCATTTCGTAGCTGGGACTGCTATATAAAGTCACTAATGGAGCACTACACACTTGGATTGTGAAGCTGGCATCCAATAGCGAATGCCTGCGTGTCGTTTTATGCATTTATTTCGGATGGTAAAATAATATCAACTGACCTAGCCAATTTAAAAATATATTTAAGGTCTGAGTCTTATCCATACGATGACTTAAATATAAATTATAAGCGCGCTCGCTACGCTAAACTGTATGAAATGTGCGCAAAATTTCGAGAGGTAGTACATGAAAGAAGCTCAAGAATTCATGGAATTATCATACCAACAAAAAGGCGTTAACACTGGCCCTATCGCCAATATCGCAATAATGTTACTGAACTATATAAAATTCTGGATATAATGAATTGCCTGAGGCGACGCCTGGATAATCCAGCGTAGTTCAGGTCGTGGAAAAAATTGTGAACAGAATCTTAAATGCTTAATTTAGCATAAGGGAGTCTAAAATACTTTGGTAGCAAGCAATCCACGGCAAGTCAATCATGTTATCAAGAGCTTAATTCCTATAATATGCCCGAAAACTAGGACTTAGGCACATACCATCTGACCTAGGATTTCTGGCAGACCAAAAACGGCCAAAGAATCTTATCAAAATATCTACAAGTACCTGTAATTCATTTTTTAGAAAGTTAGTGCTTGAATGTGAGTAGACAAAAAGAAGTGACCATGACCAAATTTGAAAGAGATTGGAAATTTGACACTTTTAGAAGGGCCTTAAGCTTTACATTAATATTAAAAATTGAAAAACAGGGTAAACTACTATATTTACAGATCTCAAAACCCTCTCCGGAACTAACCGAAGTGAATTTCTGGACCTATGAGGTTGAGTCATATGCTAATCACGGCCAAATTTATTGTAATGCAATCCAAAGTTTAACTCATTGGCAACCCATATTATTTTTGTCCCAATTGCCCCTACGAATTCTTAAATAGAACATTTACAAATTAGTTATTAGATTTTAACCAAATTCAGCATGGATTTCACCAACCATAGAATTACAATGGCCTATTACATGAATACGCCTCAGCCCTATGAAAAGCGTAAGAAACAGACAGGAATGCCAGGAATAATAAGTCCAGAACACGAAGCCAAGGGTAATTATGACACGAACCTCGAAGAATATATCAAACAAATGACACTAACACGCTCCTTAATATTTTAGAATAAATTTATCACAGACTGTAACTTGCAGCAAAAATGCTAAGAAGTGAGCATAACCTAGAACAGATCGCTTAAAAATTAATTGATTCTCCCATATATTCTACATTTTACCAATACCTAATGTCTCTTTAGATAAAGTAGAGCATTTTTAGATAATGGTATAAAATCACCAAACGATCAGCTTATAATTCACTAGTATAGATTCTGCCTTAAAAACAAGGTAACTTTATCAAAACCGTTATATAGCAATATGAGACAGCAGATAAATATCCGATTCATTAGAAAAATGAGGTATTCGCACAATTAGGCAGTAATAAAATCTTCACCGTTCTTGACCTCAAACGTAGATTTCATCAGAGCCCGTTAAAAATGGCTACATACCGAAAACATCGATCTCCTTTGACGACGGAAAATTTAAGCTTACGCGATTTCCATTGAAACTTAACGCTTTTTCCATTTTTCTACGCTGAATGACATTCAAAAATTATATGTTACACATTACATCGATTTCCATTGAAACTTAAGAACGCACTTTCCATTTTTCTACGCTGAATGACATTCAGAAATTATATGTTACACATTATATCGGTCATAAAACTTTTCTAAATGATTTCCGAATATGCAGCATAGAAGTTCGTATAAACACAATTTGATTTTTAATTTTCTTTGTTTCACAGGCATACAACAAGAAACATAGAAACATACAACGTCTGAAGGTATAATGCGACAAATACCGGAAAGATTCAATCAAGAGAAGATGCATATATTTGCAAATAAAAGATCTTTTAAAATAAACTGTACGGAATGATGAAATGTTTGGGAAATGCGCAATAAAGCACAAAATAACAAATATAATCATGCAAAGCAGAGTATGCAAGGAACAAAAATACTATAGACGGCCTCCATGCACTGAGCTGAGAGGGACTCCCATGCTTCTATATCTAAGACATATAATTCACATACATAATTACTCATAACAAGGGACATAGTTTCGACACTAATATATACGTTTTGGAAACTCGCCATAGATAACATCATATTCTGTAATGGACAATGAGAAATGATTAATATTACACTTTTACATACTAACAGAATCACAGACATGCAATAAACCAACCAAAGAAAAGTAAATAAAAGCAATATAAGAAATCAATAATTCATAGGGGAATGGGAAAAATACAAAATTACACCATTACAATAGCTCGAATTATTGACTTAAAAATTGAATATGCATTCGAGTAATTATCTTTATACATCGAAAAAGAGCTTAGAATTTATAGCCGAACAGAATAAGTAGCGCTGATATTGATTCTGAAATTTTGAAATTTCCATTCTTCGTAGAGAATACGCGCATTTTAGTGTAAAAGTGCACACGTATATGAAAAATGCTAGCGCTTGGCGCTGATTGCCGAGTGCTTTTGCATATTGTCCAAACGTTTTGTTTAATATTTTTTATTTTGTTTCATGGATTTTAATGAAGCATATGATATGTATATTCTATTGGTGTATAGTAAAAATGCAAACTCACACGCAATATGGGTGAAATTTAAAAAGCTGATAACTGATAATATAATTTAACATAAAGCTCCAAAAAATACACGATGAAGATAAAAACGAAACTGAAGCCTCAAAAAAAAACGCATATACAGTTTGACACGAAAGTGTTTTCACATGGAGAAAAAATTATATTTTTGTTTTTTAACATACAAAAAATATAATAAGTATGAGATTTCAATATGTTTTTAAATTATATTATGTTTTTTTCAAATTAATGTCTTACAAAAATAATTAATAAAAATTAAAAAACTATTAACAAAGGCATAAAAAACAACAACAACTAAAAACATATTCAAATTCAAGTGACACGAAAGTGTTTGCACAGAAATACTTTTCAAAAATGAGGCAATATTAACTTAATTAACTATTAAAATTAGTATTTGGTATGACCCCCGTTGGCTACAAAATGTTAAGACAAACACGCGCAACAACCAAGGACACGATATACCGGACTGAAACAAGGAGTTAATCATAAAACTTAGACAACGCTTCATCCGATCAAGAAGACGGTGAATACCGAAATTTAACACAAGCGGAGGTTAATGACGAGCTTACAGATGACCAAGCTAATTTTTTCATCAGTCATAATGTGATATAAGATATAAACATAAACTTGACTTTTGGAAAAAATTATTTTCGTGTAAAATTAATTAATGGCTATAATATCACAAACAAGAAGTGCACAAAGCACCTATTTAATACTAAAAACATTCTCCTTCCAAATCACATAACGTTTGACGTAGTTATCGCACTTAACCTCTAAGCCTTAAAAACACGAATCATATATCTGTTTTCTGAAGTGCTTAACCAGTAACCTTACCAAAATTGAGGACCTAGTATCCGCAAGGTACATCAATTAATGTAAAGAAACCGTAAAGATACTCGCATACTCCCTCATTGGAAGTATCTGTTTGGGTAGTGAACAAAAAAGAGACTCATGACCATGGTAACAAACAAAAAAAAGAGTTTGATAATAGATTTTAGGAAACTAAATTAAAAAAAAAGGATGATAAATAGCCAATGTAGCAGTCTAATGTAGTGTCAATACTTTCCAATTTGAAGAAGGCAACATTTTTTCATTTGATTGCAGAAAAATACAAGTGCGAAGTTTAAGTTTTGCACCGTCTCTTTGGCTTGAAAATTGCATCTTATCCGTTTGACCTTACAGTCAATACAAGACGGAACGTAATAACTATGATAGCAAGAACATTGGAGAATAAAGAGATTAACTTTTGCATGAAAGAACATCTATAGGGATCTATAACAAGCCCGCGAAAAAATTTCGTTGTTAACGTGTTTTTACGGCATCACATGTAAGCACTAGATGACAGGATACGCAGCCATGTATCGCTTCTTTACACCATATATGCATTTTACTTACCAGTTAATTTTTACTGAAACCAGATAATAATAGAAGAAAATCAGGGCGATTCTAATCGCTAAAGCTAATTTTTTCGGCAAAATACCCAACACATATATTTCGCGAACAGAAATACGTTAACCGATAGGATATATGACGTAGTAAAGACATTGCCCATATTAGCATTCATCCTGCATAAGTTGGAAGAAACAGTCCCAACAACTGCATTCCGATACACATAGAAAATAGCTACCAATATTATCAATAAAGACTAACAGAGATAAATAGCTATCGGGGATCATAACGCCACACCGCCGTTCATTGTATATGAAATGACAGCTAGAAATGTTTTATAACACTGATTACACCACAAGATAATTCACAGCTCTAAGAAAAATCACTGACATTTTCGAGAACTTTGAATGCAACAAAACTGTCTATTTACCTAGACAAACGCCCAATTGAAGTAATTAACTCATCCTCTCCAAAACTTCACAGAGAAACCGATATCTAAATTTAAAAAACAGCTTCAGTTAAAAAGGTTAAATGATAAGAAATAATCGACAGTTCCAAGTAGCGGATGAGGAAATACACTGACATTTAAACTTAGAAAAATAGTTGATACGGACTTAGGGACAAGTCTTAATTAAAAGGCGGGTGGTCCACAACTAAAAATAGGTACTAGATTTTTATTAATTCTTATTTTCATATAGGATTTGGGTTATACTTCCTTTTGCAATAGTGACCACAGCTAAAATCACCGACTGCAGTAGTGGAGTGCATACTTATCGTAGATGGAGAAATGGCTATTTGGAAGAACTTCCAGTACTTAAAACATTCAGCTAACTTAATAATACACTCAAGAATATTAAAAAAAATACATGAATTAAAGCGGCATTTCCCCTAATCCTTTATGAACAGATATTTTATTCAGATATACAACAAACAAACTGCTTGTCATCAGTCTAACGCCCGCATATACAAATTGATTTTTTTCTAATTTATATTTTCCTATTGCACGAAACTTCGATTTTTATACCCTCAATTAAAATATCTGTAACAGGCAGAATGAGGCATGACAGTCGCCATAAGGTATATATATTCTTGAACCAGCGTAGTCGATATTGCCCTGTCCGTATGTGTGAACGCGTCAATCTCAGCATTATAAGAGCCAGTGACTTGAATTTCTTTGTAGGTCTAGCACGCGCATATGGAGTTTGTTTCAAATATTCGATAATTTCTAAGAATTAATTGTTATCGAAATGCAGTTATTAAATTATATTTCAATTTTGTATTTAGTTGTATGTATATTTTATACAATTTCGATTTTTGTTATATTTCGGATACCGGTTTCAAATATCCCCAAATTCTTTAATTTAAGTTCAGTTGGAAATAGGGCAAATATGTGAAAGAGTTTACATTTTTACTGAACTGACAAGTACTCCAATACAATACAAATACAGTTTGTCAAGAAATTCTTTACACAGTGAAAAAATATACAATTTTTGACTTAGGGGCAAAATAAATAGACTTTTATTCAAATTAACGAAATTGTTGTTAGATGTTTTATTGCTTAATAATAAGTTTTTAATAAGACTATAAAAAAGAGAGCAAAACTAAAAATGTGTATCAAAATAAACAACAAAAACTAAAATTACTCTATTTTCAAGCTGAGAAGAAACTGCTTACACATGCGTCTTGCAATTCTGTTTCGATCTAATTCTTGAAATAACGGTGCTTTACCATGCTCTATGCTTTTTGCTTCTGTCAATACATGATTATTTTTGCATTTCTTTCAATTCGGCTGTGACATTTTTTCGATTACCAATTTAAAACTGAATACTTCAATTTTTAAAATGTTGTTAAAGTGTTTTTTATATCAAGAAAAACAATTTACAATGTTATAAATTAATCGAAAACGAAGGCAGGCTTGAAGAAAAGGGCACAGGTGGGCGTAAAAAGTACAGTCGGGTAAACGGATTAATAATGCAGAATATTGACCAAAATCCACAAATATCAGTACGGACACTTGCCAAGGATCGTAAGAAAGAATGTGACTTAGATGTGTCACATGAAACTGTACGCCACGGCATCATTCGACATAGGTCTCTTCAAGAGTTTCACGAAAGAAATGCAGAAAATCGCTTTACTTTTTCTGACATTAGTCAGCGGGCAAAACATTGGAAAAACATCATATTTTGCGACGAAACAATAGTAATACTGTACAGTATTAATGCTCCATTCTTATTATGGCGGAAGACATTAACAACATTAGCAACATTTGTAAAGCTTTCGGTTAGGTTTGGTGTCAATCTTTAGCCTAGTAGTTGGAGAACTTGCATATATAGAGGAAACCATAAATACCTTTAAAATATTGAAACACGAATTTAAAGAGAAATGCGAAAAAATTTGGCTTTATTAATAAGCAATGAGCAATAAACCAAATTTAAAATTCTATCTAGGCAATGGCTCTATGTATAAGGAAATTCATGTAGGAACATGGCTCTTCTATAAGTGTGGCAAGGCTATTAATACACCACCACAATCCCGATCAGAGCCCCATTGAACATTAGGAGGGACAACACGGAATCCAAAAAGCCGCACACGAACTGAAAGCTACTATCCTAGAAGAGTGACAAAAGATTCCTGGTGCATACATAATAAAGTTCATCCCTTCCATGAGACAACGCCTCCAGCATGTATTAAATGCTACGGGAAGTCATAATAAATATTACAATTGACATACTTTGCTTTCTATTTTAAGTTAAGAACAATCGAAGTGTTTTGTGTAAACAGTTTCTTGATAGCCTAAAATATGAGTAATTTTGGTTATTGGTAGTTATTTTGTTATGTATTTTTAGTTTTCTTTCATAAAAAAAAAATGAACTCAATAAATATTATATTATTTTATTAATAAAGTGGTGGTTTGGTAAAGTTGTATCCAGTCTTACTGTCCTAATGTCGGGTTTTATTTGTCCTTTTTTTTAACGGTCGAAACAATCTATGGAAAATATTAAGAAACGCAGATTGGACTGGAATCAGGGAATCGCCTAGTGGAGCGCCTCGATTTTATTTTTCTTACTTCTGGCATTTAGTTTTTCTCTTCTCATACACTAATCGGCATAAAGGTATGTTGAAAATTGGATTGTGAATCATAGTGTAGAAATCAGCAATGTAATTTGAAATCGTGACCTAAATTTGCTGAATGCCTTTAATTAACTTTGTTTTTGTTTTGTATTAATGTTTTTAATTTCTTTAGACATCCCACTTTTAAAATAAATCTTTGGAATCCTACAAAACTTGGCTTTCGACCATTTTTTTACTTTAACATCTACATGGAACATCTATTCCCAATTACCAACAATGAAGTTTTTTCAACAGAATTTGTAATTTCCAAGAAAATAAATAAATTTTTTCAATGTTTGTCATATAGTTGAGAAACGAAGTAAGCCGTTGTCATTGATTTTTCTCCTAGAGATAAGCACAGATTTCTGAGTATTGGATTTTTTTCTTCTAAAGAATATAAGTTTCTTAGTCTACAGAAAAAAAATTGGTAATTGTGGTTACCAAATTGATCGAGATATTCATAATTGAATCTTGGGCTCAGACCCAAAATGTGGAGATCCTTTTAATAACCTTAATACCTAGGAATCGTTGGCTAGGAAGATGTACGAGTCCGATACAAGTCGAAGTCATTTCGAAATAACGCGGGACCGCCTTCTGCTAATTTACTTTAAAGTATCTAATATTTTAAATATAAACATTAAACAATTGAATTTTAAGAAAAACAAATAAATAAAATGATTTAAATACTTTTTCTCAACATAATTTATATAATATTATGTTGAAAGTTACTGCAGCCAATTATATTTTATTGAAAAAATTTTAATGGAAGTTTAATGTATACATTTTGAGAAGCTATCAATTGATTTTTATAAAGTTCAATATGAACTAAGTAAAAAAAGTGCGTGAAACTGAAGTAGTCATATATTTGGTCCCTTGTTATGCATCGAAACTTTGCCATAGACATCAGAAAACCAGACGTCATCGCGACCGCAATTTATAATTTTCTAGTTAATGGTACAATAGTACCGGAAGCTCTGGTCACCACCAAATCATACAGTGTCGGCATAACAATAATGAACCCGCAAAAACACCTTAGGAAACTATGCAATGATACGCGAAGCTCTGGTCACCACCAATGATGCGATCAGTATCAGATCAGGAAGCGCGCAATCAGCATTTTGAACGACTAGGTCTGATTGTAAGAATTTATTTCTTTAATTGATTTTAGAGAACAAATAGCATCGGGTATCGCATACCACACTCATACAGTCTTCTAAATCATCTTTTAAATTATTTACTCAATGCAGACATGGTTTAATTTATGCAAAAATAATGTAAAACATTTCTAATATATTCTCTAAAACTAGAGCCAATAATTTTCCAGTTTTCTATGTATAAAACGTTTCAAATATAAAATTGTGTTTGCCAATATAGGAAGATTAGTATGAAGTGATACACTTTAAAATTTAAGTATTTTCAATACAAGAACAATATTTTAAGGTTGACTATTTTGAAATTTTAATTTTTTTTAAATCATTTTTCTTCCGTTTAGATTCTATTGATGACTTAATGAAGTATTTTGTTTTGTCATCATCAATCATAAATCTTTTAATATTGTACTCTTTGCATTTTTTAGTTTGTCAAGACGTTTAAGTAGATGATTGTTAGCAGTTTCTGCTTCCTCCAAACGTTCCAAAAGCTCTCGGTGCTGAAAAAAATGCACAAATTAGTATAGTTTTGAAAAATATATTGTTTTATTTTCTTTATTTTTTCTGGATGGTATGTTGGTTTACGAGGTGAAGTTTTTTTTTACATGCACTGCTAGTCAATATATTAGTCGCAACTGTTTGTTATATAACTTGATGATGGATTTAATGAGTACTGCATCCTTTGTTGATAATAGCTTCAAAGAGTGATTCAAGATCTACATACAGGTATACCGCTCTCCAAGCAAGTTGTGTTGGTGTTTCATTGCCGTGGTATTGCATTCCCCTTTAGTACACTTTCCGTATAAGCCCCACCCACACATTTTGAATCACGTTAAGGTCTGGAGAAAGGCAGAAAACTGAATTGTTTTTCTTTTAAATTTACTTAATCAAATTCCCATTTATATTTTAAAAAAATTTTTTTCAAATTTGGCGGTTACAATAAAACTCATATTTTTACATATCTAAATTGAAACCATTTTCGTCAGTAAAGACAACCGAACTCATTAAGTCAAATGTCAAATTGAAATGTCTATGAATTATAAGTTAATAACTACTCGTTAGGTTATATGACATAGGCAACTCGATATTTATCATTCAAAGGTAGTTTTTCTTAATTTTTTGACGCGTAAGTTGTTTTTCATTTCTGATTGTGGTGAACAGTTGAAATGAAACTACTTGAACTCACAACAGTACTAATTATAGTGCAACATAACGCGATTAAAAAAATGAAAATGAAAATCAAATTAACTGTAAATAACACAACTTAACGACGGTCGTACTTATGGAAACAGCGTAAGCATAACACTATTTAACATTTTCTCTATAAACTAAGGTTATTAAACCACTAGTAGACTTAACATAACTAAATATAAATATCATAAGCGGATAACAAAGCAAATATAAATGCAATTTTAAATGGAGACACTAAATGGACTGCTTTGATAATGGCGACAAGAGTATAAAAACAAACAGACGGAAAAAACATTCAACGGCAGAGATGATATGTAAGGAGAATAAAAAATATATAACTGACCTTTTTATTAAACTTTGTTCCATCAAACAAATTTAATAGAGGACGTTAACCATAGTTAGTGAACAATTACGATATTTTGAACTTATGTTTCGATTGAGTCAGCTTGTTTACAAAAGTTTCCCTTACGTTTAGTATAAAATAAAACTGGATAACGTAAATTAATATTTGTATCGCGATCCTACTCATTATTGCGTGTGCTACGCTATATTTCATTCGCTTTCATTTCGGGGTCGCGGTTATTAAGATTGACGACTATTACGTAGACAGTTAGCCTCTTGGCTTTATTAAATTAAAAACAACTAAATAAAAATTCAGATTAACAAAGGATACAAAAATCTAGGCAACTGCTAGGCAATCACTTATGGTTTTGGAAATCAACTCTAGCTGATCTAGAGAATTGAAGATGTTCAAACATAGTAGACTTTATCCTTCGATCCATACAAAGTGTATCTATAAAAACCCATAATGGTATAGTGCATGACGCGTCTGTCGAGCTTAACCGATCAATACGGAACACAATATAGAAGGCCCAAGAAGTCCAATGAGAAAGAGGAGCAGAACAAGCACAACAAGGGTTTCAACGAAGGTGACGAAGTATTGGTAAAAACCAAGGAGCTAACGTTTTTATATGATGAAGAAAAGAAAATTAAGGGGGTGTTAGTCCACAAGGAAAAGTTGAATTCATTTGAAGCATTAAATGTATCTAGAGTTAAGACTTGTCAAATAAAGATGGAATGATTTAAAATGTTATTCTCCAGCAACCTTACAGCAACTACCCGATCATGTTATAAAAGAGTGCCACAACAAAATAATAGCAGTTGACTCATGCGGAATATCGATCGCCATGCACGCATCAGCTGTAGTTGTCCAAGGGGTTCTTACGATCGACGACAGCCCATTTGAATCCGCAGAAACGACAGAACGGAAACTAACATCATGACACCTTAATAGCAATCTTTGACCACGTGGCCGTCAGCGAGAGTATCGGCTCAGCAGCATCACTCAGTATCCGCCGATTTTCGGAAGAGTACTTAACACTACTTATGGAGACCAGAATCTCCGGTCAGACAGAGGTAGATTCAACACCAAACTTTATCTAAATTATTAAATATTATATAAGCCACAAAATGTAAGTTAACTAAAAACTATTTCAAATCGTACACACCAAAACCAGCTAACAATATCAGATGTTACTATCAATGTATCACAGAATCCAGGCAAAAGAGGACAATAGACGTCGCTGATATGCAAAACAGCGAAAACATAATAGGGACGAAAAACGCCCCATTTTGTCAAGAAAAAAACCAAAGAACAATGGGAATAAAAAAAACAATAAAAGAGACTATCAGGACGATCCACGTTTGGAAAACGCACTAGTTTGGCAAAACCTCGAACTAGTGGTAAGCAAGTCCAAAAATAACAAATACGTCCGATAGAGTAACAAGGCCAAGGGGCCAGACTGAACAACGTTATTCAAAGCACCCCTAAACCAGGATCAATAATGCGAGAACGCGGAAGCCACTGTAATCGATATTGAAGATGATAGCGAATCGGTATTTGATGACCTTTACGGAACGCTCCCGTCTGCCATACATAAAACGAGAGCTGAGTGGTTGGGAAAACATAAAAAATATTAATTGATAAAGGAGCTGAAACAAATACATGGCTCAAGTTAAATTAAAAATAAATGTTTGATGAAAATTTTCGGATAAATGATCATTTTTTGTGCTAAGCACACTTAGTTCATTTGATGCTATTAATGACTTCGAAAATGCAATCAGAAGTAGTGTTGGATTCACAACATAGCAATCTCTCAACATCTGCAATACCAATACAGTGTACCACTTTTTTTACCCAGATGTTAATGATATAATAGTGCCGATATCCGATAAGGAATTGAAATGCAGACGTTTCGACCTCTAACGAGGCATAACTTTCTAACACTTCGGTCATTGCTCAAATTCGCGCCGTAGGTAAAGAATAATTAGATTTCGTAAGCAACGAATTATAAACAAATAATAATTGGCGCTCATGGCCAATAACATTATATTTTGAAGTAAGCATTAATAACGTTATCATTTATATTAAAAAAAATCATAAGCCTGCAGCAAAATTAAATACTGCAGTTTTGCGTGCTTCGATAGTTATCAAAGATTCTAAATTGGCAATGTTAAATTCATAAAGTAGCGAGTAGCAGGACAGCCAAAGCCGAACAAATTATGAAAACCCTATATATCTATCCATCCATCCATCTGCGTAGCGCTTTATTCTGCAGGATCTGAATTTTGTTCCTTGAAGTCCTCGCTGAGGAGCCCCATAGAGAGATACCATATACGAAGGTTGCTCGAAGCTCTGAGCATCTCATCGAGGGATTTTAGCTTGCTTTTGCATATTGTGGTTACTTGACTTATATGCGCTTTAAAGGTCAGCCTTCTGTCCAGAGTGATACCAAGGCACTTTACTTTTGAGGTATTCGGAATAGTGGGCCCCAGAGCAACGCTTGGGCAATCACCTTTTCTAATGGCGAAGATAGTGTGTACGGACTTTTGAGCATTAATGGTGATACACCATTGTTTTACCCAGCGTCCGAAGGAATCGAGTTATCTTTGTAGTGAGGCAGATACGTTATGTGACAAGATGGCGGTGTCGTCTACATAAGTCGCTATGAGAACTGCATCGGAAGTTCCTATATTTGGCTCGGGAGTTGGCATATCTGCACTGAATAAAGTGTAAAATGTTGGGCCTAGAACACTACCCTGTGGGACTCCAGCCATAATTGGTCTAGTCGAGGATACTGATTGCCCCTTAGACACTTGAAAGGTTCTTCCAATCAGATACGAGGACAGCAACACGTAAAATGGGGCTGGATGGTTGGTTCTCACTTTCTGCAGCAGTCCCAGGTGCCAGACTCGATTAAACGCTTGCTAGACGTTAGCCTAGAAAGACGGCAGAGCAATACATCTATTCTTCAAGGGCTGCTTGGATAGGGTTCACATCTCTGTGAACCTGTTCCGTTGTTCCATGCTGTCTCCGAAGGCCAAACTGATGATTCGGAATGGCATCCCGGCGTCCCAGGTGTGTCAGTACTCGTTCCAGAAACATTCTTTCGAATATTTTGGAGTACTGGCAACAGGGTTTGCCATGCTTAGGAATCATCACCATCACGGCGTGCTTCCAGCTGGCTGGAAAGTGCCGGATGCGAAGCATGGCATTGTGCACCATATTTATATAGTCCATGGTGGAGTCAGGCACTGCTCTGAGGACTCTGCTATTTATTAGATCATATCCAGGGGATTTTTTGCCTCACTCTTCTGATATGTTTTAGAACCTCTTCTTTTGTACATCCAGCTATCTGGTCGTCAGCTGGGAAAGGCGAGAGAACGATGTCTTCTGTTGCTTCGATTTCTGAGGCTTCTGCGGTAATCACCGGCGTGAATTGGTCTTGAAGACGATTGGCAAAAGCCTCAGCTTGAGCTTCGTCTAAAATGTGCCAGGAGCCAGAAATGATCCGAATGGGATGACGACGGATTGGCTGCCGTTTGAGCTGACGTTTAAATTTTCATAATTGAAATTCTGCGTCAGTGGGCGATTCAGCTCGTTCTCGCTGATACGCCTCTTTTGAAGTTGGGCTAGAGCAGCTTTGAGATGCCTTGTGGCTTCGCTGTAGGTGGCTTTAGCATTAGGCGTGCGTAATCGCAACCAGCATCTCCCGGCCAGTCTTTTGTGTATTAGTAGGTCTTGGGCCTCCAAGGTGAGGGGGATGTTATACACAGACTGGTGTTCTGTTTGACAAGATGGTGGGGCGGCTAGGTGCGCACGATTGACTATTTCTTCTTGCAGTTTGTTTGCTGCGTAGTCCACGTCTTCAGGAGTGTTAAGTTCCATTTCTGTATATAACGAGTAATGAAGCTCGCGTCTAAAAATTCCTAAATCTGTTCCCGCCGGCAGCAACTGCTTCCTAATGGGGAAAGGCTGTGGCTGTGCGTGGATTGTAACTACTAGTGGCAGGTGGTCAAAGGATAGGTCCAAAGAATCTTCAATGGTCAATTGCCGAACACAGATGCATTTGAAGACCGCGACATCGATTGCAGAAGGCCTTGTCCATTAAGTGGGTAACGAGTGGGGGCTCCAGTCGCCAGTATGCTGAATTGTAGGTTTTTAATCGCCTCAAATATGACTTCTCCGCGTGTGTTTGTCTGCTGGGTTTGTAGTTCTCGCATCGCTTTGAGCTCGGCATTAATTGCATCAAACTGGTGCTGTTGTTGTTGAAGGATTTCAGTGAACTAAGTGTCACTTGTAAAATTCTTATTTGGCGGACCACCTCTAGCGACCTGCGCGTAAGAAACACCATTAATAGATGTTGCAGGGCTCATGGCGTAGGTACTACTCTGGGGCCTTGTAAATTCGGCAGCACACCTCCGACCCGTAGACGGTGTTTGTGTGGGACTGCTTTTTTGTACTGGGGATTGCAATTTGCGCAACCGCTTGTAAACTCGGCAGCCCTCTTAGTTGGCAGGGTACTGTAACTCACAGTGTACACATGTTGGTACCTGGTCCTTTTCACGGGTGCAATCTTTGGATGCGTGTTTCCCGGCGCAACGTATACACGTGGGAGCTTTGTGGCAGTAGCGTTGTGTGATTCCTGACAGCGATGACATTGCGTCAGGTCGTTAAATCTTTGTGGCAGTTCCACCGTGGAGCGTTGCCTGTAGACAACTCGTATGTCCAAAATTTTGTTGTTGGGGGCCTGAGCCACGTCAATAAAAAATATGTTTAACGGTGTTTTGTCCGTACGGGTTGGGTTGTGCACATTTGTAATTTTGTGGCCTTTGGTTTCCAATTCATCTTTAATTAGTGTTGTGTCAGCGTTGGAGTGAAGCCCTTTGAAGCAGACTCTATATGGCTTGTCCTTCTTAAGCTGGTAGCAGTAGAACTCCAAGCCCAGCTTAGTAAAGTTGTATATTACTCTGCGATAGTCCTCACTGCATTGGGTTAATACACCTATATTATTCCGCTTTGGTTTAATCACGTATGATTTAGCATCAATGACTTTGTCGATTATCTGTTGCAACAAGGCTATACCTATTTTAGGGTTTATTGGCATGATAGAGGCTTGCCTGTTAGCCATCACAACGTTAAGCTGGACTCGCATATCTGCATTTAACTTTGCATATACCTTTCTAGATGAGAAAACATGCTATTTGTACTGATAGCTGAGAATATATGAAAGTAGATTAAGGTATTTCTGGTATCACACACTTATACCTCACAAAAAATGTTTCATTGCTCTATTAATATTCATATAAAATGTGGTGGAGTTTAAGAAAATTTAGCTTTTTGTCAAAATCTTAAACAAAAACGTTTGCCAACAGGATGTTAAAATTGAACTGGATCGGATCGCTCGAAAAATTCGTGATATGATTTTCTAGTTAATATTCAAAAGAAAGTATTTTGTCATACCTCTCGTTGCAGCTTACGTCTTTCCACTTTCAGTTCAGCCTCAGATTTTTCAGCAGCTTCAGCCGTACTTTTATACCGTATAACTTGAGTCTCTGAACGGGCTAAGTTTGCCTGGAGACTACCGATTTCCTGTTCAGCTTTTTGTAGTTTATATTTATAATCGGATATGATTTTATTTGATTCTCCTACGAATTGTCATGATAGTTTTATAGCATATTATTTTTGTTTCGAACTTACTTTGAACGTCATAGTCATCATCGTACTCCAAAGAGTCACTAAATAAACTGCCACGGCCAGGTCTACATTCACTTTTCAAAACATCCAACTGTTCGCGAAGCTTTTGCATTTCATTAAGAAGATGCTGTTTTTGCTCTGCAAATTTTTTAATTCTTACATCTGAAACGATATGTTTACTTTCAGATAATATATTAAACTTTTAATATACTGTGCTTACCAAGAGAACCCTGCACAGTTGCCAAAATATTGGCATTTTCAACGCTGACTAGAGCGCGCTTCGCATCACTACCATCACTATTTTCAATTGCAACAATAACAAGACCGTGTTCTTCAATTAGTTTATCGCGCTCACTTAGCTGACCTTGCACCAGGTTTAATTCTACAGTTGTGCGATCCAAATTGCGTTTCAGGGCACTACAATCGCGAACTTTGTTTTTAAATTCTCGTTGCAATTGAGCAAGAGATTCCTGCATTGTTTCACTTTTATCTTTAAGTAGTTTTACTTCATAAGTTTGAGAAGAGCGATCGTTGTCTAGTTGAGCATTTGTTATCATCGCTTTTCGAAAACGTTCTTCGACTTCCTAAAATGAAATTAAATTAAACTAATTAATATAGCAAGCAAATTCCTATTAACAATATAGAATTTTTAAGCAATAAGTAAAATAAAATACGCAATCACATTAAACCAGTCAATATTTGAAGTAGCTTGCAAGAGCTCTTAGTTTAATTCACCCTAAAGACGACTATTTAATGCATAATACATAATACATTTATATATATGTTTCCATAGTTGACACTTTCAACTTTTTGAGTCGATAATTTCCAAACGAATGAAGCAAATCAGTAAAATATTTAAACAAAGAAAACTGAAACAAAACGCATGTGTACAATTGTGCACCTTCCGATATTCTTACTTTGGTTTGATTTCTTAACTCTCTTATCGGCAATAGACATGCAGTTTTACCCTTATATGTTTTATTTTTGCATTCTACACTTTTATGATCCAGAAATTCACGTGTTTCTTATTTTTCGAAGTAGATTTGGTAATTTTAGTCTACAAAGTACCGCGAAAAAATGAAGAAGCTTTCGTCAGATGTCGAAAATAGTATTATTAGCCTAACTGAAACACTATTAAAGGCCGCAAACGACTCTTAAAGAACTCTGACGCCAGACTGATAAGTTCCTAACACCTAACACATAGGAAAAGACGTGAGTCGGCGGGTGGCTAGAAGAAAAAATAAACCAGCTCTATCCGAGAAGAATGTCAAGGCTTGATTGAAATTCGCCGGGAACAGAAGAACTGGACTGTAGATGATTGGAAACGTGTCATCTGATCGGATGAATCCAAGTTCAACCGTTTTCAATCAGATGGCAAGTAATACTATTGGCACAGGCCCGGGGACAAGCTTCAAAAACACCATGTGAAGCAAACCGTTAAGCATGGAGGAGGCAATGTCAACGTTATGGGGATGCTTTACTTGGTGGCACATTGGACCATTGCATAAAAATTATGGTATAATGTTAAAAGAAGACTATCTCAATTATTTGAAAACCTGTCTACCCAATTTTCTGGACTAGTGTGTATACCCTGTAAAGGAAAACATTTTTCAACAAGATGGAGATCCGAAGCACACTGCCAAAATTGTCCGCGAATGGTTACAAAACCAAGATTTTATGCTGATGGAGTGTCTAGCTAAAAGTCCCGAACTCAATCCGATTGAGAACCTGTGGTCAATCGTGAAGCGACGGCTCGGGCAATATCAAACAATGCCATCCAACTTAGACGATCTTTGGAAGCGTGTAGAACTGAAGTGGAACCGAGATCCAAAGGAAACCATAGAGAAGTTGGTCGAGAGTGTGCCAAACTGAATAAAAAATTTAATAGCTAATAAGGGCCTGTGGACAAAATATTGATTTAGAATCATATTTAATTTTTTCACTGAAGGTGCAAAATTGTACACATGCGTTTTGTTTCAGTTCTCTTTGTTTGAATATTTGACTGATTATTTTTTGTATTTGTTATATACGGCAATTTGTTAAGAATTAAATACATATTATTGGAAAAAAAAGTTTTTTTGATTTGCTTCATTCGTTTGGAAATTATCGACTCACAAAGTTGAAAGTGTCAACTATGGAAACACTTTTGCTCCCTACTGTATATACAGTGGTTCACAGCTTATTTCAACCAGCACCTTAAAAAAAGTTTGTTGGGCTATAAAATCTAAACTATTGGGGGAACCCCGAAAATTTAAATGCAGGTTGTTAGTGTGATGCTTAAACTAATATAAAATCAATTCATTTATTTTTTAAATATTTTTTCAATATTTAATAATGTTTAAAAACTAAAAAATGAGACCAAAACAGTTCCACAGCTTATTTCAACCACAAACTTTGCAGCTGATGAAAGATCTGTTATTTTACAATGCAACGGTAGATTCTTGTTCTATGCTTTATTCACTGTTTTCGCAGTGTGATAAAATAAATTTTTGCAGAATTTTGAAAGCTCAACTTTCAGAAAAGTGAATTTAGCAAAATGGGACCACGCACACCTATTGAGCAGCGGGAACTTGTTCTCAAACACTATAAAAATGGTCATTCCCGTAGAAAAATTGCTGAGATGGTTGGATTTAGTGATTCTACAGTTCAAAGCATCATATACCGGTTTGTCCGTGAAAATAGAACCCACGATAAAGGCAGAAATGCTCCAAACAAAATTTTTAATCCCACGGACGAGCGCTATATTGTGAGAAAAATTCGGGATAACCCAAGGATATCGGCTCGACAAGTAGCCAATGATGTTAAGGAGGAGTTGGGCAAGTCATGCCACCCAGAAACTATTCGCCGTGTGCTTCGGGAACATGACTTTAATGGCAGAGTACCACGCAAGAAGCCTTTTATAAGCGACAAAAACAAGAAGTGTCGCTTAAAATTTGCCCAGGAGCACTTGCACAAGGACATTGGATTCTGGAACACAGTTTTATTTTGCGATGAGTAAAAATTTAATTTGTTTGGGTCGGATGGGCCCTCATATGTGTGGCGTAAGCCTAACACAGAGCTTGACGCAAAACAGTTGAGGGCTACAGTAAAGCATGGCGGAGGCAGCCTTATGGTTTGGGCCTGTATGTCAGCAGCCGGCGTTGGGAACTTAGAGTTCATAGAGACTACGATGGATAAAGGCAAATATCTTGATATTTTGAAGTCCAATTTAATTCAAAGTGCTCAGAAACTGGGCATAAAGGAGGACTTCAGATTTTATCAAGATAATGACCCGAAACACACTGCGGGAATTGTCCAGACTTGGTTGATCTGGAAATGTCCGCACGTTATGAAACCACCAGCCCAGTCACCAGATTTAAATGTAATCGAGAATTTGTTGTCGATTTTGGAAAAAAACATTCGCAAACACAATATATCCAACAAATCGGACCTAAAAGCTGCATTGGTTGAGGAATGGGAAAAAATTACTCCAGAAGTCACCAAAAAGTTGGTTGAATCTATCCCAAAGACTTAAAATAATAGTTAACCAAAAGGGTGGTCACACTAAGTATTAATTTCTTATTATTTTATGTTATTTTAGTGTTATATAATGTTATTTCATAAGTGGTTGAAATAAGCTGTGGAACTGTTTTGGTCTCATTTTTTAGTTTTTAAACATTATTAAATATTGAAAAAATATTTAAAAAAATAAATGAATTGATTTTATATTAGTTTAAGCATCACACTAACAACCTGCATTTAAATTTTCGGGATACCCCCAATAGTTTTGATTTTATAGCCCAACAAACTTTTTTTAAGGTGCTGGTTGAAATAAGCTGTGAACCACTGTATATATTTATAGAAAAGTATTTACTTCTGCAACATATCCGATTGATGATAACATTAGAAAGGTTGACAGTTACGCGCTTTTCAATGGCAGTATGTTTTGTATTTGTACCGAAAAAATGCAATGTAAACAAATATTAAGTTGGAAAAACATTAAGTGACACGTACGAATTGATGCAAAAAGTGTATGGTGATAAATGTTTAGCTCGCACCAAAGCTCAAAGTGGTTTAGTCATTCAAGCAGCTGTGAGATAGGTATTAAAGAACATTCCGTTAGATGAGATGAAAGAGACACATAAACAAGTTGATCGTTCTTAGGTTGTATTGAGTTAAAGGGAGACTATTTTGAATAAAAAATAACTGCCAAAAATAATACGATACGTGTTTTATTTTATATCATAAAAGTAACTTTATTTTTTATACAAATTGTGTGTGTATTTGAAACCTCTGTATTCATAACAAAATTCAATGTCATTTAATCGATTTATGACCGTTAATAAAAAATATTTAAGCTAAAATACTTAATACACTTCAAATTGAAGGTTTTAGCCTTTGTTGTATACGAGTTCGTTGTGTTCACACGGACTGACAGACGAGCATAGCTAGTGCTACTGAATTTTTATTTATATTTTTTTATCTTTTTTATTACATGATGTAATTTTTATGTCAATAATTCAAAGCGTAACTTCTGATTGGCTCCCACAATTTTTCTAGAGATCGTAACAGAAAGAAATAGCTGCCAATTTCCTGATAATTTCCCACGTTTTCCTGCAATCATTCATGTGTTTATTTTTCTTGTGTTTATTTTGTTATTATGATTTAACTGTTTCTTGGCGAGTTTAAAATATTAAACAGTTTTTGAAAATTTTTAAAAGTTAATTAAGCTATAACAAATATCATAGCTTCGTACTGTGTTAAAAACTGAAGTGTGGCAAAATACTTGGGGTTTTCCGCAATAAATATTGCTAGGAAACATAATTTGTCACATCAAACCATTAATTATCAAATTAATAAATATAAAGAGTTAAATGATAGAACCAATGTACCACGAAAACGCATAAATCGAAAGACAATTGCTGCTGACCCTCTAATAACACAAGAAGTTCTGAAGGTTCTGACTGGAATGACCCTGCATCCAATGTCAGAAGTGAAAGATCCATAGGCATATTTTTAATTGAGGTTAATATGTAAACATATATAGCAAAGCCCTTACCATTCATCACCTCTAAAAAATAGATGGAAGCGTTCTGAGGATCTTTATTATATAATGGTGTAGAGGATTTGGGTTCCATTAAAGGATCTATGAACCAAAACAATTAGAAGCGTTTGGTCTCCAGAGCCATTCAAAGATCCCGATATTTTAGTCTGGATTTTGCCGTTGTGCTGGAAATGCCAGATCATATTCTCAATTAACTCGACGAAAGGCAGAAAAACTGTTACATCATTACAATCTTTCGCCATTATACCCAAAGTTAATAACTGAAATTTGCAGCTGCCTTTATACGGCTTTTCAAACAATCACACCTCTAATAAGGCTATGCAGGCGGTCCAAATGATACTCTTCGAAGATCACGAATATAAATGTTAAGCCCATTTGGTCCTTCCATATTAAAATTTTTTCATATGAACAAAATACAAGAAACTCTTTAAATACTTAAAAAATACAATTTTTGAGTTTAAGTGCGAAATTAATGGCCTACTATTCAAATTAACGATATATTTTTTTAATTTTTATTGTTTAATAATATATTTTGAATAAGATAATAAAAAAAAGAGAGCAAAACTTAAAATGTGTATCAAAATAAACAACAAAAACTAAAATTACTCTATTTTCAAGCTGTGAAGAAACTTCAACTTCAATTCGGTTTCGAATTAATTCTTGGAAAAAACGGTGCTTTACTGTTGTCTTTGTCTTAATACATGTTAATTTTTGCATTTGGCTGTGAAATTTTGTTGAGTACGCATCTAAAGCTGAATTACTTTAGTATTAAAAATGAGTCAAGAAACTCTTAACACGCAAAAAATATACAATATTGATTTTAGATGCAACATGAATGGCATTTAATTAAAATTTATGAAATTTTTTTAATTGGTAAACTGTTTAATAATATTAATTAAGTTAAATTCTACAGAAAAACAAGAGAGAGAGAGAGAGAGATTTCCTGATCCACCGCCACTGTAGTGCTTATGTATGAAGTTGCAAATGTCAACTTAAGTGGCAGCTGTTATTTCAAGCACTATTCAATCGCAATTTCGATTCTTCGAATAGAAAAGAATACACGCATTTGAATGACTGTGTGCACACGTACAGGAAAATTGCGTACGCTTGGCGCTGCTGTACATTTACTTATATGAATTGGCTAAATGTTTTGTGTAATTATTTTTAATGAAATTTTCAATATATGATTTACATATTCGATTGGAGTGTCAGCTTAGTAAAAATTCAAACTCTTTCACTTCTTCTTTGACATTATTTTCAACTGAACTTAAATTTAAAGAATTTTGGGAAATTTGAAGCCGATATCCAAAATATACAACTAAATAAAAAATTTGGAGGCTCAAGCTTTTAAGTCGTACGAAATACAATTTAATAACTGCATTTCGGTCACGGTTTTAATCAATAACAATAAAACGTGAATAGTTATCAAATATTTGAAAAAAAAAAAACTTGATATGCGAATGCTATACACGGACCTATACAACATTTATGATCTCTAGATTTTATAGATCCTGACTGAGCGTTTCGTCCTGATAAGGAATATATAAATTAAAGTGGGAGGCTCTTCCAGCGATGGTCGTGATGATGCAGATTTACAATCTGTCCAATGGTTAAATGATGTATAGTTCCAGCGTTCACATGGGTAGCTATATGCAGTTGCTAGATGTGACGTCTTATGACGTCCACGTTGACGGCTTGACTTAGCCTTCTCACTATCACTAGCCTTGTGGCTTAGCAATGTAGTAATAATCACAAGATGTTTTACGGCCAAGTGCCGGAGCAATGTTTTATTGAAGCGTTAGCTTACGTTATCTGAACACAACTGAATAATACTTGAAAAAAGAGTAATTTTAGTTTTAGTTGTTAATTTTGTTACGCATCTTTAGTTTTGTCCCCTTTTTTATAATCTTATTCAAAACATATTAAAAAATAAAACTTAAAAAAATTTCGTTAATTTGAATAAAAGGTCATTAATTTTGCACCTAGTTAAAAATTTAATTTTTTTTCATTTGTAAAAATTCAAACTCTTTCACTTCTTCTTTGACATTATTTTCAACTGAACTTAAATTTAAAGAATTTTGGGAAATTTGAAGCCGATATCCAAAATATACAACTAAATAAAAAATTTGGAGGCTCAAGCTTTTAAGTCGTACGAAATACAATTTAATAACTGCATTTCGGTCACGGTTTTAATCAATAACAATAAAACGTGAATAGTTATCAAATATTTGAAAAAAAAAAAACTTGATATGCGAATGCTATACACGGACCTATACAACATTTATGATCTCTAGATTTTATAGATCCTGACTGAGCGTTTCGTCCTGATAAAGAATATATAAATTAAAGTGGGAGGCTCTTCCAGCGATGGTCGTGATGATGCAGATTTACAATCTGTCCAATGGTTAAATGATGTATAGTTCCAGCGTTCACATGGGTAGCTATATGCAGTTGCTAGATGTGACGTCTTATGACGTCCACGTTGACGGCTTGACTTAGCCTTCTCACTATCACTAGCCTTGTGGCTTAGCAATGTAGTAATAATCACAAGATGTTTTACGGCCAAGTGCCGGAGCAATGTTTTATTGAAGCGTTAGCTTACGTTATCTGAACACAACTGAATAATACTTGAAAAAAGAGTAATTTTAGTTTTAGTTGTTAATTTTGTTACGCATCTTTAGTTTTGTCCCCTTTTTTATAATCTTATTCAAAACATATTAAGAAATAAAACTTAAAAAAATTTCGTTAATTTGAATAAAAGGTCATTAATTTTGCACCTAGTTAAAAATTTAATTTTTTTTCATTTGTAAAGAGTTTCTTGGCAAACTGTTTTTGTATTTGGGGACGCAATTCTGATCACGCAATAGCATTAAAAATATAACGATTCTTTTGTCGAGCTTATTTTTATGAGAGAGGTTGCATAAAAAGACAGAAAAACAAAAAATAATTAGAAATTAGAAAAACAAGTTGATAAAAAGGAGGCGTTGCCGTGATGAAGAGCACTGTACATCTAGCACGCCCCCCTCTACCTGCTACACACATTTTAATAAACCCATTACATATTTCCCATTTTCAATGGGTTCAGGGTATACCAAATTTTGTCAAAACAAAAGTACTTTACTCATCAACTTGAACATAGAAAACAAACATGTCATTGTAATATTATATTTGTTAATATACTTACTTTAAGTTCGTGTTTGACATCACGCAAACTGTGACTTTCATCCTCTAATGAATCCTCGCTACTGCGTCGCGAACCTGTTGCACGTGAAAGGTTAATAATACCACTATAGGCGTGGCGTGCAGAATGTACTGAGAGCGAGTCGCTAATGACATTTCCACTTGTGATTTGCATATCAAACGCACGATCTGCGCTTTGTTCCAATTCTTTTTGCTGCCGCTCTAGTTCACGCATACGTATCTCTCGAGCTTCAGCGCGGGCCAAACGTCGAGCTGCTAAACGTGCTTCGGCCTGTATTTAAAATTTACAGAAAATTAATGATCACTGAAAATTGTTATATAATTGTCATTTGTGTAAGGAGTTTGATTAATTTAAATATAAACATAATATATATTTATTTATTTTATTACAATAAAAATAATGGCTCAAAGAAAAAATTTTCTACGGTCCGGTTAACCCTCAACCTTATTAACTTAAAATATCAAAGTTGTTATTCAAGATAAGATATATAAGGAAAGGATATATAGAACTATTTGTCGGAATATACTCGGAAAATGTAAATAATTAATATTGAATTAGCCTCGGTGATAGGATCTCAGAAGATGAAACCTGACTACAGAACAATTCTAGTAAAAGCCGTTTTACCTGGCTAGCTCACACAAAAAATAATTAATGTGGTTGCAAATATAAAATAATTAGTATATAAAACCAATATTTTTAGATGTTCAAATAGAGGTATATACAGTCACGCATATCTGAATAGGTTATAGTTATTTAAAGTTCTAATAGATATATCTCATCATCGAGATCTGCCTTGTAATCTTTATGATTTTTATTAATTACAATAACTTTTTAATAAGAACCTATCGAATCTGATATTTTTCTAGCTCATCTGTATAGGTTTAAGAACTTAAATCTTAATTTGCGATCGATTGAATAGTTTTAAAATGTTATTTTAGTGAGTGTTTTAAATTTAAATGAATTATTCCCATTTTTTTAAAATTGGATCATGGAGTACCTTTCAGTCTTTAAAATAGGTCCAATAAAAGGTTATTTAAAAGGCAATATAGAATCTGATCCAAAACACAAATAGCTCTCAGGATTGACTGTTGTAATAAAGATGTAACAAATTTTTTCTGTAATAAAAAAACTCCTGTAAAAAAGCCGAATCAGAGCAGCGACATTTTCTGCAGACTGCCACAAATTCTCTCGCCTCTCGGCAAGTCTCTAGTTAAGCAACATAAAATGAATTATTTGAGGTTCCAAAATTTTAATAGTTTAAAAATTAAAAAGAAATTTTAGTTTTTTTTTAGCACGTGAAGATTCACATCTCCGATTCGAAAGAGAGCATATGATTTGAAACAAGCAGAGAAACCCTGTACACTCTCCCGACGAAAAGGAAATGCATTCTCGAGGGACTGTGGATTAGCTGCCGCCATATTCACCAGACATAAACATTATTAAAACATTTGGAGACTGCTCTAGGAGAGTTTACGAATGTGTAAAACAAGTTGAGCAGATTTGTTAAATCAATTAAAAAATCTTATTCAGCAACTTTGCTTAATGAAATGGAAAAACATTTCAATTGATTACCAAGGCAAATATTTGATATTATTAGTCATATTATTTTTTTTTTTTATTCAACGCCTTGAAATTTTATATATATTTTTTTTAATAAGTTTCGGTATTCAACCCTTGATTCGGTCGGTAGTTTTTTTTTTTTATTTGAGCCAACAAAAGGATCGGACTGATTAACTGATTAATATTTTATGTAACAAAATTTAATTGATTTAGATTTGAGCTTTCATTAAACGCATATATCTTATTTACCTAATCATTGGAGCGGCACCCTACTTGTTAATGAAGTTTTTAATATTATTATTTTAATTACCGTCTAAAGTCTCTAGCTCTTAAAGATGCTGATGCGGACAGACGGACAGGACTAAATCCACTCAGCGTATATATACTCAGAATATATATACTTTTTTAAATATAGAAACCAACCAAACAAGGATTTGAAACAATTGTTTACAAATATATCGTTTTTCTCAATAAAACGAACCCATTTTTATAAGAGCATTTGTTGTCTCTACAATAAATCTAATATTTTGCACGTTTTACTTATGCCCATTTACTCGATGGTTTGGCGTTGGGGATGCAATTATAATGAAATACAACATAAGAGGAAGAAAAAATTAATTTTTTTGTTATTGAATTGCAATTAAGATTGTGCTTAGCTTGGCAGAACTATTGTTTTGCTGAGGAGACTTGGTATCGAATCTTGACGATATATACATATATATATATTTTTAAAGCAGAATATGTGAACTAGTTTGCATCTCTACGAAGCCAATAGAATATGTAGATCATATTCTGAAAATTTTATAAAAATCTATTAAGTAAAACAGAAGTTATTAAATACAACGTTTGGCCAATTTGCAAAAGCACAAGCTAAGCAACGCCAAGTGTACGATTTTTTCCTATACATGTGCACACATACTACATGTAATTGCGTTTTCTTTTTATTTTATTCGAAGAATGGAAATTGCGATTCAATTGTGCTTGAACTATAAGGTACTGCTTAAGTTGAGATTTCCAACTTTTTGGACATACGGTGAAGTGGCGTTTTTGTTCGGGACGGCGGTCGTTGCCGATGATTTTTGGGTTCGAGGCTCGTAGTTTCTAGTCTGACTTCAGTTTTTGGCGACTACAACTCAATTATGCGCTAGGTTTGCTTAGATTATTTGCACTGAACATCGATTTTCAATTCGTCGCTAAAGAGATATTTATTTCGTATACTCATTGGTACCTTTGCTATATAAACTGAAAAGACACGACCACTAGGGGCCCAAAAAATCGAGTTATACTGTAACAAATCCGCTATTACTTATAATTAGACTTAAAATTTTGTTTATATACGCGTGTTGATTGATAAAAATATAGAAAAGATATATTTTTCGCCTATTGGGGCGTGGCAAACGGTATAAAACTTTATCTTCCACAGTTTTAGAGCTAGAGTCCCATTATGTAAATTACTGTTAAGATACTCTAAAGACCGAGGATTTAAAGTTAAGATATTCTAAATACGGTCAATATATTGGTGAGAAATGGTTACATACAAATGATTTTATACTAGGTGATGGTTCAATCATTAACCTAGTATTAACGGCATCCTCTTTATCTACTATGGACATCAAAAAACGCACGCTTCCCATTACATGCCAAAATAGCAATAAGTTATTTATAGAGTAAAATTAATGCTTTTTACAAAAATAATATTCATAATTGATAAGAAATTTTCGATAATCCACCGGTGTCTTCTCCCATTCCTCCAATATATAAGACTTAAAATCCCTTTTATTTGTTGGAATATGTTCAAAACGTAATATATTCCATGAATAGACGGTTGGAAGCGGTCATTGAAGCCAATATTGAAGTTAATATTGCCTTATTTTTGAAAAGTATTTCTGTGCAAACAGTTTCGTGTCACTTGAATTTGAATATGTTTTTAGTTGTTGTTGTTTTTTATGCCTTTGCTAATAGTTTTTTAATTTTTATTAATTATTTTTGTAAGACATTAATTTGAAAAAACATAATATAATTTAAAAACATATTGAAATCTCATACTTATTATATTTTTTGTATGTTAAAGAACAAAAATATAATTTGTTTTCCATGTGAAAACACTTTCGTGTCAAACTGTATATATTTTTAGCAATAAGGAAAAAAGGGAAACTTTTAAATACACGGAATACTGCTCTAGTCGAGACGGCTGGCAGTCTTACGTGTCTTTAAAAATTTCCCCTTTTTTCCTCATTATCGCAAATCATTAGACAAAAAATTGGGGTTCCCATTTTTAATAGGATCAGGGTATAATAATTGGTTATTAAGTGAAATTATCTAACCTAGGCATAAGTAAATATGAAGAAAACTACAATTATTATATATATGTACATCTTAATAAATTATTTAATCGATCTAAGTAGTTTTTGTTATAAAATTTTTTATTTAGATGATATATTTGTGATTGTATGGTTAGTTTCCCTTTCTAAAACGCTGAAAACATGTTTATTACCTCTTTTGTTATTTGATCCAGCGCGTTATCTTCGGCATTAACGCATATATTGTTTCGCCGCCGACCGGTGGCGTTAGTACTGTCCATCGCATACAAGATTATTTTTAAAATAATTACCACGTTTCGTCATAAGTCACAAAGCAATTTTAACTATCGTATGATTTTAATTTAGTCACTGAATTTCTCAATTGATAAGTATCTCAGCATTAAACTTTATCAAAAAACCAATTGATCTGAAATAAAATAAAACTACTTAAGTATTTTTGAATATAATTCATTTAAAATTATAATAACATATTTTTCAACCGATATGCACACTGTCTAAGAACGACATGCGAAATTTTTTGACATTATTTCGTCAGCTGGTAGAATTGTTTACGCCCGAATTCAACTTTTGCATAACATACATTAATATTATTGACTATTAAATTATATACAATCTAGATTTCGGAACATACAAAACTATACACACCTATTCTAATTAACAAAAAGATTTTTTTAAAAGAATTATTTGAAGCAAGATATCTCCCACATATTTTTGTGCTATTACTTTGTGTTAAATATGTAGATTTAGTTAAGTATTCAGTAAACTGATTTAAAAAACTTATTGAACATTAACAATTGCTCAGGATTATTATTTTATTAAATTCACTAAAGCCTTAATTTATGCAAGGATAGCCCAAGCCTTTTACAACATGTGTAAAATAATATAAAAGTTCTTTTAGCCACACGACAAGATCTGTGTCATCATACGCAGTTAATACTTAATACTTATCGTATTATCGTATAGATAGCGTTGATATTTTACAACAGTAGAATGAAACAAATATAAGCGAGATAACGGAAATATGTGCGAAATATATTTGATAGCTCACTTTTTTAAGGTGTTTCACTAAATATCAGTTAGCAATGAAATCCGTTCGTTGCTTTCGAATCAAACCACAGTTGTTTGGATATTTTTAGCGTTCCCAGGTGGACATAATCTAAATGGATGTGTATATTCTTCCAAAGGGATGTTGGACGTAGTGTAGATATGCTCATTGACAATGTATGTATTTTTATGCTTTATATTTGTTAATTTGATAAGGGGTTGAAATAAGATGTACAATCGAACATAATAGCTTTCAATTTCATTTTAGTTTTACTTTAAGTACAGTTTTGTTCAAGAGTTTTACGAATAAACACACATTGCTCCGGCACACTGCCGTTACTAAAATCATTTTGCTGATTAATATTTTAATTTTGATATCTTAATTATATCCCATCATAATCTGCCTATCAATTTGATCTACATTGTGCTCCGAACGACGGCTTCCCCTAACGCGGACCCTGGACGGACGTAACTTAATAATTGGCGCCCAACAAAACAGTCTACGAACCCACATTATGTCTCAGTTAATGTAAGTTCATAAAGTTGTAATTTCAAGTCAAACCACACATTAAGTGAAACGTATAGACAAATAATAAAAATACACCAGCGTGATTGGCAGCAGTAAATATAGTGACAAAATAAAAAAATAACAAACAAACACAAGTTTATCATGTTCTTTGCCAAGTTAGCCATTAAATAAAAAATAAAGCTTGTAAAAACACAGCAGTGATTGATTTGTTTCAGTGCAGTTCCGTAAATCAATGAGCCGCTTTGATTCAAATAGGCAAATAAAAACAGAAATCCCTAGTGACGAAGAGTGGGATACAGACCCCGAAGTTAATCAGACACAAAACTTAAGCAACCTAATAATGAATACGGAACAGGTTCAAGCCCTAATAAATAGCGCCTTACAGTGTCAAGAGGCTAGACATTGACTGGAATTAAATCAGTTACAACAACAATTAAATAGCTTGCGAATAGAAGTGCCTCAGGTAGAAACATACCAAAGGATATCGGTAGACCCAAACGTTAGGTGTGACCTACCACTTGACATAATAAAATCGGTACCCGGTTTTAACGGCATACCAGATGAACACGTAGCATGGAGGCAATCGGCCACCGATGCCTACGAATTATTCAGACCCTACGAGGGCAGTGTTAACTATTACCAAGCGGTAACAATTATCCGGAATAAAATCCGAGGACCAGCAAGAGCACTGTTAGTTTCGCACAACACTGTGCTAAATTTTGAGGCTAGAATAGCTAGGCTAGATTGCACCTATGCAGACAAATCTTCGCTACGCCTCTTACGACAAGGATTAGAATTGGTCAGACAAGGTGACCTAAGCCTCATGAGCTACTATGACGAAGTTGAACGAAAGTTATCTTTGGTCACGAACAAAATCGTCATGTGTCATGAGCCCCAACAAGCCATACTGCTTAATGATGAGGTTAGATCGGATGCTCTACATGCATTCATCTCGGGTCTAAGAAAGAACCTAAGAGCAGCCGTGTTTCCAGCACAGCCATAAAACTTACCGTCTGCATTAGCATTAGCCAGGGAGGCCGAAGCTAGTATCGAACGTAGTGCCTTTTCTGCTTCATACGCTAGAGCGCTAGAAGAAAGAGCTCAGGCGAGCGAGGGCAACAAATACCGCTCACACAATAAGCAAGGCAAAAATAATAGGGACAACAAGGATCAAGAAAGAAACCCTCACTTTGTAAAAAAACAGCAGAACCATCAGGAGAGCAAGAAAGGTGGCGAGGAAGATCTACCCGTGTCAATGGAAGTCGATAACTCTTCCAAGTTTAGACAACGCACGGAGTTCGGTAATAATCAGAACTTACGTTCACACCCCCAGAAAAGTGCAAACATGTCAGAGCGTTTTACAGGCGCCAGACGACAACGTGTTAACAATATAGCTCAAAACAACTCTGCCGACGAAGATCAGAAATACAAGGAGGCAGCAGAAAATGCTGTAGCTTGTATTGACGACGAAACCGAGTCCATTGATCTCAATGATTCGTTGAATTTTTTAGGGAACGCTCCCGGCTGCCGTTCATTAAACGACAGTTGGCTGGGAGAACCTTAAACATTTTGATAGATAGCGGGGCGGCTAAGAACTATATCAGGCCCGTAAAGGAGCTAAAAGTAGTTACACCAGCCGATAAGCCCTTCACTGTGAGCTCGATCCACGGCTACAGTAAAGTTAAAAATAAATGTCTGCTCAATATTTTTGAGCAGACATCCCCCTTTTTCCTGTTAGACACACTCACCTTGTTCGACGCCATTATAGGCTTCGACCTGCTAACGCAGGCGGGAGTCACGTTGGACCTTCAGGATAACACCTTGAAATACCTAGACAAACAAGAAAAGTTAGGATTCTACGAGTGTTCTAATGTCAATTTCACCAATGTGAACGACATAGTTGTACCAAGATCGGTAAAAACGGAATTCAGAGACATGATCATAAAGAGGAAAAAAGCGTTCTCTACCTCTAACGAGGCGTTACCTTTCAATACCTCTGTTGTTGCCACAGTTAGAACTAGAGACAGCGAACCAATATACTCCAAGTGATACCCCCTGCCAATGGGCGTATCTGATTTTGTAAACAAAGAAATTGAATGTTTACTCAAAGATGGACAGCAACGGCGACAACGACCTTGTGATCGACTTTAGAAAGCTAAACGAGCGAACTATTGCCGACCGGTACCCAATGCCTAGCATCCCTATGATTCTAGCGAACCTGGGAAAGGCAAAATTTTGTACAACCCTGGACTTAAAGTCGGGTTACCATCAAATTCTCCTCGCGGAACAAGACCGTGAAAAACATAATTTTCAATTAATGGCGGCAAATATGAGTTTTGTCGGTTGCCCTTTGGCCTCAAGAATGCGTCAAGCATTTTTCAAAGGGCTATAGACGACGTTCTAAGGGAACAAATAGGGAAAACTTGCTACGTATACGTAGACGATGTGATAGTTTTCTCAGAAAACGAAATCGACCATGTAAAGCATGTTGACACAGTGCTAAAGAACCTGTGTGATGCCAACATGAGAGTGTCACAAGAGAAAACTCAGTTTTTTAAAGAGAGCATTGAGTTCTTAGGCTTTTTAGTGACCAAACACGGCATAAAAACTGACCCCGAAAAATTAAAAAAACCATCCAAGAGTATATTGAACCAAAGAGCCTCTACAGCCTTAGGTCTTTCCTCGGCCTGGCCAGCTACTATAGGGTCTTCATAAAAGATTTTGCATCCTTAGCAGCTCCCCTAACAAATATACTCAAGGGTGAAAATGGCAAAGTTAGTAAACACATGTCCAGGAAAGTTGGGGTAAACTTCGATGAAACCCAACGTAACGCCTTTCAAAAATTACGCAACATTCTGGCATCAGAAGATGTCTGCCTCGTGTTTCCAGATTTCGGTCAATCATTCGACCTAACCACGGATGCATCAATGAGTGGCATTGGAGCTGTCCTTTCGCAAGGGGGCAGACCAATAACCATGATTTCAAGAATTCTCAAAACTAGCGAAACGCACTACGCGACCAACGAGAGAGAACTGTTAGCCATCGTATGGGCGCTAGGTAAACTGCATAACTACCTATATGGTGCCCAAGATATAAAAATTTTCACGGACCATCAGCCTTTGACATTCACAGTTTCCGAGAAAAATACTAACGCCAAGATCAAAAGGTGGAAAGCCTTTATAGACGAACACAACGCGACGGTACTTTACAAACCAGGGAAAGAGAACTTTGTGGCTGACGCCCTTTCTAGGCAAAATATAAACGCCTTACAAAATGAACTTCAATCGGACGCTGCAACGATTCACCGCGAACTCTCTCTGACCTACACGGTCGAAACGGCCGACAAACCAGTAAATTGTTTCAAAAACCAGATTATCTTAGAAGAAGCGTGTTTCCCATTACAACGCAAAAAGATACTTTTTGGCCAGCTGGTCAGCTTCACTGACAAAAATTCATTAATTGAAACAATAAAACCTCTCATTGTTACAGACGCAGTAAATGCCTTTCACTGCGACTTTCCGACACTAGCCAGCTTCCAGCATATTCTAGTTTCAAGCCTCCCTGCAACCAAGTTTTGGCACTGCAAGAACTATGTGCTCGACATTTCTGATAGAAATGAACAGATAGAAATAATATTGACAGAACATAACCGAGCGCATAGAGAGATGCACAGGAAAACATTAAAGAAGTCCTTCGTGACTATTATTTTCCCAAAATGTCCAAGGAAGTGGTTGCAAATTGCAAAGTTTGCACAAAATCCAAATACGAGAGACACACCGCAAAAACAGGAATTGGGTGCCACTCCAATCCCTTCATACGCAGGCGAAATATTGCACATCGACATTTTTGCCACCGACAAAAAACTATTTCTAACTTGCATTCACAAGTTTTCAAAGTGTGCCGTCGCACAACCACTACCGTCTCGAGCAGCAACAGATGTAAAAACACCCATTATCCAGCTAATAAACATTTTTCCTGAAATCAAAACACACTATTGTGACAATGAAGCGGCATTCAACTCAGAAATGATCACATCATTCCTGAAGAACAGCTACAATATAGGCATTATAAATGCACCACCGCTTCAAAGCAGTTCAAACGGACAAGTAGAGCGGTTCCACAGTACCCTGGCGGACATAGCCAGAAGCTTGAGGTTAGATAGAAAAGCCAGCGAAACTATTGAGCTGATATTGAGAGCAACGGTAGAATATAATAAGTCAATCCATTCGGTTAAAAACCAAAAGCCGATTGACATCATACATGCCACTTCAACAGAAGTTAGATTATCTGTCAAGAAAAGAATTCAAAAGGCACAACAAGCCGTACTCGACAGATGCAATCCAGACAGACAGAACAGAGTGTTTGAAACGAAACGGTGTTTCTAAAAAACAACAAGAGACTTGGAAACAAACTAACGCCATTATGCTCAGAAGAAAAGGTAGAGGCAGACTTGGGAACCACGGTTCTCATTAAAGGGAGGGTGGTCCATAAAGACAACCCCAAATAGTAACTAAGGATAGGCACTAAGACACAATAGTTTATTTTTCGCACTGCTTACTCTTTACAGGCAAATAGTTATAAACTCTGAAACACAAAAGCAAATCAATCAATTAACTTTTACTGTGAACGAAATTATAAAGTCTAGAAAACCCGACTTCGTAGACTCACCACATTTGTATGAGGCACTCTTGGCAAGGAATAGAATGATTACCACAGAAATACAAAATTTAGTTCTCACGATCACTCTAGCTAAATCAGTCATTGTAAATACCACAATTTTTAATCACAATGACTTGGAATCATTTCTTCATGAACACCCCGCAGAAGTCCCCATAGTTAGCCTGATGGAAGCTTCTTCCATAAAAGTCCGTCTGCAATAAGATAACTGTCTATCCCGTACCGCATCACCACATCATACTACAGCTCCAAGATAACATCGTAGCTGACTGTGACGGTGACATCCTGAGGAAGTCGGATTGTACTACAACCAATTTTGGCGCGGTCTGTAAGAGAGCAAAAGTCAAAACGTGCGCTCGAGCCCTACATGCCGGAAACATGGCGAACTGCCGGTCTCAACCCAGCAACCTGAGACCCATCACCAAAGTAGACGACGGCGTAATCATCTTCAATGAAAACTCGGCGAAAGTAAGCTATGATGAAGGGCCAGAAATCAACATCAATGGCACGTATCTCATCACCTTTGAGCGCTCCGCTATAATCAACGGGACGAGAATCATTAACCAACGTGAGACGTTAAAAAAGAGTCCAGCCGTAGGGGTCTCCGCCTCTCAACATCATAAGCCATGACCCAGTGCTAAGCTTACCGCAACTCCATCGGATGAACGACCACAACTTCCGAGTCATCAGTGAGTTTAAAGAGGAACTGGAGTCATCCGGATCCCAAGCTAACTGGCTCATCAGCGGTATAATCTTGGGCGTCGCCCTCAGCTGCATCCTCGTGAGCTATCACCTCTACCAAAGCAGACAAGCATCAAAAATGTTTCAGGAAACCATTAATAAGTACAAGGTAACCGAGGCCGGTCACGAACTTAGTGGGGTGGTAGTTAACAAGTAACCCCCGCGCTATAACTTTGTAGAATAAGTACTGCCCTCGCATGCGCATTCCGCTGACGCGCCAGAGTCAGCGCAATGCCCTTACAAAGTCAGCCCCGGTAACATGATGCTTGGCGTTGCGCAAGTAGATTTGTTTAACAGTTATGCTGAGTAGTTTGTAGCTTTTGTCTCTTTTAGCTTTCGATTTCATTTTAGTTTTACTTTAAGTACAGTCTTGTTCAAGAGTTTTACGAATAAACACACATTGTTCCGGCACACTGCCGTTACTAAAATCATTTTGCTGATTAATATATTGCTGAGCCACAAGGCCTGTAATTTTGATATCTTAATTATATCCCATCGTAATCTGTCATCAATTTGATCTACATTGTGCTCCGAACGACGGCTTCCCCTAACGCGGACCCTGGACGGACGGAACTTAATAATTAGTATACCAAGGCTAAACCACGGATCTAAGCATTTAGAGGAGTGAAGCTTCCATTTTACTGCTGATGGAATAATTTGATACAATCCTTGGGAGGAAATTTGGCCAAATTGACGAGTTTAAAACTACAGTAAGAATTATTCGCCACATCAGAGTAATCCGTCAACTTTATCACAAAATTACTCTTGAAACTGAATCATATTCTGAAAAGATATCGTTAAACACATGGGAGTTGAGCATCAACGCACAATTTTGTAGTTTCCTATCTCAAGAAGGGGCTTCAGATAAGGGACTACAATAGATAAGACTTATTGACAACTTTGCAGACACGTGAAAACATTAAGGTCGTCTCTACAGCAGGAAACTGGCTTGTATAGTGACATTTCTCGATAAGTGATATCAGATGTGCAGCTAAAAAGTGCTATGATAGGCAACGTAACCTAAGTCCTGCGCATTCGCCCAGTGCAGTAAATGCGAAGTCAAATAAGTTGCACTAAGTGAAAGCTCTCACGTAAGACTCGGCTGCAAAACTCGTAAGGGAAATAAAACGAATTGAATGGGTGTCAATGTGTATGAATTAGGGGTTGCGTTTTAAATGTATTCGAATGCTCAGTTGGTGACTACATCCCTAGACTTTCCGCTGGATGAGTTTCAAGGAGTTTAATTTTTTTAAAGGGCTTCGCTCCGTGGTATGGCAAGTTTAACAAGGCGCCGGGTTGCGAGGTGGAATACCTCACGTTATCCGGGCATAGATGGCTAAATGGTAGATAAATATATAAGTTGTAATATATATAAGTTGTAAATCTTAATAGCTCTGACAAAGCCATCGACTCATCCTGCTTGGGTATTTGCCTACCTATCGAACGCTATCAGGTGATGCCCATGTAGTCCTCGTTGGTGCTTCACCGTTTGAAAGGACACATTCCGCTTGAAGAAATTGATTGGCTACACGAGCGGAATGTGGTAACCCTCAATCGAACTAAGAGAACATCCCTTTGGACAAATCAAACGGAACGTTTGAATCAAAGGAATTTCTCAAAATGCGAAAGTACCTAAAAAATAGCATTTGCTTAACAATAAAACCCAGATATAACAGCAAATTTGTTACCACATCGCAGTCAATTGTTTTGTGAAAGCTTCAGAGAACAAGAAAATTGACCTAGATGTCAATAAGGATTGGATGAGCTGCGAGTTAGCAGACACATATTTAACCGTACCCAGTCGAAAATAAGTTGTTATTGGCCTGGACTTGCTTCCCCTAATCATGGGAAAAGGAAAGAAAATCAACGAAGGACTGGGACAAAACACTAAACGTCGATGTATTGTCTCCGACAATATAGATAATCAGCGCGTCAACAACAATGAGCTTGGATGACCTCTGGGAGTTTGAAAGTAACAACAGAATCGGAAGACACCCATGACTGTGAAAAGGTGTTCGGGAAAACAACCACAAGGATGAAGAATACCGGTTAGTAATCTCTAGGATAGATTCGAGTTAGAAAACTCCCAGAAACATGTAAGTATACTACAAATGAAAAACAAATTCACGAAGCATCCGCAAATGTTCACGGAATACAGTGACTTCATGGAAGAAAACCTGGAGCTACATCACATGGAAGCGGTGAATCCTATAGACCAAGTCAAATATTATATGCCACAACAAGCAATGATGTGACGCTAGTCGGCCCCAAAATTCAAAACGACATCTTCCGATGGCTACAACGGAAATAGATGATGAAAGCTGAAATCGAGAATAAGAATGGACAGTCGCCAAAGACGATCTGTAATATCAGGACATCCTCTTGAGAGACAACTGCCGCTAACTTGGGATGCACAACTGTAACCTAGGCTGGTGAATTATTCGCAAGAGTACGCAAACGCATTTCCTGATATACCGCGCTGGTCTGGAGAAACGCGCACAGATGCAACAGAAATACATTGATTTTACGATGCATCAGAGTTAGCGGGTCCAAATTACTTTACTGGCTGCAAAAAGCAAAGTGAACTCAATAAAAAACAAGTAGATAACTCCCAGCTAGCTTCGATAAAAAGCTAGCGTAGCGAAAATAAATTTCGTCAAAACAAGAGTAGATGAAATAAACAAATAACTGCCTAGGCTGATACTAAACAACGCTCATAAGGAAACCCTACACGGAGGACTTAAGCAGATGAGGAAACTTACTCAAAGAGAACCCAAAGATCGGCTACGAAATACATTAAACCTACCTGTATTAGGTATAAACATGAACAGATGGATAGTCAAATGATGCAGAATTCCAAAACATTGGCATCGACTACGCTAGACCCTTTTTAATTCGCTGTGCCAAAGGATGGAGCCAAAAATCATATGCCTATTTGTATGCATGGCCACAAAAGCAAAACATTTGGAAACCGTCAGTGACTAATCATAACATACATTTTTTAACAGCCCTACGCCGATTGTTTGCCTTTGCGGAAAAGTGTGAACATATGTATTCATATGTAAATGTACATATTTATCCATTTTTGCAGGTGAACAGTCTTGCATTCATCCCACAAAGGAGTATATTCGGAAGCTGGAGTCATCGGCGATAACAACTTTAAGCTCGAGGAATTCACACATTGTTCAACTAAATTGAAGCAGTGCAGAACTCACTCCCACTTGTCAACTTAAATAGTGACACGTTGGAAACGACATTTTGGCACCTGGTCATTTTATTGTGGGAAGACCACTCATTAGAGCATCAGAGCGCTTTGACGAACATCGAAAAATGGGGATGTTAGACAGATGGAAGGAAAAGGCAAATCTTATGGAAGGTTAACTTGTTATATTGGAAACAAGATAACAAGCGCCCCGCTAAGTGGATCTTCGGATAGATAATAAATACTAAAAAAAAATAGTTCGAGTAGTAATAACAAAAACAAATATGGGTGAAATTAAGAGATCAATAAACCAGATCTGCTTGTAACCAACCCAGGATAGGTATAATTAACAGCATAACGCCGCAGCTAGTCTCAACAAAAACTGCAAAGTTCTGACGTCACTTCACCATATATATTAAAAGGAGAAACCAGAGGCAGCAAATGCTAGCTGTCACCCTTTCTAGCCCCCTCAGAGTTCTCAGGCATGAACATATTCGAGGATTCTAAACTTGCCGTCTATGCACTCAACGACTAGCAGGTAGTACAATAGAAATTGATAAGACCGCATGTTTAGAATCTAAAATTAGACATTCTAACGCTGAGCCTTACAAACTCAGTAATATAATCTAGATTAAACGGATGAAAGTTAGGATATAATACCCCTAACTCAGAACAAAAAAGGATCAATCAAAAACTAAACAACACCGCAGTAACATGTATTCATGTAAAATAAAACAAAAAATATTAAAATACTAAGTGGGTACCTCAGAAACGATATTAGGGACTTACAATTTAGATCATACACTCTATTTTACAACTTAATTTAAAAAATATATGGCGGATATATATACATGCATTAGGTAAAGCTGTATCTTCTACATTTTTCAACATGAACATGGTGGGATGTGCATCCCACCAAACGATTATTTGTAGTTCGATTATACAATTATTCCGGCGTAATAAGTTGAATTCCAACTCGTGTAAAGGTTCTGGTAGATGCAACCAATTATCTGCAAAAACTGGAATTAGTGCCTAACTGTTTTGTAAATTCAAACTCTTTGCACTTTAAAGGGAAAAATCTGTCAAATTCACGGATATACTGATTAGTGTTGCTGCACATGAATGAAGCTACCAGAATGCTTACCACCAAGTTCAAGGCAGCAGCGTTGAAAAGTATGCACTATTAAAACAGTTCCATCGCTTACATTTTCATATCAATCAAATGGTCTTGATGAGTGTCCATCGCCAGGAGGTTTGGGTGGTCAATTGCTCGACAGGCATGAAATGAAGTTGTTTGAAAATTCGCTTTCTGTTTGCATTTAAGGCAACTCAAATGTATATTGCCATTAATTTGATTTATATCTTACGCTGGGGACATTTAGCCACTTGCAGATCTAGGAACCATGGACTGGATACGAGATATTGCTGCGGCAATCCAGCAACTTCGTGCAGCAGATTGAAGGATCTCACCGGCAAATTCAATGCCTTCACAACTCCCACTCGGGAAGCGACAAAGTGACTGTTGCTCAAGACCGTTGGTACCGTCGCAACAATTCAATCTGTGATGCTTAGCTCAGTTTGAAAATTTTTAGTTAACCTCCAGCATCAAGCATCTGGACAGATTGGTTGAGAGCTAACCTTTTTAGATTCCAACAGAAAACCGAATCGACCAAGAACAAAAACGTGGCGGTTTTATAAAAAAATCTGGCATGTACAAGAGCTCAATCAATCGATTAGTATGCTTGGTGAACTGCTTTTTCCAATAACCAGAATATTTATTTTTTAGGTGCGGGAGCTATGACGTAATTTGAATGTATTATTGAGTTATAGGTTATTATATGTATAATATGAGCAATATTCGATAGTTTACTCTGAACATTTATCAGCTACTCAAGTTCCCCTTTAGCGGCATCAGTGAAATTTGGAAATTGAAAGTTGGTGCTGCTTGCTTTCAATCCTAAGAGGCGTTAGGGTTTTCAGGGATACCAATGACTTTTGACTTCCGTTGGGCTTGCCCTAAATTCTTGTAGGTGTTTCAGTATTAAGAAGCAACCAAATTATAAGTATACCATGGCAAAACCACGGATCTTAGCATATAGAGGCTTTAGAGGTGAAGCTTCTCTTTTACTGCTGATGGAATATCTTGATACAATCCTTGAGAGGAAATTAGTCCAAATTGACGAGATTAATGCAGCCCCACCAAAACTACAATAAAAATTTTTCGCCACATCAGAGTAATTTATCAACTTTATCACAAAATTACTCTTGAAACTGAATCATATTCTGAAAAGATATCGTTAAACACATGGGAGTTGAGCATCAACGCACAATTTTGTAGTTTCCTATCTCAAGAAGGGGCTTCAGATAAGGGACTACAATAGATAGGACTTATTGACAACTTTGCAGACACGTGAAAACATTAAGGTCGTCTCTACAGCAGGAAACTGGCTTGTATAGTGACATTTCTCGATAAGTGATATCAGATGTGCAGCTAAAAAGTGCTATGATAGGCAAAGTAACCTAAGTCCTGCGCATTCGCCCAGTGCAGTAAATGCGAAGCCAAATAAGTTGCACTAAGTAAAAGCTCTCACGTAAGACTCGGCTGCAAAACTCGTAAGGGAAATAAAGCGAATTGAATGGGTGTCAATGTGTATGAATTAGTTGGTGACTTCATCCCTGGACTTTCCGCTGGGTGAGTTTCAAGAGCTTATTTTATGATGAGGTGTTAGGGCTTCGGTCCGTGGTATGGCAAGTTTAACAAGTCGCCGGGTTGCGAGGTGGAATACCTCACGTTATCCGGGCATAGATGGCTGAATGGTAAATAAATATTTTTCCCGTTGTTAGAAGTGCCTATAAGTTGTAAATCTTAATAGCTCTGACAAAGGCATCGACTCATCCTGCTTGGGTATTTGCCTACCTACCAAACGCTATCAAGAGTTTCCCATGAAGTTCTCGTTGGTGCTTCTCCGTTTGAAAGGACACATTCCGTTTGAAGAAATTGATTAGCTACACGAGGGGAATGTGGTAACCCCCAATCGAACTAAGAGAACATCCCTTTGGACAAATCAAACGGAACGTGTGAATTTAAGGAATTTCTCGAAATGCGAAAATACCCAAACCCAGATATAACAGCAAATTTGTTACCACATCGCAGTCAATTGTTTTATGAAAGCTTCAGAGTGCAAGAAATTTGACCTAGATGTCAAAAAGGATTGGATGAGCTGCGAGTTAGCAGACACATATTGAACCGAACCCAGTCGAGAAAAAGTTTGTTATTGGCTTGGACTTACTTCCCCTCATCATGAGAAAAGGAAAGAAAATCAACGAAGGACTGGGACAAAACACTATACGAGCCTGGATGGCCTCTGGGAGTTTGAAAGTAACAACAGCAACTTGGAAGACACCAATGACTGTGAAAAGGTGTTCCGAAATACAACCACAAGGATGAAGAAGACCGGCTGGTAGTCTCCATACCATTCCAGGAATACTCTCAGAAACATGCAAGAGTACTACAAATAGAAAACAAATTCAGGAAGCATCCGCAAATGCTCACGAAATATAGTGCCTTCATGGAACAATACCTGGAGCTACGTCACATGGTAGCGGTGAACACTATAGACCAAGTCAAATATATAAATGCCACAACAAGCAATTATGTGACGCTAGTCGGCCCCAAATATCAAAACGACATCTTCCGATGGCTACAACGGAAATATGTGATGACAGCTGAAATCGAGAATAAGAATGTTCAGATTACAGTCGCCAAAGACGATCTGTAATATCAGTACAAATATATTTTCAATATTATTGGTGCTACAGATTTTAGATTTATATACTACTAGAGCCTACGTTTCTATTGGCTGCCTCTAAGGCTGGTGAAAAATTATGATATAATATCAGTTGTTCAATTACTGTAATTTTCTCTTACAAAATTGTGAGCAAGGTGTAGTACAACCAACAATGAATGTCATTGTTACTGGTCATCAGGAGAATGTTAAAGTTTTACGGTCAATTTGGAAATCCTTGCATGCCATTTTAATATACTCCATGAATCTTAGATGGATGTGCATTCCACCAAACGATTATTTTTAGTTCGATAATGCAATCATTCCGGCGTAATAAATTGAATTCCAACTCGCGTAAGGGTTCTGGTAGATGCAACCAATTATCTGCAAGAACTGGATTTAGTGCCTAACTTTTTTGTTCATTCAAACTCTTTGCACTTTAAAGGGAAAAATCTGTCGAATTCACGGATATACTGATTAGTGTTGCTGCACATGAATGAAGCTAGCAGAATGCTTACCGCCAAGTTCAAGGCAGCAGCGTTGAAAAGTATGCACTATTAAAATAGTTCCATCGCTTACATTTTCATATCAATCAAATGGTCTTGATGAGTGTCCATCGCCAAGAGGTTTGGTAGGTCAATTGCTCGACAGGTATGAAATGTAGTTGTTTGAAAATTCGCTTTCCAGAACATTTAATTTTTCAGTGCGGGACTTATGAAATAATTTGAATGTTAGGTTATTATATATATAATAGTAGCGATATTCGAATGGTTAATCTGAACATTTATCAGCTGCTCAAGTTCCCCCTCAGCGGCATCAGTGTTCATATCGGAAAGTGAAAGTTGGTGCTGATTGCTTTCAATCCAAAGAGGCTTCAGGGGCTTAGGATACCACTGAATTTTGACTTCCGTTGGGCTTGCCCTAAGTTCTTGTAGGTGTTTCAGTATTAAGAAGCAACCAAATTATAAGTATACCATGGCAAAACCACGGATCTAAGCATTTGGAGGAGTGAAGCTTCTATTTGACTGCTGATGGAATATATACATACAATCCTTAGAAGGAAATGAGTCCAAATTGACGAGATTAATGCAGCCCCACCAAAACTACAATAAAAATTATTCGCCACATCAGAGTAATCCTCCAACTTTATCACAAAATTACTCCATTTCACGATAAGTGATCTCAGCTTAAGATGAGCAGCGAAAAAGCTGTTATGATAGGCAATGTAACCTATGTCCTGCGCGTTCGCCCAGTGCAGTAAATACGAATCCAAATAAGTTGGAATGAGTGAAAGCTCTTACGTCAGACTCGGCTGCAAAACTCGTCAGGAAAATAATACGAATTGAATGGGTGTCAATATGTATGAATTAGAGAATGCGTGTTAAATGTATTCGAATGCTCAGTTGCTGACTTCATCTCTGGACTTACCGCTGGGTGAGTTTCAAGCACTAGCATTTTATGATCAGGTGTTAGGGCTTCACTCCGTGGTATAGCAAGTTTAACAAGGCGCCGAGTTGCGAGGTGGAATACCTCACGTTATCCGGGCATAGCTGGCTAAATGGTAGATAAATATTTTCCCCTTTGTTAGAAGTACCTATAAGTTGTAAATCTTAATAGCTCTGACAACGCCATCGACTCCTCCTGCTGGGGTATTTGCCTACCTACCAAACGCTATCAAGAGTTGTCCATGAAGTCCTCGTTGGTGCTTCACCGTTTGAAAGGACGCGTTCCGTTTGAAGAAAGTGATTGGCACGAGGGGAATGTGGTAACCGCCAATCGAACTAAGAGAACATCCCTTTGGACAAATCAAACGGAACGTGTGAATTTAAGGAATTTCTCGAAATGCGAAAATACTTTAAGAATAGCATTTGCTTTACAATAACACCCAGATATAACAGCAAATTTGTTACCACATCTCAGTCAATTGATTTGTGAAAACTTCAGAGAGCAACAAAATTGACCAAGATGTCAATAAGGATTGGATGAGCTGCGAGTTAGCAGACACATATTTCACTGAACCCAGTCGAAAATAAGTTGTTATTGGCCTGGACTTGCTTCCCCTAATCATGGGAAAAGGAAAGAAAATCAACGAAGGACTGGGACAAAACACTAAACGTCGATGTATTGTCTCCGACAATATAGATAATCAGCGCGTCAACAACAATGAGCTTGGATGACCTCTGGGAGTTTGAAAGTAACAACAGAATCGGAAGACACCCATGACTGTGAAAAGGTGTTCGGAAAAACAACCACAAGGATGAAGAATACCGGTTAGTAATCTCTAGGATAGATTCGAGTTAGAAAACTCCCAGAAACATGTAAGTATACTACAAATGAAAAACAAATTCACGAAGCATCCGCAAATGTTCACGGAATACAGTGACTTCATGGAAGAAAACCTGGAGCTACATCACATGGAAGCGGTGAACCCTATAGACCAAGTCAAATATTATATGCCACAACAAGCAATGATGTGACGCTAATCGGCCCCAAAATTCAAAACGACATCTTCCGATGGCTACAACGGAAATAGATGATGAAAGCTGAAATCGAGAATAAGAAAGGACAGTCGCCAAAGACGATCTGTAATATCAGGACATCCTCTTGAGAGACAACTGCCGCTAACTTGGGATGCACAACTGTAACCTAGGCTGGTGAATTATTCGCAAGAGTACGCAAACGCATTTCCTGATATACCGCGCTGGTCTGGAGAAACGCGCACAGATGCAACAGAAATACATTGATTTTACGATGCATCAGAGTTAGCGGGTCCAAATTACTTTACTGGCTGCAAAAAGCAAAGTGAACCCAATAAAAAACAAGCAGACAATTCCCAAATTAGGGAAATTACACCAAAACGTAAACATGGAGTGATGCACATATTACGCTATCTTCGATAAAAAACTAGCGTAGCGAAAATAAATTTCGTCAAAACAAGAGTGGATGAAATAAACAAATAACTGCCTAGGCTGATACTAAACAACGCTCATAAGGAAACCCTACACGGAGGACTTAAGCAGATGAGGAAACTTACTCAAAGAGAACCCAAAGATCGGCTACGAAATACATTAAACCTACCTGTATTAGGTATAAACATGAACAGATGGATAGTCAAATGATGCAGAATTCCAAAACATTGGCATCGACTACGCTAGACCCTTTTTAATTCGCTGTGCCAAAGGATGGAGCCAAAAATCATATGCCTATTTGTATGCATGGCCACAAAAGCAAAACATTTGGAAACCGTCAGTGACTAATCATAACATACATTTTTTAACAGCCCTACGCCGATTGTTTGCCTTTGCGGAAAAGTGTGAACATATGTATTCATATGTAAATGTACATATTTATCCATTTTTGCAGGTGAACAGTCTTGCATTCATCCCACAAAGGAGTATATTCGGAAGCTGGAGTCATCGGCGATAACAACTTTAAGCTCGAGGAATTCACACATTGTTCAACTAAATTGAAGCAGTGCAGAACTCACTCCCACTTGTCAACTTAAATAGTGACACGTTGGAAACGACATTTTGGCACCTGGTCATTTTATTGTGGGAAGACCACTCATTAGAGCATCAGAGCGCTTTGACGAACATCGAAAAATGGGGATGTTAGACAGATGGAAGGAAAAGGCAAATCTTATGGAAGGTTAACTTGTTATATTGGAAACAAGATAACAAGCGCCCCGCTAAGTGGATCTTCGGATAGATAATAAATACTAAAAAAAAATAGTTCGAGTAGTAATAACAAATACAAATATGGGTGAAATTAAGAGATCAATAAACCAGATCTGCTTGCAACCAACCCAGGATAGGTATAATTAACAGCATAACGCCGCAGCTAGTCTCAACAAAAACTGCAAAGTTCTGACGTCACTTCACCATATATATTAAAAGGAGAAACCAGAGGCAGCAAATACTAGCTGTCACCCTTTCTAGCCCCCTCAGAGTTCTCAGGCATGAACATATTCGAGGATTCTAAACTTGCCGTCTATGCACTCAACGACTAGCAGGTAGTACAATAGAAATTGATAAGACCGCATGTTTAGAATCTAAAATTAGACATTCTAACGCTGAGCCTTACAAACTCAGTAATATAATCTAGATTAAACGGATGAAAGTTAGGATATAATACCCCTAACTCAGAACAAAAAAGGATCAATCAAAAACTAAACAACACCGCAGTAACATGTATTCATGTAAAATAAAACAAAAAATATTAAAATACTAAGTGGGTACCTCAGAAACGATATTAGGGACTTACAATTTAGATCATACACTCTATTTTACAACTTAATTTAAAAAATATATGGCGGATATATATACATGCATTAGGTAAAGCTGTATCTTCTACATTTTTGAACATGAACATGGTGGGATGTGCATCCCACCAAACGATTATTTGTAGTTCGATTATACAATTATTCCGGCGTAATAAGTTGAATTCCAACTCGTGTAAAGGTTCTGGTAGATGCAACCAATTATCTGCAAAAACTGGAATTAGTGCCTAACTGTTTTGTAAATTCAAACTCTTTGCACTTTAAAGGGAAAAATCTGTCAAATTCACGGATATACTGATTAGTGTTGCTGCACATGAATGAAGCTACCAGAATGCTTACCACCAAGTTCAAGGCAGCAGCGTTGAAAAGTATGCACTATTAAAACAGTTCCATCGCTTACATTTTCATATCAATCAAATGGTCTTGATGAGTGTCCATCGCCAGGAGGTTTGGGTGGTCAATTGCTCGACAGGCATGAAATGAAGTTGTTTGAAAATTCGCTTTCTGTTTGCATTTAAGGCAACTCAAATGTATATTGCCATTAATTTGATTTATATCTTACGCTGGGGACATTTAGCCACTTGCAGATCTAGGAACCATGGACTGGATACGAGATATTGCTGCGGCAATCCAGCAACTTCGTGCAGCAGATTGAAGGATCTCACCGGCAAATTCAATGCCTTCACAACTCCCACTCGGGAAGCGACAAAGTGACTGTTGCTCAAGACCGTTGGTACCGTCGCAACAATTCAATCTGTGATGCTTAGCTCAGTTTGAAAATTTTTAGTTAACCTCCAGCATCAAGCATCTGGACAGATTGGTTGAGAGCTAACCTTTTTAGATTCCAACAGAAAACCGAATCGACCAAGAACAAAAACGTGGCGGTTTTATAAAAAAATCTGGCATGTACAAGAGCTCAATCAATCGATTAGTATGCTTGGTGAACTGCTTTTTCCAATAACCAGAATATTTATTTTTTAGGTGCGGGAGCTATGACGTAATTTGAATGTATTATTGAGTTATAGGTTATTATATGTATAATATGAGCAATATTCGATAGTTTACTCTGAACATTTATCAGCTACTCAAGTTCCCCTTTAGCGGCATCAGTGAAATTTGGAAATTGAAAGTTGGTGCTGCTTGCTTTCAATCCTAAGAGGCGTTAGGGTTTTCAGGGATACCAATGACTTTTGACTTCCGTTGGGCTTGCCCTAAATTCTTGTAGGTGTTTCAGTATTAAGAAGCAACCAAATTATAAGTATACCATGGCAAAACCACGGATCTTAGCATATAGAGGCTTTAGAGGGGAAGCTTCTCTTTTACTGCTGATGGAATATCTTGATACAATCCTTGAGAGGAAATTAGTCCTAATTGACGAGATTAATGCAGCCCCACAAAAACTACAATAAAAATTTTTCGCCACATCAGAGTAATTTGTCAACTTTATCACAAAATTACTCTTGGAACTGGATCATATTCTGAAAAGATATCGTTAGACACATTGGAGTTCAGCGTCAACTCACAATTTTGTAGTTTCCTATCTCCAGAATGGGCTTCAGATAAGGGACTATATTAAGCTGATCTTATTGCATTCCGGCATGATAACACAATTGTACTCGAAGAGCAAAGTCGAGACTTACAATAGACAGGACTTAATGACAACTTTGCAGACACGTAAAAACATTAAGGTCGCCTCTGCACCACGATATTTCACGATAAGTGCTATGATAGGTAACGTAACCTAAGTCCTGCGCGTTCGCCCAGTGCACGTAAGACTCGGCTGCAAAACTCGTAAGGGAAATAAAACGAATTGAATGGGTGTCAATGTGTATGAATTAGGGGTTGCGTTTTAAATGTATTCGAATGCTCAGTTGGTTACTACATCCCTAGACTTTCCGCTGGATGAGTTTCAAGGAGTTTAATTTTTTTAAAGGGCTTCGCTCCGTGGTATGGCAAGTTTAACAAGGCGCCGGGTTGCGAGGTGGAATACCTCACGTTATCCGGGCATAGATGGCTAAATGGTAGATAAATATTTTCCCCTTGGTTAGTAGTGCCTATAAGTTGTAAATCTGAATAGCTCTGACAAAGCCATCGACTCAACCTGCTTGGGTATTTGGCTATGAAGTCCTCGTTGGTGCTTCACTGTTTGAAAGGACACATTCTGTTTGAAGAAATTGATTGGCTACACGAGCGGAATGTGGTAACCCTCAATCGAACTAAGAGAACATCCCTTTGGACAAATCAAACGGAACGTGTGAATTTAAGGAATTTCTCGAAATGCGAAAATACCCAAACCCAGATATAACAGCAAATTTGTTACCACATCGCAGTCAATTGTTTTATGAAAGCTTCAGAGAGAAAGAAAATTCACCTATATGTCAATAAGGGTTGGATGAGCTGCGAGTTAGCAGACACATATTTAACCGAACCCAGTCGAAAAAAAGTTGTTATTGGCTTGGTCTTATTTCCCCTAATCATGGGAAAAGGAAAGAAAATCAACGAAGGACTGGGAAAAAACACTAAACTGTATTGTCTCCGGTAATAAAGATAATCAGCGCGTCAACAACAATGAGCCTGGATGACCTCTGGGAGTTTGAAAGTAACAACAGCGAATCGGAAGACACCCATGACTGTGAAAAGGTGTTCGGAAAAACAACCACAAGGATGAAGAAGACCGGCTAGTAGTCTTCATACCATTCCAGGAATGATTTGAGTTAGAAAACTCTCAGAAACATGCAAGAGTACTACAGATGGAAAACAAATTCAGGAAGCATCCGCAAATGTTCACGAAATACAGTGCTTTCATGGAACAATACCTGAAGCTACGTCACATGGAAGCGGTGAACACTATTGACCAAGTCTAATATTATAGACCAAAACAATCAGAGATCAGACCAAACAACCTAAATGATGTGACGCTAGTCGGCCCCAAAATTCAAAACGATTCTTCCGCTGGCTTCAACGGAAATATGTGATGACAGCTGAAATCGAAATAAGAAAATAAAAATGGACAGATTATAGTCGCCAAAGGCGATCTGTAATATCAGTACATCCTCTGAAGAGACAACTGCCGCTAACTTGGGATGCACAACTGTAACCTAGGCTGGTGAATTATTGTTAAAGTGAATATACCGCGCTGGTCTGGAGGAACGCGCACAGATGCAATAGAAATACATGGATTTTACGATGCATCAGAGATGGCAGATCCAAAATTACTTTACTGGCTGCAAAAAGCAAAGTGAACCCAATAAAAAACAAGCAGACAATTCCCAAATTAGGGAAATTACACCAAAACGTAAACATGGAGTGATGCACATATTACGCTATCTTCGATAAAAAACTAGCGTAGCGAAAATAAATTTCGTCAAATAGATGAAATGATGAAATAGATGAAATAAACAAATAACTGTCTTGGCTGATAATAAACAACGCTCATAAGGAAACCCTACACGGAGGACTAAAGCTGATGAGGAAACTTACTCAAAGAGAACCCAAAGATCGGCTACGAAATACATTAAACCTACCTGTATTAGGTATAAACATGAACAGATGGATAGTCAAATGATGCAGAATTCCAAAACATTGGCATCGACTACGCTAGACCCTTTTTAATTCGCTGTGCCAAAGGATGGAGCCAAAAATCATATGCCTATTTGTATGCATGGCCACAAAAGCAAAACATTTGGAAACCGTCAGTGACTAATCATAACATACATTTTTTAACAGCCCTACGCCGATTGTTTGCCTTTGCGGCAAAGTGTGAACATATGTATTCATATGTATATGTACATATTTATCCATTTTTGTAGGTGAACAGTCTTGCATTCATCCCACAAAGGAGTATATTCGGAAGCTGGAGTCATCGGCGATAACAACTTTAAGCTCGAGGAATTCACACATTGCTCAACTAAATTGAAGCAGTGCAGAACTCACTCCCACTTGCCAACTGAAATAGTGACACGGATGGCACGACATTTTGACACCTGGTCATTTTATTGTGGGAAGACCACTCATTGGAGCATCAGATCGCTTTGATGAACATCGAAAAATCGGGATGTTAGACAGATGGAAGGAAAAGGCAAATCTTATGAAAGGTTAACTTTTTCTATTGGAAACAAGAAAACACACGTCCCGCTAAATGGCCCTTCGGATAGATAATAAATACTAAAAACGGATAGTTCGAGTAGTAATAACAAAAACAAATATGGGTGAAATTAAGAGATCAATAAACAAGATCTGCTTGCTACCAACCCAGGATAGGTATAGCTAACAGTATAACGCCGCAGCTGGTGTCAACAAAAACTGCAAAGTTCTGACGTCACTTCACCACATATATTAAAAGGAGAAACCAGACGACGTAAGCAGACCAAAAGCATTGTGCTGATTAGGCAAATGTCTGTTCAACACCCGAGAGTATCGGGCCATTGGCTTTAATCTGATATCTTGCACATGCCGCAAGATCAGCATTATCGCTGGAGTCAAGTCGGCTTGCCGACTGCTATTTTGTATCTTTTAAGTTCTTATATTTTGTAATCATTTTGCTTCGCTTGTGCCTCAGCTCGCTGGCGGCACCAATTCAGTTCAGTTTAAGACATTGAGAAATAAAGTCACTTGCTCCGGCATTCAGCCGTTAAATATTATTTGTTCTTAGTTACTCATATTGCTAAGCCACAAGGCTAGTAATCAAAGAGAGGAAGTCAACTCTCCAACGTAACCTTCCTAGACAACAATCTAATCACAACACAGCCTGGACCAGAAGCTGACGCAACTGGATCTCATCTGTAACTTCGCGGGAGCGGAACCATACAATTTTAATAATTGGCGCCCAACTCTAAAGAGAACCTACACCTATGGAGAATAAGAGATAGAAACACCTTATGAAACATGTAAGTGGAATGTTCAAAAAGCAGGGAAAATTAACAACAAAGTTAGAAAGAAAACAAAAATATCAATAAATTGTGCAAATGTGATCGTGAGTGTTTGATCAAGTATATTTTTCGCCATTTAATTCATTTTTGTTGCCATTTCGCACTGCCAACTTAATGCCCCCTTTGATTTCGTGTATGTGAAGTGTCACTCGAAGTTTGATTTGCAAAAAGATTTGAGCAGCCTAGGCCCATATAGGGAAATTAAAAGAGAATACGATAGTGACGACGGGTGGGACTCAGAAGTTTTTCGAAAGTCTTCGAGTAAAAACATAGACATGGATATGAACCAAGTGCAAGCACTGTTAGAAAATGCCCTCAGTCGCGCATTAGCGGAACAGAAAGCAAGGTTAACAGATCGATTTAATGCCCAAATACGTTTAGTGAGACAGGATATGCAAAAACTACACATTGAAACTCCACAAGTAGAGTCGTACCAGAGAATTTCAGTAAATCCAGAAATCCAGTGTGATATAAAACTGGACATTATAAAGTCAGTGCCCGAGTTCAATGGAACTCAGGATGATTACGTGGCTTGGAGACAATCCGCCGCCTATGCATACGAGCTTTTCAAGCCATTTGTTGGTAGCAGTGCTCATTATCAGGCAGTAGCTATCATCCGAAATAAGATTATGGGTACTGCGAGAGCATTGTTGGTGTCGCATAACACTGTCCTAAATTTCGACGCTATAATAGCAAGACTGGACTGCACAAATGCCGACAAGACCTCACTTCGGCTCTTGCGCCAAAACCTGACATGGTCAGGCAGGGCAACGCTACTCTCATGGAATATTATGATGAGGTTGAACGAAAGTTAACCCTTGTCACAAATAAAATCATTATGACACATCAGCCGGATACAGCGAAGGTGCTTAATGACGAAGTCAGAGATGAGGCCCTGCACGCGTTTGTATCTGGACTTAAAAAGTCACTGAAGGCAGGAGTATTTCCAGCTCAGCCCAAGGACTTGCCATTTGCTTAAGCCTTAGCTAGAGAAGCTGAGGCTAGCATAGAACGTAGCATTCTCTCAGCTACATATGCAAAAGCAATACCAGGCGAGTACTCAAAAAAAGCAGGGAAAGAACAATAGGGTCGAACACGGCCAAGACAGGAACCCCCATTTTGTCAGAAAACGGAATAAGCAGCAAAGTAATGCTTATCAGAGCCCCAAACATGATCAAGGCCAGGCACCAGAGCCCATGGACATTGGTTCCACTATGACTAGGTACAAACGGCCTACGCAGTTTGCAAAGGGTCAAAATAGTAAGCCTCAAAATGAGAACGTGCAAGGCCAAAAAAGACAGGGTTCCGAAAGAATGTCGGATCAGATACGTCAACGGGTGCAGAACACGATTCAGCATGCATCCGATAACCAAGACCAAGAATATTACAAATCGGCCGAAGCCGCAGTTGCGGAAGCTCAAGACGAGCACGACGCTGAGAGTGACAATGACCTGGTACATTTTTTAGGGAGCGCTCCCTTTTGCCGTTCATCGAACGAAACCTGGCTGGGAGAAAACTAAGAATGTTAATAGACACTGGAGCGGCCAAAAATTACATTAAGCCCGTAAAGGAGCTTAAGAATGTAAGCCCGGTCAGCTCTTCTTTTACAGTTAGTTCCATCCATAGTTCTGACAAAATAACCCGTAAGTGTTCAATGAACATTTTTGGGAAAACAGCTCCATTTTTCTTGCTAGAATCTCTAGCACCGTTTGATGGTATGATAGGGTTCGACCTGCTAACGCAGGTAGGAGCAACCTTAAGTGCCGAAAAAGGCACAATCAATTATGGAACTGAGACTGAAAAGCAACAGCACCATTATTGCGATAACGTCAATTTCACTAACGTGAATGACATTGTAGTGCCAGAATCTGTAAAAGCCAAATTTCGAAGCATGATTTTGAATAGATCTAAAGCATTTTCGACCTCTAACGAGGCGTTACCGTTCAATACGTCTGTTGTGGCCACAGTGCGCACAATAGATGATAACGCGGTCTATTCAAAGCTATATCCACACCCGATGGGAGTCAACGATTTCGTCAAAAAAAAAAATCAAAGATCTGCTGGAAAATGGCATCATCAGGCCTTCCAAGTCACCCTATAATAACCCAATATGGGTTGTTAACAAAAAGGGTTTCGACGAAAATGGAAACAGAAATAAGCGGTTGGTAATTGATTTTAGGAAACTAAATGAAAAAACCATCGCTGATAAATATCCAATGCCTAACATCCCCATGATATTGGCTAATTTGGGTAAAGCCAAATATTTCACAACGCTCGATTTAAAATCTGGCTATCATCAAATATACTTGGCGGAACAGGATCGTGAGAAAACCGCTTTCTCCGTAAATGGGGGAAATTATGAGTTCTGTCGACTGCCATTCGGATTGAAGAATGCTGGTAGCATCTTCCAAAGGGCGACCGATGACGTGTTGCGTGAACAGATAGGCAAATCTTGCTATGTCTACGTAAACGACGTAATAATTTTTTCCGAGAACGAAGAGGATCATGTAAAGAATATTGATTGGGGTTTAAAGAGCCTATGCGATGCTAACATGAAAGTTTCCAAAGAAAAGGCTCATTTTTTCAAACAAAGCATAGAGTACCTTGGGTTCATCGTAACCAGTGGTGGTGCAAAGACAGACCCAGAGAAGGTAAAGGCTATTCAGGCATATCCGGAACCAAAAAACTTATATGAACTTCGATCCTTCTTGGGCATGGCCATCTATTATAGATGCTTTGTTAAAGACTGCAGCAACGCCATTGACAAACTTGCTGAAAGGGGAAAACGGGTTAGTAAGCAAACACATGTCAAGGAAGACCATTGTCGACTTCGGCATTCCCGAACGAGAGCTTTTCAAAGACTAAGGAACATCCTAGCTTCAGAGGATGTTATCCTCAGATACCATGACTTCAAGAAGCCTATCGATCTAACGACGGATGCTTCCATCACAATGATTTCTAGATCATTAAAGAAAAGTGAGTCCCACTACGCCACCAATGAGAGGGAATTGTTGGCCATAGTTTGGGCCTTGGGAAAGCTTCAACAGTACTTCTATGGTACAAGGGATATCAATATTTACACAGACCACCAGCCATTAACGTTCGCTGTGTCGGACAAAAACCCCAACGCGAAAATAAAAAGATGGAAAGCGTATATCGACGAATATAACGAAAAACTCCACTACAAACCGGGTAAAGAAAACCATGTTGCAGACGCATTTTCACGGCAAAATGTGAATGATTTACAAAATGAAGTAATATCCGATGCTGCGACAATTCATAGCGATAATAATTTTAGATGAATCATTGTTTTGTCTAAAACGAAACTTTATATTCTTCGGCGGGAAAACACGCTACAAGATTCATTTCACAGACAAGAACACAGTCTTGAAAGAAGTAATCACGGTAGTTAACCCTAACGTTGTAAATGCACTACATTGTGATCTGCCAACTGTGTCCAATATGAGTTAGTGAAAACTTTCCCGTCGACGAAGTTTTGGTACTGTAAAAATATGGTAACCGACATAATCGACAAGGCAGAGCAAAGGGATATCGCCACAACAGAGTACAATCGAGCTCACAGGGCCGCACAGGAAAACGTAAAGCAAATCCTGGAAGAGTACTATTTCCCCAAGATGACCAAACTGGTCACAGAAATAGTGGCCAACTGCAAAACTTGCACTAGAGGCAAGTACGAAAGGCATCCAAAGAAGCAGTTCCTCGGAAAAACACCAACGCCGTCATACCCTTGCGAACGATTACACATTGACATTTACTCAACCGACAAGAAGCAATTCCTGACGTGCATTGATAAATTCTCTAAATTTGCAATAGTACATCCGATAGTGTCGCGTACTGTAGCAGACGTAAAAGCTCCTATTATCCAAGCCATAAATTTATTTCCAAAAACCAAATCGTATATTGCGACAATGAAGCATTCTTTAATTCAGAGGCCATTACGTCACTACTAAGGAACAGTTTTGGAATAGATGTGGTAAATGCGCCACCGCTGCATAGTACTTCCAATGGCCAAGTAGAACGTTTCCACAGCACGCTATCAGAAATTGCAAGATGCATTAAACTTGAAAGAAAGATCGACGATACCGTCGAACTAATCTTGCACGCAACCCTAGAGTACAATCGATCGTTGCACTCAGTGACAGGCAAAAAACCATTAGAGGTGATTCACTCGTCAACTGATGAATTCAGGGAAACTATCAGAAAGAAAATTGAAAAGTCCCAACAGACACAACTTGATAGAAACAACCCACACAGACAAAACAGGGTATTTGAGGTAGGAGAAAAAGTCTTCGTCAAATCCAACAAAAGGCTATGGAACAAACTGACCCCCTTATGCTCAGAAGAAGAAATTCAAGCAGACCTTGGAACGTCTGTCCTTATTAAGGGGAGGGTGGTCCACAAGGACAGTATAAAATAGGAATTATTCCGACACTCTAAAGTTAGTAATAGAATCAATATTATTTCTTTTTCTTGCAGGCTTATTTGGTCGCTCTTGCTTTCATTAAACTTAATAGATGCTCGGATCACCGACTACTCTCATGCCAGTTACATTCCCGTAATAGACGGAAAGGTAATGATATGGGAACATACCGACTGTGTCAGGCACTCAAGCAACTTAACTGAATTTTTATACATGGTAGAAGAAACTAAAAGGTTGTCCGATTTATTTCCCCAATCCCATATGCGAAAATTATTAGCTGTGGATGTAGACCACATTAAAAATCTTTTGTCCGTTTTAGAGGTTCATCACAGAATCGCCAGAAGCCTAGATTTTCTAGGGACAGCACTCAAGGTTGTAGCCGGCATACCAGATGCCAGGGACTTAGAAAAAATCAAGGGAGCCGAGACTAAACTAATTGAATCAAACAATAGGCAGGTAGTAATAAACACGGAAACACAGAAACAAATTAACCAACTCACGGATACTGTGAATCGGATAATAAAAGCAAAAAAAGCGGAGTTTGCAGACACTCCACATTTGTACGAGGCATTATTGGCAAGGAATAGGATGCTAATAACCGAAATTCAAAATCTCATGCTCACAATCACCATTTTTGACCACAACGATTTAAAGTCCGTGCTTATTGAATATCCCACAGAAATTCCCATAGTCCATTTAATGGAAGCAGCTAGCAGTAAAATCCTTCAGTCCGAAGAGAGAGCCTGGCTAACGTCAACACCGATGACGGGTTAGAAATGTCAGTCAATGGCACGTTCCTCATCACGTTCGAACACGTAGCAGTCATAAATGGCACCAAATACGTGAACCGGCGTGAAATCATCAACAAGGTGCCAGGCATAGCAGCCTCACCGATATTAAACATCATCGGCCATGATCCGGTACTGAGCTTACCACAGCTACATGGTTCATGGCCGCAGTCGCATTCAACCATTCGCATTCTACCAAAGTTTGAAGCCAAAACGAGCCTCAAGGAAGATACAGATGATCATGGACAACTACAATATGAGCGAAGACGCTCATACTTCAAAGGGGGGAGTAGTTAACGAGTGCCCCTCGGGAACAGTGGTATAACTTACTGAGTACCCTTCGGAATAGTTGGACGACGTAAGCAGACCAAAAGCATTGTGATGATTTGGCAAATGTCAGTTCAACACCCGAGAGTATCAGGCCATTGGCGGTAATCTGATATCTTGCACATGCCGCAAGATCAGCATTATCGCTGGAGTCAAGTCGGCTTGCCGACGCTATTTTGTATCTTTTAAGTTCTTTTATTTTGTAATAATTTTGCTTTGCTTGTGCCTCAGCTCGCTGGCAGCACCAATTCTTAAGACATTTAGAAATAAAGTCACTTGCTCCGGCATTCAGCCGTTAAATATTATTTGTTCTTAGTTACTCATATTGCTAAGCCACAAGGCTAGTAATCAAAGAGAGGAAGTCAACTCTCCAACGTAACCTTCCTAGACAACAATCTAATCACAACACAGCCTGGACCAGAAGCTGACGCAACTGGATCTCATCTGTAACTTCGCGGGAGCGGAACCATACAATTTAAATTATTTATATATACATGCATTTGGGCCATGATAAATTAGGTAAAGCTGTCTCTTCTACATTTTTGAACATGAACTTCAAAATTTGGTAGTGTTCTATTGTCTACACCTTCTAGTGGCGAGGCATATCGGATCTGACAATGTTGCATTTTGTCCCCATTTTTACATATTTTCAATATTATTGGTGCTAGAGATTTAAGATTTTTATACAACTAGAACCTAGGCTTCAAAATCTTACAGCTACGTTTGTATTGACTGCTTCTAAGGCTAGGGAAAAGTTATGATATAATATCAGTTGTTCAATCGCTGTTATTTTCTCTTACAAAATTGTGAGCAAGTTGTAGTACAACCAACAATGAATGTCATTGTTACTGGACATCAATAGGACATACAAGTTTTACGGTCAATTTGGAATCCCATGCATGCCATTTATTATACTCCAGGAGTCTTAGATGGATGTGCATCCCACCAAACGATTATTTGTAGTTCGATTATACAATTATTCCGGCGTAATAAGTTGAATTCTAACTCGTGTAAAGGTTCTGGTAGATGCAACCAATTATCTGCAAAAACTGGAATTAGTGCCTAACTGTTTTGTAAATTCAAACTCTTTGCACTTTAAAGGGAAAAATCTGTCAAATTCACGGATATACTGATTAGTGTTGCTGCACATGAATGAAGCTACCAGAATGCTTACCACCAAGTTCAAGGCAGCAGCGTTGAAAAGTATGCACTATTAAAACAGTTCCATCGCTTACATTTTCATATCAATCAAATGGTCTTGATGAGTGTCCATCGCCAGGAGGTTTGGGTGGTCAATTGCTCGACAGGCATGAAATGAAGTGGTTTGAAAATTAGTTTTTTGTTTGCATGCAGGCAACTCACCCATCAAAATGTATATTGTCATTAATTTGATTTATATCTTACGCTGGGGACATTTAGCTAATTGCAGATCTAGTCACCATGGACTGGCCAAGAGATATTGCTGCGGCAATGCAGCAACTTCGTGGGTGCCACACGCAAACTGAAGGATCTCACCGGCAAATTCAATGCCTACACTACTCCCACTCGGGAAGCGACAAAGTGACTGTTACCCAAGACCGTCGGTACCGTCGCAACAATTCAATCTGTGATGCTTAGCTCAGTTTGAAAAAATTTTAGTTAATCTCCAGCATCAAGCATCTGGACAGATTGGTTGAGAGTTAACCTTTTTAGAATCCAATGGAAAACCGAATCGTCCAAGAAGAACAAAAACGTGGCGCCAAGAACTCTTATATGTTAAATTACGAGTCTCGGTTTTATAAAAAAATCTGACATGTACAAGAACTGTTTTTTCCAATAACCAGAACATTAATCTTTTAAGTGCGGGAGCTATGAAGTGATTTGAATGTATTATTGAGTTATAGGTTATTATATATATAATAGGAGCGATATTCGAATGTTTAACCTGAACATTTATCAGCTACTCAAGTTCCCCCTCAGCGGCATCAGTGTTCGAATCGGAAATTGAAAGTTGGTGCTGCTTGCTTTCAATCCTAAAAGGCTTCAGGGTTTTAGGATACCACTGACTTTTGACTTCCGTTGGGCTTGCCCTAAATTCTTGTAGGAGTTTCAGTATTAAGAAGCAACCAAATTATAAGTATACCATGGCAAAACCACGGATCTAAGCATTTGGAGGAGTGAAGCTTCTATTTGCCTGCTGATGGAATATATACATACAATCCTTAGAAGGAAATGAGTCCAAATTGACGAGATTAATGCAGCCCCACCAAAACTACAATAAAAATTATTCGCCACATCAGAGTAATCCGCCAACTTTATCACAAAATTACTCCATTTCACGATAAGTGATCTCAGCTTAAGATGAGCAACGAAAAAACTGCTATGATAGGCAATGTAACCTAAGTCCTGCGCGTTCGCCCAGTGCAGTAAATGCCAAATAAGTTGGACTGAGTGAATGCTCTCACGTAAGACTCGGCTGCAAATCTCGTAAGTGAAATAAAACGAATCGAATGGGTGTCAATGTGTATGAATTAGAGGTTGCGTTTTAAATGCATTCGAATGCTGAGTTGGTAACTTCATCCCTGAACTTACCGCTGAGTGAGTTTCAAGCACTATCATTTTATGATCAGGTGTTAGGACTTCGCTCCGTGGTATGGCAAGTTTAACAAGGCGCCGGGTTGCTAGGTGGAATACCTCACGTTATCCGGGCATAGATGGCTAAATGGTAGATAAATATATAAGTTGTAATATATATAAGTTGTAAATCTTAATAGCTCTGACAAAGCCATCGACTCATCCTGCTTGGGTATTTGCCTACCTATCAGGTGATGCCCATGTAGTCCTCGTTGGTGCTTCACCGTTTGAAAGGACACATTCCGCTTGAAGAAAGTGATTGGCTACACGAGCGGAATGTAGTAACCCTCAATCGAACTAAGAGAACATCCCTTTGGACAAATCAAACGGAACGGAAATTTAAGGAATTTCACAAAACGTGAAAATACTTAAAAATAGCGTTTGCTTAACAATCAAACCTAGATATAACAGCAAATTTGTTAGCACATCGCAGTCAATTGGTTTGCGAAAACTTCAGAGAGCAAGAAAATTGACCTGGATGTTAATAAGGAATGGAGGAGCTGCGAGTTAGCAGACACATATTTAACCGAACCCAGTCGAATAAAAGCTGTTATTGGCTTGGACTTACTTCCCCTAATTATGGACGTCAACAACAATGTGCCTGGATGACCTCTGGGGGTCGGTAAGTCACAACAGCGAGTCGGATAACACCAATGACTGTGAAAAGGTGTTCCGAAAAACAACCACAAGGATAAAGACCGGCTAGTAGTCTCCATACCATTCTAGGAAAGATTCAAATTAGAAAACTCTCCGAAACATGCTAAGGCAAGAGTACTACAAATGGAAAACAAATTCAGGAAGCATCCGCAAATGTTCACGGAGATACGTCTCATGGAAGCGGTGGACACTATTGAGAAAGGCAAATATTATACGCTAGTCGGCCCCAAAATTCAAAAGTACATTTTCGATATATTGGTCAACTGGCTACAACGGAAATATGTGATGACAGCTGACATCGAGAATAAGAATGGACAGATTACAGTCGCCAAACACGATCTGTAATATCAGTACATCCTCTGGAAAATTAAATCAGAATACACATAAACTAGTCAATAAAAACCCTTGGTCTGCAATGGGACTCCAAGAGGCATGTCTACACAAAATTAGTATGCATTACAAAGCGTCTAATTTTATTTCAATTAGCGAGAATCGTTTAATCACTGGGTTGGCTTACACCAGTAATACTAGAGGGTAAATGCTTCATACAAGAACTCTGGAAACAGCCGGTAACTTGGGACGCAGAACAGTAACCTAGGCAGGTCAATTAGTGGCAAGAGAACGCAAGCGCATTGCCAAAATTAGTCAAAGCAACTGTTTGTATCGAGTTTAAAAAAAAAAAAAATGAAAACGTCACCAAGATTTGAGCCCACCTCATAATTAAGCAAGTAAGAAAGCTCTAGTCGGGGTGCTTGACTAGGAGATACCCGGATCCCAGTTCTCTTATCTGCGTTTTTAATATTTTCCGCAGTATGTATCGAGTATTAACAAAAAAAAATTAAAAAAAATAAAACTCGACATTACACACCAAGATTCGAACCCACAATTTTTACGCAACGCGCATCAACTTTACCAACACCGCCACTACATAATGTAAAAAAATAAAACAATAAAAAATATTCCATCTCCACCGGTCTCGAACCCTTGGGCTAGCTGCTTACGAGCGCCGCCGTTACCAACGCAGCGACTGCACCGCTTGAAAGAAGAGTTGCAAATTTAATATTGAGTAGCAGCTCATAATTCAAGCAGTATTCAATCGCAATTTCGATTCTTCGAATAGACAAGAGTACACGCATTTGAATGTATGTAAGTTAACAACCAAGTTAACGAACAATCCTCGCGTTAAGTTCGGAGCAACCCACGCAGCTAGAACATCCACGTATCGGATTTCGGTTGCACTGCGAACGCAACGTCTGCAAAATATGCTATTGCGGGCATTGGCAGTTTCCGTTAAATGTTGCAATCGCAGACATTGTAACGCTAACATAAATATGCCGTTTCGCTCCACGCGGTCGATAGCCCATGGCGTGATCTTTTCATATTGCCTTTTATGTACATAGCCTTAGTCTTTTATTCATTTCATTGTCACAATCAGTTCTGTTCCAATAACGTAAGCTAACGCACGTTAAATAAACATTGCTCCGGCAATTGGCCGTATAGTCTTGATTTATTAATTAATATATCGCTGAGCCACGAGGCCAGTGATCTGATACTTAACCGTATCTCAACCTAATCTACATTATCAACTAAAAACCTGGATCTACTCGACGGCATCCCCTTACGAGGACTACTGGAGCGGATAAACTTAAATAACTTGTATACACACGTATAGGAAAAATGCGTGGGCGTGGCGGTGCTGACATTTGCTTTTGCAAATTGGCCAAATGTTTTGTTGAATAACTTCTGTTCTACTTAATGGATTTGAATGAAATTTTCATCATATGATCTTCATATACTATTGGCTTGGCTGAGATTCAAACGCCTTCACATAATGGCCCTATTTCCAACTGAACTTAAATTTTAAGAATTTGGGAAAATTTAGAGCCGATATCCAAAATCCAACAAAAATAAAAATTGCATAAAATATATAAAATATGTATATATATATAGTTTATTAACTGCATTTCAGTCATAATTTTATTCGATAACAATTAAATGCGTATAGTTATCGAATATTTGAAACAAACTTGACATGCGCGTGCATGTTCAAGTCTCAAGTTTTTTTTAGATGCTGAGATCGACGCGTTCCAACATACGGACAGACGGACAAACGGACGGACGGACAGACTGACATACAGACAGACGGACTGGGCCCAATCGACTCGGCTTGTCGTCCTGATCAATAATATATATACTTTATGGGGTTTGCCACGCCTCCTTCTGCCTGTTATATACATTTGCACAAAACCATTAAACCCTGATTTCCCATTTTCAATGGGATCAGGGTATAAAAAAAATAACAAAAAAAATCTTCTTACGCATCCAGGATCGAAGCTGGGGATTTCCGTTTACGAGCGCCGCTTCTACCAACACCACTTCAATTCTTGGGAAAAGAATTGCAAATTTCAACTTAAGCATCAGCTCATAATTAAAGCACAATTCCATCGCAATTTCCATTCTTCAAATATAAAAGAATACACTCATTTGAATGTATATGTGCAAGTTAACACATAAGAAGTGCACATAAATTACGTTGTATAAAGATCTTGCATAACAATAATATTTACCCATTTGCCCCAACCATATTCCGCTGACGCATGGGCTCAGCGCCCCGACCACAATGGTCAGCAGTGGTAACCTGAAGTCTATCAACCTCTGGAGGAGACACTGGGAACGCAGGATCTTAATTGGTTCTTAACATACAAAGATAGCTGCAATGGTCAGCGGCGGTAACCGGACACTTTTGTTTTGCTGCAAGAGTTTCCGTTATTGCATAAGATTTTCGCTGAGTCGGCTTGCAGACCATGACATTGTGTCGTGATGCGAGTTTTGGCTTAGCTTAAGTGAAATATTCTGTGTAGTTTTAAGTTTTGAATACAGCGCTCTTCCAGTAAGTCGCATAAATAAATATTCACTCCGGCACTTGGCCGTTAAATAACTTGTTTCATTGTCTGAGCCCGAGGCACAGTCGCCTCTCAACCTAATCTTCAGCCACCACAAGACTGGAAGGATATTAATTGGCGCCCAACTAGTGGTCGAACTCCACAACCAAAAACAAATAAAACAGCAGCACAGGAGCTGCAACAACCAACAACAATTAAGACAGCAGCGCGGGAGCTGCAAGACCGATTCTATAAAGAAAATTTTTTTTTGTGTTAGTTGAATCATGTAAATGGATACTCTAGCCAAACACAAAAAGTGTTAAGTTTATTTTATAACAAATTAGTTAGTACTAGTGAGCATTTTATATTGCAACAGATCATGTAAACATTTTTTTTGTTTTATAATAATCAGAACCAAGTGAGAGTGACTGCTTTGAGAATTTTAGTGGAAACAATTTATCATCCAGATCGTTAATAAGATTACTTTGTGTTGCTTTCTGTGTGTCTAAAATTGTGCATACAGTTCCCGTAGTTCAGAGCTGCGATGTAATTCGACCCATCTTTTGACGGCCCTTTTTATTTTTCGCGGCCACTGGCCTGCGCCATTTCTCAGTTCAGTCAATATAGAAACCCTCGCAAGCAGTCTAGCGACTCAGATTCCGACTGTAACATTCACATCAGATTTCCGGCTGCAAGACTTCTCCCTGCAGCTCCCCCACCATCAGGTAAAATGGATCCAGATCAGCTTAGGGAAGTAATAAGGACGGCTATCAGCAATGCTTTAGCCGAACAGGCCGCTGCAAACCAGCAGAGGGAGAATGCATTGACTCAAAGAATTAAAAAGTTAGCCGAACAAATAGCAGCAGCAAATGTTGCCGCCCCACTAGTAATAGCATATGCTGCTATAGGAATTAGAAACGACATTCACTGTGACGAGCCGCTAGATGCCGTCAAGTGCTTACCTGAGGAGTACAGGAATCTTATGTATCTTGGAGGCAGGCAGCATTAGCCGCTTACGAGATCTTCAGACCACATAATGGCAGTTCTCGTCATTATCAGGCTGTTGTCATCAAAAGAAGCAAGATTAGGGGCCCCGCAGACGCGGTGCTGGCCTCATTTGGTACTGTACTGAATTTACTGTACTGAATTTGATATTGGGGAATTTGGGGAGAGCCAAATTCTTTTCAACATTAGACCTCAAGTCTGGTTATCACCAGATCACCTCTTTCTCTGTGAACGGGGGGAAATACGAGTTCAAAAGAGTCCCCTTTGGAAATTCTTTAATCCAAGCAGCAAGCATCTTTCAAAGAACCATAGACGACATACTGCGAGAGCAGATTGGCAAATTTGGCTATGTTCATGTCGATGACGTAATCATCTTTTCAGAAAATGAGGAATCCCACATTAAACACGTGGATTGGGTCCTAAAAAGCTTACACGAAGCAAACATGAGGGTCTCCGTCGAAAAGTCACGTTTTTTCAGAATAGCGTGAACTTTCTTGGTTTCATAGTCACCAGCACTGGCGCCACGACGGATCCTGAAAAGGTTAGTTCAATACAGGAGTACCCAGAACCTAAAACACTGTTCGAGGTCAGATCATGTCTAGGCCTCGCAAGTTATTACAGATGTTTCATTAGGGACTTCTCGAATATCTGGAAGGGTGAAAATGGAACAGTCAGTAAGCATAGGTCCAGAAATATAAAGTTTCAATTCTCTGAAGTGCAGCAAAGGGCGTTTCAGAAGTTGCGCGATATTTCGTCATCCGAGAATGTTATGCTCAGGAACCCCGATTTTAAGAAGTCATTCGATCTAACAACCGATGCTTCGGCTCACGGCATAGGTGCAGTTTTGTCTCAAGAGGGTCGTCCTATTACAATGATTTCAAGAACATTGAAGGACAGCGAGGTTAACTATGCAACAAATGAGAGAGAGTTATTGGCCATCGTTTGATCACTTGCCAAATTAAGGCACTATTTGTATGGGGTGAAAGACATTAATATCTTCACTGACCATCAACCCTTGACCTTCGCAGTTTCGGAATCTAATCCATATGCGAAAATCAAAAGGTGGAAAGCGCGCATTGACGAGCCTAATGCACGTATCTTCTATAAACCTGGCAAGGCCAATCTGGTTGCGGATGCCTTGTCAAGACAGCAGCTCAACGCTGTAAATAAACAAGAAATTGAGTCCATCGCAATAACGATCCACAGTGAGGTATCTCTCACCAACACCATTGAGACTACAGACAAACCCTTGAATTGTTTTCAAAACCAAATAGTGCTAGAAGAGGCGCGTTTCCCCTTAAAACAAAGTTTTATTCTTTTTGGAAATAAGAAACGCTGCTTGATCAGCTATACTTGCTTCGAATCGCTGCTAGACGAGCTCGAGGATGTAGTCTCACCCAAATGCGTAAATGCTCTCCACTGTAATTTACACATGCTTGCAATGATACAAGATGCATTGGTTCGAAGATACCCGGCCACAAAGTTCTGGCACCGCAAAAATCGCGTAGTGGACGTATTTGCGGTTAGAGAAAGAAGGGAAATCCTCACAGACGAGCATAATAGGGCCTATAGGTCTGCACAGGAAAATATGAAGCAGGTACTCTCGGAGTACTACTTTCCAAAGATGGCAAAAATAGCCAATGAAATAGTAGAAAATTGCAAAACATGTGCTAGGGCTAAATATGATAGACACCCCAAAAAACAAGAGCTTGGACAGACACCGATCCCCTCACATTTAAGAGAGATGTTACACATAGACATTTTCTCCACTGACAGGAAATACTTTCTCACTTGCATCGACAAGTTCTCTAAGTTTGCTATTGTCCAACCGGTCCCTTCAAGAACCATTGTGGATCAGAAGCCAGCCTTAATGCAACTAATGAATTTTTTTTCCAAAAGCCAGATCCATGTACTGTGACAATGAACCGTCATTGAATTCAGAGACCATCGTGACTATGCTCACAAACATTTATGGGGTCAGCATTTCAAATGCACCACCATTGCATAGCATCTCGAATGGACAGGTTGAGCGCTTTCACAGCACTCTGTTAGAGCTAGCCAGATGCCTAAGTCGATCCATTCGGTCATCGACCAAAGACCAGTTGATGTGGTTCAGGCGCACCCAGATGAGCCACAAGAAAAGATACAAGAAAATATCAGAAACGCTCAGACGACGCCCAGAGCTAGGGAGAACGCAAATCGGCAGAATAGGATCTTCGACGTTGGTGACAAGGATTTTGTCAAGTTTTTATAAAGTATTTTTGATTTAGAGCAGACTAGAAACCCACTCACTGCAGAGTTGCGCCGCTTCACCTGGAGCCACATTTTGTCGTCTGACATTAGAGAGTTCATGTGCCAAAAAGCTCCATGCAGGTGGCACGGCACACTGCGAGATCCAGCCGAGCAACCTGGAAATAATAACCCATGTAAATGACGGAATCATCATCCTCAACGACAGGTCCGCAAGGATTCAGGTGGACAACAGTACTGAGATCCAGAGTCCCTTGCTGAACATCACTGCCAGCCAAGATGTCCTCAGCCTCCCTTACATTCATCGTTTGAATGAACGTTATTTGGAGGTGATACAGCAATTCAAGAAAGACGCCCGAACTGTTCAAGCCTATCATGTAGCATTCATCATCGGAGCCATATGCTGTGCTTTAATCTGCATTGGCCTTACTCTTTGGCGGATCATCGACCCAAAGAAGTCTGCGAAGCAGTTACGAGAAGTCGTCGCCGGGATTGGGTCGGCCGAGGACGGCCTTATACTTGAGGGGGGAGTAGTTAACATATAACACTTAATATAAGATATTAATCAACCCTCGCTATCGCGTGCTCCATAAGTTAAGGAACAACCCTCGCAATTGCTAAACTGCATACTTTATATCAGCAATGGTCAGCTGCAATGGTCAGCGGCGGTAACCGGACACTTTTGTTTTGCTGCAAGAGTTTCCGTTATTGTATAAGATTTTTGCTGAGTCGGCTTGCCGACCATGACATTGTGGCGAGATGTTTAGCTTAAGTGAAATATTCTGTGTAATTAGTTTTTAGTTTTGAATACAGCGCTCTTCCAGTAAGTCGCTTAAATAAATATTCATTCCGCCACTTGGCCGTTAAATAACTTGTTTCATTGTCTGAGCCCGAGGCCAGCAATAAGAGGCACAGTCGCCTCTCAACCTAATTTTCAGCCACCATAGGACTGGAAGGATATTAAGTTATACACACTATGTAAGTTCATTTAAAATTGCTTACTTCAAATCACGCACACTACAACTAAAATAAACTGCTGTCAGCAAGTTGTGAACGTGTCGGTACAAATTCAAGTTATGTAACCTGTCCTGTCCAGGGGTACTCGTAAGATGGTACCGTCGTCCAGATCCAGAGTGGTTAGTTGCTTAGGTTGAGTACAATTAGGTATTACGATTACTGGCCTTGTGGCTCAGCAATGTGATAATTAATAAATGAAATGTCGTACGGCTAGTTGCCCGAGCAGAGTGTACTCACGAGTGTACTTACTTTATAAGAACAAAACTGAACTAATAACCTATGGCCTAAGCTGAAGATCATTGTCATGAGCTACAAAGCTACAAAACATCAAAGCTGCTACGCTACAGTCGGCAAGCCGACTCAGCATAAACGATAACACGGACATTTGCGACATAGTCAAATACGGAGTTACTGCTGTATCAGCGAAATAGGTCTGTAGCAAATGGCAATGTTTGAAAGAAATGCTTATTTAATGTGTTACGACAATTTTTATGTGTTAACACATGTAGTTTTAGTTACTCCCCCCTCAAGTTTCTGACCGTCCCCGGACACTTTGTAGCCGTTGATGATTCCTTGCACCTTCCTTGAAGTTTGCCATCTTTTTACTCCCAGCCAAGTGATGATGAAGCCACTGAAAACGATGCTGAGTAAGACACCTATCGTAAGCAAGTTCTGGATGACTTGAAGATTTTGGTTGTTCATCCTGTGGAGTTGGGGTATGCTCAGTACTGAGTCATGCCCGATGATGTTAAGTAACGGTGACCCGCAATGCCTGGTGTCTTTCTTAAAATCACACCGTTGTCTACCAGTGTGACAGGTTGAATGTGGCTTGGCTGTGTTCGGCAAGAGGCGGCGTTGACAGCGTGTAGTACTCGTGCGCAGGAATCGCAAACAGAAGTGTACGTCGTTGTTACACACTCGTTGACTGCTAGGATGTCGTTGTGGCATTCGGCCACGATGTCGTCTTGTAGTTGTAGCGCGGCGTGTTGGTGGGATACCGGGAAGATGGTAACCTTCTTGCAGATAAGCCTTACTCTAGGATAAGCTATTAATATGTGAACTATGTTTTCGGACTGAAAGACCTTAATTATAGATGCTTCTGTAAGACTGATTGTGGGAATTCCTACGGGGTGTTTTACAATAGTTTTCAAATCATTGTGTTCAAAAATAGTTGAGTTTATTTTGCCGGCTTTTGCCAGTGTAATTGTAAGAATTAAGTTTGATATCTGATTAATTAGTATTCTATTTCTTGATAATAGTGTTTCATACAATCAATTGAGACTCGGAAAACCTTATCTTAGCGAAATTGGCGGCATCAGGCGTGCCTGCTATGACTTTTAATGCGGAGCCTAGGAAAGCTAGCCTTCTGGCCATTCTATGATGTACCTCAACAACGGACAATAAACTTCTAATATGCTCTATATCTGTGTCCAACAATTTTTGAATATGCGAGTGAGTTGTGTTAACTTGACGGTTTTATCTACTATAACATTGAATTCCGTTAAGTTCTAGAATGCCTTAAATAACTTCTATATTCGCATACCAATACCTTCCCATCTATGATCGGGATATAGTTGGAATGCGAAAAATCGATAATCCGACTCTGTGACGTTCCCAATATTAACAGAATTGCGAATTGAATTGTGTAGAGAACAAATACGATTATTGCGCGATTAGTAATGTGCTCTTAATTTAAGTAATTTTCTTAACTGCTATTTCAGGTTGTCTTGACGGACCACCCTCCCTGTAATAAGAAGAGTTGAATGCCGCTTCATTGTCGCAGTATATTGTTTTAGTTTTTGGGAATAAATTGACAATCTGAATAATGGGCATTTTAAAGTCTACTATTGTTCGTGACGGGATTGGTTGCACGATAGCGAATTTAGAGAGCTTCTCTTTTTGTCAGTGGAGAAAATGTCTATATCATTTTACCAGCATAAGACGGGATTGGCGAGGCTCCCAAGTGTTGTTTTGGTGGATGATTGTCATATTAAGATTTTGTGCATGATTAATTAACTACAACTTCTTTTGCTAATCTGTTTCAATAACTTCAATTTGTTCGTTTTTTTTTTCAGTCAGATCTGAAACAGACTTTTTACAATGCCCAAATTTTGTGGATCTGAACCTTAAAAAAAGTTTATGCTGGAAACTAGTTAGTGTAGGAAGGTCGCAATGAATTGCGTTAACTGCATCTGGAATGATGAGTGGTTTTAATGTTTCCCAAAGAGAATTTTTTTAAGAAGCAATGATGTGACGAATTTTGTTGCCGACGATTATAAATTTTCTTTGAAAGACGATTTGGTTTTTGAAGCAATTAAGTGGTTTTTCGGTTGTTTATACCGTGTAGGATAGTGAGATCTTGCTGTGAATTGTTGTAGCGTCTGATGAAGGTTCGTCTTGTATGGCGTTTAAATTTTACCTGGAGGGCGTCTGCTACTAAATTTTTGTTCCCTGGTTTAAAGAACACTTTTGCGTTGTGTTCATCAATAAATGCTTTCCATCTTTTGATTTTTGCACTTGAATTTCTGTCGGAGACAGCGAAGGAAAGGGGTTGATGGTCAGTGAATATGTTTATTTCTTTGGTTCCATATAGATAGTTCTGTAGCTTTCCTAAGTCCCAGACAATAGTTAGTAACTCCCTTTCATTGGTAGCATAATGAGATTCGCTCTTCTTTAATGTTCTGGAAATCATGGAAATAGGTCTGCCTCCTTGCGACAAAACAGCCCCAATGCCGTTCATGGTCACATCAAAGGGCTGCTTGAAGTCAGAGTACATGAGGATGAGGTTTTCTGATGCTAGGATATTCCTCAGACTTTCGAAAGCATTGCGTTGAGTTTCGTTAAACTCAACTCGGACGTGTTTGGACGAGTGCTTGCTATTGATGCAAATTCTTTAATGAATATTCTATAATAGCTGGCCAAGCCGAGGAATGATCGCAAGCTGAATAAGTTTTCTGGCTCAGGGAATTTCTGTATGGTCTTCACTTTTTCGGGGTCTGTTTTAGTTCCATCTTTGGTGACTGCAAAGCCTCAAAATTCTACGCATTCTTTAAAAAATTGTGTCTATTCTTGGGCGACACGCATGTTGGCACTGCATAAGCATTATAAAACTTTGTGGATGTGTCGCATATGATCATTTTCGTTTTCTGAAAAGGTAATGACGTCATCGACGTACACGTAGCATATGTTTCCGATGTCTTCTCTGAGAAAGTCATCGATGGCCCTCTAAAAATGCTTCCCACATTTTTGAGTCCGAAAGGCAATCGGCAGAATTCGTATTTGCCGCCATTGACTGAAAATGAGGTGTTTTCACGATCGCACTCGGCTAAGTAGAATTGGTGGTAATCTGATTTTAAATCTAGGGTTTTACAAAATTGTGCCTTTCTTAAGTTTGCTTAAATCATAAGAATGCTTGGTATTAGATATCGATCGGCTATTGTGCGCTCATTGAACTTTCTGAAGTCTATTACAAACCTAATTTTTTTGTTGCCATCCGTGTCAAACCCTTTTTTGCCAACGACCCAGGAAGGGCTGCTGTATGGGGATCTGGATCTGATAATGTCTGATAATGCCATCGTTCATTAATTGTTTGATTTCTGTGTTTACGAAATCAGAAACTCCCATAGGGTGTGGGTATAATTTAGAATATACCGGCTCATTACCTAAGGTTCGAATAGTGGCCATGACAGAGGTATTGAAAAGTAATGCCTCGTTAGAGGTCAAAAATACCTTGATCCTCTTCAAACTCATAGCCTTGAATTTCTGTAGACCCACAGATCAATTGTAATATTCCTTTGGACATAATAAAGTCAGTCCCAGAATTTAGCGGCGGGTCAGATTAGTACGTAGCATAGTACAATCGCCGTTAATGAATACGAGCAGTCCAAACCCTTTGATGGGAGTTGCACCCATTTCCAAGCGGTAACAATCATTAGGAATAAAATTAGAGGAGCAGTCAGAGCTCAGAAAATTTTGATGCGATCATAGCCAAACTAGATTGCTCGTTTGCTGACAAGACTCCTCTACAATATCTGAGGCAAGGCCTTGAAATGGTTAGACAAAGTGACTATACCTTAATGGAATATTATGACGAAGTTGAGAAAAAATTAACTCAGGTTACAAACAAGATCATAATTACACATGAATCAGTACAGGTAACGCTTCTCAACAATGAGGTCGGGGCTGACGCGCTTCACGCCTTCATTTTAGGCCTTAGGAAATCTCTTAAAGCTATGGTCTTTCCGGCTCAACCAATGGATCTAGCATCCGTTTTAGCGTTGCCCAAGGAAGCAGAAGCTCGTATTGAGCGTAGTATGTTATCGGCCTCATACGCTAAAGCCATTGCAGTAAGAGAGCATACAAAGGAGGACCATAAAAATCGACCCCAGACAAAGCAGAAAAAACATAATAGGGACGAACGGTGCAGTGAAAACCCCCAATTTGTCAGGAAACAACAAAATAACAAAGGTTACCAAGAGAAAGGTAAAAAAGATGAACAGGGACAACCATCAGAACCAATGGAAGTTGACTCAAAATTGCGGTGAACAGGCCCAAAAAAGATCAAACGCGTTCGATAGACTGACAGCACCAAGGCGCCAAAAACTGAACACTGTTTTTCAGAGTGCTCCCAATGCTTAAATACTGAGATACAAAAACGCAGATACAGCCGCCTCTGTAGTTGAGATTGAGGAAAACATTGAGCCGCTATGTGACGATGATTCACTACAATTTTAAGGGAGCGATCCCGACTGCTGTACATCAAACGACAGTTGGGTGGGAGAAAATTACGTGAAGCCCGTAAAGGAGCTAAGAAAAGGTAATTTATGTCGAAAAACACTTCACTGCAAGCTCGGTACATTGTTCAAGCAAAATAACAAACAAATGCTTTATGAATATGTTTGGTCAAATCTCACCATTTTTTTGTTCTGACACACTAAATTCATTTGATGCGATTATATAAATCAGACCAGTTGAACTTCCATTACTTTGACAGTGTAAACTTCACAGATGTCAACGATATAATAGTGCCCATGTCTGTTAAAAAGGAATTCAAAGACATGATATTGAAATTTCGACCTCTAACGAGGCATTAAGCTTTAACACTTCGATCATTGCCACGATTCGCACTATAGATAATGAACCAATCTATACAAAACTATATCCGTACCCAAATGAAGTGAGACTCTGATAACGAACAACGAAAGCAAGCAAATAATTAGTGATGGTATAATTAGACCTTCAAAATCTCTATATAACAGCCCGGCATGGATTGTTGACAAAAAGAGGTTTTAATAACAGTGGCAGTAAAAATAAACGGTTGGTAATTGACTTTAGGAAGCTAAATACGCGAACTATAGCCGATCGATACCCGATGCAGAGCATTCTAATGATTCTAGCGAATCTAGGAAAGGCAAGGTTCTTCATAACCCTGAATTTATATTCAGGGTACCATCAAATTTACTTAGTGGAACAAGACCGCTAAAAAACGTCGTTCTTTGTGAACGGCGAAAAGTATGAGTTTTGCCGCCTACCTTTTGTCTTGAAAAATGCGGGAAGCAAAGATATGTTACATTTACGTGGAGGACGTAATACCGAATACCGACCATATGAAGCATATTGATGCAATTTTAAAAAGCTTAAGCGATGCCAATATGAGGGCAGCACAAGAAAAAACGAAGTTTTTTAAAGATGGCATAAAATTCTTGGGCTCTGTAGTAACCAAAAATGGGGCAAAACTTAAAAACGTTTTCTGTTTACGATCATTCCTTGGCCTAGCTAGTTATTACAGAGGATTCATCAAGGACTTCGCGGCAATAGCGAAGCCTGTGACCAACATCCTCAAGGAAGAAAATGGCTCGGTGAGTAAACATATGTCCAAGAAAGTCAAAATTAAGTTTAATGAAATTTAGGATCCTGGCCTCCGAACAGCTTATCCTCATGTATACGGATATTGAACAATCGTTTGATTTAACCACCGACGCTTCCATGGACGGCATCGGTGCAGTTCTTTCTCAAGGAGGAAAACCAATTACCATGATTTCGCGAACGCTAGAGCAAAGCAAAACAAAGGAAAGGGAGCTGTTAGCCATTGTATAGGCTTTGGGTAAATTGTAAAATTACTTGTATGGGTCGAAAGAAATCCACATTTTTACAACTCACCAACCCTTTACCTTCTCTGTCTCCGACAGGGACACAAATGCGGAAATCAAAAGGTGGAAATCATACATTGATGAACACAATGCAAGGGTGTTCTACAAGCCCGGCAAAGAAAACTTGGTGGCAGATGCCTTATCCCGGTAGAATGTAAACAACTTGGCAAATGAAATACATTCAGACGTCAAGATGCTTCACAGCGAACTATCGTTAACATACAAATTTGAGTCAACAGAAAAACCTTTAAATTGTTTCAAGAACCAGTTTGTTCTCGAAAAGGCTAAGTTTCCCCTAAAAAGAGACATCATACTTTTTGGCAAGAAAATTCACCACTTAATAAATTTCACTAATAAAAAAACCTATTTGGAATAATCAAACCACTATTTAAAACCAACTAAGTAAACGGGATTTACTGTGACCTGCCAACGATGTCCAGTACACAACATAATTTAGTGTTAAATTTTCTGGTTATTAAATTCCGGCATTGCAAGAATTTGGTGGTAGACATTACGGACAGAGGTGAGCAAATTGAAATTATCCCCACTGCACACAATCGCGTGAGTTAACAGCGGACAATACTACGCTGTTCCCACCTAAGCCCTTCGCAACAAAAGCTAACTGCGGCCATGAGTGCCAACTCGGACACATTCAACATAACGGACCATAAGTGGCGCCGAGACGGCGCACGCCGAAAAATATATGTGCGCAGCTACATTGAGTTGGTGCGTTTTCGTACATTTTCTCAAGAAGGGACAAATTTTGCATCAACCTATCTAGCGCTGTAGGTTGGAAAAGTCCCGTTTTCGCGTCTGGCGCCGAATGAAGTTCGGCGCGAAAAGAAGCAAAAACCTACGACTGGCAGAGAACGGAGCACTCTCATACTGGATTTTGAAGCGAGCACATCAATCGAGTAACAAAAAAAATTAAACATTTATTTTATTTACACCAACGATTGTAACACATAACCTCGGCCACGATAGCATCGCCCTCGGGACGATAACTGGCGCAGCCGGGAAAACAACGGAAAACAGCGGAAATCAATGTTACCAACAACATTACTTAATACTGCAAGGGTATGTAGCGGCAAACATGAAAATGCAAAAAAAAAAAAAATTAAACAAATAAATCCAATATACATATACATATGCATACATACGAATAGAAACAAAACAATATACACACACATGAAACATATTAATCTTGTGGTTTCCAAATGGTTAAAGATAACGGTGCCGTATATTACGTAGTGAATCACATTAATTGAAGTCGCTGCCGAAATACAGGACAAATACCACGCCACCATTATCTTACCTAAAGTTAGCGTGTCGTTATACAAGTACATATGACGAGGCTGTGCGTTATGCCTTTCGGATTCTATCGCTGAAGCCGCTATCTTGTACGATCAGGCATCACACCACGTCAAATATGTGCATATACATATACACGACAACTTTGACAACTGTATTTCACTAATTCTCTCGATAGAAGTTACAGTTGCTCAGAAACACAAACTACAAATATATACACAAGCGCAATACAAGTCAACAATATAAATCGTGTGATCTCCATGTGGTTAAAAGTGATATTGACGTGTGTTGTGTTTGCGCGGACTCTAACGCTGAAGCCGCTGCCGAAACATAGTAAGGCCAAGCGCCACGTCAAACCCACGTAATATGCGTACAACCCAGGGTGTCATTGGGCAAATGCAAGTGAAGCGGCAGTGAGGAGGATTCTATCGTTGAAACCGCGTAAACTGTGCACAGCTACGCATATACGATGGCCAAAACTACTGTATTTCACTAATTCTCACGATGGAATTTACAGTTGTTTGGAATCACACGATTATCAATATTCACACAAGTGTATATACATTTAAAACAACAATGAAACACAATAAAAAAAAAAAAAAAACGGATGCATATATATATATATATATATATATATATATATATAAAAGAAAAAAAAATAATAAAATAAAAACAATCCTATACATATATACAGAAATATAAACTATAACCCGATCACCACACAAACAAACAAAATGTCAAAAAAATTATTTCCAAAGATTCTTCCAAATAATAAGGGCAGAACTAGGTCAGGACCTAGCAGCCAAAATCTTCCGCTAATAGCCGAACAAGAAGAAGAAATAGTTGAGATAGCCCACCAGGAAGCGATTCAAAAAATTCGAAGCCACCTTTCTTATGGAAATGCAGACTCTCCAAGATGGCCTATCTTTGGGAAAACTTTTTTTCGGTATATCCAAAATCATGGAACAACTTTACTCTTTGCTTAGAATTAGTACCGAAAGCCCAGAGGGTCAAGTTATAAAGAAACGCCTGTACAACGACGTTGCCCTTAATGCATTCGTTATGGGACTACGCGATCCTCTCCGATCGGTTATCAGGGCTAGAGACCCCAGTACTTTAGAACGGGCATACGAAATATGTCAAATCGAACTTACATACTCAAAACCGCAATGCATTGACGGACGCAGAAACTATAATTATAACAACCAGAGGTCTAACAATTACAGCAACTACAATCAAAAATTAAGTCACAATAGACAGCACAATAACAACTATATCCCTTATAACACAGACAACTAACGTTCAAATAATTATAATAACCAACCTCAAAACTAAGTGCAAAAATTGACTTACAATCACGACAGCTAGTAACCCCTCTTGTGACTTTACCTATCCTCACGAAAGTCGACACTACCATTCACGTCCACGAAATTTGTAGCTCTAGCAAGACATTATTACCTTTGCCAGTCCAAACGCCAGACAGCGACTTCTATTTACCAAATACAACACTAGGAAACCACCTTACCATTTCTGGTGGATTTTACACTGCTACCAAAGGTGTTGCAAGCCTCGAACTGGTCAACGAATCAACCGACATCCAGTTGTTTGCATAAAAAGACCCCTTACCCACACAACCTTTCAATAACAATGAGTTCATCCAACTCCACAACCTTGTGAATGCACCAACCCTCGAAGGTCTTACACAGTCTAAACCCAACATTCTGAGTACGGAAAACATAAATAATGAGGAGAAATCACAGCTCATCCAAATTTGGTCAGACTTTTGAGACATATTTTATAAAGAAGACACCCAACTAACCTTCAGTATCGAAATAACACACTCGATCCCAACTACAGATAATATTCCAATCCACGTTAAGTCTTATCGTCAGCCATTTATTCATAAACAAGAAATAAAGAAACAAATTTCTGAACTTCTTGATCAAAAAATAATAAAAAATAGTTTTTCGCCTTGGAGCGCACCCGTATGGGTTGTTCCAAAAAAAAAACAGAGAAAGGGACACAACAGAAATGGTGACTCGTTATTGATTATTGATTCAATTTCTGGTAGATACATTATTGATTCAATTTCTGATAGATACCCAATGCCAAACATTAGTGAAATTTTAGATAATGTTGGTAAGGCATCTTATTTCACAACACTAGACTTGGCCAGCGGATTCCATCAAATCCAGTTGAGTCCCGCAGACATCCCTAAAACTGCGTTTTCTGTAGACAGCGGATATTTCGAGTTCATCCGTATGCTTTTCAGACCATAAAACGCTCCAGCCACATTCCAAAGGGTAATGGATAACGTTTTGAGCGACTCCATAGGAAACATATGTCTAGTGTATTAAGATTATATTATTATTTTTTTCAAAATCACTACAACAACACATAAATGATATATCAACAATTTTCTCCAAACTTAGGAAGGCAAACCTAGCAATTAAATCTTCAAAATGTCACTTCCTAAAAAAAGAACTCGAGTTCTTTGGACACATTGTTACACAGGATGGGATAAATCCAAACCCTACAAAAATTGAGGCTGTAAAAACTTTCCCATTACCCAAAAATCGCAAAGACGTTAAGTCTTTCCTAGGTTTGCTCGGTAACTATCATAAATTCATTAAAGACTTCGCGAAAATATCAAAACCACTAACAGCCCAATTAAAAGGGAAAAAATGTTATAGACCAAGATTTCTTAGACGCATTCGACCTCTCAAAAACCCTCCTTTGCAACGACCCCGACTACGAAAAGCCCGTCGCCCTAACGACACATGCAAGTAACTTTGCTCTAGGTGCCGTTTTGTCACAGGGATCCTTAAACAATGACAGACCAATATGCTTTGCCAGCAGAACTTTGACGGAAGTTGAAGTAAATTACTAAACGGTTGAAAAAGAAATGCTAGCGATTGTATGGGCAACCAAGTATTTCCGACCATACCTTTTTGGCAAAAAGTTTACGATCGTAACAGATCATACACCACTAACGTGGCTTATAAACTTTAAAGACCCTAGCTGAAAGTTGGTTCGTTGGAAGCTTCGCCTTAACGAATTCGATTTTGACGTTATATTCAAAAAAGGGTCACAAAATGTCGTTGCCGACGTCCTCAGCAGAATAGAAGTACACCTAAATCAGAAAGACAATAGCCAAGACCAGCTCGACTGTAGTATACCTACAAAGAACGTCATTAACGATTTCAGTACTCAATGCATTATAAAGACTGGACAACATCCTAATATTCAATGGCAACTTTCAAAAACAAGCTAAGACAGACAATAACCCGACAAACATACAACTTGACAGAAGTAACCAAAATACTGAAACTAATTTTAAAACCACGCAAAGTAGTTGCAGTACTCACAACAGATGACATTTTTCAACTCATTAAAGAATCCTTTAATAAATATATCTCCGACAGTAAACTATACAAAATTGTACGTTGTGAATCCCTACTCGAAGACATCACAGGCACAGAAGAACAAACTAAAACTATTGAAAAATGACAACAATCATAGGGGCATCGACGAGACGTATGTACACCTCAAACGACAGTACTATTTCCCACAAATGAAAGCAAAAATAACAAACCTCATAAAAAACTGCGACACTTGTTTAAGTGTAAAGTACGACAGATAACCTCAACCAGTTCCATAACTACTAATTGAAACACCTAACAGGCCTTTAAAGATAGTTCACCTTGACGTCTACACAATAAATAACAATTGTAATCTAACTATAATAGATAAATTTTCTAAATTCACACAAGCCTACCCCCTCCTAAATAGAAATCAGTCAACATTGTTAAGAACCTGAAAACCTTTTTCAGCCTTTTCGACATACCACAAAAACTTGTCTACGACTAAGGCACAGGATTTTCAGGGAAACTATTCAGTGATTTTTGCGGAAAATACAATGTCACCCTACATACGACCTCCTTTCAACAGTCCTCAAGCAACTCGCCCATCGAAAGAGTCCACTCGACTCTGACAGAAATCTATAGACTCATCGAAGACAAATTTAAACAGACAAAATCAAAAATTGAACATGATGAAATCTTGACAGAATGCCTAATCACATACAATAACGCCGTACACTCTAGTACAAATCACACACCCTTTGAACTATTTACAGGACGAACCCACATATTTAATCAATCAATTAAGATAAATAACGAACATGATGACTTAACTAAACTCAACGAATTCCGCGCCAAAATCTATCCTGAAATACAAAAGAAAATGCATCAAGCTAAAATCAAACGTGTGGAAAAAACCAACGACAATATACCTAACCCACCCACTTTAGAAGAAAACGACGTTGTCAGCTAGATTTACAAAACACAAAGTTAAAGAAGATAGCTGCTCGTCTCTTATAACAGCCAGAAACCAAAAAATACATAAATCAAAAATTCGCAAAACCATTAAACGACCAACTAACACTACAAACTGATTCACAGATGCACAACACTACATTGATAGCTCTTATACTCCTAGCTATTGGACAGTAAACAACCAATCTTGTTCAGAAATTCGGAGACTTCAAAGATATCGCCAGATTAAGAGCATTGGAACACGTTGTTAACCAGACCAACTATGACACAAACATTAACGAATTTAAAAACAATGAAACACCATTGTACGAACCAAAAAACAGCAGTACTAGAGGAAGTCAATCAAAAACAATACAATAATAAAAAGATTAAAAGAAACCGGTGAAAATACGAATTAGGAACGGGGCAATCCCAATTCAGTCAATTACACATATACAATCTACGTGCGCAGCTACATTGAGTTGATGCGTTTTCGTACATTTTCTCAAGAAGAGACAAATTTTCATCAACCTATCTAGCGCTGTAGTCCCGTTTCAGCGTCTGGCGTCGAGTGAAGTTCGGCGCGAAAAGAAGCAAAAACCTACGACTGGCAGAGAACGAAGCACTCTCATGCTGGACTTTGAAGCGAGCACATCAGTCGAGCAACAAAAAAAAATTAAACATAAAACCACGAACACAATTAAAATTAAAGCGTTTTATTTACACGAACGATTGTAACACATAACCACGATAGCATCGCCCATACGCTCGGGACGATAACTCGCGCATAGGGCCGCCCACGAAAATATGAATCAAATCCTCCGTGGCAAAGTTAACCAACGAACTGGTAATAAATTGCAAGATATGTACAAAGAAAAATACAATAGGAACCCAAAGAAACAGATGCTTGGGGTAACGCCGATTCCGGAGTATACTGGAGAAATGCTCCACAATGACAATTTTTCAATAGACAAAAAATGGATCTTAACTTGATCATTATCCAACTTCTAAATTTGTTTCCTCAAACAAAAACAATTTATTGTGACAATGAGGCTGCTTTCAATTCAGAGACAATTACAATGCTTGTAAAGAACGGATATGATATAGACATTCTGAATGCACCACCTCTTCACAGTTGTTCGATTGGACAAATAGAGCGGTTTTATTGCACTTTTGCGGACATAGCTACTTCTTTAAGAACTGACAAAATGTCCGATGACACAGTTGCGTTAATTCTGAGGGCAACGGTAGCCTACAGTAACCTCGATCCGTACATTCGGTCACAGACCTATCTCCGATCGATGTACTTCACGGAGCGTCTAACGAACTCTGGTAGACAATTATAATTAAAATTGCAAACGTACAGTATTACAACATTGAAAGCTCTAACCCAACTCGGCAAAACAAGGATTTTGAAATAGGCGAAAAAGTGTTCCTGAAAACCAATAAAAGATTAGGAAATAAGTTAACACAGAGGAAACAATCCAAGCATACCTGGAAACATCTGTTCTTATAAAAGTGAGGGTCGCTCATAAGGACTACCTCCATTAGCAGTTACTCACACGTGGGAAAATCGCATAGGCTAAGACTAACATTAAGCGCACAACGACTTTTACTCCCACTTTCTTTATTTGTTGCAGGCTTAAACTTGCATTTCTTCTATTGTTAGGGGTAGCACATTGTCGAATTATTGACTACAGCCACGCCAACTACATTCCGGTAATAGACTAAGCTAACAAAGTTATTACCGCACTCGCATATGCGAAAATTGTTAGATGCAGACATAGAACACATTTGGTGTCCGTCGTAAAAATTCATCATAGAATGTCAAGGAGTCTAGACTTCTTAGGCTCAGCACTCAAAGTAATAGCAGGCACGCCGGATGCGTCCGACTTTGAAAAGTTTAGGTGCTCTGAAGCAAAATTACTTGATGCAAACCATAGGCTAATAGCAATTAATTCAGAAACACAGAGACAAATTAATAAGCTCACAGATGTGATGAATGAAATAATTAAAACAAAATATAATGAGTTAACGACAAATTAATAAGCCAAATCTCAAACTTGATACTCACAATTTCATTACCTTAAGCTTATATAAGTCCTACAGTCCGAGAACCTGGTTCATATACTCATAGCTTACCCTAGAAATAAATTCAACTGTACCTTGGTAACCATTTTCCCAGTTTCTCAAACACAGTAGCCGAGTGCAAAATTGATGTACTAGCGGTTAACGAGTGCGTAACGACGACATTTGCATCCATTTGTAAGGAAATGGTTCCAGACACCTGCCACACGCAACCAAGCCAGCTCAAGCCTATTAAGCAAGTGGATGATGAAATCATAATCATTAAAGAGAGCACAGCAAGGGTCAGTAGAGTCAATGGCCCATTACTGCGAACGGAACACACCTCGCCACTTTCCGTTTCTCCGCAACCATTAATGGCACAAAATATGTGAACCATTATTATTTTGACTAAGGCGCCAGGCATAGCAGGGTCACCACTACTTAACACCATTAGTCACGACCCAGTTTTGAGTATGCCTCAATTGCATAGAATGAACAATAACAACATACATGTCATCCAAGAACTCAAAGACGAGCTGCTCTTAGCTTCATCCTAAGTGGCTTGATCATCAAATGGCGCATCACGAAGAGTAATTAAGCTTCGAGGGAAACAAAAAGGGTTATCAACAGCTATAAAATAACCGAGTGCGGTCATAAATCTGAGGGAGGAGAAGATAACACATAAGAATTGCACATAAATAAATTGTAATATAAATAATATAATATAAAATAAATATCTTGCATAACAATATTATTTACCCATTTGCCCCAACCATATTCCGCTGACGCATGGGTTCAGCGCCCCGACCACAATGGTCAACAGTGGTAACCTGATATTTGACTATGCTGTAAGTGTCTGCGTTATCGCGTATGCTGAGTCGGCTTGCCGGCTGTAGCTATGTAACTTATGGGCCCAACATTTAGGTTTAGCTTTAATTTAATCAAGATAAAGAACCGCTGCAATAGCGCGAAAGTACCGAAGTTCAGCAGCTTGCAATTCCTTACTACAAATTTGGCGCTCAACTCTCTCTTCGATCAAGAACCGCTGCAGTAGCGCGAAACTACCGTAGCTCAACAACCACCCGCTGAATGCAGACAATGTCGCGAGAGTCATCAGCAGCGCTGCCGCCATCAACTCGGACTTTATCATCTTAAGAATAAATAGGTCTAAAATCTGGGATCAACCTGATCACAAGTAATAATAAAATTCAAGATTTTTTATTTTAACTTACATAATGTATATAGGATCTGAATAAAGAATCAAATCAAATAAAGAATCATTACACAACTGAACGTCAAGTCAAGAATACTTACTCCCAGCAACCAAAAATACTTTTAGAACACTGTCACTTGTTATGCGAAAACTTCAGAAAGCAGTACTGAGCAAGAAAATTGAAATGGATGTCAATATTAATTGGATGGGCTGCGAGCTAGCAGACCCACATTTTAACGAACCCAGTCGAATATATGTTGTTATTCGCTTTCATTTACTTATCCTAATAATGTTGGAAAAAGTGAAGAAAATCAACAATGCCAGAAGGTTATCCGTGCATCACCGATGATGTGCCTGGACTTCCCAGAGATAAATTGGATAGACAAAAAAAAGTTGGAACCAAAAGCAACGTATTATAAGGAGAAACCAGAGGCAGCAACTGCCAACTGTCACATTTTCTGGCCCCTTGCAATATGTTCAGACATAAACATACTAGAAATTCAAGAATTATAAGCATGCCGTCTACGCACTCCACGACTAGTAGGTAGTGCAATATGAATAGATAAGAATACATGTTTAGAATCTAAAATTAGACATACAAACGCTGAGCCTTACAAACTCAGCAATAGATAAGCTAGATTTAAGGGATGAAATACACATGAGTCAGGGAGGAACCCTAGCTCTAACGAATAAAGATCATTACACAACTGAACAACACCACAGTCAAGTGTAGTTACATTCATTGAATTATGTTTTAATTCAATTGCTCAACACAAAAAGCTATATACAAACCATGAGCTAAAAATTTTGTTATTTTGGTCTAAACGGCCTCGATATGATTACTTGCCAAGTATGTTGATAGTTGTCTAACAATAGAAAATTATGTGTCCGTTGTTTTGGATTGAATATATTCGGTAGTTGCACAAAATCATAGAAATGTCCGCGATGCGACAAAGCCCACAGTACACAATACACAGTACACGTAAAAATGTAAGGCGATTTTGCACAAGGAGAAATTTCAAAATTATCTTAAGCTAAAGAAGAAGGCTTTGTATTTCCCCAATATCAAAACTCCTACCAAGCAAATCGTTCAATGCAAAAATGAAAGAAAACTGGACGAGATGCGTTTTTTATCGATAGCAATTTTAACAAGCCCGGTCGAATTGATTTGACTATCGGCGCAGATGTTCTTCCTTCTATCATCGAAGAGATATTATAGGTATATAAATTATTTATATTTCTTCACTTGTGTGATGTCACTAAATTACGTTGTATAAAGGTCTTGTATAACAATAATATTTACCCATTTGCCCCAACCATATTCCGCTGACGCATGGGCTCAGCGCCCCGACCACAATGGTCAACAGTGATACTTGATACTTGACTATGCTGCAAGTGTGTGCGTTATCGCGTATGCTAAGTCGGCTTGCCGGCTGTAGCTTTGTAACTTATGGGCCCAAAATTTAAGTATAGCTTTATTTTAATTTTGTAATTTCAGTTCTGATTTGAATAAAGACAGCACAAGATTGTTCAACATTAACCCGGCTTTACCGTCAACTTATTATTTACTATATTATCATTGGGCCACAAGGTCAGTGATTGGAATTAATTACCCAACATAATCTTCTCTGAAGTCCGCCATCTACTCTAGGAGACACAGGAGACGCAGGACATTCAGAAAAGAATCATTAATTTGCACACGCGTTGGAAAAATGCGTGCGCTTGGCGCTGCTTGACATGTGCTTTTGCAAATTGGCCAAACGTTTTGTTTAATAACTTCTGTTTTACTTAATGGATTTTAATTAAATTTTCAGTATATGATCTACATATTCTATTGGCTTGGTAGGGAGGCAAACGCCTTCACATAATGGCTCTATTTCCAACTGAACTTAAATTTTAAGAAATTGGGGAATTTTGGAGCAGATATCCAAAATCCACCAAATAGCAAAATTACATAAAATATACATAGCAATAAATAAATAATTTTTAGGCTTAAGCTCTTATGACGTTCGAGATATAATTTATTAACTGCATTTCGATCATGTTTTTATTTGATAACAATAATAGTTATCGAATATTTGAAACAAGCTTGATATGGGCGTGCTATACACGGACCTACAAAAAATTAGCTCCTATAGATGCTAAGATTGACGCGTTCACACTTACGAACAGACAGACGGACGGACATACGAACAGGGCTCAATTGACTGGGCTTATCGTCCTGATCAAGAATATATTTACTTTATGGGGTCTGGCACGCCTCTTTGTGCATTACATACATTTGCGCAAAACCATCCCATTGAAAATGATAAATCAGGGTATAATTAATATACCGCGCGAGTCTGTAGAAACGCGCACTAATGCAACAGAAATACATAACTTTTACGACGCATCAGAAAAGGCGGATCCAAAATTACTTTACTGGCTGTAAAAAGCAAATGAACCCAATAAAACACGCAGACCATTTCCAAATTATTAGAAGCAGTACATAAGGAAGCGCTACTCAGCGGACTAAAGCTGATGAGAAACCTTATTCAAAGAGAACCCAAAGATTGAAACCTATATGCATTAGGTATAAAAAGGAAATGAACAGTCCACTGATGCAAAATTCCAAAATACTGGCATCGACAACGCTAAACCTTTTTAAATTCGCTGTGCCAAAAGATGGAGCCAAAAATCATATGCCTATTTGTATGCATGGCCACAAAAGCTAAAAATCTGGAAGCCGTTAGTGGCTTATCATACGATAAGTTTTTAAAAGCCCTACGCTGATTATTTGCCTTTGCGGCAAAGTGTGAACATATGTATTCAGATAACGATACACATTTCGTAGGTGAATAGTCTTGCAGTTCATCCCGTCGAAAAGCCCCACAAAGGAGGATAATAGGAAGCTGCTTAAATCGGTGAAAAACCACCTAAAGCGAGTCATAGGCGATAACAGCTTTAAACTTGAGGAATTCACAACATTGTTCAAATAAATTGAAGCAGTGCTGAACTCACTCCCAGTTGTCACCTTAAACAGTGACACGGATGAATACGACATTTTGACACCTGGTCATTTTATTGTGGGAAGACATTGGAGCACCAGAGCACTTTGATGAACATCGAATTGATAAGACCACATGTTTAAATTCTAAAATTTGACATACCAACGCTGAGCCTTACAAACTCAACAATATAAGCTAGATTTAACGGATGAAAGTCAGGATATAATACCCCTAAATCAAAAGAATAAAGAATCAATAAAAAACTAAACAACACCGTAGTAAAATGTATTCCTGCATAAAATGTTAAAATACTAGATGGGTACCTCAGAAACGATATTAGGGACTTAAAATTTAGATCATACCAAAGCAGTGTACTTAATGGAATAAGGCTGCATTCTGATATGGCGAAATACACTTTACAAGTCTAAGACAGCAACGAAAGATTTGCCTCAGATGTTCAACACAATCATCTAATTTCAGCGGGCGATAATCAACACATTTCCTTAAGGTGTTGTCCTTTTTGCGGACTGTTACAATAACAAAAGCGTACGGTGAACTACTAGTAATCGACTGGTTAGCAGAAGCGTACGGGGAACTACTCGTATTCGACTGATTTGGTCAGCTAATGGGACATACCGATAGGAGGCGGAAATAACGGATTGCAAAGTTGCAGACTTTTCTGATGACAGAGTTGGTTCTTTATTGAATTCCTACTTATCGACACTAGGTATCTCTAGGTAGGTAGACATCAGAGAACAATCCCTCTCAGCGACCCGTCTGCGATTTGGTAGGCACAAACTTATTTTTAGTAAGCGACCGGTTTCATTCGGATTCAATAAATTGTTTTATTCAAATCTACTAAATTAAGGACAGCAGTGAATTTCATAAGTCAGTACAGGAGATATTTATTCAGGCCAACAATTGACTTTTGGTTTACTTGAATCGAAATTTATAATAATTTATAATTTCATAATTTTTCTACAAAAGAAATATCTGGCCAAAATCATTGGCGAGTTGGTGGCACTATTCGAAGGAACATCAACTGTGTGTAATACTGTTCGGCTATGAATGGGACATTGAATGGGACAGCGGCATGGTAGGCAGCGTTTGTAGAGAAAGAGTTCTGGATTTGAGATGGGCAGTGTGAATACAAATAACTGTGGTGGTGTTCAGTTGTGTAATAATCTTTATTTGTCTGAGCAAGAGTTCTTATACCCTGGCTCATGCGTATTTCATCTCTTAACCTAAGTACATTATGTAATGAGTGGAGCTCCAAGCGGGAGACATACTATGCTCTCTCGTTGTGTAGCTTCATATATATAGCTCGTATATACTTATATGCATATGGCATAAACATTAGGCGTACATTATGTAATGAGTGGAGCTCCAAGCGGGAGACATACTATGCTCTCTCGTTGTGTAGCTTCATATATATAGCTCGTATATACTTATATGCATATGGCATAAACATTAGGCAAGCGGCATAGACCTTAGGCAAAGTGCGTACGCGGCATCTCCCACGCTGCTGGTCAGACCACACTTAAGTAGCTGATCATATTCCCATTGTTTATCTTAGCGCTCGCTCTATGTTTATGCGTAGGCATATGACGCATTTATATGTAGAATACTCTACATTGCTTCGGTTCTTATTAATATGTTATTAAATATACTACAGTATGTTCATGCCTGAACATTCTGGGTCAATGTGAATGTGGGTGAACAATGTGGGTCTGCTAGCGCGCAGCCATTCCAATCCTTATTGACATCCATGTCAATTTTCTTGGTCGGAAGAGCTCTCTGAAGTTTTGGCATAACAAGTACCTGCGTAGTGGTGATAAATTTGCTTTTAAATCGGGGTTTGATTGTTAAGCAAACACTTTTTCTAAGAATTTCTACATTTTGCGAAATTCCTTGAACTTCCACGTTCCGTTTAGTTCGGCGCAGTTTTAACTGTTGTGCAGCTTCTTCAGATATTAGGGGTTTTTGCGAGCCTCCATCTATATGGGCTCTTAGCTGCTCATATTTTCCAGACTTATTTTTAATCTGGATGAGCGCTGTCGCCAGCAACGTATCTTGTCCTTTATTTCCATTTAGACAGTTGCTGCTGACGGTCTCATTTTTATTGTTGTTGTGTGCTTTTGTGCATTGATTGTAAGTCCAATTCTTTTTGCAATCTTTAACGCTGTGGCTGCCTAGACATTTGTAGCAAAGCAAGTTTTTGAACACAAACTCCTTGCGTTTTTTAACCGGCTCAGCTCTAAATTTCTGACACCTGATTATTTCATGTCCAGTCAATTGGCAAAAACGGCATCTCTTGTGGCTCGTTGTCTTTGCTTCCCTTGACGTATGCGCGGCGCTTTTTTGCACTGAATCTATTGAGTTATACAGTTGCTCAATAAACTCTAGTACATCGTCCAAGGACTGAATTTCTCTGGCCTTTTTTACATGTTGCTCGTAAAGTTGTAGGACTTCCGTAGAGAATCGTCGCAACAGAATTTGAGCGATTAGAGCGTCAACTTCATAACCAAATTGACCCTTTTCTTTGATAATGAAAATGCATTCTGTTGCTGTGTCCAAGAACTTGCGGATACTGCCTTCATCATTGTTCTTCAGCATTTCCATGTCCACTAGCTGGTTGACGGCGTTAGCAAATATTTTGCGCGTATTTTCGTAGCGATTGCATATTAGTTCCCAAGCCGAGTTGTAGTTAGCAGACGAGCCAATTAATAAATGGCCTACGACCATTTCGGCTTCTCCCTTAAGGCAAGACTTCAGGTATTTCAGCTTCTTTGTGTCGCTGATATCTCTCCTGTTGTGAATCACCTCAGAGAATAACTCGAAGAACGTCGGCCAGTCTTTGGGACTTCCATTGAACTGAGGAAGATCCACTTTCGGTAGCTCTGGAACGTCTTCTTGTGTATTTTGCAAGCCAGCTACTCTTCTCTTTAGTTTTTTTGGGAGTATGCTGACATTGCATTCCAGCTCATCTATCTCATCGATGTCGAAGGCAAATTTTTCGTATTTTGCCTCTAAATCCGTGAGCGTTGACTGGACTTTGTTCCACAGGAAAATCAACTTGTCTTTATAGTCAAGGATTTCTTCCTGGCTGCTGAGCTCTAGATTGGCATACACTTCTTGCATGTATTGCCTTACTTTTAGAGCTCGTTTGTCCACAAGGTCAACCAGCACATCCATTGGGCTCGAGCTTCTTTGGGAAAATATTATTTCCTGCTACCTGTGTTGTGCCTTGGATGTCTTTGGTTGTATGGATGCTGTTTGGTCGGTGTCTATGGCGTGGTCGGCAACTTCGACTTTCATCAGAGACTCCTCGTAGTTCCTGATGTTTTCCATTAAGCCATCATATATTTTCTCCTTAAAATATTGATGATCGATGCCACCGATTTTGACCAGTATTAGATGATTGGCAGTAAACTCTGCTGCCAATATATCAATTGCTGGTAACGCGTCCTTGTTCGTGATGCTCTGCCGGATCTTGTCATAGATCTCTGATTGCATTTTGAGCAACTCCAGAGTTTTTGCCGACAGCATTTTGATTGTGTTTTTTTTTTTCCGTGTGAAAATTTGAACTTAATTTACCCTTTGGCTTGACCCGTTGGAGGTGTTTTTGTTTTGATCGCCTGGTTGATCGTGCTGTGCCTCTACTCACAGCTTGAGTTGGTAAGCCAAAAAAGTATTTAAACAGGTTTTCACTTCACTTTCACACTTGTCACAAACGTAGCCTTGTAGATTTTACTCGAAGGTCCAAAAAATGTGTGTACACATCACAAACGTAGCCTTGTAGATTTTACTCGAAGGACCAAAAAATGTGTGTACACATCACAAACGAAGCCTAGTGGCTCCGGCTCGAAGGGCCAAAAAATGTGAATACAAATAACTGTGGTGGTGTTCAGTTGTGTAATAATCTTTTTTCGTCTGAGCAAGAGTTCTTATAGCCTGGCTCATGCGTATTTCATCTCTTAGCCTAAGTACATTATGTAATGAGTGGAGCTCCAAGCGGGAGACATACTATGCTCTCTCGTTGTGTAGCTTCATATATATAGCTCGTATATACTTATATGCATATGGCATAAACATTAGGCGTACATTATGTAATGAGTGGAGCTCCAAGCGGGAGACATACTATGCTCTCTCGTTGTGTAGCTTCATATATATAGCTCGTATATACTTATATGCATATGGCATAAACATTAGGCAAGCGGCATAGACCTTAGGCAAAGTGCGTACGCGGCATCTCCCACGCTGCTGGTCAGACCACACTTAAGTAGCTGATCATATTCCCATTGTTTATCTTAGCGCTCGCTCTATGTTTATGCGTAGGGACAAATGTCACTATATGCGTATTTAGTATACACTATCATATGTTAGGCATATGACGCATTTGTATGTAGAATACTCTACATTGCTTCGGGTATTATTGATGTGTTATTAAATATAATACAGTATGTTCATGCCTGAACAGGCAGTTTCGATATGCATGTCCAACGAGACCACACTTGAAGCAAAAGTGAAGTGGTCGTATGGGCTTGGGTCATTGACTCTTATAATGTCTAAAGTAAGAGCAGCTGTAGCATCTGTGGGGTATGAACCGAATTTGTTTGCTCGACAGTCAAGCAGTGGACGAGGCGGTGGACGTCTCACTGCAGGGACTTGTTTTATGGCGGCCGACTGGATTCGACGACTTTCGTATCTCCCCGGCAAATCCTTTAGAACTCACACGGTTTAAGCTGCATACAGCATGCCCACAGCAGGCGAATTGTCACAAAGTCAAATCCACCAATTCATTTTCCGGGATAATTTTCCGTAACGTAACATAGGCATCCTTCACCAGTCATTAAATGTCGGTTCCACAGAGAATCATACACTTCTTCCGTATTTTGTCAATTCTTTTATAAGTAACGAGATAGTTAGATTATCTGAAAGCCACTGAGGAATAAAGTACAATCAAGCTGTGTTGTGTAAAGGCAACAGTCGGTATTTTGTGCATCCTATACGGTTCATAAAAGAGTGTACCGATCTGAGACCCGTGCAACATACCTTGTTTTATTTTGGAAGAGCCAAAACGTCCTTACAGTAGACGAAGCGGTTTCTTTATTTACTATTTGAATCCGAAATCAGTTTACTGGTTTATTTGTTGTCTCGATTGTTGTCTCAATGACTCTTCACTATGGAATGGTGTTCGGTGTAAATATTGAGCTGTTTGTTGCTCAGATTCTTAATTTTCGGGCTCATTGGTAGCAAAATTTGCTTCATTGTTCCGCAATGTAATTGAAATCATTGTTAGCTTGCAATCATACTGCACCTATGTTTTGCTCTGTAAGATCAATTTATGGGTTAAAACCTTATTTTTAGTCGGTTATCTTATCAAATATTCGATAACTATTCCTGTTTTATTGTTATCGATTAAAAAACTAATTAGAATTTCAAAACTTTACATTTAGTTTTATGTATATTTTATTTAATTAGGTTTTTGTTATATTTTGGATACTGTCTCCGAATTTCCCAAAACTCAGTTTACTGGTTTATTTGTTGTCTCGATTGTTGTCTCAATGACTCTTCACTATGGAATGGTGTTCGGTGTAAATATTGAGCTGTTTGTTGCTCAGATTCTTAATTTTCGGGCTCATTGGTAGCAAAATGTGCTTCATTGTTCCGCAATGTAATCGAAATCATTGTTAGCTTGCAATCATACTGCACCTATGTTTTGCTCTGTAAGATCAATTTATGGGTTAAAACCTTATTTTTAGTCGGTTATCTTAGCATGACATTCTCAGAAATCAGGATGTCCTGTGTGTGTCACCAGTTTATTTGTCAATTTAATATGGACTTTTTATTGACTGATACGCATTGACTACCGTTATTACCCGTATATAAAAGTGGGAATTTGCTATATCGGCGTAACTTTTTATGAAACACATATAGATAGCCCAGATAGACCGAACTTAGATTGGGATAAGACCAAGATATTTCACAGTGTTCCCAACAATTTTTTATTTAAAATATTAGTACGTTATGATCATAGATGTAACAATCTTTGCCTATTTATTTACTAAGAACATCCTCAAAAGTCCTATAAGCCCCTATACTGTGTTTATTTTTGAGGCCATAAAGAAGGCGACAGAATGCATACTCCCCCTTTTTTATGGAAAAATAATTCTTTCGTTGTCGGTTAGTTGGTGAATTAGATTGCCAATTGAAGCCATGTCTTAGAAGTTGTTGGTCTTCGGTTATGTAGATTATATGGCAGCGCCTCGTTACAAATGTTTTTTTTTTCAGAAATGGATTTTATCTAACTTTTCGATGGTAATATTCGACATCAGACATCGTATTTAATGTGCGAGAGGAGGAACCTGGTCCCAAAAATGACACCTATAATCTCCGGAATGCAAAAGTGTTTCCAGCATAATAATAGTTTCGAGCAAATATATGTAATAGGCAGAAAAATGCGTGGCAGACAACATAAATTTAATATTATATTTTAGGACGACAAACCGAGTTGATTAGGTAATGTCTGTGTGTGTCCGTCCATCGGTCCGTATGTGTGAAAGCGTCGATCTCAGCATTTATAAGAGCTAGAGACTTGAAATTGTTTGTAGGTCCATGTATAGCACACGCATGTCGAACTTGCTTCAAATATTCGATAACTATTCCTGTTTTATTGTTATCGATTAAAAAACTAATTAGAATTTCAAAACTTTACATTTAGTTTTATGTATATTTTATTTAATTAGGTTTTTGTTATATTTTGGATACTGTCTCCGAATTTCCCAAAACTCTTTATTTTTAAGTACAGTTGGAAATAGGACCAATATATGAAGGAGTTTTCATTTTTACTAAACTGGCGATTACTCTTATTGGATATATAGATCATGTGCTTTAAATTTAACTCAAATCCATTAAGTAAAACATAAGTCAACCAAACTGCAGCGCGAACACATTTTTCGTTCGATTCCAAGAATTGAAATTGCTATTGAATTGTGCTTGAATTATCAGTTGCTACTTAACTAGAGTTTTCAACTTCGACGGCGAACAGGTAAATTTTTAGCTTATTTTTGTTTCTTAATTATGAAGTGGCGTTGTTGGTAGATTCAAATATCGGTTTCAAAATGTCGGGTTTTATGTGTCTTTCTTAATACTCGATTCAAACTAACGAAAATATTAAAAAACTCAGATAGAATTGGGATCAGGGTATCTCCTTTCTTACTTGTTATGTAATTTATTTATAAAAAATCCAGACACTAACATTCAACCTAAGTGAGTTTAATTATTCTAGCTCAGCTATATGGAGTTTGTGAATTTTTAAACGGTGGTCTTCCAAAGTTTGGGCACGTTATGTAAATTCCAACTACTTTTTTGTTGTGCTTATTATAATTATATTCTTGTTCTTCTTTACAACACGTTTCACAATATTAATTTTAACGTACCTGGTTCTGTTTAACTGAGTTTCTTTAATCCTCCGCAGCGAATGGTGGATCAATATGTTATCCAAGAAGTAAATTGGATAATACTGGGTATGGAAGAGCCCATCAGTTATTATTATAAACAATATTTAATTTTAAGGGAATGTATTGAAATGTATGTTTAAGCAAAACTCACATTGACATACGTCGCGAGGCACTGAGAATGGGACTTTCTGTGTTCAGGCATGAACATACTGTAGTATATTTAATAACGTATTCATAATACCCGAAGCGATGTAGAGTATTCTGCATATAGATGCGTCATATGCCTAACATATGATAGTGTATACTAAATACGCATATAGTGACATTTGTCCCTACGCATAAACATAGGGCGAGCGCAAAGATAAGCAAATGTAATATGATCAGCCACTTATGGTCAGACTACAGCAGCGCGGGAGATGCCGCGTACACACTTTGCCTAAAGTATATGCCGCTTGCCTAATGTTTATGCCATATGCATATAAGTATATACAAGCAATATATATGAAGCTACATATGTCTCCCGCTTGGAGCTCCACTCATTACATAATGTACTTAGGTTAAGAGACGAAATACGCATGAGCCAGGGTATAAGAACTCTTGCTCAGACGAATAAAGATTATTACAGAACTGAACACCACCACAGTTATTTGTATTCACATTCTGTTATTGTTGATCCTCTGCCTTGCTATCTCTTTTTCAGGTGCAAACGCTAAAGGAAAACAGAAAACAACAAATATTAGGTCAGAACACTATTAATATTAAACATTTTGGAGTTGCTTTACTTCCAAGAAAACACCCTAAATTAAAAAGCATTCAAATTTGATCTTATAAACCACGAATATTAACAGTAACATAATATTCGAGAAAACAATGTGAAAAATATCATCATGACGAGGGCTCGACCAGAAACACACAGTTTCAAGATACCGTCAAATCGAGTCGATAAGCTTATTGATTGGGCTAACAAAGTTGTACCCAATATTGTTGAACATATGCTTTAAAGGGAGCATGAAATATGAGCAAAGTGCCATGGGAAAGTTGTTACGATATAAAGTCTAGATTAAGTGCCTATAAGGAAAAGTTGAATGCTGATCGTCAGCAGTGGAATCTCTACCAGAAACTCTAAAGCAGGATTTACCCCACTACAATGTCAATTAAATATATAGATCGGCGTTTTACGAGTTTCTCACCGAAACAATTTATATATGTAAAGATGTAAATTTTTAAAAAAATTACTAATTCAATAATATTCTCCAATACATTTGTGATCGAAGAAGAGGAAGGAGAAGTTGGTGAGCCTGATTTGCAAACGCTTTAAATGAGAAGCCAAAGTGGTCGTAAGTACAAAATATTTGCTAACGCCGTCAACCAGCTGATTAAGGCATTATGATGAAGGCAGTATCCGCAAGTTCTTGAACACAGCAACAGAATGCATTTTCATTCTCGAAGAAAAATGTCAATTTGGTAATGAAACTGAAGTTCCATTCGCTTAAATTCTATTGTGACGATTCTCTACATAAGCCCTACAACTTTACAAGCAACATGTAAAGAAGGCTGGAGAAATGCAGTCTTTGGATAATGAGCTGCAGCTTATATATAACTTAATAGATGCAGTGCCATAGAGTGCCGTCCATACGTCGATGGAAGCAAAGACAACGAGCTACAAAATATGCCGTTTTTGCGTTTTTGCCGTTTTTTTGAGATAACCAGCTGTCAGAGACTTAGAGCTGAACGTGTTAAAAAGAGCTTGTGTCCAAACACTTGCTATGCTACAAATGCAAAAATAATTGGTCTTGCAATCAATGCACCAAATCACACCACTATTTGTGTTTGTTTGTTTGTGTGTTTGTATGTTTTCCGATTCTGCGACACGTGATAAATTTCGGATGAATTATTGGCACCGTTAAAAATTTTTAATGACACTTTTGGTGTTTCGAGTACTAGATCATAAGTGCATTTAGAACGTCTATGCCCAATAGGTCTTCGAAAAATGAATGGAATTTAAATAGCAGTAAATTGCATAAACAGTTTTGTTTGAATTCAGAAAATAAAGAGGTAGTAATCTTCTTGCGAATTTTAAAACTGCTGAGGGCTGTTGTTATAGTTTTTGGTTCTTCTAAATCTGTTATATTAGTGATAGGGACATATTCGGGATTAATGAATGAGTTGGTGGATCCTGTGTCCAGTAAAAGTTTTAGTGGTTGTTTATTGAGAGAAAAATTTAAGATATAGGGAAGGGTAGAACCGTAGGAGGTTCGATTTATGTATCCTGTGGGTAGGTTGAGGCTTTTGAGCGAAAATTTTGTCCATCTTCAATGTTGGAAAGATCGGCCTGCTTCATTTCAGTATTATTAAGATCTCCTCGTTGGTTGTCCCTATTAAATTGATTACGTCGGGTGTCCCTGTGTTCATGTTATCCAGTTCGCTGTGTGTCTGATTGTCTGTGTCCATGAGAGTCAGCGTTTTTTCCGGAGTAATTACGATTTTGATTATAATTAGTATTACGGTTGTTGCTATAAATTGAGATATTTTGGGGTGTTTATCCACTTGAGTTCGGTAGCTATTGTCGTAGTTTCGTCTGTCTCTGGCCGAAAATGCGTTTTCAGTTCTGCATAGATCAAATGCTTCTTCGATATTTTTGGGATTTTTTTAGTCCAATAAGGGATTTCAATGGTTCTCTAAGTTCGCGGAGGAGCACCCTGAGACATAGGTTGCTATAAAGAGTCTCTTTAGCTTGTGCAACTTGTCCCATTACGTTTTGGGACCTCAATAGGGAAATCAATTGATTTTTTATATTGAATATATCAGAGTATAATTTGCTTAAGGTTGAGCCCCCAGGCACATTTTCTGTGTCGCCGATTAGAGCTTCTTCACTTCGTCTAACCCCAAATGCACGTATTAAACTTCTCTTTATGTGGTCCCAATCTAAGGAGGGGTTGTCTTGGTCGAGAATATCCCTGGCCCTGCCTACGATTTTATTCCTAATGTTCCTGAGGACGACTTGTCCATAAATTGTCCGATTTGATTCAGAGATTAGGAGAATAACTTCTTCGACACTGGTTCTTTAACGTATGCTAACATATCGGAGTGTGTTGGAGTCAACCCGTTTACTGAGGACATGCTTACAGTAGGAGACAATGGTGCATTAGAAGGGCCGGGCTCGTTAAAAGAAAGTATAAGGTCCATATTATTCGCGACTTTATTAACCGATTTTACTTCTTCCTGTATTAATGGGAGGCTTGGGAGGCTAACGCTGTTTCGAAGCGAATATCTATGTTTCATAGGTAGAATTAGTTTCGAGACGAACTTTAATTTTGTTTTTTGCATTTAATTTAGGAATTTATGAATATCAACAAATTGTGTTACGTTATTGTTTATATTTGTTTAAGTGTGTGTGTTGAGGAATAATATTATTTTTTTTGCTTGTAACCTTATTTGTTTTCAGAACTGTAATATATATTTGGTTAGTGTATGTTTTGATTGAATATGGTATTGTTTGAACGGTTATACGACGTGGCGCAAAATGTGTGTTTGATTCTGATTGTTGGTCAACTTTGCGTTGCCTTATCTCTTGCAGGGCATCGCTCGAAGTGTAATGTAAATATTGTTCCCTACAATGTAATGTGTGGTACTCAAAAGAGACGCGGCGTCGTTGGCATCACCAATAACGCAATATACATTCACTGTATCTGGGATCTGCGGCGTCCGCGCTTCTTTTGGAATTTATATATAAATTGAGACGCATTGAGTTAGAGTTAGACGCATGAGTAGAGTCATTTCTCTACAATGTAATGTGCGGTACTCAAAGAGACGCGGCGTCGTTGGCAACACTAATACCGTAATACATATTCACTGTATCTGGGATCTGCGGCTTCAGCACTTTTTTTGGAATTTATATATATATGTATTGTGACGGGTTGTGTCAAGAAACTAGCTGTGAGGCCCACGAAAGATACGGCGGCGTCACCGAAATGATACACAGCTATATCTTGTGCAAACAGGTGGTTACTGTTAGGTTTTCGCAAGATTTTCTTTCTTTGTCTGTCAAATTCCGTCGATCGTGTCACCGTTCTTACTTACACTACTTAAAAGGTTAATATTGTTGCTGTTTCTCCTTCTCCTTCGTTTTCCGGCTGCGCCAGTTATAGTTGTGGTCCGAGTGGTGAAGCTTGCGACGGTGGAGACGGTGTCCCTCGGCGAGATGATCAAAATATCCTTCATGGAATGGTTAATGTTGGTCCAAGAATAAATTTGCGACTGGTTGGTTTGAGATTCAAAATTCAAGTGTTTTTATTCAATTTCAAAGTTCTTAGCTTAGTTCTGTCTGCTGCCTGAAAATTGCTGAGTTGTTGGTGGGTGCGAGGTGGCTTGAGAGGGGTGAAGCTGTGACCAGCCTCGAGATGGTAACTCGCGCAAAGATAAATAACTGAAATATGATCAGCCACCTATGTGTGGACTGACCAGCAGCGTGCGATATGTCACGTCTGCACGTTACCTAAGCTTTATGCCGCTTGCCTTATGTATAAATTATACAAATCTAATGCTTACATTTATTCATTCGAGTTTTATTAGAGCAGCATTTTATTAAAGCCAAATACAATTTCATTCTTACAAGCTAGACCTTGCACATTGCGCAAGTGTCGCATTTCATGCTTTTACGACAGGTAGTCAATGATCTGGGTGCATCGTCAGCATTGTCGCAATACCAATAATACCGGATGACCAATTTGACTAAGACAGAGTTGCTCTACTTTGAGCTAATGTAAGCCTATATGCCATACGCATATACATATATACAAGCATACTTCTCTCTCCCGTTTTGTAGCTGCACTCAACGGCAGAACTCTTTACATAACATGTATTTAGGCAAAGAATAAAGAATCAACTCAAATAAAGAATCACTACACAACAGAATGCCACCACAGTTAAGTGTACTCACATTTTGTTTCTTCGAGTACAATTTGCAAGGCAACATTTTGTGATAAGTGTAAAAGTGAAGTGAAGAATTGTTTAAATAATTTTCTGTTGCTTACCAATTCAAGCTGTGAGTAGAGGCACAGCACTATCAACCAGGCGATCAAAACAAAAACATCTCCAACGGGTCAAGCCACATAATAAATCAGGAACAAATTTTCACACGAAACAACACAAACCAAATGTTGTCGGCAAAAACTCTTGAGTTGCTCAAAAAGCAATCAGAGATCTATCACAAGATCCGGCAGAGCATCACAAACAAGAATGCGTTACCAGTCATTGATAAATTGACAGAAGGGTTTACTGCTAATCATCTCACGCTGATCAAAATCGGTGTCATCGACCATCAATATTTTAGGGAGAAAATATAGGGTGGCAAAATGGAAAACATCAGAAACCCCGAAGAATCTCAAATGAAAGTCGAAATTACCAACCACGCCATAGACACCGACCAAACAGCATCCATCCTACCAGAAACATCCAAGACACAGCACAGGCAGCAGGAAATAATATTTACCCAAAGGAGCTTGAGCCCAATGGATGTGCTGTTGATTTTGTGGACAAACGAGCTTTAAAAGTAAGGCAACACATGCAAGAAGTGTATTCCAATCTTTAGCTCAGCAGCCAGGAAAAAATCCTTAACTATTAAGACAAGTTGATTTTCCTGTGGAACAAAGTCCAGGCACCGCCCTCGGATTTAGAAGCAAAATATGGGAAATTTGCTTTTGATATCGATGAGATAGATGACCTGGAATGCAATGTCAGCATACTCACAAAAAAAACTAAACAGAAGAGTAGCTGACTTGCAGAGATACCGAAAGTGGATCTTCCTCACTTCAATGGAAGTCCCAAAGAGTGGCCGACGTTCTTCGAGTTATTCTCTGAGGTGATTCACAACAGGAGAGATATCAGCGACACAAGGAAGCTGAATTACCTCAAGTCTTGCCTTAAGGGAGAAGCCAAAATGGTCGTAGGCCATTTATTAATTGGCTCATCTGCTAACTACAACTCGGCTTGGGAACTAATATGCAAGCGCTACGAAAATAAGCGCAAAATATTTGCTAACGCCGTCAACCAGCTAGTGGACATGGACCTGCTGAAGAACAATGATGAAGGCAGTATCCGCAAGTTCTTGGACACAGCAACAGAATGCATTTTCATTATCAAAGAAAAGGGTCAATTTGGTAATAAAATTGACGTTCTCTTCGCTCAAATTCTGTTGCGACGATTCTCTACGGAAGTCCTACAACTTTACGAGCAACACGTAAAAAAGGCCAGAGAAATTAAGTCCTTGGACGATGTACTAGAGTTTATTGAGCAACTGTATAACTCAATAGACTCAGTGCAAAAAAGCGCCGCGCATACGTCAAGGGAAGCAAAGACAACGAGCCACGAGAGATGCCGTTTTTGCCAATTGACTGGACATGAAATAACCAGGTGTCAGATATTTAGAGCTGAGTCGGTTAAAAAACGCAAGGAGTTTGTGTTCAAAAACTCGCTTTGCTACAAATGTCTAGACAGCCACAGCGTTAAAGATTTCAAAAAGAATCAGACTTGCAATCAATGCACTAAAGCACACAACTATTTGCTTCACGAAGATGCAACTGTCTAAATGGAAATAAAGGACAATATACATTGCTGGCGGCAGAGCTCATCCGGATTAAAAATAAGTTTGGAAAATACGAGCAGCTAAGGGCCCTTATAGATGGAGGCTCGCAAAAAACCCTAATATCTGAAGAAGCTGGACAACAGTTAAAACTGCGCCGAACTAAACGGAACGTGGAAGTTCAAAGAATTTCGCGAAATGTAGAAATTCATAAAAATAGTGTTTGCTTAACAATCAAACCCCGGTTTAAAAGCAAATTCATCACCACAACGCAGGCACTTATTATGCCAAAACATCAGAGAGCTCTACCAAGCAAGAAAATTAACATGGATGTCAATAAGGATTGGATGGGCTGCGAGCTAGCTGACCCACATTTTAACGAGCCCAGTCGAATTGACGTTGTCATTGTCAACTAACAAGGTAATCAACGCATCAACAACGATGTGCCTGGACGTCCCAGAGAACTCTGGGTAGCATCGAAAAATTGGGTTGCTATACAGAGGAGACGCAGGCAATGGATTAAGAAGAGAAACCAGAGGCAGCAACTGCTAGCTGTCACATTTGGCCCCCCGCAGAATGTTCAGGCATGAACATACTGTAGTATATTTAATAACATATTAATAAGAACCGAACCAATGTAGAGTATTCTACATATAAATGCGTCATATGCCTAACATATGATAGTGTATACTAAATACGCATATAGTGACATTTGTCCCTACGCATAAACATTGGGCGAGCGCAAAGATAAACAAATGGAATATCAGCCACTCAAGTGTAGTCTGACCAGCAGCGTCGGAGAAGCCGCGTACGCACTTTGCCTAAGGTCTATGCCGCTTGCCTAATGTTTATGCCATATGCATATAAATATATACAAGCTATATATATGAAGCTACACAGCGGGAGGGTATAGTATATCTCCTGCTTGGAGCTCCACTCAACCGCAGAGCTCATTACATAATGTAATTAGGCTAAGAGATTAAATACGCATGAGAGGGTTTAAGAACTCTTGCTCAGACGAATAAAGATCATTACAAAACTGAACGCCACCTTAGTTTTTGTACTCATATTTTGGTCCTTCGAGTAAAACCTACAAGGCTACGTTTGTGACAAGTGTGAAAGTGAAGTGCAAAATTGTGTAAATACTTTTTTGCTTACCAATTCAAGCTCTGAGTAGAGGCACAGCACGATCAACCAGGCGACGACCACCTCCAACGGGTCAAGCAAAAGGGTAAATTAAATTCAAATTTTCACACGAAAAAACACAATCAAAATGCTGTCGGCGAAAACTCTTTAGTTGCTCAAAAAGCAATCAGAGATCAATGACAAAATCCGGCAGAGCATCACGAACAAGGATGCGTTTCCAGCCATTGATAGATTGGAAGAAGAGTTTACTGCCAATCATCTATTGCTGGTCAAAATCGGTGTCATCGATCATCAATATTTTAAGGAGAAAATATATGATGGCGTAATGGAAAACATCAGGAACTACGAGGAGTCTCTGATGAAAGTCGAAGTTGCCGACCACGCCATAGACACCGACCAAACAGCATCCATCCAACCAAAGACATCCACGCCACAACATAGGCAGCGGGAAATAATATTTTCCCAAAGAAGCTCGCGCCCAATGGATGTGCTGGTTAACCTTGTGGACAACCGATTTCTAAAAGTAAGGCAACACAGGCAAAAAGTGTATGCCAATCTTTAGCTCAGCAGCCAGGAAAAAATCCTTAACTATTAAGACAAGTAGATTTTCCTGTGGAATAAAGTCCAGTCAACGCTCACGGATTTAGAATTTAGAATTGGATTTGCAATCCATGCACCAAAGCACACAACTATTTGCTTCACGAAGATGCAAACAATAAAGAGACCGTCAGCAGCAACTGTCTAAATAAAAGTAAAGAGCAAGATACGTTGCTGGCGACTTCGCTCATCCAGATTAAAAGTAAGTCTTGGAAAGACTCACAAAAAACCCTAATATCTGAGGAAGCCGCACCACAATTAAAACTGCGTCTAATCAAACGGAACGTGGAATTTCAAGGAATTTCTCAGAATGTGGAAATTCTTAAAAATAATGTTTGCTTATCTATCAAACCCAGGTTTAAAAGCAAATTCGTAACTACAATAAAAAAATATTGTGGGAAGACCACTTATTGGAGCACCAGAACATTTTGAGGAGAATAGAAATTTGGGGATGTTAGACAAATGGAGATACATGCAAGGTATCAGAGGAGATTTCAGGAGGAAATGAAAGGAGCAATACTTGGCATCACTGTAACAGAGAACCAAATGGCGGCAGGAAAAAGTAAATCTCATTTAAGTCCAACACGTTCGTTTGAAAAAATAAAGCACGCATCCCGCTAGATGGCCCATGGGAAAGATAACAAATACTGCAAAGTGACAAGACAATAAAGTTCGTGTGGTAACAATAAAAACAAATATGGGAGAGGTCAAGAGATCTATAAACAAGATCTGCTTGCTACCAACTCAGGATATGGCGCGCCAAAAATCGGATAAGATAAATAAAATAAATATTAAAAAATCGGCCAAATCACCGACAGGTTAAGCGACGATTTTCAGCCTGATGATATTGCAGGTAGCAAGTACTGCTATAGTAACTGCTACAGGTACAAACAAGCTAAAAATACAAAACATGGATCAACACACAGCAATGCTAGTGGACAATCTTGGAAAGGTGGAAGTCGTATCATCAAGCAGCTATTATTTTATTACACATGCAAGCATACTTCGAAGTCTTAAAACAAGCGAGTGAGCTCATAGTAAGACCGATACAATGCGAAAAATTGGATGGATTCAAAGACTACTGTACAACTGTGATCCGCACTGTAAAATCGATTATTAAAACCATAAAGGAGAAAAATAAAATCATAACCCGAACAATGGCTAGAAACAAATGGTCCCTAATGTTCTTTGACAATGACACTACAAATAAAATAAAGGAAAACATTGAGACAATTGTCAAAAACGAAAAATGCGTAAATGATTATGTCGGCAACCAGACATCAATAAAAAATGCAACGTCAAACCTGGTGCGCACTACCACAGAAGAGGTAAAAAAAACTTTGAAAAAGTCACATTGGAAATAAACAAGATGGCAAAAACAATGAAAGACAAATTCGTCGTGTACAAGGAGTCCATGAAATTCTTCATGTTGATCACCCAAGTGCAAAACTGGATTGATGAAACCGAAGACCTTCAGTCAGCAATAATTGCCCTCGTGACGAATATCATCCAAAAAAGAGTGCATCCATCCCTGGTTGAATCAAATAAAATGCTGACCGAACTTAACGATATCGAAAATAAGCTACAAAGAAACCAGCTTCTTTCCGGCGGAAACTCTTCAAAGAGACTTCAATTAGTGTACAAACTAATGAAGGCACAAGCGATATTCAACAACTTGTTAATCATAGACGCAAGGTTAACTTCATACATCAATCAGTATGCCAGTCTCTTCGAAGCAGTATCCATACCAGTTGTGTTCGAGAGAAGGAAGGTGATTCCGAGAATCAAAACGAAATTCGTTATCTTCAATACTGAGATGAATGCATATCACTCAATGACTGAAACAGAAGTAAGTCGTTGTTGCCATGAAGACGAGGATACGTACTTATGCGAGGAAAATTGGGCGTGGAAAGATGCAGATGACGACAGCTGTGAAATATCGGCATTAAAACCAAGCAACACAAAACCGCGCAATATGATCGAGTGCGAAGTGGCAACATTGTTAAAAAGTTGAATGGGAAAAACCGGTGGCTTTTCAAAGTGTTTGAACAGAAGTCAGCCCACATCATATGCGGAAACTACAAGGAGATGACCTTATTACCAACGAATACAGCGAAATACTCTCCAGTGCTCTTCAAAGTCATCGATAACAACAACACTTGGGTTCCGACGACACTTCACCACATTGTGGTAAGCAACTCATTGGAACTGCAAAAATTACAGCATGACATAAATGATTTGTATCGTCAAAAAGTACACATTAAGGATTTGGTCTTTCACACTGTAAATTAGCACATTTCGTCATGACTAATAATAATTACAATAGTTCTAATGGTCTTGTATATAAATAAAAGCAGAAATCAGAGACAGCAATTGTTAGGTGTCACATTATAGAAGCATACTTTGCTCTCCCGTTTTGTAGCTGCACTTAATGGCAGAGGTCTTTATACAAGTTAACAACAAAGTTGTTACAAAATTCCGCAGTCTGGAACAACAAAGTTGTCGCGCATTTCTCTCTGTGTTCAAGAATTGCTGCAATAGAGCGAAAGTACCGAAGTTCAGCAGCTTGCAATTCCTAATAACAAATTCGGCGCTCAACTCTCTTTTCGATCAAGAACCGCTGCAGTAGCGCGAAACTACCGTAGTTCAACAACCAGCCGCTAAATGCAGACAATGTCGCGAGAGTCATCAGCAGCGCTGCCGCCATCAACTCGGTCTTTAGCTAGCTAGCTTGCTCACAAGTGAAAATAAAATTCAGGATTTATTATTTTAACTGGGACCGATCGCGAATACAACTGAGCAAAAAGTCATCTATGTACGCGAATCGACCTCGAATAAACCAAGACAGAATAAAACGTTTCTAAGCGCGTTTAATCAATAATTGACACGAAAAGGTCAAAACCAGATAGCAGCCACAGTTTGTGCAACGTGGGCGCACGCTTTGTATGATCCGTTCGCAGAGCACATCTTGGAATAACGTATGAACAGCCGAACCGCGAGTAGGGGCTACCAATAGGGCTAAATTCGGCATCATCGGAGATGGAGCACGCACCAACAATAATTTGGTAAGAGAAAGAAAATTAGTGATTAAGTTAAAGCAAATTGAAAAAAAATATATATATGTAAAATAATTAATACAAGCTTAAGAAAAACAACAGCGAATCAAATCAAAAACTAGTTACAAATATAAGTTAAGAACATTAATAAATAAAATTGGTGATTAAGTTAAGGTAAATTGGAAAAAAATATGTAAGTGAAATAATTAAGAAAAAACAGCGAATCAAATCAAAAACTAGTTACAAATATAAGTCTAGTGTACCGAACTTGTAGCTGCGCAGTGTAACCTAAAATAAAAAAAAAAAATAAGAAACGGTAGAGCACAAACGCGCTGCAAAAATTCGCCGACTAGTTTTTACCCTCGATTTAGATATTCCACTTGCAAAATTTAATACTTAAGCAAATTAAACTAAAGATAAATCGTATCATTTTTTATATTATTAATATTTTCACAATTTCATTTAACACATAAAATTCATTTTGCCTTAACAATTTTACACTACAAAATTTTTTTTTACATATTTCAATATTACACTCTATTCATAAACAGATTCGCTTATACTAACAAAAAATTAACTAACCATGGCCAACCCGAATAATCTATTACGACCCGCAGTACTGAATACAGTTGACTCGGACGAATTACCAACTTCAGCACCAACCAACGCCAATAACGACTAATACAACCAGAGACAGCAGCAACGAACAGCAAGTAGACAATAGGAGTGGTGAAACAAATTCCATCGAAAAATATATAGACCGAATAATCAATGATAGATTGGCAACAATACTAAACAACATGAGTGTTAACAGCAATGCTAGCGATTTTGCTGAGGCAGCCGCCTATAGCATAGAGCCCGACTCTAGAGGCAACACTACTGACTTAGACTGCATGCTGGATATAGTAAACGGAATGAGAGAATTTTCTGGAGATCCAGCTGAGTTTAGCTCCTGGAAAAAGGGCGTAGATATGATTCTAGAGGCGTACTCTAGTATTAAAGGGTCACCTAAATACTTTGGTATTTTACAAACTATCCGTAGTAAAATAACTCATCATGCAGACCAACTACTAGACTCGTACAATATGCCCCTATCTACAAACACCTATCTTTAATCCTCAACAAGGTTAGTTGTATGAATTTAGACCGACAAACTGAGGTGGTTATGACAAAATCTTATAGGGATAGGACATTAGATGCGTTTATAAGAGGCCTACGTGGTGATTTACCACGCCTTCTCGGCGTCAAGAAACCAACTGACTCGCCGCAAGCTTTGCATTTGTGTCTAAAATTAGAAAACCAAACCTATAGGACAACCCACGCAAACAATAGACAGCAAAACTTGAAATTCAGAAACATAGACCAGAATCCAATTCCGGCACCTCGTAGGTTCATACCGACTCCATCAAACAACCCAACTTACATACTGCCAATATATTTACCACCTCAGAATCCACCTCCAATTCCGCCTCGTAGACTACAATACTCCAATACAGACTTGAATTTCTAGAATGAGCGACTCCTCGTTACTCTATTTCGAATGTCGAGGTGGAGGGCACAAAATATTCAAAATTCTTATCGATACTGGTTCAAACAGAAACTATATACACCCGGCCTATATACAAATCCATAACCTAACGAAACACCTTTGCAATAACTGTAGGAGGTAGCATCAAAATAACACACCACAAACTTGCCAATTTATTCAATTATCCAGAATGTAACAGTAAGTTTTTTCCTTTACCAACTCTAAAATCATTTGATGCCATTCTTGGCAACTTGGCCTTAAAGATTTAGAAGCAGTAATCGACGTAGCAAATAAAGTAATGACAATTAAAGGAGAAAAAAAGATACATGTTCCTAAAAGATGAAATGAATTGTCAAGTCCAAGAGCTGCTAGATAATGGCATTATTCGACCTTCACGGTCACCATATAACTCACCATTATGGATAGTTGCAAAGAAACTAGATGCATCCGGTGAAAGGAAATTTCGAATTGTAATAGACTACCGAAAACTCAATAAAGCTACTATAGCAGACAAATACCCCATCCCCGAGATTAACGAAGTATAAGCCCAACTCGGAAACAATAAACTATTTTCTTTCCTAGACCTTAAGAGTGAATTTCATAAAATCCCGCTAAAAACGTCAGATATACCGAAAACAGCCTCCTCCGTGAATGGCTTAAAAAACGCATCAACCATTTGCCAACGTGCGCTCGATGATATTCTCAGAGAACACATCGGGAAAATCTGTTACATTTACATCGACGATATCATTTTTAGCAAGGATAGAGAATCACGTACAAAAAACCTTCAAACAATTTTCCAAACTCTGCAAGATGCCAACATGAAATGCCAATTGGACAAATGCGAGTTCTACAAAAATAAGGTAGAATTTTTAGGGCTCGTTATTTCTGACTAAGGTATCGAAACAAACCCCCACAAAGTACTAGCAATAGCCAATTACCCATAACCCAGAACTTTAAAGGCTTTAGGAGCATTTTTAGGACTAGCAGGGTACTATAGAAGGTTCATAAGGGATTTCGCTAAGTTAGCTAAGCCACTTAGCTGCCTTTTAAGAAGGAAAGATGGACGAGTGTCAAATAACAATTCAAAAAAAAAAATTAAAATAAACTAAGACGCAATAGAAGCTTTTAACAAAATCAAGAATTCACTAGTGTCCGATGAAGTTATTCTTCAATACCCTGATTTCAACAAGGAATTTCAACTAACAACAAATGCCTCTGATGATGAAAATTACGCCACTAACCAGAAAAAAATGTTAGCTATAGTTTGGGCATTAAAAGCCCTCAGAAACTACATAGACGGTAGATCAAAAGTTAAAGTCTACACTGATCACCAATCTCTTACGTATTCGCTTAGCAGCTGGAATGGAAATTCCAGAATACAATTAAGAATTGCTATACAAACCGGGTAACGGTAACGTAGTCGCAGATGCGTTATCAAGACCTAGCCAGATCAATTCAGTTGCGTCAACACAGCATAGTTCGGAGATTTCAGCAGATAATTTAATTCCCAGCATAAAAATCCCGATTAATATATTCAAAAATCAAATCTTCATCAATAAAGATGGCTTAACCAGCTACAATTTCGATATCCCATTCCCAACATTCCATAGGCATACGATTTAACAACCGAGCTATAACGAAAAGGACATACTGGACATCTTAAAAAAATATTTAAATCCATCAGTTTTAAGCGGAATCATAACATCATAAGATATAATGTTAGTAATACAAAAGATCTATCCTTTACACTTCAAAAACTATAAAATCAGATTCACGTCATTACTTGTAAAAGACATTTTAATAGACATCGAACAGGAAGAAGAAATACTTAAAGAACACAGTAGGGCCCATCATGGCATATTAGAAAATAAGGCACAACGGGATATGTAAAGACCAAAAGTACGATAGACACCCAACGAACCCAGAATTAAAAGAAACCCCTATTCCACAGTATCCAGGACAAATCATCCATGTAGACATTTACTCAACAGAAAAAGTATTGGTACTAACAGCACTAGATAAATTCTGAAAATTAGCTCAGGCCAAAATTATCAAATCAAAAACTATCCAAGATATTAAAGAACCATTTCACGATTTAGTATTCTATTACGGACTACCAAAGTGTATTGTAATGGACAACGAAAAGTCGCTGAATTCGGAAACTATAACCTTCATGTTTAAGGATCAGTTAGATATCCAAATTTAGAAAGCTCCTCCTAACGAAAGTTCAGTTAACGGACAAGTGGAAAGATTCCATTCTACCTTATCCGAAATAATGAGATGTTTAAAAAATAACCGGAAGCAGAACAATTTTAAAAATTTACTGGATAGAGCAGTATATGAGTATAACTCTTCGATACATTCAGTTACCAATAAGAGATCTTTGGATGTATTTTTTGGAAGGAATATTACAACAGACCCGGAATGTTACGAAAGATCCAGACAGAACAACATAGAAAGAATCAGAACAAAACAGGCAACAGACTTGGATCATCATAACAAAGAAAGTAAAAATTACAAGACTACAATGGCGGTCAGGAAATCTTTGTCAGACAAAACACACGCTTAGGGTCCAAGCTAACAGCTAGGTATAAGAAAAAGACGGTGAAGGAAGACAGGGGTACTACTATACTAATTGAATCGGGAAAAATAGTCCATAAAAGTAACATAAAAAACCAATGATTCCTTTCTCTCAAATGGCTGACGATCAAGCGGGTCAGTTTATGTTTACGTCAAAACCTGACTCAAAACTATCGATCAAAACTATCTCCATTGTCCATAGAGAAAATGCTTGAGTTTGCTAACGTTTCTATCTTCCACAATATAAAGAGATAATTCCTAAAGCAAAATTAATATAAAAAAAAAAAAAATTTGTACGAATAATTGTAAACCTTTATTAATATTACCGTATGCCTTAAGAAAAGAATTGTTAATTTAAGCGATACCAATTGTAACCAAAGCAAGTTCAGGGTACTAGGGCTTACTTCAACTTTAGCAACGCGAAACTACGGAACTCATCAGAGGGGCTTACCTCATCCGGCTTCACAATGAAATCAACGCTCAGCAGATCGACAATACCGAATCGACCATTCGTTGCTGGTTACCTCGGAAGACAAGGGATTGCCTATCGTCAATCCAACACGGTCATTTGTGATATCAACGACGTACCGTACTTCAAAAAATATAATAAAGAAAAATCAACTTGGGGACAAGTCGGATTTAAAGTGGAAAGAGTTAACAACAAAGTTGTTACAAAATTCCGCAGTCTGGAATTCCTAGCAACAAAGTTGTCGCGCATTTCTCTCTGTGGTCAAGAATCGCTGCAATAGCGCGAAAGTACCGAAGTTCAGCCGCTTGCAATTCCTAACTACAAATTTGGCGCTCAACTCTCTCTTCGATCAAGAACCGCTGCAGTAGCGCGAAAGTACCGAAGTTCAGCAGCTTGCAATTCCTAACTACAAATTTGGCGCTCAAGTCTCTCTTCGATCAAGAACCGCTGCAATAGCGCGAAACTACCGTAGTTCAACAACCACCTGCTGAATGCAGACAATGTCGCGAGAGTCATCAGCAGCGCTGCCGCCATCAACTCGGACTTTATCATCTTAAGAATAAATAAGTCTAAAATCTGGGATCAACCTCACAAGTAAAAATAAAATTCAAGAATTTTTATTTTAACTTACATAATGTATATAGGCTCTGAATAAAGAATCAAATCAAATAAAGAAACATTACACAACTGAACGTCAAGTCAAGTGTACTTACTCCCAGCAACCAAAAATACTTTGAAAAACTCTGTCACTTGTTATGCGAAAACGTCAGAAAGCTGTACTGAGCAAGAAAATTGAAATGGATGTCAATATTACTTGGATGGGCTGCGAACTAGCAGACCCACATTTTAACGAATCCAGTCGAATATATGTTGTTATTCGCTATCATTTACTTATCCTAATAATGTTGGAAAAAGTGAAGAAAATCAAATACATCAGAAGGTTATCCGTGCATCACCAATAATGTGCCTGGACGTCCCAGAGAGAAATTGGATAGACAAAAAAAAGTTGGATCCAAAAGCAACGTATTATAAGGAGAAACCAGAGGCAGCAACTGCCAATGTCACATTTTCTGACCCCTTGCAATATGTTCAGACATAAACATACTAGAAATTCAAGAATTCTAAGCATGCCGTCTACGCACTCCACGACTAGTAGGTAGTGCAATATGAATAGATAAGAATACATGGTTAGAATCTAAAATTAGACATACCAACGCTGAGCCTTACAAACTCAGCAATAGATAAGCTAGATTTAAGGGATGAAATACACATGAGTCAGGGAGGAACCCTAGCTCTAACGAATAAAGATCATTACACAACTGAACAACACCACAGTGAAGTGTAGTCACATTCATTGAATTATATTTTAATTCAATTGCTCAACACAAAAAGTTATATACAAACCATGAGTTAAAAATTTTGTTATTTTAATCTAAACGGCCACGATATGATTACTTGCCAAGTATGTTGATAGTTGTCTAACAATAGAAAATTAAGTGTCCGTTGTTTTGGATAGAATATATTCGTTAGTTGCACAAAATCATAGAAATGTCCACGATGCGACAAAGCCCACAGTACACAATACACAGTACACGTAAAAATGTAAGGCGATTTTGCACAAGGAGAAATTTCAAAATTATCTTAAGCTAAAGAAGAAGGCTTTGTATTTCCCCAATATCAAAACTCCTACCAAGCAAATCGTTCAATGCAAAAATGAAAGAAAAATTAAAGAAAAGAATTGATTTGACTATCGGCGCAGATGTTCTTCCTTCTATCATCGAAGAGATATTATAGGCATATAAATTATTTATAGTTCGTCACTTGTGTTATAGGTATATAAATTATTTATAGTGCTTCACTTGTGTGATGTCACCAAGTGAGAAGTTTGTTATTTGATCGACCAATTCAGTTTATTGTTCATAAAAGAGTGCGGAGTTAGGCAGATGACCTATATCAGGCCGGATGTTTTAACTTCTCTTCACTAGTTCGAAGACCATCGATACTTGCTGTCTGTTATTTCTCCTTTTTTCGAAGATTTTATAACAGATGAATCCAGGCTAGGCTGGTGACGAATAGCGTAATCAGTATTATATGCCATATTTTCATGTTCCTCTCGATGTTGCCAATATGCTGAAGGTTTTCAAAGTAAAGTATTTGAAGATATGGCATTTTCCAGATCCTTTAATGACCAGTTATATTTAGTATGGTTGACGTTGCTGGGCCTGGATGCCTGTTGAAGATATTTTTTGTGTTTTTATATAGAGACCGATTTACATGTATTTCCTCATAAAACGTGAACAAGTAAGTTCCGTGGATCGTTGTGTTGGTGCCGTTCTGTTTCAATTACGACCGTGTCCTTATTTATGATGATGATCCCGTCGTCGATTATTTCCCGCGGTTCCCGAGTGTAGCTGCTGCTCACAGGCTATCAAGTTTAGCTGTTTGCAGAATGTGGAGGTGATCGTAGTGGTGCAGTTTACGATTGGTAATATTTTATTCCCGCAGTCTGCTACGTTATTATTTTCTATAAAGTGCAGTATTGATCCGTTGCACTGAACTGTAACATGGTTTTTTACAAACTAAACTAGGATTTGAATATTTTAATGAACTGTAAAAAGTTATTATCTAGTATTACGTTATTTCAATTAAATCAGCTATAGTTAACCCTGTAGAGTGCTCATTTACAATGTTATTTAAGTCTTCTGAATCAAAAATTACTGAGTTCACAATTTGAATCTTTACAGGGTGTTTAACAACATTAATGTCTCAAGTTCCGAAATCATAATTCTATTTCTGGTGAGCAAAGCTTTGTAAAGTGCTCCTGTCTCAATCTGTTTCTTATTTGCAAATTTAATGATGGTATTTAGTGATTTTGTTAATTTGATTATTTTATCCTGAAACTTTATATTTATTAACGTCTGTTTATTTATTGAGTCATCGAAATCTGGGGTTCCTGCTTTGATCTTTAAAGTCATTCCTAATATATTAATACTGTTAGTTTGTCTATGATGAATATTGACACTAGAACATTTTGAGGAGAATAGAAAAGTGGGGATATTAGACAGACGGATACATGAAGCGTATCAGAGGAGATTTCAGGAGAAAATGAAAAGAGGAATACTTCGCATCACTGTAACAGCGAACCAAATGGCGGCAGGAAAAGGTATATCTCATTTAAGACCCGCTAAATGGCACATGGGAAAGATAACAATCACTACAAAGGGACAAGATAATAAAGTTCGTGTGGTAACAATAAAAACAAATATGGGAGAGGTCAAGAGATCAATAAGCAAGATCTGCTTGCTACCAACTCAGGATATGGGTGAGAAAACCAGCTTTGAAAAAGTCACATTAGAAATAAACAAGATGGCAAACACAATGAAAGAGAAATTCGTCGTGTACAAGGAGTCCATGAAATTCTTTATGTTGATCACCCAAGTGTAAAACTGGATTGATGAAACCAAAGACCTTCAGTCAGCAATAATTGCCCTCGTGACGGATATCATCCAAGAAAGAGTGCATCCATCCCTGGTTGAACCAAATAAAATGCTGACCGAACTTAACGATATCGAAAATAAGCTACAAAGAAACCAGTTTCTTTGCGGCGGAAAATCTTCAAAGAGACTTCAATTAGTGTACAAACTAATGAAGGCACAAGCGATGTTCAACAACATGTTAATCATAGACGCAAGGTTGCCTTTATACATCAATCAGTATGCCAGTCTCTTCGAAGCAGTATCCATACCAGTTGTGTTCGAGGGAAGAAAGATGATTCCGAGAAGAAAAACGATATACCTTATCTTCAACACTGAGATGAATGCATATCACTTAATGACTGAAACAGAAGTAAGTCGTTGTTGCCATGAAGACGAGGATACGTACTTATGCGAGGAAAGTTGGGCGTGGAAAGATGCAGATGACGACAGCTGTGAAATATCGGCATTAAAACCAAGAAACACTCAACCGCGCAATATGATCGAGTGCGAAGTGGCAACATTGTTAAAAAGTTGAATGGAAAAAGCCGGGGCTTTTCAAAGTGTTTGAAAAGAAGTCAGCCCACAACATATGCAGAAACTACGTGGAGATGACCTTATTACCAACGAATACAGCGAAATACTCTCCAGTGCTCTTCAAAGTCGTCACATTTCGTCATGACTAATAATAATTACAATAGTTTTATTGGTCCTGTATATAATTAAAAGCAGAAACCAGAGACAGCAATTGCTAGCTGTCACATTATAGAAGCATACTCCGCTCTCCCGTTTTGTAGCTGCACTCAACGGCAGAGCTCTTTATACATAATGTATTTAGCCTCTTAATAAAGAATCAAATCCAATAAAGAATCACTACACAACTGAACGTCAAGTCAAGTGTACTTACACCCAGCAACCAAAAATACTTTTAAAACATAGTCACTTTTTATGCGAAAACTTCAGAAAGCTGTAGTGAGCAAGAAAATTGAAATGGATGTCAATATTGATTGGATGGGTTGCGAGCTAGTAGACCCACATTTTAACAAACCCAGTCGAATATATGTTGTTATTGGCTTTCATTTACTTATCCTAATAATGTTGGAAAAAGTGCAGAAAATCAACAAAACACTGGGACAAAACACTAAACTTGGATGGATTTTATCCGGCAGTATCCTGCCAGAAGTTATCAGTGCATCACCAACGTTGTGCCTGGACGTCCCAGAGAGAAATTGGATAGACAAAAAAAAGTTGGAACCAAAAGCAACATATTAAGAGGAGAAACCAGAAGCAGCAACTGCCAACTGTCACATTTTCTAGCCCCTTGCAATATGTTCAGACATAAACATACTAGAAATTCAAGAATTATAAGCATGCCGTCTACGCACTCCACGACTAGTAGGTAGTGCAATATGAATAGAAAAGAATACATGTTTAGAATCTAAAATTAGACATACAAACGCTGAGCCTTACAAACTCAGCAATAGATAAGCTAGATTTAAGGAATGAAATAAACATGAGTCAGGGAGGAACCCTAGCTCTAATGAATAAAGATCATTACACAACTGAACAACACCACAGTCAACTGTAGTTACATTCATTGAATTATGTTTTAATTCAATTGCTCAACACAAAAAGCTATATACAAACCATGAGCTAAAAATTTTGTTATTTTAATCTAAACGGCCACGATATGATTACTTGCCAAGCATGTTGATAGTTGTCTAACAATAGAAAATTAAGTGTCCGTTGTTTTGGATAGAATATATTCGTTAGTTGCACAAAATCATAGAAATGTCCACGATGCGACAAAGCCCACAGTATACAATACACAGTACACGTAAAAATGTAAGGCGATTTTGCACAAGGAGAAATTTCAAAATTATCTTAAGCTAAAGAAGAAGGCTTTGTATTTCCCCAATATCAAAACTCCTACCAAGCAAATCGTTTAATGCAAAAATGAAAGAAAAATGAAAGAAAAGAATTGATTTGACTATCGGCGCAGATGTTCTTCCTTCTATCATCGAAGAGATATTATAGGCATATAAATTATTTATAGTTCGTCACTTGTGTTCAGGCATGAACATACTGCAGTATATTTAATAACATATTAATAAGAACCGAACCAATGTAGAGTCTTCTACATATAAATGCGTCATATGCCTAACATATGATAGTGTATACTAAATACGCATATAGTGGCATTTGTCCCTACTCATAAACATAGGGCGAGCGCAATGATAAACAAATGTAATATGATCAGTACCTTATGGTCAGACCACAGCAGCGTGGGAGATGCCGCGTACGCACTTTGCCTAAGGGCTATGCCGCTTGCCTAATGTTTATGCGATATGCATATAAGTATATACAAGCTATATATATGGAGCTACACAACGGGAGAGCATAGTATGTCTCCCGCTTGGAGCTCCACTCATTACATAATGTACTTAGGTTAATACGCATGAGCCAGGGTATAAGAACTCGTGCTCAGACGAAAAAAGATTATTACACAACTGAACACCACCACAGTTATTTGTATTCACATTTTTTGGTCCTTCGAGCCGGAGCCACTAGGCTTCGTTTGTGATGTGTACACACATTTTTTGGTCCTTCGAGTAAAATCTACAAGGCTACGTTTGTGATGTGTACACACATTTTTTGGACCTTCGAGTAAAATCTACAAGGCTACGTTTGTGACAAATGTGAAAGTGAAGTGAAAAATTGTTTAAATACTTTTTTGGCTTACCAATTCAAGCTGTGAGTAGAGGCACAGCACGATCAACCAGGCGATCAAAACAAAAACACCTCCAACGGGTCAAGCCAAAGGGTAAATTAAGTTCAAATTTTCACAAAACAAAAAAAAACACAATCAAAATGCTGTCGGCAAAAACTTGGAGTTGCTCAAAAAGCAATCAGAGATCTATGACATGATCCGGCAGAGCATCACGAACAAGGATGCGTTACCAGTCATTGATAGATTGGCAGCAGAGTTTACTGCCAATCATCTAATACTGTTCAAAATCGGTGTCATCGACTATCAATATTTTAAGGAAAAAATATATGATGGCATAATGGAAAACATCAGGAACTACGAGGAGTCTCTGATGAAAGTCGAAGTTGCTGACCAGGCCATAGACACCGACGAAACGGCATTCATCCAACCAAAGACATCCAAGGCACAACACAGGCAGCAGGAAATAATATTTTCTCAAAGAAGCTCGAGCCCAATGGATGTGCTGGTTGACCTTGTGGACAAACGAGCTCTAAAAGTAAGGCAACACATGCAAGAAGTGTATGACAATCTAGAGCTCAGCAGCCAGGAAGAAATCCTTGACTATAAAGACAAGTTGATTTTCCTGTGGAACAAAGTCCAGTCAACGCTCACGGATTTAGAGGCAAAATACGAAAAATTTGCCTTCGACATCGATGAGATAGATGAGCTGGAATGCAATGTCAGCAAAAAAACTAAACAGAAGAGTAGCTGGCTTGCAAAATACACAAGAAGACGTTCCAGAGCTACCGAAAGTGGATCTTCCTCAGTTCAATGGAAGTCCCAAAGACTGGCCGACGTTCTTCGAGTTATTCTCTGAGGTGATTCACGACAGGAGAGATATCAGCGACACAAGGAAGCTGAATTACCTGAAGTCTTGCCTTAAGGGAGAAGCCAAAATGGTCGTAGGCCATTTATTAATTGGCTCATCTGCTAACTACAACTCGGCTTGGGAACTAATATGCAAGCGCTACGAAAATAAGCGCAAAATATTTGCTAACGCCGTCAACCAGCTAGTGGACATGGAACTGCTGAAGAACAATGATGAAGGCAGTATCCGCAAGTTCTTGGACACAGCAACAGAATGCATTTTCATTATCAAAGAAAAGGGTCAATTTGGTAATGAAGCTGACGTTCTATTCGCTCAAATTCTGTTGCGATTCTCTACGGAAGTCCTACAACTTTACGAGCAACACGTAAAAAAGGCCAGAGAAATTCAGTCCTTGGACGATGTACTAGAGTTTATTGAGCAACTGTATAACTCAATAGACTCAGTGCAAAAAAGAGCCGTCCATACGTCAAGGGAAGCAAAGACATCCGCTTGCCTAATGTTTATGCGATATGCATATAAGTATATACAAGCTATATATATGAAGCTACACAACGGGAGAGCATAGTATGTCTCCCGCTTGGAGCTCCACTCATTACATAATGTACTTGGGTTAAGAAACGAAATACGCATGAGCCAGGGTATAAGAACTCTTGCTCAGACGAATAAAGATTATTACACAACTGAACACCACCACAGTTATTTGTATTCACATTTTTTGGTCTTTCAAGCCGGAGCCACAAGGCTTCGTTTGTGATGTGTACACACATTTTTTGGTCCTTCGAGTAAAATCTACAAGGCTACGTTTGTGACAAATGTGAAAGTGAAGTGAAAAATTGTTTAAATACCTTTTTGGCTTACCAATTCAAGCTGTGAGTAGAGGCACAGCACGATCAACCAGGCGATCAATACAAAAACACCTCCAACGGGTCAAGCCAAAGGGTAAATTAAGTTCAAATTTTCACAAAACAAAAAAAAACACAATCAAAATGCTGTCGGCAAAAGCTCTGGAGTTGCTCAAAAAGCAATCAGAGATCTATGACAAGATCCGGCAGAGCATCACGAACAAGGATGCGTTACCAGTCATTGATAGATTGGCAGCAGAGTTTACTGCCAATCATCTAATACTGTTCAAAATCGGTGTCATCGATCATCAATATTTTAAGGAAAAAATATATGATGGCATAATGGAAAACATCAGGAACTACGAGGAGTCTCTGATGAAAGTCGAATTTGCTGACCACGCCATAGACACCAACGAAACAGAATTCATCCAACCAAAGACATCCAAGGCACAACACAGGCAGCAGGAAATAATATTTTCCCAAAGAAGCTCGAGCCCAGTGGTTGTGCTGGTTGACCTTGTGGACAAACGAGCTCTAAAAGTAAGGCAACACATGCAAGAAGTGTATGACAATCTAGAGCTCAGCAGCCAGGAAGAAATCCTTGACTATAAAGACAAGTTGATTTTCCTGTGGAACAAAGTCCAGTCAACGCTCACGGATTTAGAGGCAAAATACGAAAAATTTGCCTTCGACATCGATGAGATAGATGAGCTGGAATGCAATGTCAGCAAAAAAACTAAACAGAAGAGTAGCTGGCTTGCAAAATACACAAGAAGACGTTCCAGAGCTACCGAAAGTGGATCTTCCTCACTTCAATGGAAGTCCCAAAGAGTGGCCGACGTTCTTCGAGTTATTCTCTGAGGTGATTCACAACAGGAGAGATATCAGCGACACAAGGAAGCTGAATTACCTGAAGTCTTGCCTTAAGGGAGAAGCCAAAATGGTCGTAGGCCATTTATTAATTGGCTCATCTGCTAACTACAACTCGGCTTGGGAACTAATATGCAAGCGCTACGAAAATAAGCGCAAAATATTTGCTAACGCCGTCAACCAGCTAGTGGACATGGACCTGCTGAAGAACAATGATGAAGGCAGTATCCGCAAGTTCTTGGACACAGCAACAGAATGCATTTTCATTATTAAAGAAAAGGGTCAATTTGGTAATGAAGCTGACGTTCTATTCGCTCAAATTCTGTTGCGACGATTCTCTACGGAAGTATTACAACTTTACGAGCAACACGTAAAAAAGGCCAGAGAAATTCAGTCCTTGGACGATGTACTAGAGTTTATTGAGCAACTGTATAACTCAATAGACTCAGTGCAAAAAAGAGCCGTCCATACGTCAAGGGAAGCAAAGACAACGAGCCACGATAGATGCCGTTTTTGCCAATTGAATGGACATGAAATAACCAGGTGTCAGAAATTTAGAGCTGAGCCGGTTAAAAAACGCAAGGAGTTTGTGTTCAAAAACTCACTTTGCTACAAATATCTAGGCAGCCACAGCGTTAAAGATTGCAAAAAGAATTGCACACAACAATTTGCTTCACGAGGAAGCAAATAAAAATGAGACCGTCAGCAGCAACTGTCTAAATGAAAATAAAGGATAAGATACGTTGCTGGCGACAGCGCTCATCATCCAGATTAAAAATAAGTCTGGAAAATACGAGCAGCTAAGGGCCCTTATAGATGGAGGCTCGCAAAAAACCCTAATATCTGAAGAAGCTGCACAACAGTTAAAACTGCGCCGAACTAAACGGAACGTGGAAGTTCAAGGAATTTCGCAAAATGTAGAAATTCTTAAAAAAAGTGTTTGCTTAACAATCAAACCCCGGTTTAAAAGCAAATTCATCACCACGACGCAGGTACTTGTTATGCCAAAACTTCAGAGAGCTCTTCCGACCAAGAAAATTGACATGGATGTCAATAAGGAGTGGAATGGCTGCGCGCTAGCAGACCCACATTTTAACGAGCCCAGTCGAATTGACGTTGTCATTGGCGTTGATTTACTTCCCTTAATAAAGTTGGGAAAAAAAGACCGAACTTGGATGGATTGTGTCTGGTAATATATCTGGATTATCAACCAACAAGGTAATCAGCGCATCAACAACGATGTGCCTGGACGTCCCAGAGAATTCTGGGAAGCATCGAAAAATTGGGTTGCTATACAGACGGAGACGCAGGCCACGGACTAAGAAGACAAACCAGAGGCAGCAATTGCTAGCTGTCACATTTGGCCTCCGCAGAATGTTCAGGCATGAACATACTGTAGTATATTTAATAACATATTAATAAGAACCGAAGCAATGTAGAGTATTCTACATATAAATGCGTCATATGCCTAACATATAATAGTGTATACTAAATACGCATATAGTGGCATTTGTCCCTACTCATAAACATAGGGCGAGCGCAAAGATAAACAAATGTAATATGATCAGTCACTTATGGTCAGACCACAGCAGCGCGGGAGATGCCGCGTACGCACTTTGCCTAAGGTCTATGCCGCTTGCCTAATGTTTATGCCATATGCATATAAGTATATACAAGCTATATATATGAAGCTACACAACGGGAGAGCATAGTATGTCTCCCGCTTGGAGCTCCACTCATTACATAATGTACTTAGGTTAAGAGACGAAATACGCATGAGCCAGGGTATAAGAACTCTTGCTCAGCCGAATAAAGATTATTACACAACTGAACACCACCACAGTTATTTGTATTCACACGTGTGTTATAGGTATATAAATTATTTATAGTGCTTCACTTGTTTGTTATTTGATCGACCAATTCAGTTTATTGTTCATAAAAGAGTGCGGAGTTAGGCAGATGACCTATATCAGGCCGGATGTTTTAACTTCTCTTCACTAGTTCGAAGACCATCGATACTTGCTGTCTGTTATTTCTTCTTTTTTCGAAGATTTTATAACAGATGAATCCAGGCTAGGCTGTTGACGAATAGCGTAATCAGTATTTTATGCCATATTTTCATGTTCCTCTCGATGTTGCCAATATGCTGAAGGTTTTCAAAGTAAAGTATTTGAAGATATGGCATGTTCAAGATCCTTTAATGACCAGTTATATTTAGTATGGTTGACATTGCTGGGCCTGGATGCCTTTTGAAGATATTTTTTGTGTTTTTATATAGAGACCGATTTACATGTTTGTCCTTATAAAACGTGAACAGGTAAGATCCGTGGATCGTTGTGTTGGTGCCGTTCTCTGTTTCAATTACGACCGTGTCCTTATTTATGATGATGATTCCGTCGTCGATTATTTCCCGCGGTTGTAAGTCATTGGGACGGGTGTCACAGTGGGCTGTGCCTCCCGAGTGTAGCTGCTGCTCACAGGCTATCAAGTTTAGCTGTTTACAGGATGTGGAGGTGTGCGTAGTGGTGCAGTTTACGATTGGTAATATTTTATTCCCGCAGTCTGCTACGTTATTATTTTCTTTAAAGTGCAGTATTGATCCGTTGCACTGAACTGTAACATGGTTTTTTACAAACTAAACTAGGATTTGGATATTTTAATGAACTGTAAAAAGTTATTATCTAGTATTACGTTATTTCAATTAAATCAGCTATAGTTAACCCTGTAGAGTGCTCATTTACAATGTTATTTAAGTCTTCTGAATCAAAAATTACTGAGTTCACAATTTGAATCTTTACAGGGTGTTTAACAACATTAATGTCTCAAGTTCCGAAATCATAATTCTATTTCTGGTGAGCAAAGCTTTGTAAAGTGCTCCTGTCTCAATCTGTTTCTTATTTGCAAATTTAATGATGGTATTTAGTGATTCTGTCAATTTGTTTATTTTATGCTGAACCTTTATATTTATTAACGTCTGTTTATGTATTGAGTCAGCTAATTCTTTTTGTTGGAATTTGATTTCTTCAAAATCATCGAAATCTGGGGTTCCTGCTTTGATCTTTAAAGTCGTTCCTAATATATTAATACTGTTAGTTTGTCTATGATGAATATTGACAATAGAACATTTTGAAGAGAATAGAAAAGTGCGGATGTTAGACAGATGGATACATGCAGCGTATCAGAGGAGATTTCAGGAGAAAATGAAAAGAGGAATACTTGGCATCACTGTAACAGCGAACCAAATGGCGGCAGGAAAAGGTATATCTCATTTAAGGCCCGCTAAATAGCCCATGGGAAAGATAACAATCACTACAAAGAGACAAGATAATAAAGTTCGTGTGGTAACAATAAAAACAAATATGGGAGAGGTCAAGAGATCAATAAGCAAGATCTGCTTGCTACCAACTCTGGATATGGGTGAGAAAACCAGCTCGATCAAAATACGATCGGCCAAGTCTCCGACAGGCTAAGCGACGATTTTCAGCCTGATGATATTGCAGGTAGCAAGTACTGCTATAGTAACTGCTACAGGTACAAACAAGCTAAAAATACAAAACATGGATCAACACACGCAATGCTAGTGGACAATCTTGGAAAGGTGGAAGTCGTATCATCAAGCTAGCAGCTATTATTTTTATTACACATGCAAGCATACTTCGAAGTCCTAAAAAAAGCGAGTGAACTCATAAGTAAGACCGATACAATTTGCGAAAAATTGGATGGATTCAAAGACTACTGTACAACTGTGATCCGCACTGTAAAATCGATTATTAAAACCATAAAGGAGAAAAATAAAATCATAACCCGAACAATTTCTAGAAACAAATGGTCCCTAATGTTCTTTGACAATGACACTACAAATAAAATAAAGGAAAACATTGAGACAATTGTCAAAAACGAAAAATGCGTAAATGATTATGTCGGCAACCAGACATCAATAAAAAATGCAACGTCAAACCTGGTGCGCACTACCACAGAAGAGGTAAAAAAAACTTTGAAAAAGTCACATTGGAAATAAACAAGATGGCAAAAACAATGAAAGACAAATTCGTCGTGTACAAGGAGTCCATGAAATTCTTCATGTTGATCACCCAAGTGTTAAACTGGATTGATGAAACCAAAGACCTTCAGTCAGCAATAATTGCCCTCGTGACGAATATCATCCAAAAAAGAGTGCATCCATCCCGGGTTGAATCAAATAAAATGCTGACCGAACTTAACGATGTCGAAAATAAGCTACAAAGAAACCAGTTTCTTTGCGGCGGAAAATCTTCAAAGAGACTTCAATTAGTGTAGAAACTAATGAAGGCACAAGCGATATTCAACAACATGTTAATCATAGACGCAAGGTTGCCTTTATACATCAATCAGTATGCCAGTCTCTTCGAAGCAGTGTCCATACCAGTTGTGTTCGAGGGAAGAAAGATGATTCCGAGAAGAAAAACGATATTCCTTATCTTCAACACTGAGATGAATGCTTATCACTTAATGACTGAAACAGAAGTAAATCGTTGTTGCCATGAAGACGAGGATACGTACTTATGCGAGGAAAATTGGGCGTGGAAAGATGCAGATGACGACAGCTGTGAAATATCGGCATTAAAACCAAGCAACACTCAACCGCGCAATATGATCGAGTGCGAAGTGGCAACATTGTTAAAAAGTTGAATGGAAAAAGTGTTTGAAAAGAAGTCAGCCCACATCATATGCGGAAACTACGAGGAGATGACTTTCTTACCAACGAATACAGCGAAATACTCTCCAGTGCTCTTCAAAGTCATCACATTTCGTCATGACTAATAATAATTACAATAGTTTTATTGGTCTTGTATATAATTAAAAGCAGAAACCAGAGACAGCAATTGCTAGCTGTCACATTATAGAAGCATACTTCGCTCTCACGTTTTGTAGCTGCACTCAACGGCAGAGCTCTTTATAAATAATGTATTTAGGCTCTGAATAAAGAATCAAATCAAATAAAGAATCACTACACAACTGAACGTTAACACCGGTAACATGATGCTTGACGTTGCGCAGTTAGATTTGTTTAACAGTTATGCTGAGTCAAGGCGTCGATCAAATTCTTGTAGCTTAAGAATAACTGTAGTTTGTAGCTTTTGTCTCTTTTAGCTTTGATTTCGTTTTAGTTTTACTTTAAGTACAGTCTTGTTCAAGAGTTTAACGAATGAACACACATTGCTACGACACACTGCCGTTACTGAAATCATTTTGCTTATTTATATATTGCTGAGCCACAAGGCCTGTAATTTGGATATCTCAATTATATCCCATCATAATCTGCCTATCAATTTGATCTACATTGTGCCCCGAACGACGGCTTCCCCTAACGCGGACCCTGGACGGACGGAACATAATAATTGGCGCCCAACAAAACAGTCTACGAACCCACATTATGTCTCAGTTAATGTAAGTTCATAAAGTTTAAATTTCAAGTCAAACCACACATTAAGTGAAACGAATAGACAAAAAAAAAACAAGCAAACACAAGTTTATCATGTTCTTTGCCAAGTTAGCCATTAAATAAAAAATAAAGCTTGTAAAAACACAGCAGTGATTGATTTGTTTCAGTGCAGTTCCGTAAATCAATGAGCCGCTTTGATTCAAATAGGCAAATAAAAACAGAAATCCCTAGTGACGAAGAGTGGGATACAGACCCCGAAGTTAATCAGACACAAAACTTAAGCAACCTAATAATGAATACGGAACAGGTTCAAGCCCTAATAAATAGCGCCTTACAGTGTCAAGAGGCTAGACATCGACTGGAATTAAATCAGTTACAACAACAATTAAATAGCTTGCGAATAGAAGTGCCTCATTTAGAAACATACCAAAGGATATCGGTAGACCCAAACGTTAGGTGTGACCTACCACTTGACATAATAAAATCGGTACCCGATTTTAACGGCATACCAGATGAACACGTAGCATGGAGGCAATCGGCCACCGATGCCTACGAATTATTCAGACCCTACGAGGGCAGTGCTAACTATTACCAAGCGGTAACAATTATCCGGAATAAAATCCGAGGACCAGCAAGAGCACTGTTAGTTTCGCACAACACTGTGCTAAATTTTGAGGCTATAATAGCTAGGCTAGATTGTACCTATGCAGACAAATCTTCGCTACGCCACTTACGACAAGGATTAGAATTGGTCAGACAAGGTGACCTAAGCCTCATGAGCTACTATGACGAAGTTGAACGAAAGTTATCTTTGGTCACGAACAAAATCGTCATGTGTCATGAGCCCCAACAAGCCATACTGCTTAATGATGAGGTTAGATCGGATGCTCTACATGCATTCATCTCAGGTCTAAGAAAGATCCTAAGAGCAGCCGTGTTTCCAGCACAGCCAAAAAACTTACCGTCTGCATTAGCATTAGCCAGGGAGGCCGAAGCTAGTATCGAACGTACGCTAGAGCGCTAGAAGAAAGAGCTCAGGCGAGCGAGGGCAACAAATACCGCTCACACAATAAGCAAGGCAAAAATAATAGGGACAACAAGGATCAAGAAAGAAACCCTCACTTTGTAAAAAAACAGCAGAACCATCAGGAGAGCAAGAAAGGTGGCGAGGTAGATCTACCCGTGCCAATGGAAGTCGATAACTCTTCCAAGTTTAGACAACGCACGGAGTTCGGTAATAATCAGAACTTACGTTCACTCCCCCAGAAAAGTGCAAACATGTCAGAGCGTTTTACAGGCGCCAGACGACAACGTGTTAACAATATAGCTCAAAACAACTCTGCCGACGAAGATCAGAAATACAAGGAGGCAGCAGAAAATGCTGTAGCTTGTATTGACGACGAAACCGAGTCCATTGATTTCAATGATTCGTTGAATTTTTTAGGGAACGCTCCCGGCTGCCGTTCATTCAACGACAGTTGGCTGGGAGAACCTTAAACATTTTGATAGATAGCGGGGCGGCTAAGAACTATATCAGGCCCGTAAAGGAGCTAAAAGTAGTTACACCAGCCGATAAGCCCTTCACTGTGAGCTCGATCCACGGCTACAGTAAAGTTAAAAATAAATGTCTGCTCAAGATTTTTGAGCAGACATCCCCCTTTTTCCTGTTAGACACACTCACCTTGTTCGACGCCATTATAGGCTTCGACCTGCTAACGCAGGCGGGAGTCACGTTGGACCTTCAGAATAACACCTTGAAATACCTAGACAAACAAGAAAAGTTAGGATTCTACGAGTGTTCTAATGTCAATTTCACCAATGTGAACGACATAGTTGTACCAAGATCGGTAAAAACGGAATTCAGAGACATGATCATAAAGAGGAAAAAAGCGTTCTCTACCTCTAGCGAGGCGTTACCTTTCAATACCTCTGTTGTTGCCACAGTTAGAACTAGAGACAGCGAACCAATATACTCCAAGTGATACCCCCTGCCAATGGGCGTATCTGATTTTGTAAACAAAGAAATTGAATGTTTACTCAAAGATGGTATAATCAGACCATCAAGGTCACCGTACAACAGCCCAGTCTGGGTTGTCGACAAAAAAGGGACTGACAGCAACGGCGACAACGGCCTTGTGATCGACTTTAGAAAGCTAAACGAGCGAACTATTGCCGACCGGTACCCAATGCCTAGCATCCCTATGATTCTAGCGAACCTGGGAAAGGCAAAATTTTGTACAACCCTGGACTTAAAGTCGGGTTACCATCAAATTCTCCTCGCGGAACAAGACCGTGAAAAACATAATTTTCAATTAATGGCGGCAAATATGAGTTTTGTCGGTTGCCCTTTGGCCTCAAGAATGCGTCAAGCATTTTTCAAAGGGCTATAGACGACGTTCTAAGGGAACAAATAGGGAAAACTTGCTACGTATACGTAGACGATGTGATAGTTTTCTCAGAAAACGAAATCGACCATGTAAAGCATGTTGACACAGTGCTAAAGAACCTGTGTGATGCCAACATGAGAGTGTCACAAGAGAAAACTCAGTTTTTTAAAGAGAGCATTGAGTTCTTAGGCTTTTTAGTGACCAAACACGGCATAAAAACTGACCCCGAAAAAGTCAAAACCATCCAAGAGTATATTGAACCAAAGAGCCTCTACAGCCTTAGGTCTTTCCTCGGCCTGGCCAGCTACTATAGGGTCTTCATAAAAGATTTTGCATCCTTAGCAGCTCCCCTAACAAATATACTCAAGGGTGAAAATGGCAAAGTTAGTAAACACATGTCCAGGAAAGTTGGGGTAAACTTCGATGAAACCCAACGTAACGCCTTTCAAAAATTACGCAACATTCTGGCATCAGAAGATGTCTGCCTCGTGTATCCAGATTTCGGTCAATCATTCGACCTAACCACGGATGCATCAATGAGTGGCATTGACGCTGTCCTTTCGCAAGGGGGCACACCAATAACCACGATTTCAAGAACTCTCAAAACTAGCGAAACGCACTACGCGACCAACGAGAGAGAACTGTTAGCCATCGTATGGGCGCTAGGTAAACTGCATAACTACCTATATGGTGCCCAAGATATAAAAATTTTCACGGACCATCAGCCTTTGACATTCACAGTTTCCGAGAAAAATACTAACGCCAAGATCAAAAGGTGGAAAGCCTTTATAGACGAACACAACGCGACGGTACTTTACAAACCAGGGAAAGAGAACTTTGTGGCTGACGCTCTTTCTAGGCAAAATATAAACGCCTTACAAAATGAACCTCAATCGGACGCTGCAACGATTCACCGCGAACTCTCTCTGACCTACACGATCGAAACGACCGACAAACCAATAAATTGTTTTGAAAACCAGATTATCTTAGAAGAAGCGTGTTTTCCATTACAACGCAAAAAGATACTTTCTGGCCAAAAGATTCGCCACGTGGTCAGCTTCACTGACAAAAATTCATTAATTGAAACAATAAAACCTCTCATTGTTACAGACGCAGTAAATGCCTTTCACTGCGACTTTCCGACACTAGCCAGCTTCCAGCATATTCTAGTTTCAAGCTTCCCTGCAACCAAGTTTTGGCACTGCAAGAACTATGTGCTCGACATTTCTGATAGAAATGAACAGATAGAAATAATATTGACAGAACATAACCGAGCGCATAGAGTAGCACAGGAAAACAATAAACAAGTCCTTCGTGACTATTATTTTCCCAAAATGTCCAACCTAGCCAAGGAAGTCGTTGCAAATTGCAAAGTTTGCACAAAATTCAAATACGATAGACACCCGCAAAAACAGGAATTGGGTGCCACTCCAATCCCTTCATACGCAGGCGAAATATTGCACATTGACATTTTTGCCACCGACAAAAAACTATTTCTAACTTGCATTGACAAGTTTTCAAAGTTTGCCGTCGTACAACCACTACCGTCTCGAGCAGCAATAGATGTAAAAACACCCATTATTCAGCTAATAAACATTTTCCCTGAAATCAAAACACTCTACTGTGACAATGAAGCGGCATTCAACTCAGAAATTATCACATCATTCCTGAAGAAGAGCTGCAATATAGACATTATAAATGGCGGACATAGCCAGAAGCCTGAGGTTAGATGGAAAAGCCAGCGAAACTACTGAGCTGATATTGAGAGCTACGGTAGAATATAATAAGTCAATCCATTCGGTTACAAACCAAAAGCCGATTGACATCATACATGCCACTTCAACAGAAGTTAGACTATCTGTCAAGAAAAAAATTCAAAAGGCACAACAAGCCGTACTCAACATATGCAACCCAGACAGACAGAACAGAGTGTTTGAGGTAGGCGAAACGGTGTTTCTAAAAAACAACAAGAGACTTGGAAACAAACTAACGCCATTATGCTCAGAAGAAAAGGTAGAGGCAGTCTTGGGAACCACGGTTCTCATTAAAGGGAGGGTGGTCCATAAAGACAACCTCAAATAGTAACTAAGGATAGGCACTAAGACACAATAGGTTATTTTTCGCACTGCTTAGTCTTTACAGGCGTACGCTTATGCTTCTATCCTTGCTAGTAGATCACCGATTACTCGCGCTCAAATTACATTCCCATACTAGACGGGAACGTACTTATTTGGGAACAACAAAGTTTTATTAGACCTTCTGGCAACCTGACAGAAATGACCAAGAGAGTAGATGAAACCGTAAAATTGTCCGATTTATTTCCGCAGTCGCATATAACACTTCTAAGTGTTGATATAGATAATACTAGAAGCTTGTTGTCCATGGTAAAGATACATCATAGAATGGCTAGGAGTTTAGACACAGCATTAAAAGTAGTTGCAGGAACGCCAGACGCATGGGATTTCAGCAGGGTCAGACTATCCAAATCAAAGCTGATTGACTCGAATAACAGGCAAATAGTTATAAATTCCGAAACACAAAAACAAATCAATCAATTAACTTTACCGTGAACGAAATTATAAAGGCTAGAAAAGCCGACTTCGTAGACTCGCCACATTTGTATGAGGCACTCTTGGCAAGGAATACAATGATTACCACAGAAATACAAAATTTAAATCTCACGATCACTCTCGCTAAATCAGGCATTGTAAATCCCACAATTTTTAATCACAATGACTTGAAATCATTACTTAATGAACACCCCCCAGAAGTCCCCATAGTTAGCCTGATGGAAGCTTCTTCCATAAAAGTCCGTCTGCAATAAGATAACTGTCTATCCCGTACCGCATCACTACATCATACTACAGCTCCAAGATAACATCGTAGTTGACTGTGACGGTGACATCCTGGCGACCTCGGATTGTACTACAACCAATTTTGGCGCGGTCTATAAGAGAGCAAAAGGCGAAGCGTGCGCTCGAGCCCTACATGCCGGAAGAACGGCGAACTGCCGGTCTCAACCCAGCAACCTGAGACCCATCAACGAAGTAGACGACGGCGTAATCAACATCAATGGCACGTATCTCATCACCTTCAACGGGACGAGAATCATTGACCAACATGAGACGTTAAAAAAGAGTCCAGCCGCAGCAGTATCTCCGCTTCTCAACATCATAAGCCATGACCCAGTGCTAAGCTTACCGCAACTCCATCGGATGAACGACCACAACTTACAAGTCATCAGTGAGTTTAAAGAGGAACTGGAGTCATCCGGATCCCAAGCTAACTGGCTCATCAGCGGTATAATCTTGGGCGTCGCCCTCAGCTGCATCCTCGTGAGCTATCACCTCTACCAACGCAGACAAGCATCAAAAATACTTCAGGAAACCATCAATAAGTACAATGTTACCAAGGCCGGTCACGAACTTAGTGGGGGGTAGTTAACAAGTAACCCTCGTTACTGCCCTCGCATGCGCATTCCGCTGACGCGCCAGAGTCAGCGCAATGCCCTTACAAAGTCAGCACCGGTAACATGATGCTTGACGTTGCGCAGTTAGATTTGTTTAACATGCTGAGTCGGCGCGTCGATCGAATTCTTGTAGCTTAAGAATAACTGTAGTTTGTAGATTTTGTCTCTTTTAGCTTTAATTTCGTTTTAGTTTTACTTTAAGTACAGTCTTGTTCAAGAGTTTAACGAATAAACACACATTGCTCCGGCACACTGCCGTTACTGAAATCATTTTGCTGATTTATATATTGCTGAGCCACAAGGCCTGTAATTTGGATATCTCAATTATATCCCATCATAATCTGCCTATCAATTTGATCTACATTGTGCCCCGAACGACGGCTTCCCCTAACGCGGACCCTGGACTGACGAAACATAATAATTTACTTACACCCAGCAACCAAAAATACTTTTAAAACATAGTCACTTGTTATGCGAGAACTTCAGAAAGCTGTATTGAGCAAGGAAATTGAAATGGATGTCAATATTGATTGGATGGGTTGCGAGCTAGTAGACCCACATTTTAACAAACCCAGTCGAATATATGTTGTTATTGGCTTTCATTTACTTATCCTAATAATGTTTGAAAAAGTGCAGAAAATCAACAAAATACTGGGACAAAACACTAAACTTGGATGGATTGTATCCGGCAGCATCATGCCAGCAGGTTATCAGTGCATCACCAACGATTTGTCAGGACGTCCCAGAGAGAAATTGGATAGACAAAAAAAGTTGGATTCAAAAGCAACGTATTAAGAGGAGAAACCAGAAGCAGCAACTGCCAACTGTCACATTTTCTGACCCCTTGCAATAGGTTCAGACATAAACATACTAGAAATTCAAGAATTCTAAGCATGCCGTCTACGCACTCCACGACTAGTAGGTAGTGCAATATGAATAGATAAGAATACATGGTTAGAATCTAAAATTAGACATACCAACGCTGAGCCTTACAAACTCAGCAATAGATAAGCTAGATTTAAGGGATGAAATACACATGAGTCAGGGAGGAACCCTAGCTCTAACGAATAAAGAGCATTACACAACTGAACAACACCACAGTGAAGTGTAGTCACATTCATTGAATTATGTTTTAATTCAATTGCTCAACACAAAAAGCTATATACAAACCATGAGCTAAAAATTTTGTTATTTTAATCTAAACGGCCACGATATGATTACTTGCCAAGTATGTTGATAGTTGTCTAACAATAGAAAATTAAGTGTCCGTTGTTTTGGATAGAATATATTCGTTAGTTGCACAAAATCATAGAAATGTCCACGATGCGACAAAGCCCACAGTATACAATACACAGTACACGTAAAAATGTAAGGCGATTTTGCACAAGGAGAAATTTCAAAATTATCTTAAGCTAAAGAAGAAGGCTTTGTATTTCCCCAATATCAAAACTCCTACCAAGCAAATCGTTCAATGCAAAAATGAAAGAAAAATGAAAGAAAAGAATTGATTTGACTATCGGCGCAGATGTTCTTCCTTCTATCATCGAAGAGATATTATAGGCATATAAATTATTTATAGTTCGTCACTTGTGTTATAGGTATATAAATTATTTATAGTGCTTCACTTGTGTGATGTCACCAAGTGAGAAGTTTGTTATTTGATCGACCAATTCAGTTTATTGTTCATAAAAGAGTGCGGAGTTAGGCAGATGACCTATATCAGGCCGGATGTTTTAACTTCTCTTCACTAGTTCGAAGACCATCGATACTTGCTGTCTGTTATTTCTTCTTTTTTCGAAGATTTTATAACAGATGAATCCAGGCTAGGCTGTTGACGAATAGCGTAATCAGTATTTTATGCCATATTTTCATGTTCCTCTCGATGTTGCCAATATGCTGAAGGTTTTCAAAGTAAAGTATTTGAAGATATGGCATGTTCAAGATCCTTTAATGACCAGTTATATTTAGTATGGTTGACATTGCTGGGCCTGGATGCCTTTTGAAGATATTTTTTGTGTTTTTATATAGAGACCGATTTACATGTTTGTCCTTATAAAACGTGAACAGGTAAGATCCGTGGATCGTTGTGTTGGTGCCGTTCTCTGTTTCAATTACGACCGTGTCCTTATTTATGATGATGATTCCGTCGTCGATTATTTCCCGCGGTTGTAAGTCAGACGGGTGTCACAGTGGGCTGTGCCTCCCGAGTGTAGCTGCTGCTCACAGGCTATCAAGTTTAGCTGTTTACAGGATGTGGAGGTGATCGTAGTGGTGCAGTTTACGATTGGTAATATTTTATTCCCGCAGTCTGCTACGTTATTATTTTCTTTAAAGTGCAGTATTGATCCGTTGCACTGAACTGTAACATGGTTTTTTTACAAACTAAACTAGGATTTGGATATTTTAATGAACTGTAAAAAGTTATTATCTAGTATTACGTTATTTCAATTAAATCAGCTATAGTTAACCCTGTAGAGTGCTCATTTACAATGTTATTTAAGTCTGAATCAAAAATTACTGAGTTCACAATTTGAATCTTTGCAAGGGTGTTTAACAACATTAATGTCTCAAGTTCCGAAATCATAATTCTATTTCTAGTAAGCAAAGCTTTGTTAAGTGCTCCTGTCTCAATCTGTTTCTTACTTGCAAATTTAATGATGGTATTTAGTGATTCTGTTAATTTGATTATTTTCTCCTGAACCTTTATATTTATTAATGTCTGTTTATTTATTGAGTCAGCCAATTCTTTTTGTTGGAATTTTATTTCTTCAAAATCATCAAAATCTGGGGTTCCTGCTTTGATCTTTAAAGTCGTTCCTAATATATTAATACTGTTAGTTTGTCTATGATGAATATTGACTGTTTCCAATAGGGTTTCCAATAGTGTAATAGTATGGTGTACGTCAGATTCAAGATTTTGATTCATATGGGATAGAGGGAAATGAACCATTAATGATATTGTCGCCTCGGTAATTTTCGAGTACATGGTAAGATTTGTCGAGTGTCTAAGAATTCCACAATCTTTCCAGATAACACCATTTCCGGTATTGGGATGTAATCTGAGTCCGTTGTCCGTTGTCCGTCGGCTTCAACCGTGACCTCCTCAAACAAGGGTGCCATCTTATTGCCAAGTCTCTTTTTTAATTTTATCAGAATTTTATCGCCTACTTGAAGGATCCTATTTCTTCTGTCTTCGTTTTGTCTTTGCTTTACTGACTCTATTTCTTATTTCTGCCATGCGGTGGGTATGTATGAATTACAGCGATTGGTTTCTTATTTACGACCGAATATAGTGTAATTTCTGCTAGAGTGCTGTGAAATCTTTATACCTGTCCATTTGAGGTACTGTGTACCGGGGGAGAATTTACAGTCTCAACACTATAATGGTTTTTTAAAAGGGACTTTATTGTTCCCGAGTTCAGTGATGGCTTCGTTCGGGGATAGAAGTTTATGAGCTGTAACATTGGAGGTTCGATATCGATTATCTTCCTAAAGGCAAGAGGTTGGACAATGGCAAATTTAGAAAATTTAGAAATACAAGTGGAAAATATATCACTGTGTATTTCTCCAACATAGTTGGGAATGCGAATTTCGCCGATATTTTGCTTATGTGGGTGTCGGCCATCTTGTTACAAATTTTGCAATTTGCAAATATTTCGTGTGCTAAGTGAGTCATTTTAGGGAAAAAATAATCTTGCTTTACATTTTCTTCAGCCACTCTATTGGCTATCTATCTGTTCTGTTCTGTGACTATGATCTCTTTTTGTTCATTTTTATTATGAACGTCAATGACCAGATTATTGGATTGCAAAAATTTAGTTGAAGGGAGAGTCTCAACTAGTTTGTTTTGTATAAATGCTAAAGTTGGAAGATCGCATGTAATAGCATCCACTAAGTCTTTTTTCATCGTATCACAAACTATCTATTAAGTTAGCTCAATCTGAAAAGTATACGAAATTTTTTTTTGTTTTCCCAAACATAATAATAATATTCTGTGAAGCCATAATGACCTCTTCATTAATTATTTGATTTCAGAAACAATTTATTGGCTATTCGGTGGATCCGATAGTGTAAGTTAAAGACAATTCACTTTGAATAGTGGCTAAATCTGATGGAATATCGTCTGAAGTATTAATGTTCTGTCTCGATAGAGCGTCAGCGACGAAATTTTCTTTTCCTGGTTTTAATAAAATTTAAGCGTTATTCTCATCAATAAATGCTTTCCATCTCTTAATCTTCGCTTTTATGTTTTTATCAGAGACAGCAAATGTAATTTGCTGATGGTCCGCACAAATATTTAAGTTCTTCACACCGTACAGATAGTTTCTAAAGGGTTTTAAAGCCCACACTATCGCAAGTAGCTCACGATCATTGTTCATTGTCTTTCAGGGTCCTAGAAATCATCGTAATTGGATTTTTGTCCTGTGATAAAACAGCACCTAAATCACAAGACGAAGCATCTGTGGTCAAATTGAATGGTTTTCGGTAATCGGGGTATAGGAGTATTACGTTCTCTGAGACTAAGATATTTTTCATTTTTCGAAAGTCAATCTTTGTTTTCCATCGAGGGTCACTGGAATTTTTGTCCAGCACTTGCTTTACTGGTTTCTCCTTTGAGTATGTCAGTTAATGGTGTAGTTATAGATGCAAGCCGAGAAATAATCTTACTTGGAACAAGTTGGTAGGCTGTTCGAACTTACCAATTGTTTCGACTTTGCTGGGATTAGTTCTAATACCGCCCCGCGAAACCAAAAGAAATCCAAGAAATTCAACCTTTTCCTTTTAAAAGGTAGACTTTTATCATGATACCCTCATGTTGGCGTTATACATTTTGTCTAATGTGATTTTCCATATTCTCAGAGAATATAATCACGTCATCTACATAGACATAGTATGAATGATTTCAGGCGCATTTTTTAAACCGAAGGGGAAGTCTAAAGAATTCGTACTTCCCATTTCGTATAGAAAAAGCGATTTTTTCTTTATCTTTTTCTGCAAGAAGGCTTTGATGAACTTCTGACTTCAAATCGAGAGTTGTAAAGAGGTTTGAAAGAATTGTAGTAATATTAAGTATGGGGTATTTATCATCGATTCTTTTTGAGTTCAAATTTTTTTTTTTCCTATTTCATTGCTCGTCCTCTCCTTTTTTGTCGACAACCCGCAACGGATTATTGTAAGGGGATATAGTCTCGCTATTGACACATTCTAATGGATAAGGACAGTGTTTAGAGTAGATCAGGTTTTTGTCTTCGGTTGGGATTGTGATGAATTTTTTCGGATCCGGGCTGAGTTCTTAATGTGCTGTTTTTGAAGTTTAAAATGGCAGTAACTTTATTTAATAGGTCGAGACCCAATATTCCATCAAAGGTTGTTTAATTTGGAAGAAGAAAGTATATGGCATTGGTGCCAAAAATATTCATAATGCATTTCTCTTGAACTGAGTTAATGCCATTGATCAGACATTTTTCCTTAATATTTATTCTACTGTTTAATTCTGGCATGGGTTTTATAAAGCTCTTTGATGCGTCTGTATCAATAAGTAATTTTATCGTCTTTCTGCTATCGATCGTTCTACGAACGGTAGCAGGGACCTATGTCCAAAATATTTACTTCTTCAAAGTGATTTTGATCATAAACGTCTGATGCTCGATATTCTTCTTCCGACTGACGTGCGGGAACTTCTTCAATTGGTATATGATTGATTCTTTGCTGTTTGGGGCCGGTATATCTGGCCGTTCCACTGTTTGGACTTTTTGGAATCTGATTTTGATTCTGCTTAATTCGCGAAGAACTGTCAATATCCAAATATTGTGGTAGCTCTTGCTTCACATTTGGGCTTCTACCAAATTGAGGCTTTTGTCTCAAAAGTTTTTACGGAATTTTGAGAATTGTTCTCCATAGTGGGGTACTTCTCCCTTCGCTCGCTTCGTTGAGGACTTTCCTCAGATTTTTTGCGAAGCTATTTGCAAATTGGAAGCTTCCATGATTAGATTCGACTTCCTGCGCCGCCTTGCCGAAAATAAAATATTACTGAGAGCTTTTTTCGCGCCTGAAATAAATACTCTTAATGCGTCAGCTCTACACTTTTCGTTAAGGGAAACGGCAATAGCAGAAACATATGTCATGATTGTTTTGTTTATTAGAAGTGTTAACTTTTTCTGAATTTCGTCGTAGTACTGAAAAATTGTTCAATTTCCCTTTCTAAATACGGACAACTCTTGCTCAATTTTGTAAATGGGCCTTTTGTTAGAGTAAGTAAATTAAATCTGTTTATAATTGCTTTAAAATTTAATGGTGTGTCATAGGAAGACAGTACCATATCGGCAGGGCCTTTAGTTTGATTTCTTAGAATACCCGGTGCCTGGTAATGTTTCGAACTTCCAATATGACTCTAAAAAATTTTATACGCGGTATGTGCGGCTTTCCGCCACGAAACATATGTTTCAAACTTTTTTTCAAAGTCCGGATATCGATCTCACAATATCTAAAGTCTCATTACACTGGACACCTGGAATTATTTCAGCTTCCTTAAATACCAGTGCTTCTGGTACAGACGTTGTTAAATTCTTGAATTAGATTCGGATATCTTGTATTTGTTTCGCAAACTCTTATAACTGGCAGTGAAGTGCATTGGCAACCGCACTATTGACTGTGAACTCTAGTAGCGCTTTCATGTTTGCCTCGTCGATAGGCATTTTGCTTACTATTTCTGTTGACACTAATTTATTTTTAAAATCTTTTATCAAATCCTATAACTCATTATCGTACTGTTTACTTTCACTTTCGCTCATAAGACACTTTAATTTTCCTTTCTTTTTATACCCCGATCCCATTGAAAATGGGAAATCGGGGTATAATGGTTTTGTGCAAATGTATGTAACAGGCAGAAGGAGGTGTGGCAGACCCCATAAAGTATATATATTCTTGATCAGGACGACAAGCCGAGTCGATTGAGCCCTGTCCGTCCGACCGTCTGTCCGTATGTGTGAACGCGTCGATCTCAGCATCTATAAGAGCTAGAGACTTGAACATGCATGCTCATGTCAAGTTTGTTTCAAATATAACTAAACGCATGTAATTGTTATCGAATAATAACATGATTGAAATGTAGTTTATAAATTATATCTCGGACGTCTTAGAAGCTAGATCCTCCAAACTTTTTTGAAGTTTTCAGTAAATTTAATGAAATTTTGATTTTTGTTGGATTTTGGATACCGGCTCCAAATTTCCCCAAATTTTTAAAAATTTAAGTTTAGTTGGATACAGGCCCATTATGTGAAGTCGTTTGCATCTCAACCAAGCCAATAGAATTTGTAGAGCATATGCTGAAAATTTCATGAAAATCCATTTAGGAAAACAGAAGTTATTCAGCAAAAGGTTTGGCCAATTCGCCAAATTCGCCATTCACATGTCAGCAGCCCCACGCACACGAATTTTTCCTACGCGTGTGCACGCATACATTCAAATGCGTGTATTCTTTATAATTCGAAAAATCGAAATTGTGATTAAATTCTGCTTGAATTATCAGCTGCTACTCATCTTTGAATTTGCAACTCTTCTTTCAAGTGGTGCAGTGGCTGCGTTGGTAAAGGCGGCGCTCGTAAGCAGCTAGTCCCAGGGTTCGAGACCGGTGGAAATGGAATATTTTTTATTGTTTTATTTTTTACATTATGAAGTGGCGGTGTTGGTAGAGTTGGTGCGCGTTGCGTAAAAATAATGGGTTCGAATCCTGGTATCGTACTGTCGATTTTTTTTTTTTTGAATACTCGATACAAACTACGCAAAATATTAAAAAACTCAAAGAGGACTGGGATCAGGGTATCTCCTAGTCAGGTTTGTTTAGAATAAATGCTGGTTTATATGTTTATTTTCTTTTCAAACTCAAATTTCGATACGAGGATATTGGTTTCTTGCTTCAGGGTTTGAGTAATTGTTGATCACTTGGGTGCCAGTTATATATATTCATTCGTCTTGCGCGAAGTCACTAATTAGGAAATATATTACTGTTCATAAAATACTAAATATTGAAAGTACAAAATATTCTTATGTTAAACTTATCATGACCTATAATGGCTACTGTACAAATAAAGTTCTAACACCACAACGTCGGCGCATGGAGTGTTCGCAGCGCTGAAGAGTAAAGCATGAATGGTAAGCAGAAATGTGGTTGCAGCTTTGCTGCCTATGCGGAATTTAGGCCGATGACTTATATTAAGCTGGATGTGTTAACTTATATATTCGAATCCCATAAGATATACATAAATATAATCACTCGTGCTTATCAAGCACGCGTGCGCATTAATATAATATGTATATATATATATATATGTTTTCGCGCTGTATGTGTATGTCTGAATATTTATGTTAATAAAATTTACTAATTTCTTTTTCTTAATTAATGTTGTTGCTTTCGGTTTTTTTTATTACCAATTTTTTTTAATAATTGGTTTTGTTTTATTTACAAATTGTACTTTTTTCCTTAAAGTGTTGGATTTCTTTTAATTTACAATTTATTAATTCTTCTTTATGAGTTTTTAATTTCTTTCATTTAATTTCAGTTGCCAACTATTTGATTTTTTCTGGGGATTGAGGCAAGGAAACAATGATTGCCATAAAAATAATAATTTCAGATTGTTAATATGCACTGTGTTTGCATCAGCTGTTTCGATACTCCCTGAGTCACACAATGTCCAAATTAAATAACCTTCAAACGTAATCGCTGCAAAATAATACCCTGCTGAGGCAAACAATGTGTGGAAGACAAGAGATAGGTCTCGGAGGCATTCTAAAGTTTTCTACTTGTAACTTAATTTTTCAATTTTGTTGCAAATTTTGTTTTCTAATTATGAATTTACCTTTTTATACCCTGATCTTATTGAAAATGGGAAATCGGGATATAATGGTTTTGTGCAAATATATGTAAAAGCAGAAGAAGGCGTGACAGACCCCATAATGTATATGTACATATATTTGACTGTGGTGGTCAGTTCTGTAATGATTTTTATTCGTTTGAGCTAGAGTTATTGTATATAGAGTTATTATATTTCATTCCTAAAATCTAATTTATCAAGTGCATGGTATGTCTAATTTTAGATTCTAAACATGTAATTTGATCTATTCCTATCGCACTCCCTGCTATTCGTTGAGTGCGTGAGACGTTGAGACTACATGCGTTGAATTTTTGAATATGTTGTATGTTCATTCTGCGGGGGCCAGAATATGTGACAGCTAGCAATTGCTGCCTCTGGTTTCTCCTTTTAATCATATACACAACCAGTAAAACTATTGTAATTATTATTAGTCATCACGAAATGTGTCCATTAACAGTGTGAAAGACCAGATCCCTAATGTGTGCTGCTTGACGATTTTAGATTCTAAATATGTAATTTGATCTAATCCTATTGCACTCCCTGCTAGTCGTTGAGTGCGTAGACAGCATGCTTAGAATTCTTGAATATGTTGTATGTTCATGCCTGAACATTCTGCGGATGACAGAAAATGTGACAGCTAGCAATTTCTGCCTCTGGTTTCTCCTTTTAATCATATACAAGTTAACAACTAAAAATATAAGATACACCCTCACAGTCATACATTGTTATTTCTAAGTACGCAACACACGATCATAAGTATTTGGTTGCCCCCAGCAACAAATACAACAACAACAGCAGCAGTAACGACGACGCTCGACGTGAGGTCACCGCTCCTAAACATCATCGGACATGACCCGGCTTCAAGCATACCACTACTGCATCGTATGAACAGCAACAACTTGCAATCAATTCGAGATTTCAAGGAGGAGGTAATTGCGGCTGACTCGACTAAATTCTGGTTCGCGGTTGGTGCGGTCCTGAACGTCGGACTAATTGGCTCATTCGTCCTTTTTATGGCACTAAGGAGAAAGCGAGCTACATTAAGGATACAGAAGGCTTTGGACAACTTTAATATGACCGAGGACGGCCATCATCGTGAGGGGGGGGAGTTGGGGGGGGGGGGGGGGGGGGGGGGGGGGTAGTTAACAACTAAACATATAAGAAACACCCTCACAGTCATACATTGTTATTTCTAAGTACGCAACACACGATCATAAGTATTTGGTTGCTCTCAGCAACAAATACAACAACAGCAGCAGCAGTAACGACGACGCTCGACGTGCTAGAAACAACTGTAATAATAAGAATAACATACATAAAATAAGATAAAAATAAGGGCAAATCAAGAAGAAACGAAGACGAATAGCGGCGAATATTTGGTTGCCCTCAGCAACAAATACAACAACAACAGCAGCAGTAACAACGACGCTTGACGTACTAGAAACAACTGTAATAATAAGAATAACATACATAAAATAAGATAAAAATAAGGGCAAATCAAGGAGAAACGAAGACGAATAGCGGCGAATATTTGGTTGCCCTCAGCAACAAATACAACAACAACAGCAGCAGTAACAACGACGCTCGACGTACTAGAAACAACTGTAATAATAAGAATAACGTACACAAAATAAGATAAAAAATAACGGCAAATCAAAAGAGAAACGAAGACGAATAGCGGCGGTAGCGGAGTACACAGGCTATGCGAAACGTTTTTGAAAAACGCCAAAAGGCCAGTCTCATAGCGTACGCCGTTGACGACAGACAAAGCAGACACAGCTCTCATTTCTAGATCGCAACATTATAAGACGAGCGAATGATTAAACTCCGGCATTGCCGTCAATAAACTTTATCTGCGTTATCAATCATAGTTGACCACGTCCAAGACGGGTAACCGGGAAAGCTCCCACAACCTAATCACATTGTTCCAATAGTTACCTGTTGGATTCATCACCACCTCACAAAGAGAAGAAGTCACCACCGTCCGATCAACCACACTTCGTCGCCAGACAACGAGGTTACGACGGAAGACTTAATTTACACAACCAGCAAATGTGTCCATTAACAGTGTGAAAGACCAGATCCTTAATGTGTACTGCTTGACGATATAAATATTTTATGTCTTGCTGTAATTTTTGTATTTCCCTGAATTGTTTACAACTACGTGGTGAAGTGGCGTCAGAACCTTAGTGTTGTTGTGGTCGATAAGGTCTTTGGTTATATATATTGTATATAATATTGTATTTGGGTGATCAACATGAAGTTCTCTTTCATTGTATTTACCACCTTGTTAACTTCTATTCCGACTTTTTCAAAATTTTTATTTACCTTTTCTGTGGTGGTTTGACATTTATTATGGTTTGCATTTATTATTGATGTCAGGTTGCCGATATAATCATTTACGAGTTTTTCGTTTGTGACAATTGTCTGCATGTTTTGTCTGCATTTTTTCGTAAATTGTATCGGTCATTCTTATGAGTTCATCTTCTTGATTTAAGACTTCGAAGTTTGCTTGCATGTTGTAATAAAATAATAGATGCCAGCTTGATGACACGACTTCCACATTTCCAAGATTGTCCACTAGTACCGCTGTGTGTTGATCCATAATTTGTATTTTTAGCTTGCTTGTACCTGTAGCAGTTATTATTGTGCTTGTACTTGATACCTGCAATATCATTAGCAGGCTGAAAATCGTCGCTTATCCTGTCGGAGATTTGGGCGATCGTATTTTTATCCGTTTCTTTTGGTGAGCTGGCTTTCTCATCCTTATCCTGAGTTGGTAGCAAGCAGATATTGTGAATTGATCTCTTGACCTTTCCCATATTTGTTTTTATTGTTACACAAACTTTATTACCTTGTCCATTTCTAGTGATTGTTATCTTTCCCATAGACCATCTAGCGGGATGCGTGTTTTCTTGTTCCAATAGAACGAGTTGGCCTTCCATGAGATTTGCATTTTCCTGCCGTCATTTGGTTTGCTGTTACAGTGATGCCAAGTATTTCTCTTTTCATTTCCTTAAAAAATGTCCTCTGATACGTTGCATGTATTTGTCTAACATACTTATTTTTCGATGCTCTTCAAAGTGTTCTGACACTTCAATAAGTGGTCTTCCCACAATAAAATGACCAGGTGTCAAAATGTCGTCTCCATCCGTGACACTATTTACAGTATTTATTATTTAGTTGACAAGTGTGCGTGAGTTCAGCACATCTTCAATTTAGCTGAGCAATGTTGTGAATTCCTCGAATGTGAAGCTGCTATCGCCGATGGCTCGCTTTCGATAGTGCTTCACCGATTTAACTCCAGCTTCCCAAATTCCTCCCATGTGAGGACTTGCTGACGGGAGGAAGTGCCACTTGATGCTGGCTTTCTCCAGTACTGGTGCAAGGCGGTTATTGTCTTCTATAGCAGCGATAAGATCCTTATCTAATATTCTAGCAGCACCTCCGAAATTTGTACCGTTATCTGAATACAAATGTTAAGTTTTGCCGCATCTGGCAAAGAATCATCGTAGGGCTTCTAAAAACATATCTGATAATAAGTCACTGACGACTTCCAGATGTATTGTTTTTGTGGCTATTCACACAAATAGGCATATGTACCTTTTATATGATTTTTGGCCCTATTTTTTGGAACATTGAATTTGAAAGGATTCAGCGTAGTCAATGGTAGTTTTTTAAAACGGGTAATCGCCAGTTAATCTGTACACTGGTAAATTTCCGATCAGCTGACTGGCCAATTCCTGTTTATACCTAATTCAGGCAACACATTCACGTAAGTATTTTTTCAATGTGTTTTGTAGCCCAAAGATCCAAAACTGTCTTTGAATAAAGTTCGTCGTCAGTTTTAGTCCACCGTTTACCAGCCAAACAAACTATGATTTTCCAACTATGATGGGGTGTTTCACGTTGTATGGCAACATTGAATTTTGAAGACGACCTGCCACACGTAACACTCCTTCTCCATATAGAAATGTGTTGAGTGCCTGCAATTTACTCTTATCATCCAGAGGCTTTCCAGCGTCCAGTAACCGAATTTCATGTTCAAAATCAAGCTGTTATAATTTTACAACGACTGTTTTGGCCTCTTAATATTGGAGCCGCTAATCTGGCTGTGTCAATCACTCTGTTCCTTTCCACCATATCTCGCATTCTCCTAAGTGCTTCGGGGAAATGAGATCATGGATGAGATCATCCATGTAGACATCCTCATTGATTGTTACCATTAGTCGCTTGTTACCTTGGCAGTGTTGATTTGCCAATTCTTGCAGACAGCGGACAGCTAAAAATTCGTTGATTGGCAATTTTGTGTCGTCTCTCCAGAGTATGTACGTCATCATATATTTCTATTGTCGCCACTTGACCAAAATATCGAAGATGTCATTTTGTATTTTGGGCCCGACTAGCATCACATCATTTAGACTTAAACCATTGGAAGTATTGGCTGAGGCGTCGAACACCACTCTGACCTAGCTTCAGGTACTGTTCCATGAAGACACTGTTTTCCGTTTCCATTTGCGGATTCTTTCTAAATAGAGTTCTCTGAAGTTTTGGCATAACGTTCTGGTGACGAATTTGCTTAAATGTTAAGCAAAGGTTATTTTTAAGAATTTCCACATTTTGAGAAATTCTTTGAATTTTCACGTTTGATTCGGCGCAGTTTTAAATATTGTGCGGCTTCTTCAGATATTAAGGCTTTTTGCTAGCCTCAATCTATAGGAGCCTTTAGCTGCACAGTCGCCAGTAAAGTATCTTGCCTGTCATTTTATTTTCGACAGATGCTGCGAACTTTCTCTCTATTTGATTTGCATTGTCGCAAAGCACATTGTTGTGTGATTTGGTGCATTGATTGCAAGTCCCATTCTCTTATCATTTGTCTTTTATATTTGTACCAAAATGCGTTTTATACACAAACGCCTTGCGTTTTTTAAGCTCTAAATCTCTGACACATGGTTATCTCATGTCCATTCAATTGGCAAAAACGGCATATGACGTACGGGCGGTGCTCTTTTGCACTGAGTCTATTGAGTTGAATAGTTTCTGAATAAACTCCAGCACATTGTCCAAGGATTGAACTTCTCTAGCCATCTTTACATGTTGTTCGTAAATTTGTAGGACTTCCGTAGAAAAATCGTTGCAACCAAATCTGAGTGAGTAGTAGAACGTCAGTTTCATTACCAAATTGACCTTTTTCTTTGATGATGAAAATGCATTCTGTTGCTGTGTCTAAGAACTTGCGGATACTGCCTTCATCACTGTTCTTCCGCAGTTCCTTTTCGACTAGCTTGTTAACGGCGTTAGCAAATATTTTGCGCTTAATTTCATAGCGCTTGCATATAAGTTCTCACGCTGAATTGTAGTTAGCAGACGATTTTCCAACTATGATGGGGTGTTTCACGTTGTATGGCACATTGAATTTTGAAGACGACCTGCCACACGTAACACTCCTTCTCCATATAGAAATGTGTTGAGTGCCTGCAATTTACTCTTATCACTCATTGATTGGTTACCATTAGTCGCTTGTTACCTTGGCAGTGTTGATTTGCCAATTCTTGCAGACAGCGGACAGCTAAAAATTCGTTGATTGGCCATTTTGTGTCGTCTCTCCAGAGTATGTACGTCATCAATATATTTCTATTGTCGCCACTTGACCAAAATATCGAAGATGTCATTTTGTATTTGGGCCCGACTAGCATCACATCATTTAGACTTAAACCATTGGAAGTATTGGCTGAGGCGTCGAACACCACTCTGACCTAGCTTCAGGTACTGTTCCATGAAGACACTGTTTTCCGTTTCCATTTGCGGATTCTTTCTAAATAGAGTTCTCTGAAGTTTTGGCATAACGTTCTGGTGACGAATTTGCTTAAATGTTAAGCAAAGGTTATTTTTAAGAATTTCCACATTTTGAGAAATTCTTTGAATTTTCACGTTTGATTCGGCGCAGTTTTAAATATTGTGCGGCTTCTTCAGATATTAAGGCTTTTTGCTAGCCTCAATCTATAGGAGCCTTTAGCTGCACAGTCGCCAGTAAAGTATCTTGCCTGTCATTTTATTTTCGACAGATGCTGCGAACTTTCTCTCTATTTGATTTGCATTGTCGCAAAGCACATTGTTGTGTGATTTGGTGCATTGATTGCAAGTCCCATTCTCTTATCATTTGTCTTTTATATTTGTACCAAAATGCGTTTTATACACAAACGCCTTGCGTTTTTTAAGCTCTAAATCTCTGACACATGGTTATCTCATGTCCATTCAATTGGCAAAAACGGCATATGACGTACGGGCGGTGCTCTTTTGCACTGAGTCTATTGAGTTGAATAGTTTCTGAATAAACTCCAGCACATTGTCCAAGGATTGAACTTCTCTAGCCATCTTTACATGTTGTTCGTAAATTTGTAGGACTTCCGTAGAAAATCGTTGCAACCAAATCTGAGTGAGTAGAACGTCAGTTTCATTACCAAATTGACCTTTTTCTTTGATGATGAAAATGCATTCTGTTGCTGTGTCTAAGAACTTGCGGATACTGCCTTCATCACTGTTCTTCCGCAGTTCCTTTTCGACTAGCTTGTTAACGGCGTTAGCAAATATTTTGCGCTTAATTTCATAGCGCTTGCATATAAGTTCTCACGCTGAATTGTAGTTAGCAGACGAGCCAATTAATAAATGGCCTACGACCATTTTGGCTTCTCCATTAAGGGATGATTTCAAGTAGTTCAGCTTCCTCGTGTCTCTGATATCTTTCCTATCTTGAATCATCTCGGAGAATAGTTCAAAGAGCGTTGGCCACTCTTTGGGACTTCGATTAAAGTGAGGAAGATCCACTTTCGGTAGCTCTGGAACGTTTTTTATATTTTGGAAGTCACTACTCTTCTGCTTAGTTTTCTTGTGAATGTGCTGACATTTGACTTGGATGTCTTTGGTTGGATGGATGCTGTTTGGTTGGTGTCTATGGCGTGGTCGTCAACTTCGACTTTTATCAGAGACTCTTTATAGCTCCTGATGTTCCGTTATGCCATCATCTATTTTCTCCTTAAAATATTGATGGTCGACGACACCGATTTGGATCAGCTGTAGATGATTGGCAGTAAATTCTGCTGCAAATTTATTAACGACTGATAACTCATCCTTGTTCGTGATGCTCTACCGGATCTTGTCATAGATCTGTGATTGCTTTTTGAGCAACTCAAGAGTTTTTGCCGACAGCATTTTGTTTGTGTTGTTTCTGTACATTTGTTCTTAGTTTAATTTTTGGCTTTGGGCGTTGGAGCCGTTTTTGTTTTGAATGCCTGGTTAATCGTGCTGTGCCTCTACTCACAGCTTGAATTGGTACGCCAAGGAAAATTATTTCAACAATTTATCATTTCAATTTTAGTCTTAACACAAAACATAGCCTTGTAGGTTATACTCGAAGGACCAATGTAAATATACTTGATTGTCGTGTTGTTCAGTTATGTAATGATCTTTATTCGTTTGAGCTAGAGTTATTATAATCTGACTCATGCGTATTTCACCCATTAAAACTAGTTTATCAAGTGCTGAGTGTGTAAGGCTCAACGTTGGTATGTCTAATTTTAGATTCTAAACATGTAATTTGATCTATTCCCATTGCACTCCCTGCTAGTCGTTGAGTGCGTAGACGGCATGCTTTAAATTCTTGAATATGTTGTATGTTCATGCCTGAACATTCTGCGGGGGCCAGAAAATGTGACAGCTAGCAATTGCTGCCTCTGGTTTCTCCTTTTCATCATATACACAAAAAATAAAACTATTGTAATTATTATTAGTCATAACGAAATGTGTCCATTTACAGTGTGAAAGACCAGATCCTCAATGTGTACTGTTTGACTAATTTTTGTAGCTCTACTGAGTTGTTTAGTACAATGTGGTGAATAAATTTCGTTATCAGTTTTAGTCCGCCGTTTAGGGCTTCTTTGTGAGTGTTGTTTATTACCACCCAAACAAACTGTGATTTTCCAACTATGATGGGGTGTTTCACGTTGTATGGCAACATTGCATTTTGAAGACGGCCTCCCTCACGTAACACTTCTTCTCCATATAAAAAGGGGTTGAGTGCCTGCAATTTACTCTTTTCATCCAGAGGCTTTCCAGCATTGAGTAATCGAATTTCATGTTCAAAATCAAGCTGTTATACTTTTACAACGACCGTTTTGGCCTTCTCAAATTCGTCGACAGTAAGGTATGTTGAGTGCACCTTTATTCCTCGAAGTTTTTCTTAAAATTAACAACAAAGTTGTTATACAATTCTCGCTGCGCTCAAGAACCGCTACAATAGATCAAAAATACTGGTCAAGAACCGCTGCAATAGCGCGAAACTACCGAAATTCAGCAGCTTACAATTCCTAACTACCGTAATTCAACAATCTGTCGCTGAATGCAGACAATGTCGTGAGAGTCATCAGCAGCGCTGCCGCCATCAACTCCTTAGCTATCTATCATCTTAAGAATAAAGCAGTCATAAACCAGGGATCAGCCTGATCACAAGTAAAAATAAAGCTCAGGATCTTTTATTTTAACTGGTGCCCGAGCAAGGACCGATCGCGAATACGATAGTGCAAAAAGTCATCTAAGTACGCGAGTCGACCACGATTAACCACGACAGAAGAAAAAGATTCTAAGTGCGTGTAATCGTTAATTGACTCGAAAAGGTCAAAACCAGATTGCAGCCACAGTTTGCGCAACGTGAGCTCACGCTTTGAATGATCCGTTAGCAGAGCACATCTTGGAATAACGTATGAACAGCCGAACCGCGAGTAGGGGATACCAAAAGGGATTAATTCGGCATCATCGGAGATGGAGCACGCACCAACAATAATTTTGTAAGAGAAAGAAAATTAGTGATTAAGTTAAGGTAAATTAAAAGAAAAATATATAAGTGAAATAATTAATAAAAAATTAAGAAAAAAACAGCGAATATAATCAAAAACTAGTTACAAATATAAGTTTAAAAAATGTATTAAAAAATATATAAGTAATATTATAATTTTAAATTCTAAGAAGCAATAAGGAAAATAGTTATAGGAATATCATAAGAAACAAATTAAATATAAGCTTAGTGTACCGAACTTGTAGCTGCGCAGTGTAACCTGAAACAAAAAAAAAAATAAGAAACAGTTGAACACAAACGCGCTGCAAAAATTTATTTTAACCTCGATTTAAATATTCCACTTGCAAAATCATTTTTAATATTATTAGTATTTTCACAATTTCATATAAAATATATATATTTTTTTAATTGTTGTTTTTATTTGCAATCTGTCTTATACTAGACAATAAACAAATTTGTTAACAATAATATTACGTAACCGGATGGCTTGGGCTTCAATGAGATCAATCCATATATGTTCCTACTTCACATAATTATTTATATCTGGATACTGCCTTCATCATTGTTCTTCAGCAGTTATTTGTCCACTAGACTGTTAACGGCGTTAGCAAATATTTTGCGCTTATTTTCATAGCGCTTGCATATAAGTTCTCACGCTGAATTGTAGTTAGCAGACGAGCCAATTAATAAATGGCCTAGGGCCATTTTAGCATATCCTTTGAGGCATGATTTCAAGTAGTTAAGCTTCCTCGTGTCTCTGATATCTTTCCTGTTTTGAATCATCTCGGAGAATAGTTCAAAGAGCGTTGGCCACTTTTTGGGACTTCGATTAAAGTGAGGAAGATCCACTTTCGGTAGCTCTGGAACGTTTTTTATATTTTGCGATTCACTACTCTTCTGCTTAGTTTTCTTGTGAGTTCGCTGAGATTGCATTCCAGCTCATCGATGTCATCTATTTCAAAGGCAAATTTCTCATATTTTACCTCTAAATCCATAAGCGTTGACTGGACCTCGTTACACAGGAAAATCAACTTGCCCTTATGGTCAAGGATTTATTGCTGGCTGCTGAGCTCTAGCATTGGCATACACAATTGCATGTGTTGCTTTACTTTTTGTGCTTTTTGTCGACACGCTCTACCACCATCTTTGGGAAAATATTATTTCCCGCTGCCAATGTTGTGCCTTGGATGTCTTTGGTTGGATGGATGCTGTTTGGTCGGTGTCTATGGCGTGGTCGTCAACTTCGACTTTTATCAGAGACTCTTCGTAGCTCCTGATGTTCCATTATGCCATCATCTATTTTCTCCTTAAAATATTGATGGTCGACGACACCGATTTAGATCATTGGAAGTAAATTCTGCTGCAAATTTATTAACGACTGATAACTCATCCTTGTTGTGATGCTCTACCGGATCTTGTCATAGATCTGTGATTGCTTTTTGAGCAATTCAAGAGTTTTTGCCGACAGCATTTTGTTTGTGTTGTTTCTGTACAAGCTCAGGATCTTTTATTTTAACTGGTGCCCGAGCAAGGACCGATCGCGAATACGATAGTGCAAAAAGTCATCTAAGTACGCGAGTCGACCACGATTAACCCGACAGAAGAAAAAGATTCTAAGTGCGTGTAATCGTTAATTGACTCGAAAAGGTCAAAACCAGATTTGCAGCCACAGTTTGCGCAACGTGAGCTCACGCCTTTGAATGATCCGTTAGCAGAGCACATCTTGGAATAACGTATGAACAGCCGAACCGCGAGTAGGGGATACAAAAGGGATTAATTCGGCATCATCGGAGATGAGCACGCACCAACAATAATTTTGTAAGAGAAAGAAAATTAGTGATTAAGTTAAGGTAAATTAAAAGAAATATATATAAGTGAAATAATTAATAAAAAATGAAGAAAAAAACAGCGAATCTAATCAAAAACTAGTTACAAATATAAGTTTAAAAAATGTATTAAGAAAATATATAAGTAATATTATAATTTTAAATTCTAAGAAGCAATAAGGAAAATAGTTATAGGAATATCATAAGAAACAAAATTAAATATAAGCTTAGTGTACCGAACTTGTAGCTGCGCAGTGTAACCTGAAACAAAAAAAAAAATAAGAAACAGTTGAACACAAACGCGCTGCAAAAATTTATTTTAACCTCGATTTAAATATTCCACTTGCAAAATCATTTTTAATATTATTAGTATTTTCACAATTTCATATAAAATATATATATTTTTTTAATTGTTGTTTTTATTTGCAATCTGTCTTATACTAGGCAATAAACAAATTTGTTAACAATAATATTACGTAACCGGATGGCTTGGGCTCCAATGAGATCAATCCATATATGTTCCTACTTTACATAATTATTTATATCTGGATACTGCCTTCATCATTGTTCTTCAGCAGTTATTTGTCCACTAGACTGTTAACGGCGTTAGCAAATATTTTGCGCTTATTTTCATAGCGCTTGCATATAAGTTCTCACGCTGAATTGTAGTTAGCAGACGAGCCAATTAATAAATGGCCTAGGGCCATTTTAGCATATCCTTTGAGGCATGATTTCAAGTAGTTAAGCTTCCTCGTGTCTCTGATATCTTTCCTGTTTTGAATCATCTCGGAGAATAGTTCAAAGAGCGTTGGCCACTTTTTGGGACTTCGATTAAAGTGAGGAAGATCCACTTTCGGTAGCTCTGGAACGTTTTTTATATTTTGCGATTCACTACTCTTCTGCTTAGTTTTCTTGTGAGTTCGCTGAGATTGCATTCCAGCTCATCGATGTCATCTATTTCAAAGGCAAATTTCTCATATTTTACCTCTAAACCCATAAGCGTTGACTGGACCTCGTTACACAGGAAAATCAACTTGCCCTTATGGTCAAGGATTTATTGCTGGCTGCTGAGCTCTAGCATTGGCATACACAATTGCATGTGTTGCTTTACTTTTTGTGCTTTTTGTCGACACGCTCTACCACCATCTTTGGGAAAATATTATTTCCCGCTGCCAATGTTGTGCCTTGGATGTCTTTGGTTGGATGGATGCTGTTTGGTCGGTGTCTATGGCGTGGTCGTCAACTTCGACTTTTATCAGAGACTCTTCGTAGCTCCTGATGTTCCATTATGCCATCATCTATTTTCTCCTTAAAATATTGATGGTCGACGACACCGATTTAGATCAGCTGTAGATCATTGGCAGTAAATTCTGCTGCAAATTTATTAACGACTGATAACTCATCCTTGTTGTGATGCTCTACCGGATCTTGTCATAGATCTGTGATTGCTTTTTGAGCAATTCAAGAGTTTTTGCCGACAGCATTTCGTTTGTGTTGTTTCTGTACATTTGTTCTTAGTTTAATTTTTGGCTTTGGGCGTTGTAGGCGTTTTTGTTTTGAATACCTGATTGATCGTGCTGTGCCTATACTCACAGCTTGAATTGGTACGCCAAGGAAAATTATTTAAACAATTTATCATTTCAATTTTAGTCTTAACACAAAACATAGCCTTGTAGGTTATACTCGAAGGACCAATGTAAATATACTTGATTGTCGTGTTGTTCAGTTATGTAATGATCTTTATTCATTTGAGCTCGAGTTATTATACCCTGACTCATGCGTAATTCACCCATTAAAACTAGCTTATCAAGTGCTGAGTGTGTAAGGCTCAACGTTGGTATGTCTAATTTTAGATTCTAAACATGTAATTTGATCTATTCGCATTGCACTCCCTGCTAGTCGTTGAGTGCGTAGATGGCATGCTTAGAATTCTTGAATATGTTGTATGTTCATGCCTGAACATTCTGCGGGGGCCAGAAAATGTGACAGCTAGCAATTGCTGCCTCTGGTTTCTCCTTTTAATCATATACACAACTAATAAACCTATTGTAATTATTATTAGTCATAACGAAATGTGTCCATTTACAGTGTGAAAGACCAGATCCTCAATGTGTACTGTTTGATGATATAAATATTTTATGTCTTGCTGTAATTTTTGTAGTTCTACTGAGTTGTTTACCACAATGTGGTGAATAAAGTTCGTCATCAGTTTTAGTCCGCCGTTTAGGGCTTCTTTGTGAGTGTTGTTTATTACCACCCAAACAAACTGTGATTTTCCAACTATGATGGGGTGTTTCACGTTGTATGGCAACATTGCATTTTGAAGACGGCCTCCCTCACGTAACACTCCTTCTCCATATAAAAAGGGGTTGAGTGCCTGCAATTTACTCTTTTCATCTAGAGGCTTTCCAGCATTGAGTAATCGAATTTCATGTTCAAAATCAAGCTGTTATACTTTTACAACGACCGTTTTGGCCTTCTTAAATTCGTCGACAGTAAGGTATGTTGAGTGCACCTTTATTCCTCAAAGTTTTTCTATAAAGCGTAACACAAATTAACAACAAAGTTGTTATACAATTCTCGCTGCGCTCAAGAACCGCTACAATAGATCAAAAATACTGGTGAAGTACCTCTGCAATAGCGCGAAACTACCGAAATTCAGCAGCTTCCAATTCCTAACAACAAATTTGGCGCTCAATTCTCTCTGCGATCAGGAATCGCTGCAATAGCGCGAAACTACCGTAATTCAACAATCTGTCGCTGAATGCAGACAATGTCGTGAGAGTCATCAGCAGCGCTGCCGCCATCAACTCCTTAGCTATCTATCATCTTAAGAATAAAGCAGTCAAAAACCAGCGATCAGCCTGATCACAAGTAAAAATAAAGCTCAGGATCTTTTATTTTAACTGGTGCCCGAGCAAGGACCGATCGCGAATACGATAGTGCAAAAAGTCATCTAAGTACGCGAGTCGACCACGATTAACCACGACAGAACAAAAAGATTCTAAGTGCGTGTAATCGTTAATTGACTCGAAAAGGTCAAAACCAGATTGCAGCCACAGTTTGCGCAACGTGAGCTCACGCTTTGTATGATCCGTTAGCAGAGCACATCTTGGAATAACGTATGAACAGCCAAAAGAGATTAATTCGGCATCATCGGAGATGGAGCACGCACCAACAATAATTTTGTAAGAGAAAGAAAATTAGTGATTAAGTTAAGGTAAATTTAAAAAAATATATATAAGTGAAATAATTAACACAAAATTAAGAAAAAAACAGCGAATCTAATCAAAAACTAGTTACAAATATAAGTTAAGAAGTTTAATAAGGAAAATATATCTAAGTAATATTAAAATTTTAAATTCTAAGAAGCAACAAGGAAAATAGTAATAGGAATATCATAAGAAACAAAATCAAATATAAGCTTAGTGTACCGAACTTGTAGCTGCGCAGTGTAACCTGAAACAAAAAAAATAAGAAACAGTAGAACACAAACGCGCTGCAAAAATTCGCCGACTAGTTTTTAACCTCGATTTAAATATTCCACTTGCAAAACGTAATACTTAAGCAAAGCAAACTAAAGATAAATCGTATCATTTTTAATATTACAATTTCATATAAAATATTTTTTTTTTTTTTTAATTGCTGTTTTTATTTTCAATCTGTCTTATACTAGACCATAAACAAATTTGTGAACAATAATATCACGTAACCGGATGGCTTGAGCTCCAATGAGATCAATTCATATATGTTCCTACTTCACATACTTATTTATTTCTGTGGGGGAGGTCTGGGACATGTAATCATTTGAGTCGCCTGTGGTTGTCGTGGTTATGTAGTTTATTCATGTATTTGTTTGCATATACTTGTATTTCTTCTTCAACAAGGGGCAGTTTAACATCTTGTGAATATTATAATTAGTCACATACCAGGGTGCAAATGTAATCATTCTGAGAGTCTTGCCTTTAAAATTTTAAGCTAAAATTTGTTTGACATATTTCAAGCATTTCTTCAATAATACATTCTATCTATAAACACATTCGCTTATACTAACAAAAAAATTAACTAACCATGGCCAACTCGAATAATAACGACGAATATAATCGGAGATAGCAGAAACGAACAGCATATAGACAGGCGATGCATCAAAACATTGAAATGGAATGAAACAAATTCCATCGAAAAATATATAGACCGAGTAATCAATGATAGATTGGCAACAATACTAAACAACATGAGTGTTAACAGCAATGCTAGTGATTTTGCTGAGGCAGCCGCCTATAGCATAGAGCCCGACTCTAGAGGCAACACTACTGACTTAGACTGCGTGCTGGATATAGTAAACGGAATGAGAGAATTTTCTGGAGATCCAGCTGAGTTTAGCTCCTGGAAAAAAGGACATAGATATGATTCTAGAGGCGTACTCTAGTATTAAAGAGTCACCTAAATACTTTGGTATTCTACAAACTATCCGTAGTAAAATAACTCATCATGCAGACCAACTACTAGACTCGTACAATATGCCCCTATCTACAAACACCTATCTTTAATCCTCAACAAGGTTAGTTGTATGAATTTAGACCGACAAACTGAGGTGGTTATGACAAAATCTTATAGGGATAGGACATTATATGCGTTTATAAGAGGCCTACGTGGTGATTTACCACGCCTTCTCGGCGTCAAGAAACCAACTGACTCGCCGCAAGCTTTGCATTTGTGTCTAAAATTAGAAAACCAAACCTATAGGACAACCCACAAACAATAGACAGCAAAACTTGAAATTCAGAAACATAGACCAGAATCCAATTCCGGCACCTCGTAGTTTCATACCGACTCCATTAAGCAACCCAACTTACATACTTCCAACATATAGACCAGCGCACAGATGAAACAGAAATACATGGATTTTACGATGCATCAGAGAAGGCGGATCCAAAATTACTTTACTGGCTGCAAAAAGCAAAGTGAACTCAATAAAATACAAGCAGACAACTCCCAGCTAGCTTCGATTAAAAATTAGCGTAGCAAAGATAAATTTCGTCAAAACAAGAGTAGATTAAATAAACAAATAACTGCCTTGGCTGAAAATAAACACCGCTCATAAGGCAACCCTAAACGGCGGACTTAAGCTGATGAGAAAACTTACTCAAAGAGAACTCAAAGATCGGCTACGGAATTCATTGAACCTTCCTGCATTAGGTATGCATTTTGTCATTTTTATATATTTTCAATAGTATTGGTGCTACAGATTTTAGATTTATATACTACTAGAGCCTAGGCTACAAAATCTTACAGCTACGCTTGTATTGACTGCTTCCAAGGCTAGGGACACATTATGATATAATATCAGTTGTTCAATCGCTGTAATTTTCTCTTACAAAATTCTGATCAAATTGTAGTACAACCAACAATGAATGTCATTGTTACTGGTCATCAAGAGGACATAAAAGTTTTACGGTCAATTTGGAATGCCATGTATGCTATATTAATATACTCCAGGAGTTTTAGATGGATGTGCATCCCACCAAACGATTAATTGTAGTTCGATTATACAATCATTACAATTACCTGCAAAATCTGGATTTAGTGCCTGTTTTGTTAATTCAAACTCTTTGCACTTTAAAGGGAAAAATCTCTCAAATTCACGGATATACTGATTAGTGTTGCTGCACATGAATGAAGCTACCGGAATGCCTACCGCCAAGTTTTTATCATCTGCTCACGTTCCCCTCAGCGGCATCAGTGTTCATATCGGAAATTGAAAGGTGGTGCTGCTTTTTCAATCCTAAGAGGCTTCAGGGTTTTAGGATACCACTGACTTTTGACTTCCGTTGGGATTGCTCTAAATTCTTGTAGGTGTTTCAGTATTAAGAAGCAACCAAATTATAAGTATACCATGGCAAAACCACCATTTAGAGGTCACTCCTCTTCTATTTTACTGCTAATGGAATATCTTGATACAATCCTTGGGAGGAAATTAGTACAAATTGACGAGAATAATGCCGCTCCATTAAAACTACAAAAAATTTTATTCGCCACATCAAAGTAATCCGTCAACTTTATCACAAAATTACTCTTAGAACTGGATCATATTCTGAAAACATATCGATAAGCACATTGGAGTTGAGCGTCAACTCACAATTTTGTAGTTTCCTATCTCAAGAAGGGGCTTCAGATAAGGGACTATATTAACCTGATCTTATTGAATTCCGGCATGATAACACAATTGTACTCGAAGAGATCATAAAAGCAAAGTCGAGACTTACAATTGACAGGACTTACTGACAACTTTGCAGACACGTGAAAGCATTAAGCTCGGCTCTGCACCACGAAACTGGTTTGTATAGTGACATTTCACGATAAGTGATATCAGCATAAGATGATCAGCAAAAAAACTGCTATGATAGGCAACGTAACCTAAGTCCAGCGCGTTCGCCCAGTGCAAATAAGTTGGACTGAGTGAATGCTCTCACGTAAGACTCGGCTGCAAAAGTCGTAATTGCATGGGTGTCAATGTGTATGAATTAAAAGTTGCGTTTTAAATGTATTCGAATGCTCAGTTGGTGACTTCATCCCTGGACTTACCGCTGGGTGAGTTTCAAGCACTATCATTTTATGATCAGGTGTTAGGGCTTCGCTCCGTGGTATGGCAAGTTTAACAAGGCACCGGGTCGCGAGGTGGAATACCTCACGTTATTCGGGCATAGATGGTTAAATGGTAGATAAATACTTTCCCCTTTGTTAGAAGTACCTATAAGTTGTAAATCTTAATAGCTCTGACAAAACCATCGACTCATCCCGCTTGGGTATTTGCCTACCTACCGAACGCTATCAAGAGTTGCCCATGAAGTCCTCCTTGGTGCTTCACCGTTTGAAAGGACACATTCCATTTGAAGAAAGTAATTGGCTACACGAGCGATGAAGTGATTGTGGTAACCTTCAATCGAACCAAGAGAACCTATCTTTGGACGAATTAAACGGAACGTTTGAATTAAAGGAATTTCTCAAAATGCGAAAATACCTAAAAAATAGCATTTGCTTAACAATAAAACCCAGATATAACAGCAAATTTGTTACCACATCGCAGTCAATTGTTTTGTGAAAGCTTCAGAGAACAAGAAAATTGACCTAGATGTCAATAAGGATGGGATGAGCTGCGAGTTAGTAGACACATATTTAACCGTACCCAGTCGAAAATAAGTTGTTATTAGCCTGGACTTGCTTCCCCTAATCATGGGAAAAGGAAAGAAAATCAACGAGGGACTAGTCTCCATACCATTCCAGGGAAGATTCGAGTTAGGAAACTCTGAGAAACATGCAAAAGTACTACAAATGGATAACAAATTCAGGATGCATCCGAAAATGATCACGGAATAAATGGATATGGAAGCGGTGAAAACTATTGACCAAGTCAAATATTATAGACCATAACAAGCAGAGATCAGACCAAACAACCTAAATGATTTGACGCTAGTCAGCCCCAAAACTCAATACGACTTCTTTCGATGGCTACAATGGAAATATGTGATAACCTCTGGAATCGCGAATAAGAATGGACAGATTACAGTCGCCAAAGACGATCTGTAATATCCTACTAATGCTTGGACTTTAGTTAAAAGTTTGCTTAATAAGTGAGCTGCACATAGCTCTAATTTGGGAATTGTCTTCTTGTTTTTAAATGGATTCACTTTGTTTTTGCAGTCAGCACAATAATTTTGAATCAAACTTTGGTATATAGCACTGCTGCATAAGCCATTTCTGATCCATGTAGTTCTGTTGCATCAGTGCTCGTTTTTGCAGACCAGTGCGGCATATTAATTTTGACTAACTCAGGAAATACGCTTGCGTATTCTTGCCAATAATTAACCAGCCTAGGCTTCAGTTCCGTCCCACGTTAGCGGCAGTTTCCACAGTTTTGGGATATCAACATAAACTGTGAAGACATCCTTTTGGGAGTCCCATTGCAGACCACGGGTTTTTATTGACTCGTCCTTAAGTACTTGGATCTTTTCCGTTGAGTCGTCATCTGGAATCCCAGCAATGATCCTGTCATTATTTGATACCCATTTTCTTAAATGCATTCCCGAGTTCTGTTTGCCTGTTAGAACAATCGCATATCGAGTCGGCACCCGTGATGAGATCGTCCATGTAGACATCCAAATTAATTGTTATCATTAGTCGCTTGTTAATTTGGCAGTATTCATTTTCCAATTCTTGTAGACAGCGGACAACTAAAATTGTAGCCAGTTTAAGTTCTTTGATTGCCAATATTGGGTCGACTCACCAGAGTCTGATTTTTGGCATAACTAGTGCCTGCGTTGTGGTGACGTGTTGTGTTGTTTCTGTACATTTGTTCTTAGTTTAATTTTTGGCTCTGGGCGTTTGGGGGCGTTGGTGCATTGTACTGTGCCTATACACACAGCTTGAATTGGTAACCCAAAGAAAATTATTTAAACAATTTATCACTTCACTTTTACTCTTAACACAAAACATAGCCTCGTATGTTATACTCGAAGCACCAATGTAAATACACTTGATTGTCGTGTTATGTAATAATCTTTATTCGTTAGATCTAGAGTTATTATATCCTGACTCATGCGTACTTCACCCATTAAAAGTAGTTTATCAAGTGCTGAGTGTGTAAGGCTCAGCGTTGGTATATCTATTTTTAGATTCTAAACATCTAATTTGATGTATTCCTATTGCGCTTCCTGCTAGTCATTCAGTGCGTAGACGGCATGCTTAGATTTCTTGAATATGTTGTATGTTCATGCCTGAACATTGTTGGGGGTTCAGAAAATGTGACAGCTAGCAATTGCTGCCTCTGGTTTCTCCTTTTAATCATATACACAACTAATAAAACTATTGTAATTATTATTAGTCATAACGAAATGTGTTCATTTATAGTGTGAAAGACCAGATCCTCAATGCGTCCTGTTTGACGATATAAATATTTTATGTCTTGCTCTAATTTTTGTAGTTCCATTGAGTTATTTATCACAATGTGGTGAAGTGGCGTCAGAACCCAAGTGTTGTTGTGGTCGATAACTCTGAAGAACACTAAAAAGTACTTTGCATTTGTTGACGGTGTTATGATGCGGCGTTATGATGTTGATTGTAGCTATCCTGGCTGATCATCCAGTATATACAGTTCAATTATGCCTTTGTTTGGTGATAAGGTCATCTCCTCGTAGTTTCCGCATATAATATGGGCTGACTTCTTTTAAAATACTTTGAAGATCCACTGGGTTTTCCAGCTCCGCTTTTTAACACAGGTGTCCTCTTCGTACTTGATCATATTGCACGGCTGGTTGTTGTTTGGTTTTAATGGTCATATTTCACAGCTCTCATCATCTGCATCTTTCCACGGCCAACTTTTCTCGCATAAGTTCGTGTCCTCGTCTTCATGGCGACAATGACTTACTTCTGTTTCAGTCATTGAGTGATATGCATTGATCTTAGTGTTGAAGATTATTTTCGGAATCACCTTTCTTCCCTCCAGCATTAATAGCATAGGTACTGCTTCGAAGAGACTGACATGCTGATTGATGTATATTGGCATGTAGTTCTGTTGCATCAGTGCTCGTTTTTGCAGACCAGTGCGGCATATTAATTTTGACTAACTCAGGAAATACGCTTGCGTATTCTTGCCAATAATTAACCAGCCTAGGCTTCAGTTCCGTCCCACGTTAGCGGCAGTTTCCACAGTTTTGGGATATCAACATAAAATGTGAAGACATCCTTTTGGGAGTCCCATTGCAGACCACGGGTTTTTATTGGATCTTTTCCGTTGAGTCGTCATCTGGAATCCCAGCAATGATCCTGTCATTATTTGATACCCATTTTCTTAAATGCATTCCCGAGTTCTGTTTGCCTGTTAGAACAATCGCATATCGAGTCGGCACCCGTGATGAGATCGTCCATGTAGACATCCAAATTAATTGTTATCATTAGTCGCTTGTTAATTTGGCAGTATTCATTTTCCAATTCTTGTAGACAGCGGACAACTAAAATTGGTGCAGCTGATGTCCCATACGTTATTGTAGCCAGTTTAAGTTCTTTGATTGCCAATATTGGGTCGTCTCACCAGAGTCTGATTTTTGGCATAATTAGTGCCTGCGTTGTGGTGACGTGTTGTGTTGTTTCTGTACATTTGTTCTTAGTTTAATTTTTGGCTCTGGGCGTTTGGGGGCGTTGGTGCATTGTACTGTGCCTATACACACAGCTTGAATTGGTAACCCAAAGAAAATTATTTAAACAATTTATCACTTCACTTTTACTCTTAACACAAAACATAGCCTCGTATGTTATACTCGAAGCACCCATGTAAATACACTTGATTGTCATGTTATGTAATAATCTTTATTCGTTAGATCTAGAGTTATTATATCCTGACTCATGCGTACTTCACCCATTAAAAGTAGTTTATCAAGTGCTGAGTGTGTAAGGCTCAGCGTTGGTATATCTATTTTTAGATTCTAAACATGTAATTTGATGTATTCCTATTGCGCTTCCTGCTAGTCATTGAGTGCGTAGACGGCATGCTTAGATTTCTTGAATATGTTGTATGTTCATGCCTGAACATTGTTGGGGGTCCAGAAAATGTGACAGCTAGCAATTGCTGCCTCTGGTTTCTCCTTTTAATCATATACACAACTAATAAAACTATTGTAATTATTATTAGTCATAACGAAATGTGTTCATTTATAGTGTGAAAGACCAGATCCTCAATGCGTCCTGTTTGACGATATAAATATTTTATGTCTTGCTCTAATTTTTGTAGTTCCATTGAGTTATTTATCACAATGTGGTGAAGTGGCGTCAGAACCCAAGTGTTGTTGTGGTCGATAACTCTGAAGAACACTAAAAAGTACTTTGCATTTGTTGACGGTGTTATGATGCGGCGTTATGATGTTGATTGTAGCTATCCTGGCTGATCATCCAGTATATACAGTTCAATTATGCCTTTGTTTGGTGATAAGGTCATCTCCTCGTAGTTTCCGCATATAATATGGGCTGACTTCTTTTAAAATACTTTGAAGATCCACTGGGTTTTCCAGCTCCGCTTTTTAACACAGGTGTCCTCTTCGTACTTGATCATATTGCACGGCTGGTTGTTGTTTGGTTTTAATGGTCATATTTCACAGCTTCATCATCTGCATCTTTCCACGGCCAACTTTTCTCGCATAAGTTAGTGTCCTCGTCTTCATGGCGACAATGACTTACTTCTGTTTCAGTCATTGAGTGATATGCATTGATCTTAGTGTTGAAGATTATTTTCGGAATCACCTTTCTTCCCTCCAGCATTAATAGCATAGGTACTGCTTCGAAGAGACTGACATGCTGATTGATGTATATTGGCAACCTTGAGTCTATGATTAATATGTTGTCCTTGAATATCGCTTGTGGCTTCATCCGTCGCAAGGGTTATTACTGCTGACTGAAGGTCTTCGGTGTCATCAATCTATTTTTGCACTTGGGTGATCGACATGAAGTTCTCTTTTATTGTATTTGCCATATTGTTATTTTCCATTGTGACTTTTTCAAATTTTTTATTTACCTTTTCTGTGGTAGCTCGTACCAGGTTTGACGTTGCATTTATTATTGATGTTTGGTTGCCGTCATAATCATTTGCGCGTTTTTCGTTTTTCACAATTGTGATTTCCTCTATTTTATTTGTAGTGTCATTGTCGTAGAACATTATGGACCAATTGTTTCTAGCCATTTCGGCTTTACCGTTCGGCTCACTATTGTACAGTAGTCTTTGAATTCGCAAATTGTATCGGTCATACTTATACTTACTCATCCGCTAGACTTAAGACTTCGAAGTATGCTTGCATGTTGTAATAGAATAATAGCCAGCTTGATGAGACGACTCCCACCTTTCCAAGATTGTCCACTAGCATCGCTGAGTATTGATCCATATTTCGCATTTTTAGCTTGCTTGTACCTGTAGCAGGTATTATTGTGCTTGTACTTGCTACCTGCAATATCATTAGCAGGCTGAAAATTGACGCTTCTCCTGTCGGAGATTTGGCCGATGGTATTTTTATCCGTTCTTTGGGCGAGCTGGTTTTCTCACCCTTATCCTGAATTGGTAGGCATGAACTAGTTAACAAGTAACCCTCGCACGCTAGGCCCTTTAATATTAAGCTACCCTCGCACTCGCATTCCGCTGACAAATCAGTGCAATGCCCCCGCTGCTGAATAGGAACGTAAACATGATACTTGCGCAAACCGAAAGTTGAAGTGTTATCAGTTATGTTTAGCTTTTGTGCTGAGTCTTATGCTGAGTCGGCACTGCCTATGACTGGCTATGACTCTTGTCGTTTTTGCTTCTAGCTTTAGCTTTGTGAATACATATAACTGTGGTGGTGTTCAGTTGTGTAATAATCTTTATTCGGCTGAGCAAGAGTTCTTATACCCTGGCTAATGCGTATTTCGTCTCTTAACCTAAGTACATTATGTAATAAGTGGACCTCCAAGCGGGGAACATACTATGCTCTCCGCTATGTAGCTTCATATATATAGCTTGTATATACTTATATGCATATGGCGTAAACATTAGGCAAGTGGCATAGACCTTAGGCAAAGTGCGTACGCGGCATCTCCCGCGCTGCTGTGGTCTGACCATAAGTGGCTGATCATATTACATTTGTTTATCTTTGCGCTCGCCCTATGTTTATGCGTAGGGACAAATGTCACTATATGCGTATTTAGTATACACTATCATATGTTAGGCATATGACGCATCTATATGTAGAATACTCTACATTGCTTCGGGTATTATGAATACGCTATTAAATATACTACAGTATGTTCATGCCTGAACATTCTGCGGGGGGCCAGAAAATGCGACAGCTAGCAATTGCTGCCTCTGGTTTCTCTTCTAAATCCGTGGCCTGCGTCTCCGTCTGTATAGCAACCTAATTTTTCGATGCTTCCCAGAGCTCTTTGGGACGTCCAGGCACATCGTTGTTGTTGCGCTGATTACCTTGTTGGTTGATAATCCAGATATATTGCCAGAAACAATCCATCCAAGTTCGGTCTTTTGTCCCAGAGCTTGTTGATTTTCGTTACTTTTCCCAACATTATTAAGGGAAGTAAATCAACACCAATGACAACGTCAATTCGACTGGGCTCGTTAAAATGTGGGTCAGCTAGCTCGCAGCCCATCCAATCCTTATTGACATCTGAAGTTTTGGCATAATAAGTGCCTGCGTTGTGGAATTTGTTTGAATTTGCTTTTAAACCGGGGTTTGATTGTTAAGCAAACACTATTCTTAAGAATTTCTACATTTTGCGAAATTCCTTGAACTTCCACGTTCCGCAGTTTTAACTGTTGTACAGCTTCTTCAGATATTAGGGTTTTTTGCGAGCCTCCATCTATAAGGGCCCTTAGCTGCTCGTATTTTCCAGACTTATTTTTAATCTGGATGAGCGCTGTCGCCAGCAACGTATCTTGTCCTTTATTTTCATTTTATTTGCTCCCTCGTGAAGCAAATTGTTGTGTGCTTTGGTGCATTGATTGCAATTCCAATTCTTTATGAAATTTTTAACGCTATGGCTGTTAGATATTGGTAGCAAAGCGAGTTTTTGAACACAAACTCCTTGCGTTTGTTAACCGGCTCACCTCTAAATCTCTGACACCTGGTTTTCTCATGTTCAGTCAATTGGCAAAAACGGCATCTCGTGTAGCCCGCTGTCTTTGCTTCCACTGACGTATGGGCTGCGCTCATTTGCACTGAGTCTATTGAGTTATATAATTGCCCAATAAACTTCAGCACATCGTCTAAGGACTGTATTTCTTTAGCCTTCTTTAGAGAATCGTCGCAACAGAATTTGAGCGAATAGAACGTCAGCTTCTTTACCAAATTGACCCTTTTCTGTTGCTGTGTCCAAGAACTTGCGGATACTGCCTTCATCATTGTTCTTCAGCAGGTCCATGTCCACTAGCTGGTTGACGGCGCTAGCAAATATTTTGCGCTTATTTTCGTAGCGCTTGCATATTAGTTCCCAAGCCGAGTTGTAGTTAGCAGATGAGCCAATTAATAAATGGCCTACGACCATTTTGGCTTCTCCCTTAAGGCAAGACTTCAGGTAATTCAGCTTCCTTGTGTCGCTGATATCTCTCCTGTTGTGAATCACCGCAGAGAATAACTCGAAGAACGTCGGCCACTCTTTGGGACTTCCATTGAAGTGAGGAAGATCCACTTTCGGTAGCTCTGGAACGTCTTGTGTATTTTGCAAGCCAGCTACTCTTCTGTTTAGTTTTTTTGTGAGTATGCTGACATTGCATTCCAGCTCATCTATCTCATCGATGTCGAAGGCAAATTTTTCGTATTTTGCCTCTAAATCAGACGTTTCTGTGATTCATGTCTATGCGAGATAAATAGCTATCACTTACATTTTCACAAAAACAAGTGCCAGTTTTATATAATAGTGCATATGAGCTGGTTTGATGCTGTTAGGAATATACAAACCGAGTGCGAAAGTGAAGGTAAAACAGAGTGGGATTTAGACACTGATAATAGTCGAGTGCAAAGTGAAAATATAATGGACCCGAATCAGGTGCAGGCTTTGATACAAAGCACTGTTAGCCAAGCATTGGCACTGCAAGAGGCGAGGTTTCATACTCAGTTAAATGAAGTAAGGGAACAAGTCAACAGATAAAGGATCGAGGCACCTCAGGTTGAGGTATACAAAAGAATCACTGTCAACCCATAAATAAGATGCGACATTCCGTTAGATATTATCAAATCAATTGCCTGGAGGCAATCAGCTGTAGACGCATATGAACTCTTCAAGCCGTTTAACGGCAGTAGCACTCATTACCAAGCCGTGACTATAATTAGAAATAAAATTAGAGGTCCAGCTAGAGCACTCTTAGTATCCCATAACACAGTGCTAAATTTTGATGCTATCGTAGGGAGGCTAGACTGCACTTACTCGGACAAGACATCGCTTCGTATACTGAGACAATCGTTAGATATGTGTAGGCAGGGTAACTTAAGCCTCATGGAATACTACGACGAGGTCGAACGAAAACTGACTCTTGTAACCAACAAAGTGGTTATGACCCACGAGGCAAACCAAGCTACCATAATCACTGAAGAGGTTAAATCCGACGCACTACATGCATTCATATCAGGTCTTAAAAAATCGTTGCGATCCGTTGTGTTCCCAGCACAACCCAGGGACTTGCCATCCGCCTTGGCGTTGGCCAGGGAGGTGGAGGCAAGCATTGAACGAAGTATTTTAATGAATCAATAGATAACAGTAACTCATTAAATTTTTTAGGGAACGCTCCCAGCTGCCGTATATCAAACGACTGCTGGCTGGGAGAGTATTGAAAATTTTGATAGATACCGGGGCGGCGAAAAATTACATAAGGCCCGTAATGGAGCTCCCAAATGTAACGCCCGTCGAAACCCCTTTCACAGTGAGCTCAGTGCATGGCTCCAGTAAAACCAAAGACAAGTGCCTTATGAAAATTTTCGGGCAGGTGTCCCCTTTTTATGTGTTAGACACACTTAGCTTATTTGATGCCTTCATAGGCTTCGATCTGCTAACGCAGGCGGAGGCGGCGCTAAATTTGCAAAATAATACGATCAGTTATAAAAATAAAACTGAGACACTTCAAAACCACATTTGTGACAATGTAAACTTTACAAACGTCAACGACATAATCGTACCCCTCTCCATTAAAAAGGAGTTCAAGGATATGATATTAAAAAGAACAAAGGCATTATCAACCTCTAACCAGGCGCTGCCATTTAATACCTCAATTGTGGCTACCATCCGTACCATAGATAACGAACCAACATATTCAAAACTGTACCCATACCCTATGGGAGTTGCTCAAGATCCCCGAATAACAGCCCTGTATGGGTTGTTGACAAAAAAGGGGCAGACGCCAATGGGAACAAGAAAAAGAGACTGGTGATCGACTTTAGAAAGCTAAACGAGCGAACTATTGCCGACAGATATCCCATGCCGAGTATTCCGATGATTCTACCGAATCTAGGTAAGGCAAAATTTTTCACTACCCTAGACTTAAGGTCAGGGTACCACCAGATCTACTTAGCGAAGCAAGACCGCGAAAAAACCTCATTTTCAATAAATGGTGGCAAGTATGAATTCTGCCGATTGCTTTACGGCTTAAAAAATGCAGGAAGCATCTTTCAAAGAGCCATTGACTATGTTTTGAGGGAACAAATAGGGAAAATATGTTATGTATATGTAGACGATGTAATAATATTTTCCGAAAAGGAAGCCGATCATGTTCGCCATATAGACACGGTATTAAAATGCCTGTGTGAAGCCAACATGAGAGTAGCTCAGGAAAAAACGAAATTCTTCAAAGAGAGCGTAGAATTTTTAGGATTTATAGTTGCTAGAGGCGGTGCCAACTAACCCCTAGAAGGTCAAAGCTATACAAGAGTACCCCGAGCCAAAAAATTTGTTTAGTCTCCGGTTATTTCTCGGCCTCGCTAGTTACTAAGAGGGTTTATCAGGAATTTCGCATCAATAGCAAGGCCCTTAACTAACATTCTTAAAGGAGAAAACAGCACACAGATCCAAAAAAGTCGAAATTGAATTCAACCAAACCCAACGCAATACATTTGAAAATCTGCGAAACATTTTGGCATCAGAAGATGTCATGCTCATGTAGCCAGATTTCAAACAGCCTTTTGACCTGACCACTGATGCCTCAATGGATGGCATCGGCGCGGTTCTATCCCAAGGGGGTAGAACGATTACCATGATTTCACGAGCTTTAAAACAAAGCGAGACACACTATGCCACTAACGAAAGAGAGCTATTGGCCATCGTATGGGCATTAGGCAAGTTACAAAACTATCTATATGGCACAAGGGAGATTAACATCTTCACTGATCACCAACCCCTTACCTTCTCTGTCTCGGACAGAAATACTAACGCTAAGATCAAAAGATGGAAATCCTTTATTGACGAACAGAATGCGAAAGTGCTCTACAAACCAGGGAAGGAAAATCTAGTTGCGGATGCCCTATCAAGACAAAACGTGAATGCCTTAGAAAATGAACCCCAATCTAACGCTGCCACTGTTCATAGTGAACTTTCACTGACCTACACGGTCGAGACAACCGAAAAACCACTTAACTGCTTTAAAAACCAAATTGTTTTAGAAGAAGCACGGTTCGAATGGAAACAAGACCTTATACTTTTTGGTAAAAAGATCCGTCACATTATTCACTTTACAGATAAGAATAGTCTTTTCAAAACACTGAAACCACTCATTGTCGCAGACGCTGTAAATGCAATACATTGTGATTTGCTGACTTTAGCCTGTGTTCAACACGACTTGGTATAAAATTACCCGGCTACAAAATTCGGGCACTGTAAGAACATGGTGGAAGACATTACTAACAAAAATGACCAGTTAGAAATAATCGCAGTCGAAAACAACAGAGCCCACAGGGCAGCACAAGAAAATGTAAAACAAATTCTCCGTGAATATTACTTTCCGAATATGTCTAAAATGGCAAATGAGGCCGTCATAAGCTGCAAAGCATGCACCAGAACAAAGTATGACAGGCACCCACAAAAACAGGAAATGGGGGTGACCCAATACCGTCATATACTGGCGAAATGCTACATATAGACATATACTCCACAGACAAGAAACTTTTCCTTACCTGTGTCGACAAATTTTCAAAATTTGCCGTGGTACAACCACTGTCGTCCCGCACAATAGTGGACATAAAAATACCCATTATCCAACTGATACATTTTTTCCCAGAAGTGAAAACAATATATTGTGACAACGAAGCTTCCTTTAATTCGGAAACTATCACATCACTTCGTGAAAATGGCTATAACATAGATGTTGTCAATGCACCCCCACTTCACAGCAGCTCGAATGGGCAAGTGGAACGTTTCCACAGCACTCTAGGTGACATTGCGAGGGCTTTTAGAATGGACAAGATGTCCTCCGACACGACAGAACTTATTATGAGGGCAACGGTAGCATACAACCGATCCAATCATTCAGTCACAAACCAAAAGCCTATAGAGGTTATATATGCAGCACCTAGCGAAATTAGGCAAGCCATCAAAGACCAAATCCTCACTCCTCTTCTATTTTACTGCTAATGGAATATCTTGATACAATCCTTGGGAGGAAATTAGTACAAATTGACGAGAATAATGCCGCTCCATTAAAACTACAAAAAATTTTATTCGCCACATCAAAGTAATCCGTCAACTTTATCACAAAATTACTCTTAGAACTGGATCATATTCTGAAAACATATCGATAAACACATTGGAGTTGAGCGTCAACTCACAATTTTGTAGTTTCCTATCTCAAGAAGGGGCTTCAGATAAGGGACTATATTAACCTGATCTTATTGAATTCCGGCATGATAACACAATTGTACTCGAAGAGATCATAAAAGCCAAGTCGAGACTTACAATAGACAGGACTTACTGACAACTTTGCAGACACGTGAAAGCATTAAGCTCGGCTCTGCACCACGAAACTGGTTTGTATAGTGACATTTCACGATAAGTGATATCAGCTTAAGATGATCAGCAAAAAAAACTGCTATGATAGGCAACGTAACCTAAGTCCAGCGCGTTCGCCCAGTGCAAATAAGTTGGACTGAGTGAATGCTCTCACGTAAGACTCGGCTGCAAAAGTCGTAATTGCAGGGGTGTCAATGTGTATGAATTAAAAGTTGCGTTTTAAATGTATTCGAATGCTCAGTTGGTGACTTCATCCCTGGACTTACCGCTGGGTGAGTTTCAAGCACTATCATTTTATGATCAGGTGTTAGGGCTTCGCTCCGTGGTATGGCAAGTTTAACAAGGCACCGGGTTGCGAGGTGGAATACCTCACTTTATTCGGGCATAGATGGTTAAATGGTAGATAAATACTTTCCCCTTTGTTAGAAGTACCTATAAGTTGTAAATCTTAATAGCTCTGACAAAACCATCGACTCATCCCGCTTGGGTATTTGCCTACCTACCGAACGCTATCAAGAGTTGCCCATGAAGTCCTCCTTGGTGCTTCACCGTTTGAAAGGACACATTCCATTTGAAGAAAGTAATTGGCTACACGAGCGATGAAGTGATTGTGGTAACCCTCAATCGAACCAAGAGAACCTATCTTTGGACGAATTAAACGGAACGTTCGAATTAAAGGAATTTCTCAAAATGCGAAAATACCTAAAAAATAGCATTTGCTTAACAATAAAACCCAGATATAACAGAAAATTTGTTACCACATCGCAGTCAATTGTTTTGTGAAAACTTCAGAGAACAAGAAAATTGACCTAGATGTCAATAAGGATTGGATGAGCTGCGAGTTAGTAGACACATATTTAACCGTACCCAGTCGAAAATAAGTTGTTATTGGCCTGGACTTGCTTCCCCTAATCATGGGAAAAGGAAAGAAAATCAACGAAGGACTGGGACAAAACACTAAACGTAGATGTATTGTCTCCGTCAATATAGATAATCAGCGCGTCAACAACAATGGGCCTGGATGACCTCTGGGAGTTTGAAAGTAACAACAGCGAATCAGAAGACACCAATGACTGTGAAAAGGTGTTCCGAAAAACAGCCACAAGGATGAAAAAGACCGGCTAGTAGTCTCCATACCATTCCAGGGAAGATTCGAGTTAGGAAACTCTCAGAAACATGCAAAAGTACTCCAAATGGATAACAAATTCAAGATGCATCCGAAAATGATCACGGAATAAATGGATATGGAAGCGGTGAAAACTATTGACCAAGTCAAATATTATAGACCACAACAAGCAGAGATCAGACCAAACAACCTAAATGATTTGACGCTAGTCAGCCCCGAAACTCAATACGACTTCTTTCGATGGCTACAATGGAAATATGTGATAACCTCTGGAATCCAGAATAAGAATGGACAGATTACAGTAATAATAATATAATATATATATATATATGTAATATTCTACTAATGCTTGGACTTTAGTTAAAAGTTTGGTTAATAAGTGAGCTGCACATAGCTCTAATTTGGGAATTGTCTTCTTGTTATTAAATGGATTCACTTTGTTTTTGCAGTCAGCACAATAATTTTGAATCAAACTTTGGTATATAGCACTGCTGCATAAGCCATTTCTGATCCATGTAGTTCTGTTGCATCAGTGCTCGTTTTTGCAGACCAGTGCGGCATATTAATTTTGACTAACTCAGGAAATGCGCTTGCGTATTCTTGCCAATAATTAACCAGCCTAAGCTTCAGTTCCGTCCCACGTTAGCGGCAGTTTCCACAGTTTTGGGATATCAACATAAAATGTGAAGACATCCTTTTGGGAGTCCCATTGCAGACCACGGGTTTTTATTGACTCGTCCTTAAGTACTTGGATCTTTGATCCTGTCATTATTTGATACCCATTTTCTTAAATGCATTCCAGCGTTTTACATGATACCCCCGAGTTCTGTTTGCCTATTAGTACAATCGCATATCGAGTCGCCACCCGTGATGATATCGTCCATTTAGACATCCAAATTAATTGTTATCATTAGTCGCTTGTTAATTTGGCAGTATTCATTTTCCAATTCTTGTAGACAGCGGACAACTAAAATTGGTGCAGCTGATGTCCCATACGTTATTGTAGCCAGTTTAAGTTCTTTGATTGCCAATATTGGGTCGTCTCACCAGAGTCTGATTTTTGGCATAACTAGTGCCTGCGTTGTGGTGACGTGTTGTGTTGTTTCTGTACATTTGTTCTTAGTTTAATTTTTGGCTCTGGGCGTTTGGGGGCGTTGGTGCATTGTACTGTGCCTATACTCAAAGCTTGAATTGGTAACCCAAAAAAAAATTATTTAAACAATTTATCACTGCACTTTTACTCTTAACACAAAACATAGCCTCGTATGTTATACTCGAAGCACCAATGTAAATACACTTGATTGTCGTGTTATGTAATAATCTTTATTCGTTAGATCTAGAGTTATTATATCCTGACTCATGCGTACTTCACCCATTAAAAGTAGTTTATCAAGTGCTGAGTGTGTAAGGCTCAGCGTTGGTATGTCTATTTTTAGATTCTAAACATGTAATTTGATGTATTCCTATTGCGCTTCCTGCTAGTCATTGAGTGCGTAGACGGCATGCTTAGAATTCTTGAATATGTTGTATGTTCATACCTGAACATTGTTGGGGGTCCAGAAAATGTGACAGCTAGCAATTGCTGCCTCTGGTTTCTCCTTTTAATCATATACACAACTAATAAAACTATTGTAATTATTATTAGTCATAACGAAATGTGTTCATTTATAGTGTGAAAGACCAGATCCTCAATGCGTCCTGTTTGACGATATAAATATTTTATGTCTTGCTCTAATTTTTGTAGTTCCATTGAGTTATTTACCACAATGTGGTGAAGTGGCGTCAGAACCCAAGTGTTGTTGTGGTCGATAACTCTGAAGAACACTAAAAAGTACTTTGCATTTGTTGACGGTGTTATGATGCGGCGTTATGATGTTGATTGTAGCTATTCTGGCTGATCATCCAGTATATACAGTTCAATTATGCCTTTGTTTGGTGATAAGGTCATCTCCTCTTAGTTTCTGCATATAATATGGGCTGACTTCTTTTAAAATACTTTGAAGATCCACTGGGTTTTCCAGCTCCGCTTTTTAACACAGGTGTCCTCTTCGTACTTGATCATATTGCACGGCTGGTTGTTGTTTGGTTTTAATGGTCATATTTCACAGCTTCATCATCTGCATCTTTCCACGGCCAACTTTTCTCGCATAAGTTAGTGTCCTCGTCTTCATGGCGACAATGACTTACTTCTGTTTCAGTCATTGAGTGATATGCATTGATCTTAGTGTTGAAGAATATTTTCGGAATCACCTTTCTTCCCTCCAGCATTAATAGCATAGGTACTGCTTCGAAGAGACTGACATGCTGATTGATGTATATTGGCAACCTTGAGTCTATGATTAATATGTTGTCCTTGAATATCGCTTGTGGCTTCATCCGTCGCAAGGGTTATTAGTGCTGACTGAAGGTCTTCGGTGTCATCAATCTATTTTTGCACTTGGGTGATCAACATGAAGTTCTCTTTTATTGTATTTGCCATATTGTTATTTTCCATTGTGACTTTTTCAAATTTTTTATTTACCTTTTCTGTGGTAGCTCGTACCAGGTTTGACGTTGCATTTATTATTGATGTTTGGTTGCCGTCATAATCATTTGCGCGTTTTTCGTTTTTCACAATTGTGATTTCCTCTATTTTATTTGTAGTGTCATTGTCGTAGAACATTATGGACCAATTGTTTCTAGCCATTGTTCGGGTGATGATTTTATTTTTCTCCATTATGGTTTTAATTTTCGGCTTTACCGTTCGGCTCACTGTTGTACAGTAGTCTTTGAATTCGCAAATTGTATCGGTCATACTTATGAGTTCATCCGCTTGACTTAAGACTTCGAAGTATGCTTGCATGTTGTAATAGAATAATAGCTGCCAGCTTGATGAGACGACTCCCACCTTTCCAAGATTGTCCACTAGCATCACTGAGTATTGATCCATATTTCGTATATATGTAGCTTGTATATATTTTAGCTTGCTTGTACCTGTAGCAGGTATTATTGTGCTTGTACTTGCTACCTGCAATATCATTAGCAGGCTGAAAATCGACGCTTCTCCTGTCGGAGATTTGGCCGATGGTATTTTTATCCGTTCTTTGGACGATCTGGTTTTCTCACCCTTATCCTGAATTGGTAGGCATGAACTAGTTAACAAGTAACTCTCGCACGCTAGGCCCTTTAATATTAAGCTACCCTCGCACTCGCATTCCGCTGACAAATCAATGCAATGCCCATGCTGCTGAATAGGAATGGTAAACATGATACTTGCGCAAACCGCAAGTTGAAGTGTTATCAGTTATGTTGAGCTTTTGTGCTGAGTCTTATGCTGAGTCGGCACTGCCGGCTATGACTTACCGTTTTTGCTTCTAGCTTTAGCTTTGACTTTGAGTTTAAGTTTTAGTTTTACGTTGACACTCATTGGAATAAATCGTATTTGCTCCGGCACAAGCCGTTAAGACAATTGCATTTATCTTTTTATAAGACCACTGTACCCAAAGGCCAGTAGGTCAAGGGAGGAAGTCAACTCCCCAACATAATCTTCATAACCGAAGTTTATCATATCAACACCATTACATAATTGGCGCCCAACAAAATATAGGACTTACGCCCTCATACACAACCAATTTAGAATTTTGTGACCCATAACGTGTAAGTTCACGTTTTTGTTTTTTTTTTAATCGTTCATAGAACACATAAACAAAGAAAACTGCTGACTGCGGCAGATATTATTAAAAGTTTAAATAAAAAGTAACTTAATATTTACAAAATCATATTCCGTTTCTGTGCTTCATGTCTATGCGAGATAAATAGCTATCACTTACATTTTCACAAAAACAAGTGCCAGTTTTATATAATAGTGCATATGAGCTGGTTTGATGCTGTTAGGAATATACAAACCGAGTGCGAAAGTGAAGGTGAAACAGAGTGGGATTTAGACACTGATAATAGTCGAGTGCAAAGTGAAAATATAATGGACCCGAATCAGGTGCAGGCTTTGATACAAAGCGCTGTTAGCCAAGCATTGGCACAGCAAGAGGCGAGGTTTCATACTCAGTTAAATGAAGTAAGGGAACAAGTCAACAGATTAAGAGTCGAGGCACCTCAGGTTGAGGTATACCAAAGAATCACTGTCAACCCATAAATAAGATGCGACATTCCGTTAGATATTATCAAATCAATTGCCTGGAGGCAATCAGCTGTAGACGTATTAGTATCCCATAACACAGTGCTAAATTTTGATGCAATCGTAGGGAGGCTAGACATCGCTTCGTATACTGAGACAATCGTTAGATATGTGTAGGCAGGGTAACTTAAGCCTCATGGAATACTACGACGAGGTCGAACGAAAACTGACTCTTGTAACCAACAAAGTGGTTATGACCAACGAGGCAAACCAAGCTACCATAATCACTGAAGAGGTTAAATCCGACGCACTACATGCATTCATATCAGGTCTTAAAAAATCGTTGCGATCCGTTGTGTTCCCAGCACAACCCAGGGACTTGCCATCCGCCTTGGCGTTGGCCAGGGAGGCGGAGGCAAGCATTGAACGAAGTATTTTCTCGGCCTCTTATGCCAAGGCTTCAGAAGAAAGGGCTTAAACAAGTGAGACTAATAAAAACCGTCACACAAGACAAAATAACAATAACAGGGATGAACGGGGCCACGCAAAAGAACCCACATTTTTTTTAAAAAGCAAAACTCCAACAACGAAAGGCTGGACAAGAATAAAAAAGATAATCAAGGTCAAGCCCCGGAGCCAATGGAGGTTGATCCCTCCATATTCAGACATAGACAGCCCACTGCTTATGCAAGACCCCAAACAAATAACGAGCAGACCTCAAAAAGATCTAATACTTTCGAGCGGGCCACAGGCTAAAGGCGTCAACGCTTGAATAATGTCGTTCAAGAAGCCGCTAACGAACAGGAACAAAATTATAACAATGCAGCAACAGCCATTGTAGCTGACATAGACGATGAAAATGAATCAATAGATAACAGTAACTCATTAAATTTTTTAGGGAACGCTCCCAGCTGCCGTATATCAAACGACTGCTGGCTGGGAGAGTATTGAAAGTTTTGATAGATACCGGGGCGGCGAAAAATTACATAAGGCCCGTAAAGGAGCTCCCAAATGTAACGCCCGTCGAAACCTCTTTCACAGTGAGCTCAGTGCATGGCTCCAGTAAAACCAAAGACAAGTGCCTTATGAAAATTTTCGGGCAGGTGTCCCCTTTTTTTGTGTTAGACACACTTAGCTCATTTGACGCCAACATAGGCTTCGATCTGCTAGCGCAGGCGGAGGTGGCGCTAAATTTGCAAAATAATACGATCAGTTACAAAAATAAAACTGAGACACTTCAAAACCACATTTGTGACAATGTAAACTTTACAAACGTCAACGACATAATCGTACCCCTCTCCATTAAAAAGGAGTTCAAGGATATGATATTAAAAAGAACAAAGGCATTATCAACCTCTAACCAGGCGCTGCCATTTAATACCTCAATTGTGGCTACCATCCGTACCATAGATAACGAACCAACATATTCAAAACTGTACCCATACCCTATGGGAGTTGCTCAAGATCCCCGAATAACAGCCCTGTATGGGTTGTTGACAAAAAAGGGGCAGACGCCAATGGGAACAAGAAAAAGAGACTGGTGATCGACTTTAGAAAGCTAAACGAGCGAACTATTGCCGACAGATATCCCATGCCGAGTATTCCGATGATTCTACCGAATCTAGGTAAGGCAAAATTTTTCACTACCCTAGACTTAAGGTCAGGATAAAACCAGATCTACTTAGCGGAGCAAGACCGCGAAAAAACCTCATTTTCAATAAATGGTGGCAAGTACAAATTCTGCCGATTGCCCTACGGCTTAAAAAATGCAGGAAGCATCTTTCAAAGAGCCATTGACTATGTTTTGAGGGAGCAAATAGGGAAAATATGTTATGTATATGTAGACGATGTAATAATATTTTCCGAAAAGGAAGCCGATCATGTTCGCCATATAGACACGGTATTAAAATGCGTGTGTGATGCCAACATGAGAGTAGCTCAGGAAAAAACGAAATTCTTCAAAGAGAGCGTAGAATTTTTAGGATTTATAGTTGCTAGAGGCGGTGCCAACTAACCCCTAGAAGGTCAAAGCTATACAAGAGTACCCCGAGCCAAAAAATTTGTTTAGTCTCCGGTCATTTCTCGGCCTCGCTAGTTACTAAGAGGGTTTATCAGGAATTTCGCATCAATAGCAAGGCCCTTAACTAACATTCTTAAAGGAGAAAACAGCACACAGATCCAAAAAAGTCGAAATTGAATTCAACCAAACCCAACGCAATACATTTGAAAATCTGCGAAACATTTTAGCATCAGAAGATGTCATGCTCATGTAGCCAGATTTCAAACAGCCTTTTGACCTGACCACTGATGCCTCAATGGATGGCATCGGCGCGGTTCCATCCCATGGGGATAGACCGATCACCATGATTTCACGAGCTTTAAAACAAAGCGAGACACACTATGCCACTAACGAAAGAGAGCTATTGGCCATCGTATGGGCATTAGGCAAGTTACAAAACTATCTATATGGCACAAGGGAGATTAACATCTTCACTGATCACCAACCCCTTACCTTCTCTGTCTCGGACAGAAATACTAACGCTAAGATCAAAAGATGGAAATCTTTTATTGACGAACACAATGCGATAGTGCTCTACAAACCAGGGAAGGAAAATCTAGTTGCGGATGCCCTATCAAGGCAAAACGTGAATGCCTTAGAAAATGAACCCCAATCTAACGCTGCTACTGTTCATAGTGAACTTTCACTGACCTACACGGTCGAGACAACCGAAAAACCACTTAACTGCTTCAAAAACCAAATTGTTTTAGAAGAAGCACGGTTCGAATGGAAACAAGACCTTATACTTTTTGGTAAAAAGATCCGTCACATTATTCACTTTACAGATAAGAATAGTCTTTTCAAAACACTGAAACCACTCATTGTCGCAGACGCTGTAAATGCAATAAATTGTGATTTGCTGACTTTAGCCTGTGTTCAACACGACTTGGTACTAAATTACTAATTACTAAACTACAAAATTCGGGCACTGTAAGAACATGGTGGAAGACATTACTAACAAAAATGACCAGTCAGAAATAATCGCAGTCGAACACAACAGAGCCCACAGGGCAGCACAAGAAGATGTAAAACAAATTCTCCGTGAATATTACTTTCCGAATATGTCTAAAATGGAAAATGAGGCCGTCATAAGCTGCAAAGCATGCACCAGAACAAAGTATGACAGGCACCCACAAAAACAGGAAATGGGGGTGACCCCAATACCGTCATATACTGGCGAAATGCTACATATAGACATATACTCCACAGACAAGAAACTTTTCCTTACCTGTGTCGACAAATTTTCAAAATTTGCCGTGGTACAACCACTGTCGTCCCGCACAATAGTGGACATAAAAATACCCATTATCCAACTGATACATTTTTTCCCAGAAGTGAAAACAATATATTGTGACAACGAAGCTTCCTTTAATTCGGAAACTATCACATCACTTCGTGAAAATGGCTACAACATAGATGTTGTCAATGCACCCCCACTTCACAGCAGCTCGAATGGGCAAGTGGAACGTTTCCACAGCACTCTAGGTGACATTGCGAGGGCTTTTAGAATGGACAAGATGTCCTCCGACACGACAGAACTTATTATGAGGGCAACGGTAGCATACAACCGATCAAATCATTCAGTCACAAACCAAAAGCCTATAGAGGTTATACATGCAGCACCTAGCGAAATTAGGCAAGCCATCAAAGACCAAATCCTCACTCCTCTTCTATTTTACTGCTAATGGAATATCTTGATACAATCCTTGGGAGGAAATTAGTACAAATTGACGAGAATAATGCCGCTCCATTAAAACTACAAAAAATTTTATTCGCCACATCAAAGTAATCCGTCAACTTTATCAAAATTACTCTTAGAACTGGATCATATTCTGAAAACATATCGATAAACACATTGGAGTTGAGCGTCAACTCACAATTTTGTAGTTTCCTATCTCAAGAAGGGGCTTCAGATAAGGGACTATATTAACCTGATCTTATTGAATTCCGGCATGATAACACAATTGTACTCGAAGAGATCATAAAAGCCAAGTCGAGACTTACAATAGACAGGACTTACTGACAACTTTGCAGACACGTGAAAGCATTAAGCTCGGCTCTGCACCACGAAACTGGTTTGTATAGTGACATTTCACGATAAGTGACATCAGTTTAAGATGATCAGCGAAAAAAACTGCTATGATAGGCAACGTAACCTAAGTCCAGCGCGTTCGCCCAGTGCAAATAAGTTGGACTGAGTGAATGCTCTCACGTAAGACTCGGCTGCAAAAGTCGTAATTGCATGGGTGTCAATGTGTATGAATTAAAAGTTGCGTTTTAAATGTATTCGAATGCTCAGTTGGTGACTTCATCCCTGGACTTACCGCTGGGTGAGTTTCAAGCACTATCATTTTATGATCAGGTGTTAGGGCTTCGCTCCGTGGTATGGCAAGTTTAACAAGGCACCGGGTTGCGAGGTGGAATACCTCACGTTATTCGGGCATAGATGGCTAAATGGTAGATAAATATTTTCCCCTTTGTTAGAAGTACCTATAAGTTGTAAATCTTAATAGCTCTGACAAAACCATCGACTCAGCCCGCTTGGGTATTTGCCTACCTACCGAACGCTATCAAGAGTTGCCCATGAAGTCCTCCTTGGTGCTTCACCGTTTGAAAGGACACATTCCATTTGAAGAAAGTAATTGGCTACACGAGCGATGAAGTGATTGTGGTAACCTTCAATCGAACCAAGAGAACCTATCTTTGGACGAATTAAATGGATCGTTTAAATTAAAGAAATTTCTCAAAATGCGAAATCAATTGGTTTGTGAAAACTTCAGAGAACAAGAAAATTGACCTAGATGTCAATAAGGATTGGATGAGCTGCGAGTTAGTAGACACATATTTAACCGTACCCAGTCGAAAATAAGTTGTTATTGGCCTGGACTTGCTTCCCCTAATCATGGGAAAAGGAAAGAAAATCAACGAAGGACTGGGACAAAACACTAAACGTAGATGTATTGTCTCCGTCAATATAGATAATCAGCGCGTCAACAACAATGGGCCTGGATGACCTCTGGGAGTTTGAAAGTAACAACAGCGAATCAGAAGACACCAATGACTGTGAAAAGGTGTTCCGAAAAACAACCACAAGGATGAAAAAGACCGGCTAGTAGTCTCCATACCATTCCAGGGAAGATTCGAGTTAGGAAACTCTCAGAAACATGCAAAAGTACTACAAATGGATAACAAATTCAGGATGCATCCGAAAATGATCACGGAATAAATGGATATGGAAGCGGTGAAAACTATTGACCAAGTCAAATATTATAGACCACAACAAGCAGAGATCAGACCAAACAACCTAAATGATTTGACGCTAGTCAGCCCCAAAACTCAATACGACTTCTTTCGATGGCTACAATGGAAATATGTGATAACCTCTGGAATCGAGAATAAGAATGGACAGATTACAGTCGCCAAAGACGATCTGTAATATCCTACTAATGCTTGGACTTTAGTTAAAAGTTTGCTTAATAAGTGAGCTGCACATAGCTCTATTTTGGGAATTGTCTTCTTGTTATTAAATGGATTCACTTTGTTTTTGCAGTCAGCACAATAATTTTGAATCAAACTTTGGTATATAGCACTGCTGCATAAGCCATTTCTGATCTATGTAGTTCTGTTGCATCAGTGCTCGTTTTTGCAGACCAGTGCGGCATATTAATTTTGACTAACTCAGGAAATGCGCTTGCGTATTCTTGCCAATAATTAACCAGCCTAGGCTTCAGTTCCGTCCCACGTTAGCGGCAGTTTCCACGATTTTGGGATATCAACATAAAATGTGAAGACATCCTTTTGGGAGTCCCATTGCAGACCACGGGTTTTTATTGACTCGTCCTTAAGTACTTGGATCTTTTCCGTTGAGTCGTCATCTGGAATCCCAGCAATGATCCTGTCATTATTTGATACCCATTTTCTTAAATGCATTCCAGCGTTTTACATGATACCCCCGAGTTCTGTTTGCCTGTTAGTACAATCGCATATCGAGTCGCCACCCGTGATGAGATCGTCCATGTAGACATCCAAATTAATTGTTATCATTAGTCGCTTGTTAATTTGGCAGTATTCATTTTCCAATTCTTGTAGACAGCGGACAACTAAAATTGGCGCAGCTGATGTCCCATACGTTATTGTATCCAGTTTAAGTTCTTTGATTGCCAATATTGGGTCGTCTCACCAGAGTCTGATTTTTGGCATAACTAGTGCCTGCGTTGTGGTGACATGTTGTGTTGTTTCTATACATTTGTTCTTAGTTTAATTTTTGGCTCTGGGCGTTTGGGGGCGTTGGTGCATTGTACTGTGCCTATACTCACAGCTTGAATTGGTAACCCAAAAAAAATTATTTAAACAATTTATCACTTCACTTTTACTCTTAACACAAAACATAGCCTCGTATGTTATACTCGAAGGACCAATGTAAATACACTTGATTGTCGTGTTATGTAATAATCTTTATTCGTTAGATCTAGAGTTATTATATCCTGACTCATGCGTACTTCACCCATTAAAAGTAGTTTATCAAGTGCTGAGTGTGTAAGGCTCAGCGTTGGTATGTCTATTTTTAGATTCTAAACATGTAATTTTATGTATTCCTATTGCGCTTCTTGCTAGTCATTGAGTGCGTAGACGGCATGCTTAGATTTCTTGAATATGTTGTATGTTCATGCCTTAACATTGTTGGGGGTCCAGAAAATGTGACAGCTAGCAATTGCTGCCTCTGGTTTCTCCTTTTAATTATATACACAACTAATAAAACTATTGTAATTATTATTAGTCATAACGAAATGTGTTCATTTATAGTGTGAAAGACCAGATCCTCAATGCGTCCTGTTTGACGATATAAATATTTTATGTCTTGCTCTAATTTTTGTAGTTCCATTGAGTTATTTACCACAATGTGGTGAAGTGGCGTCAGAACCCAAGTGTTGTTGTGGTCGATAACTCTGAAGAACACTAAAAAGTACTTTGCATTTGTTGACGGTGTTATGATGCGGCGTTATGATGTTGATTGTAGCTATCCTGGCTGATCATCCAGTATATACAGTTCAATTATGCCTTTGTTTGGTGATAAGGTCATCTCCTCGTAGTTTCTGCATATAATATGGGCTGACTTCTTTTAAAATACTTTGAAGATCCACTGGGTTTTCCAGCTCCGCTTTTTAACACAGGTGTCTTCTTTGTACTTGATCATATTGCACGGCTGGATGTTGTTTGGTTTTAATGGTCATATTTCACAGCTCTCATCATCTGCACCTTTCCACGGCCAACTTTTCTCGTCTTCATGGCGCCTCATCTTCATGGCGACAATGACTTACTTCTGTTTCAGTCATTGAGTGATATGCATTGATCTTAGTGTTGAAGATTATTTTCTGAATCACCTTTCTTCCCTCCAGCATTAATAGCATAGGTACTGCTTCGAAGAGACTGACATGCTGATTGATGTATATTGGCAACCTTGAGTCTATGATTAATATGTTGTCCTTGAATATCGCTTGTGGCTTCATCCGTCGCAAGGGTTATTACTGCTGACTGAAGGTCTTCGGTGTCATCAGTCTAGTTATGCACTTGGACAATCAACATTAAGTTCTTTTTTATTGTATTTGCCATCTTATTATTTTCCATTGTGACTTTTTCAAAGTTTTTTTTTTACTTTTCCTCTGGTATCTCGTACCAGGTTTGACGTTGCATTTATTATTGATGTCTTGTTGCCGATATAACCAATTTCGCGTTTTTCGTTTTTGATAATTGTCTGCATATTTTCCGCTGTTCGGGTGATGATTTTATTTTTCCCCTTTATGGTTTCAATTTTCGGCTTTTCAGTGCCGTTTCCTGCTGTACAGTAGTCTTTGAATTCGCCCAATTTTTCGCAAATTTATCGGTCATACTTATGAGTTCATCCGCTTGAAATAAGACTTCGAAGTATGCTTGCATGTTGTAATAGAATAATAGCTGCCAGCGTGATGAGATGAATTCCACCTTTCCAAGATTGTCCACTAGAATCGCTGTGTATTGATCCATATTTTGTATTTTTAGCTTGCTTGTAACTGTAGCAGTTATTATTATTACTTTCTACCTTCAATATCATTAGTAAGCTGAAAATCGTCGCTTATCGTGTCGGCGATTTGGCCGATCGTATTTTTATCCGTTCTTATGGCGAGCTGGCTTTCTTACCTTTATATTGTGTATTGATCTCTTGAACTCTCCCCTAGTTGTTTTCATTATTACTACAAAAGCTTTATTATCTTGTCTCTTTGTATTGTTTGTTATCATGGACCATCTAGCGGGATGCGTGTTAGTTAACAAGTAACCCTCGTTACTGCCCTCGCATGCGTATTCCGTTGACGCGCCAGAGTCAGCGCAATGCCCTTACAAAGTCAGCACCGGTAACATGATGCTTGACGTTGCGCAGTTAGATTTGTTTAACAGTTATGCTGAGTCAAGGCGTCGATCAAATTCTTGTAGCTTAAGAATAACTGTAGTTTGTAGCTTTTGTCTCTTTTAGCTTTGATTTCGTTTTAGTTTTACTTTAAGTACAGTCTTGTTCAAGAGTTTAACGAATAAACACACATTGCTCCGGCACACTGCCGTTACTGAAATCATTTTGCTGATTTATATATTGCTGAGCCACAAGGCCTGTAATTTGGATATCTCAATTATATCCCATCATAATCTGCCTATCAATTTGATCTACATTGTGCCCCGAACGACGGCTTCCCCTAACGCGGACCCTGGACGGACGGAACATAATAATTGGCGCCCAACAAAACAGTCTACGAACCCACATTATGTCTCAGTTAATGTAAGTTCATAAAGTTTTAATTTCAAGTCAAACCACACATTAAGTGACACGAGTAGACAAAAAAAAAAACAAGCAAACACAAGTTTATCATGTTCTTTGCCAAGTTAGCCATTAAATAAAAAATAAAGCTTGTAAAAACACAGCAGTGATTGATTTGTTTCAGTGCAGTTCCGTAAATCAATGAGCCGCTTTGATTCAAATAGGCAAATAAAAACAGAAATCCCTAGTGACGAAGAGTGGGATACAGACCCCGAAGTTAATCAGACACAAAACTTAAGCAACCTAATAATGAATACGGAACAGGTTCAAGCCCTAATAAATAGCGCCTTACAGTGTCAAGAGGCTAGACATCGACTGGAATTAAATCAGTTACAACAACAATTAAATAGCTTGCGAATAGAAGTGCCTCATTTAGAAACATACCAAAGGATATCGGTAGACCCAAACGTTAGGTGTGACCTACCACTTGACATAATAAAATCGGTACATGATTTTAACGGCATACCACATGAACACGTAGCATGGAGGCAATCGGCCACCGATGCCTACGAATTATTCAGACCCTACGAGGGCAGTGCTAACTATTACCAAGCGGTAACAATTATCCGGAATAAAATCCGAGGACCAGCAAGAGCACTGTTAGTTTCGCACAACACTGTGCTAAATTTTAAGGCTATAATAGCTAGGCTAGATTGCACCTATGCAGACAAATCTTCGCTACGCCACTTACGAAAAGGATTAGAATTGGTCAGACAAGGTGACCTAAGCCTCATGAGCTACTATGACGAAGTTGAACGAAAGTTATCTTTGGTCACGAACAAAATCGTCATGTGTCATGAGCCCCAACAAGCCATACTGCTTAATGATGAGGTTAGATCGGATGCTCTACATTCATCTCGGGTCTAAGAAAGAACCTAAGAGCAGCCGTGTTTCCAGCACAGCCAAAAACTTACCGTCTGCATTAGCATTAGCCAGGGAGGCCGAAGCTAATATCGAACGTAGTGCCTTTACTGCTTCATACGCTAGAGCGCTAGAAGAAAGAGCTCAGGCGAGCGAGGGCAACAAATACCGCTCACACAATAAGCAAGGCAAAAATAATAGGGACAACAAGGATCAAGAAAGAAACCCTCACTTTGTAAAAAAACAGCAGAACCATCAGGAGAGCAAGAAAGGTAGCGAGGTAGATCCACCCGTGCCAATGGAAGTCGACAACTCTTCCAAGTTTAGACAACGCACGGAGTTCGGAAATAATCAGAACTTACGTTCACACCCCCAGAAAAGGGCAAACACGTCAGAGCATTTTACAGGCGCCAGACGACAACGTGTTAACAATATAGCTCAAAACAACTCTGCCGACGAAGATCAGAAATACAAGGAGGCAGCAGAAAATGCTGTAGCTTGTATTGACGACGAAACCGAGTCCATTGATTTCAATGATTCGTTGAATTTTTTAGGGAACGCTCCCGGCTGCCGTTCATTAAACGACAGTTGGCTGGGAGAACCTTAAACATTTTGATAGATACCGGGGCGGCTAAGAACTATATCAGGCCCGTAAAGGAGCTAAAAGTGGTTACACCAGCCGACAAGCCCTTCACTGTGAGCTCGATCCACGGCTCCAGTAAAGTTAAAAATAAATGTCTGCTCAAGATTTTTGAGCAGACATCCCCCTTTTTCCTGTTAGACACACTCACCTTGTTCGACGCCATTATAGGCTTCGACCTGCTAACGCAGGCGGGAGTCACGTTGGACCTTCAGGATAACACCTTGAAATACCTAGACAAACAAGAAAAGTTAGGATTCTACGAGGGTTCTAATGTCAATTTCACCAATGTGAACGACATAGTTGTACCAAAATCGGTAAAAAAGGAATTCAGAGACATGATCATAAAGAGGAAAAAAGCGTTCTCGACCTCTAACGAGGCGTTACCTTTCAATACCTCTGTTGTTGCCACAGTTAGAACTAGAGACAGCGAACCAATATACTCCAAGTAGTACCCCCTGCCAATGGGCGTATCTGACTTTGTAAACAAAGAAATTGAATGTTTACTCAAAGATGGACAGCAACGGCGACAACGACCTTATGATCGACTTTAGAAAGCTAAACGAGCGAACTATTGCCGACCGGTACCCAATGCCTAGCATCCCTATGATTCTAGCGAACCTGGGAAAGGCAAAATTTTGTACAACCCTGGACTTAAAGTCGGGTTACCATCAAATTCTCCTCGCGGAACAAGACCGTGAAAAACATAATTTTCAATTAATGGCGGCAAATATGAGTTTTGTCGGTTGCCCTTTGGCCTCAAGAATGCGTCAAGCATTTTTCAAAGGGCTATAGACGACGTTCTAAGGGAACAAATAGGGAAAACTTGCTACGTATACGTAGACGATGTGATAGTTTTCTCAGAAAACGAAATCGACCATGTAAAGCATGTTGACACAGTGCTAAAGAACCTGTGTGATGCCAACATGAGAGTGTCACAAGAGAAAACTCAGTTTTTTAAAGAGAGCATTGAGTTCTTAGGCTTTTTAGTGACCAAACACGGCATAAAAACTGACCCCGAAAAATTAAAAAAACCATCCAAGAGTATATTGAACCAAAGAGCCTCTACAGCCTTAGGTCTTTCCTCGGCCTGGCCAGCTACTATAGGGTCTTCATAAAAGATTTTGCATCCTTAGCAGCTCCCCTAACAAATATACTCAAGGGTGAAAATGGCAAAGTTAGTAAACACATGTCCAGGAAAGTTGGGGTAAACTTCGATGAAACCCAACGTAACGCCTTTCAAAAATTACGCAACATTCTGGCATCAGAAGATGTCTGCCTCGTGTTTCCAGATTTCGGTCAATCATTCGACCTAACCACGGATGCATCAATGAGTGGCATTGGAGCTGTCCTTTCGCAAGGGGGCAGACCAATAACCATGATTTCAAGAATTCTCAAAACTAGCGAAACGCACTACGCGACCAACGAGAGAGAACTGTTAGCCATCGTATGGGCGCTAGGTAAACTGCATAACTACCTATATGGTGCCCAAGATATAAAAATTTTCACGGACCATCAGCCTTTGACATTCACAGTTTCCGAGAAAAATACTAACGCCAAGATCAAAAGGTGGAAAGCCTTTATAGACGAACACAACGCGACGGTACTTTACAAACCAGGGAAAGAGAACTTTGTAGCTGACGCCCTTTCTAGGCAAAACATAATTGCCTTACAAAATGAACTTCAATCGGACGCTGCAACGATTCACAGCGAACTCTCTCTGACCTACACGATCGAAACGACCGACAAACCAATAAATTGTTTTGAAAACCAGATTATCTTAGAAGAAGCGTGTTTTCCATTACAACGCAAAAAGATACTTTCTGGTCAAAAGATTCGCCACGTGGTCAGCTTCACTGACAAAAATTCATTAATTGAAACAATAAAACCTCTCATTGTTACAGACGCAGTAAATGCCTTTCACTGCGACTTTCCGACACTAGCCAGCTTCCAGCATATTCTAGTTTCAAGCTTCCCTGCAACCAAGTTTTGGCACTGCAAGAACTATGTGCTCGACATTTCTGATAGAAATGAACAGATAGAAATAATATTGACAGAACATAACCGAGCGCATAGAGTAGCACAGGAAAACAATAAACAAGTCCTTCGTGACTATTATTTTCCCAAAATGTCCAACCTAGCCAAGGAAGTCGTTGCAAATTGCAAAGTTTGCACAAAATCCAAATACGATAGACACCCGCAAAAACAGGAATTGGGTGCCACTCCAATCCCTTCATACGCAGGCGAAATATTGCACTTTGACATTTTTGCCACCGACAAAAAACTATTTCTAACTTGCATTGACAAGTTTTCAAAGTTTGCCGTCGTACAACCACTACCGTCTCGAGCAGCAATAGATGTAAAAACACCCATTATTCAGCTAATAAACATTTTCCCTGAAATCAAAACACTCTACTGTGACAATGAAGCGGCATTCAACTCAGAAATTATCACATCATTCCTGAAGAAGAGCTGCAATATAGACATTATAAATGGCGGACATAGCCAGAAGCCTGAGGTTAGATGGAAAAGCCAGCGAAACTACTGAGCTGATATTGAGAGCTACGGTAGAATATAATAAGTCAATCCATTCGGTTACAAACCAAAAGCCGATTGACATCATACATGCCACTTCAACAGAAGTTAGACTATCTGTCAAGAAAAAAATTCAAAAGGCACAACAAGCCGTACTCAACAGATGCATCCCAGACAGACAGAACAGAGTGTTTGAGGTAGGCGAAACGGTGTTTCTAAATTACATTCCCATACTAGACGGGAACGTACTTATTTGGGAACAACAAAGTTTTATTAGACCTTCTGGCAACCTGACAGAAGTGACCAAGAGAGTAGATGAAACCGTAAAATTGTCCGATTTATTTCCGCAGTCGCATATAACACTTCTAAGTGTTGATATAGATAATACTAGAAGCTTGTTGTCCGCGGTAAAAATACATCATAGAATGGCTAGGAGTTTAGACTTCCTAGGCACAGCATTAAAAGTAGTTGCAGGAACGCCAGACGCATAGGATTTCAGCAGGGTCAGATTATCCGAATCAAAGCTGATTGACTCGAAAAACAGGCAAATAGTTATAAATTCCGAAACACAAAAACAAATCAATCAATTAACTTTACCGTGAACGAAATTATAAAGGCTAGAAAAGCCGACTTCGTAGACTCGCCACATTTGTATGAGGCACTCTTGGCAAGGAATAGAATGATTACCACAGAAATACAAAATTTAAATCTCACGATCACTCTCGCTAAATCAGGCATTGTAAATCCCACAATTTTTAATCACAATGACTTGAAATCATTACTTAATGAACACCCCCCAGAAGTCCCCATAGTCCCCCCCCATAGTCCCCTGGCGACCTCGGATTGTACTACAACCAATTTTGGCGCGGTCTGTAAGAGAGCAAAGGGCGAAGCGTGCGCTCGAGCCCTACATGCCGGAAGAACAGCGAACTGCCGGTCTCAACCCAGCAACCTGAGACCCATCAACGAAGTAGACGACGGCGTAATAAACATCAATGGCACGTATCTCATCACCTTTGAGCGCTCCGTTATAATCAACGGGACGAGAATCATTGACCAACATGAGACGTTAAAAAAGAGTCCAGCCGCAGCAGGGTCTCCGCTTCTCAACATCATAAGCCATGACCCAGTGCTAAGCTTACCGCAACTCCATCGGATGAACGACCACAACTTACAAGTCATCAGTGAGTTTAAAGAGGAACTGGAGTCATCCGGATCCCAAGCTAACTGGCTCATCAGCAGTATAATCTTGGGCGTCGCCCTCAGCTGCATCCTCGTGAGCTATCACCTCTACCAACGCAGACAAGCATCAAAAATACTTCAGGAAACCATCAATAAGTACAATGTAACCGAGGCCGGTCACGAACTTAGTGGGGTGGTAGTTAACAAGTAACCCTCGTTACTGCCCTCGCATGCGTATTCCGCTGACGCGCCAGAGTCAGCGCAATGCCCTTACAAAGTCAGCACTGGTAACATGATGCTTGACGTTGCGCAGTTAGATTTGTTTAACAGTTATGCTGAGTCGGCGCGTCGATCGAATTCTTGTAGCTTAAGTAGTAGTTTGTAGCTTTTGTCTCTTTTAGCTTTGATTTCGTTTTAGTTTTACTTTAAGTACAGTCTTGTTCAAGAGTTTAACGAATAAACACACATTGCTCCGGCACACTGCCGTTACTGAAATCATTTTGCTGATTTATATATTGCTGAGCCACAAGGCCTGTAATTTGGATATCTCAATTATATCCCATCATAATCTGCCTATCAATTTGATCTACATTGTGCCCCGAACGACGGCTTCCCCTAACGCGGACCCTGGACGGACGGAGCATAATAATTTGTTTTCTTGTTCCAATAGAACGAGTTGGCCTTCCATTAGATTTGCATTTTCCTGCCGCTATTTGATTTGCTGTTACAGTGATGAAAAGTAGTTCTCCTTTCATTTCCTTAAGAAATCTCCTCTGATACGTTGCATGTATATCCATCTATCTAACATCCCCATTTTTCCTCCCACAATAAAATGACCAGGTGTCAAAATATCGTCTCGATCCGTGACACTATTTAAGGTGACAAGTTGGCGTGAGTTCAGCACAGATTCAATTAAGCTAAGCAATGTTGTGAATTCCTCGAATGTGAAGATGCTATAGCCGATGGCTCGCTTTAGTTGGTGTTTCACCGATTTAACTCCAGCTTTCCAAATTCCTCCCATATGATGGCTTGCCGGCGGAATGAAGTTCCACTTGATACCGGCTCTCTGCAATACTGGTGCAAGGCTGTTATTGGTTTCTATAGCAGCGACAAGATCGTTATCTAATATTCTAGCAGCACCTACGAAATTTATACCGTTATCTGAATACAAATGTTAAGTTTTGTCGCGTGTGGCAAAGAATCAAGCCATACGCTGAAAACGCCAAAAACTTATCTGAAAATAAGTCACTGACGACATCCAGATGTATTGTTTTTGTTGCTATCCATACAAATAGGCATATGTACCTCTTATATGTCTTTTGGCCCCTTTCTTTGGAACAATGAATTTGAAAGGGTTCAGCGTAGTCAATGCCAGATTTCTAGAATGTTTAATAGCCAGTTACTCTGTACACTGGTAAATTTCCGATCAGCTGACTGGCCAATTCCTGTTTATACCTAATTCAGGCAACACATTCACGTAAGTATTTTTTCAATGTGTTTTGTAGCCCAAAGATCGAAAACTTTCTTTGAATAAAGTTCGTCATCAATTTTGTCCGCTGTTTAGGGTTTCTTTGTGAGTGTTGTTTATTACCAGCCAAACAAACTGTGATTTTCCCACTATGATGGGGTGTTTCACGTTGTATGGCAACATGGCATTTTGAAGGCGGCCACGTTTCTCCACAAAGAAAGGCGTTGAGTGCCTGCAATTTACTCTTTTCAGGCTTTCCAGCCTTAAGTAATCGAATTTCATGTTCAAAATCAAGCTGTTGTAATCTTACAACGACTGTTTTGGCCTTCCTAAATTCGTCGACAGTAAGGTATATTGCTAAGGTAAGGTATCTTGCTGCGCTCAAGAACCGCTACAATAGCCCAAAAATACTTGAATTCCGCAGTCTAGAATTCTTAACAACAAAGTTGGCGCGCATTTCTCTCTGTGGTCAAGAACCGCTGCAATAGCGCGAAACTACCGAAATTCAGCAGCTTTTACTTCCTAACAACAAATTTGGAGCTCAATTCTCTCTTCCATCAAGAGTAAGAATAAAGCAGGCAAAAATCTGGGATCAACCTGATCACACGTAAAAATAAAACTCGGGATCTTTTATTTTAACTGGCGTCCGAACAAGGACCAATCGCGAATACGATAGTGCAAAAAGTCATCTGAGCATGCGAATCGACCAGGATTAACTACAACAGAACAAAATATTTCCAAATGCGTGTAATCATTAATTGACTCGAAAAGGTGAAAACCAGATCGCAACCACAGATTGCGCAACGTGGGCTCACGCTTTGTATGATCCGTTCGCAGAGCATATCTTGGAATATCGTATGAACAGCCGAACCGCGAGTAGGGGACATCAAAAGGGATTAATTCGACATCATCGGAGATGGAGCACGCACCAACAATAGTTTTGTAAGAGAAAGAAAATTAGTGATTAAATTAAGGTAGATTAAAATAAAGTATATAAGTGAAATAATTTATACAAAATTAAGAAAAAAAAACAGCGAATCAAATCAAAAACTAGTTACATATATAAGTTAAGAAAATTAATAAAGAAAATTAGTGATTAACTTAAGGTAAATTAAAAACAATTATTTAAGTGAAATAATTAACACAAAATGAAGAAAAAACAGCGAATCTAATCAAAAACTAGTTACAAATATAAGTTAAGAAAATTAATAAAGAAAATATATAGAAATAATATTCAAATTTTAAATTCTAAGAAGCAACAAGGAAAATAGTAATAGGAATATCATAAGAAACAAAATCAAATATAAGCTTAGTGTACCGAACTTGTAGCTGCGCAGTGTAACCTAACACACAAAAAAATAAGAAACGGTAGAACACAAACGCGCTCCAAAAATTCGCCGACCAGCTTTTACCCTCGATTTAAATATTCCACTTGCAAAATTTAATACTTAAGCAAAGCAAACTAAAGATAAATCGTATCATTTTTAATATTATTAATATTCTCACAATTTCATATTAAATATAAAATTCATTTTGCCTTTAAAATTTTACACTACAAAATTTTATTTACATATTTCGAGCAATTGTTCAATATTACATTCTATCCATAAACACATTCACTTATACTAACAAAAAAATTAACCATAGCCAACTCGAATAATCTATTACGACCCGCAGTATTTAATACAATTGACACGGACGAATTACCAACTTCAGCACCAACCAACGCCAATATCGATGAATATAACCAGAGACAGCAGTAACGAACAGCAAGTAGACAGACGATGCATCAAAACAATAGGAGTGGTGAAACAAATTCCATCGAAAAATATATAGACCGAATAATCAATAATCAAGTAACGAACAGCAAGTAGACAGACGATGCATCAAAACAATAGGAGTGGTGAAACAAATTCCATCGAAAAATATATAGACCGAATAATCAATGATAGATTGGCAACAATACTAAACAACAAGATTGATAACAGCAATGCTAGCGATTTTGCTGAGGCAGACGCCTATAGCATAGATCCCGACTCTAGAGGCAACACTACTTACTTAGATCGCGTGCTGGACATAGTAAAAGGAATGAGAGAATTTTCTTCAGATCCAGCTGAGTTAAGCTCTTGGAAAAAGGGCGCAGATATGATTCTAGAGGCGTACTCTAGTATTACAAGGTCACCTTAATACTTTGGTATTCTACAAACTATCCGTAGAAAAATAACTCATCATGCAGACCAAGCACTAGACTCTTACAATATGCCCCTAAACTGGAAGGCAATTGCTCGATGCCTTACTCTACACTTTACGGACAAAGACGACATAAGTTCGCTGGAGTACCAACTAACAACTACGATGCAAAACGGACAACAGACAGGTGAGTAATTTTTCCCGAATTTCTACAAACACCTATCTTTAATACCCACCAATGTTAGTTGTATGAAATCCTATAGGGATAGGACATTAGATGCGTTTATAAGAGGCCTACGTGGTGATTTACCAACGGACTTTCCGCAAGCTGTGCATTTGTGTCTAAAATTAGAAAACCAAACCATAAGGACAACCCACGCAAACAATTGACAGCAAAACTTGAAATTCAGAAACATAGACCAGAACCCAATTCCGGCACCTCGTCAGTTCATACCGACTCCATCAAACAACCCAACTTACATACTTCCAACATATTTACCACCTCAGAATCCACGTCCAATTCCGCCTCGTAGACTAGTATCACAACCCAGAACATTCTATATCTATAACCAGGTACAGCCCGGTCAATTTCAAAGACCACCAAACCAACTTGGTCCCAAACAACAATATTGGCAACAATTCACCCAGACCCAACCAATAGCCCCAGCCCGTGCGACTACTGTCAAGCCAGCAGAACTAATGGACGTCGACCGTAGTATTCAAACAAAGATGGTCAACTATAGGAACAGACCTCAGTTTGAGATCGTTAAGATGCCAACATTCCCCATAAACCAAGACGGGAAAAGACAAAGACTCTTTAACACCGCTGCAATAGCGCGAAACTACCGAAATTCAGCAGCTTGCAATTTCTAACTACAAATTTGGCGCTCAATTCTCTTTTCGATCAAGAATCGCTGAAATAGTGCGAAACTACCGCAATTCATCAGCTTGCAATTCCTAACATCAAAGTTGGCGCGAGTTATCGTCCCGAGCGTATGGGCGATGCTCTCGTGGCCGAGGTTATGTGTTACAATCGTTGGTGTAAATAAAACGCTTTAATTTTAATTGTTTTCGTGGTTTTATGTTTAATTTTTTGTTGTTCAATTGATGTGCTCGCTTCAATGTCCAGCATGAGAGTGATTCGTTCTCTGGCAGTCGTATGTTTTTGCTTCTTTTCGCGCCGAACTTCACTCGGCGCCAGACGCTGAAACGGGACTTTTTCCAAGCTACAGCGCTAGATAGGTTGATGCAAAATTTGTCTCTTCTTGAGAAAATGTACGAAAACGCATCAACTCAATGTAGCTGCGCACGTAGATTGTATATGTGTAATTGACTGTATTGGGATTGCCCCGTTCCTAATTCATATTTTCACCGGTTTCTTTTAATCTTTTTACGATTCACTAACTTGTATTGTTTTTGATTGACTTCCTCTAGTACTGCTGTTTTTTGGTTCGTACAATGGTGTAGGTGTGGGGAGTCTTTTCATTGTTTTTAAATTCGTTAATGTTTGTGTCATAGTTGGTCTGGTTAACAACGTGTTCCCATGCTCTTAATCCGGCGATATCTTTGAAGTCTCCGAATTTATGAACAAGATTGATTGTTTACTGTCCAATAGCTAGGAGTCTAAGAGCTATCAATGTAGTGTTGTGCATCTGTGAATCAGTTTGTAGTGTTAGTTGGTCGTTTAATGGTTTTGCGAATTTTTGATTTATGTATTTTTTGGTTTTTGGCTGTTATAAGAGTCGGACCGCTATCTTCTTTAACTTTGTGTTTTGTAAATCTAGCTGACAATGTCGTTTTCTTCTAAAGTGGGTGGGTTAGGTATATTGTCGTTGGTTTTTTCCACACGTTTGATTTTAGCTTGATGCATTTTCTTTTGTATTTCAGGATAGATTTTGGCGCGGAATTCGTTGAGATTAGTTAAGTCATCATGTTCGTTATTTATCTTAATTGTTTGATTAAATATGTGGGTTCGTCCTGTAAATAGTTCAAAGGGTGTGTGATTTGTACTAGAGTGTACGACGTTATTGTATGTGATTAGGCATTCTGTCAAGATTTCATCATGTTCAATTTTTGATTTTGTCTGTTTAAATTTGTCTTCGATGAGTCTATAGATTTCTGTCAGAGTTGAGTGGACTCTTTCGATGGGCGAGTTGTTTGAGGACTGTTGAAAGGAGGTCGTATGTAGGGTGACATTGTATTTTCCGCAAAAATCACTGAATAGTTTCCCTGAAAATCCTGTGCCTTAGTCGTAGACAAGTTTTTGTGGTATGCCGAAAAGGCTGAAAAAGGTTTTCAGGTTCTTAACAATGTTGACTGATTTCTATTTAGGAGGGGGTAGGCTTGTGTGAATTTAGAAAATTTATCTATTATAGTTAGATTACAATTGTTATTTATTGTGTAGACGTCAAGGTGAACTATCTTTAAAGGCCTGTTATGTGTTTCGATTAGTAGTTGTGGAACTCGTTGAGGTTATCTGTCGTACTTTACACTTAAACAAGTGTCGCAGTTTTTTATGAGGTTTGATATTTTTGCTTTCATTTGTGGGATTTGTACTGTCGTTTGAGGTGTGCATACGTCTCGTCGATGCCCCTATGATTGTTGTCAATGTGATATTTGTCAATAGTTTTAGTTTGTTCTTCTGTGCATGTGATGTCTTCGAGTAGGGATTCACAACGTACAATTTTGTATAGTTTACTGTCGGAGATATATTTATTAAAGGATTCTTTAATGAGTTGAAAAATGTCATCTGTTGTGAGTACTGCAACTACTTTGCGTGGTTTTAAAATTAGTTTCAGTATTTTGGTTACTTCTGTCAAGTTGTATGTTTGTCGGGTTATTGTCTGTCTTAGCTTGGTTTTGAAAGTTGCCATTGAAGTGATATTAGGATGTTGTCCAGTCTTTATAATGCATTGAGTACTGAAATCGTTAATGACGTTCTTTGTAGGTATACTACAGTCGAGCTGGTCTTGGCTATTGTCTTTCTGATTTAGGTGTACTTCTATTCTGCTGAGGGCGTCGGCAACGACATTTTGTGACCCTTTTTTGAATATAACGTCAAAATCGAATTCGTTAAGGCGAAGCTTCCAACGAACCAACTTTCAGCTAGGGTCTTTAAAGTTTATAAGCCACGTTAGTGGTGTATGATCTGTTACGATCGTAAACTTTTTGCCAAAAAGGTATGGTCGGAAATACTTGGTTGCCCATACAATCGCTAGCATTTCTTTTTCAACCGTTGAGTAATTTACTTCAACTTCCGTCAGAGTTCTGCTGGCGAAGCATATTGGTCTGTCATTGTTTAAGGATCCCTGTGACAAAACGGCACATAGAGCAAAGTTACTTGCATGTGTCGTTAGGGCGACGGGCTTTTCGTAGTCGGGGTCGTTGCAAAGGAGGGTTTTTGAGAGCTCGAATGCGTCTAAGAAATCTTGGTCTATAACATTTTTTCCCTTTTAATTGGGCTGTTAGTGGTTTTGATATTTTCGCGAAGTCCTTAATGAATTTATGATAGTTACCGAGCAAACCTAGGAAAGACTTAATGTCTTTGCGATTTTTGGGTAATGGGAAAGTTTTTACAGCCTCAATTTTTGTAGAGTTTGGTTTTATCCCATCCTGTGTAACAATGTGTCCCAAGAACTCGAGTTCTTTTTTTAGGAAGTGACATTTTGAAGATTTAATTGCTAGGTTTGCCTTCCTAAGTTTGGAGAAAATTGTTGATATATCATTTATGTGTTGTTGTAGTGATTTTGAAAAAATAATAATATAATCTTAATACACTAGACATATGTTTCCTATGGAGTCGCTCAAAACGTTATCCATTACCCTTTTGAATGCGGCTGGAGCGTTTTATGGTCCGAAAAGCATACGGATGGACTCGAAATGTCCGCTGTCTACAGAAAACGCAGTTTTAGGGATGTCTGCGGGACTCAACTGGATTTGGTGGAATCCGCTGGCCAAGTCTAGTGTTGTGAAATAAGATGCCTTACCAACATGATCTAAAATTTCACTTATGTTTGGCATTGGGTATCTATCAGAAATTGTTTTTTCGTTAAGCTTTCTGAAATCAATAACGAGTCGCCATTTCTGTTGTGTCCCTTTCTCTGTTTTTTTTGGAACAACCCATACGGGTGCGCTCCAAGGCGAAAAACTATTTTTTATTATTTTTTGATCAAGAAGTTCAGAAATTTGTTTCTTTATTACTTGTTTATGACTAAATGGCTGACGATAAGACTTAACGTGGATTGGAATATTATCTGTAGTTGGGATCGAGTGTGTTATTTCGATACTGAAGGTTAGTTGGGTGTCTTCTTTATAAAATATGTCTGAAAAGTCTGAGCAAATTTGGATGAGCTGTGATTTCTTCTCTTTATTTAGGTTTTCCGTACTCCGAATGTTGGGTTTAGACTGTGTAAAGCCTTCAAGGGTTGGTGCATTCACAAGGTTGTGGAGTTGGATGAACTCATTGTTATTGAAAGGTTGTGTGGGTAAGGGGTCTTTGATGCAAAGAACTTGATGTCGGTTGATTCGTTGACCAGTTCGAGATTTGCAACACCTTTGGTAGCAGTGTAAAATCCACCAGAAATGGTAAGGTTTTTTCCTAGTGTTGTATTTGGTAAATAGAAGTCGCTGTCTGGCGTTTGGACTGGCAAAGGTAATAATGTCTTGCTAGAGCTACAAATTTCGTGGACGTGAATGGTAGTGTCGACTTTCGTGAGGATGGGTAAAGTCTCAAGAGGAGTTACTAGCTGTCGTGTTTGTAAGTCAATTTTTGCACTTAGTTTTATTAGTAGGTCCATACCTAGAAGGCCGTTAAAGAAGGTGTGGAATTTGAAAATTAATAGTTGTATGTTTGTTGACTCGTTGAATTCTTTGAATAAAGGAATATTTGTAGAGTTTGTAATTTCGTGGCTGCTAAGAACGGTATTGAGTTTGTTGATCCAGTATCTAACAGGAATTTCAATGGTATATTATTAAACGAAGTTATTATCATGTATGGTAGACATGCTTCGTATTTAGGTAGAGTCAAGTGTTTTTCGGGGGCGGAGAGGCGGTTGAAAGAAAATTTGTGGAATCGTTGATGTTGCATGAATTAGGGTCTTGCGTTTCTATATTGTTTAATCGTCTCTGCTCATTGTTTCTAAAAGGGTTTTGAGGTTGGTTATTATAATTATTTGAACGTCGGTTGTCTGTGTTATAAGGGATGTGGTTGTTATTGTGTTGTCTATTGTGACTTGATTTTTGATTGTAGTTGCTGTAATTTTTAGACCTCTGATTATTAGTATCTGGTTTTTATTATGTAAATTCGATTTGACACATTTCGTATACCCATTCTAAAGTACTGGGTTCTCTAGCCCTGATAACCGATCGAAGAGGATCGCGTAGTCCCATAACGAATGCAATAAGGGCAACGTCGTTGTACAGGCGTTTCTTTATAGCTTGGCCCTCTGGGCTTTCGGTACTGTTTCTGAGCAAAGAGTAAAGTTGCTCCCTGATTTTGGATATACCGAAGAAAAGTTTTCCCAAAGATAGGCCATCTTGGAGAGTCTGCATTTCCATAAGTAAGGTGGCTTCGGATTTTTTGTTGCCATACAGCCTATACAAATTTTCCTTGATGTTATCCCACACTAGGCGAGTGTTAGCTAGTGTCAATCCCTCGTCAGCTCTTCCTATTATTCTATTACGAATAGCTCGGAGCACAAGTTGTTCGTAAGGTGTTTGATCCGTGCCCCTGACTAACATAATAATTTCTCCGACGTTTGTAATAAATTTGTCCAATGTTGTTGGTGTTCCGTCTAATGTAGGCAGTTATTTTACAAAGGCTAAAATGTCGGTTGGAGTGAGTATTGTGGAGATGTTTGTGGTATCACTAACAGTTGGGGTTAGCGGGACCGAAGATCTACCCGAGTCCATTCTTGTTTGTGACGTTTGAATCGTTTCCTGGTGGGTTATCTCAGCTATTTTTTCTTCTTGTTCGGCTATTAGCGGAAGATTTTGGCTGCTAGGTCCTGACCTAGTTCTTCCCTTAGTATTTGGAAGAATCTTTGGAAATAATTTTTTTGACATTTTGTTTGTGTGACTCAGTGTGTTGTCTGCAATCTGTGTGGAAATCATGAAAATAGTTTTTTGTGCATTTTTTTTTTTTTATATAGCTTATGCATGCGTTTTTTTTTTTTTTTTTTTTTGTTTCGTTGTGGTTTTAAATGTATATACACTTGTGTGTATATTGATAATCGTGTGATTCCAAACAACTGTAAATTCCATCGTGAGAATTAGTAAAATACAGTAGTTTTGGCCATCGTATATGCGTGAGGCGGTTTCAACGATAGAATCGTCCTCACTGCCGCTTCACTTGCATTTGCCCAATGACACCTTGGGTTGTACGCATATTACGTGGGTGTGACGCTTGGCCTTACTATGCTTCGGCAGCGGCTTCAACGTTAGAGTCCGCGCAAACGCAACACACGTCAATATCACTTTTAACCACATGGAGATCACACGATTTATATTGTTGACTTGTATTGCGCTTGTGTGTATATTTGTAGTTTGTGTTTCTGAGCAACTGTAACTTCCATCGAGAGAATTAGTGAAATACAGTTGTCAAAGTTGTCGTGTATATGTATAAGCACATATTTGACGTGGTGTGATGCCTGATCATACACGATAGCGGGTTCAGCGATAGAATTCGAAAGGCATAACGCACAACCTCGTCATATGTACTTGTATATCGACACGCTAACTTTAGGTAAGATAATGTTGGCGTGGTATTTGTCCTGTATTTGGGCAGCGACATCAATTAATGTGATTCACTACGTAATATACGGCACCGTTATCTTTAACCATTTGAAAACCACAAGATTAATATGTTTCATGTGTGTGTATATTGTTTTGTTTCTATTCAATCGTTTGTATGTATAATGAATATATTTTTATAATTTTTTTTTTTTTTTTTGCACATTTTTATGTTTGCCGCTACATACCCTTACAGTATTAGTAGTAATGTTGTTGGTAACATTGATTTCCGCTGTTTTCCGTTGTTTTCCCGGCTGCGCCAGTTATTGTCCCGAGCGTATGGGCGATGCTATCGTGGCCGAGGTTATGTGTTACACTCGTTGGTGTAAATAAAACGCTTTAATTTTAATTGTGTTCGTGGTTTTATATTTAATTTTTTTTGTTACTCGATTGATGTGCTCGCTTCAATGGCCAGCATGAGAGTGATCCGTTCTCTCGCACTCATAGGTTTTTGCTTCTTTTTGCGCGAACTTCACTCGGCGCCAGACGCTGAAACGGGTCTTTTTCCAAGCTACAGCGCTAGATAGGTTGATGCAAAATTTGTCTCTTCTTGAGAAAATGTACGAAAACGCATCAACTCAATGTAGCTGCGCACATATATTTTTTCAGCGTGCGCCGTCGCGGCGCCAGCGTCTTCAGCTACTTATGGTCCGTTATGTTGAATGTGTCCGAGTTGGCACTCATGGCCGTAGTTAGCTTTTTTTGCGAAGGACCTTAGGTGGGAACAGCGTAGTATTATCCGCTGTTAGCTCGCGCATTTCTCTCTGTGGTCAAGAACCGCTGCAATAGCGCGAAACTACCGAAATTCAGCAGCTTTTACTTCCTAACAACAAATTTGGAGCTCAATTCTCTCTTCCATCAAGAGTAAGAATAAAGCAGGCAAAAATCTGGGATCAACCTGATCACACGTAAAAATAAAACTCGGGATCTTTTATTTTAACTGGCGTCCGAACAAGGACCAATCGCGAATACGATAGTGCAAAAAGTCATCTAAGCATGCGAATCGACCAGGATTAACTACAACAGAACAAAATATTTCCAAATGCGTGTAATCATTAATTGACTCGAAAAGGTGAAAACCAGATCGCAACCACAGATTGCGCAACGTGGGCTCACGCTTTGTATGATCCGTTCGCAGAGCATATCTTGGAATAACGTATGAACAGCCGAACCGCGAGTAGGGGACATCAAAAGGGATTAATTCGACATCATCGGAGATGGAGCACGCACCAACAATAGTTTTGTAAGAGAAAGAAAATTAGTGATTAAATTAAGGTAAATTAAAATAAAGTATATAAGTGAAATAATTTATACAAAATTAAGAAAAAAAAAACAGCGAATCAAATCAAAAACTAGTTACATATATAAGTTAAGAAAATTAATAAAGAAAATTAGTGATTAACTTAAGGTAAATTAAAAACAAATATTTAAGTGAAATAATTAACACAAAATGAAGAAAAAACAGCGAATCTAATCAAAAACTAGTTACAAATATAAGTTAAGAAAATTAATAAAGAAAATATATAGAAATAATATTCAAATTTTAAATTCTAAGAAGCAACAAGGAAAATAGTAATAGGAATATCATAAGAAACAAAATCAAATATAAGCTTAGTGTACCGACATTGTAGCTGCGCAGTGTAACCTGACACACAAAAAAATAAGAAACGGTAGAACACAAACGCGCTCCAAAAATTCGCCGACCAGCTTTTACCCTCGATTTAAATATTCCACTTGCAAAATTTAATACTTAAGCAAAGCAAACTAAAGATAAATCGTTTCATTTTTAATATTATTAATATTCTCACAATTTCATATTAAATATAAAATTCATTTTGCCTTTAAAATTTTACACTACAAAATTTTATTTACATATTTCAAGCAATTGTTCAATATTACATTCTATCCATAAACACATTCACTTATACTAACAAAAAAATTAACCATAGCCAACTCGAATAATCTATTACGACCCGCAGTATTTAATACAATTGACACGGACGAATTACCAACTTCAGCACCAACCAACGCCAATATCGATGAATATAACCAGAGACAGCAGTAACGAACAGCAAGTAGACAGACGATGCATCAAAACAATAGGAGTGGTGAAACAAATTCTATCGAAAAATATATAGACCGAATAATCAATAATCAAGTAACGAACAGCAAGTAGACAGACGATGCATCAAAACAATAGGAGTGGTGAAACAAATTCCATCGAAAAATATATAGACCGAATAATCAATGATAGATTGGCAACAATACTAAACAACAAGATTGATAACAGCAATGCTAGCGATTTTGCTGAGGCAGACGCCTATAGCATAGATCCCGACTCTAGAGGCAACACTACTTACTTAGATCGCGTGCTGGACATAGTAAAAGGAATGAGAGAATTTTCTTCAGATCCAGCTGAGTTAAGCTCTTGGAAAAAGGGCGCAGATATGATTCTAGAGGCGTACTCTAGTATTACAAGGTCACCTTAATACTTTGGTATTCTACAAACTATCCGTAGAAAAATAACTCATCATGCAGACCAAGCACTAGACTCTTACAATATGCCCCTAAACTGGAAGGCAATTGCTCGATGCCTTACTCTACACTTTACGGACAAAGACGACATAAGTTCGCTGGAGTACCAACTAACAACTACGATGCAAAACGGACAACAGACAGGTGAGTAATTTTTCCCGAATTTCTACAAACACCTATCTTTAATACCCACCAATGTTAGTTGTATGAAATCCTATAGGGATAGGACATTAGATGCGTTTATAAGAGGCCTACGTGGTGATTTACCAACGGACTTTCCGCAAGCTGTGCATTTGTGTCTAAAATTAGAAAACCAAACCATAAGGACAACCCACGCAAACAATTGACAGCAAAACTTGAAATTCAGAAACATAGACCAGAACCCAATTCCGGCACCTCGTCAGTTCATACCGACTCCATCAAACAACCCAACTTACATACTTCCAACATATTTACCACCTCAGAATCCACGTCCAATTCCGCCTCGTAGACTAGTATCACAACCCAGAACATTCTATATCTATAACCAGGTACAGCCCGGTCAATTTCAAAGACCACCAAACCAACTTGGTCCCAAACAACAATATTGGCAACAATTCACCCAGACCCAACCAATATCCCCAGCCCGTGCGACTACTGTCAAGCCAGCAGAACTAATGGACGTCGACCGTAGTATTCAAACAAAGATGGTCAACTATAGGAACAGACCTCAGTTTGAGATCGTTAAGATGCCAACATTCCCCATAAACCAAGACGGGAAAAGACAAAGACTCTTTAACACCGCTGCAATAGCGCGAAACTACCGAAATTCAGCAGCTTGCAATTTCTAACTACAAATTAGGCTCTCAATTCTCTTTTCGATCAAGAATCGCTGAAATAGTGCGAAACTACCGCAATTCATCAGCTTGCAATTCCTAACATCAAAGTTGGCGCGAGTTATCGTCCCGAGCGTATGGGCGATGCTCTCGTGGCCGAGGTTATGTGTTACAATCGTTGGTGTAAATTAAACGCTTTAATTTTAATTGTTTTCGTGGTTTTATGTTTAATTTTTTGTTGTTCAATTGATGTGCTCGCTTCAATGTCCAGCATGAGAGTGATTCGTTCTCTGGCAGTCGTAGGTTTTTGCTTCGTTTCGCGCCGAACTTCACTCGGCGCCAGACGCTGAAACGGGACTTTTTCCAAGCTACAGCGCTAGATAGGTTGATGCAAAATTTGTCTCTTCTTGAGAAAATGTACGAAAACGCATCAACTCAATGTAGCTGCGCACGTAGATTGTATATGTGTAATTGACTGTATTGGGATTGTCCCGTTCCTAATTCATATTTTCACCGGTTTCTTTTAATCTTTTTACGATTCACTAACTTGTATTGTTTTTGATTGACTTCCTCTAGTACTGCTGTTTTTTGGTTCGTACAATGGTGTAGGTGTGGGGAGTCTTTTCATTGTTTTTAAATTCGTTAATGTTTGTGTCATAGTTGGTCTGGTTAACAACGTGTTCCAATGCTCTTAATCCGGCGATATCTTTGAAGTCTCCGAATTTATGAACAAGATTGATTGTTTACTGTCCAATAGCTAGGAGTCTAAGAGATATCAATGTAGTGTTGTGCATCTGTGAATCAGTTTGTAGTGTTAGTTGGTCGTTTAATGGTTTTGCGAATTTTTGATTTATGTATTTTTTGGTTTTTGGCTGTTATAAGAGTCGGACCGCTATCTTCTTTAACTTTGTGTTTTGTAAATCTAGCTGACAATGTCGTTTTCTTCTAAAGTGGGTGGGTTAGGTATATTGTCGTTGGTTTTTTCCACACGTTTGATTTTAGCTTGATGCATTTTCTTTTGTATTTCAGGATAGATTTTGGCGCGGAATTCGTTGAGTTTAGTTAAGTCATCATGTTCGTTATTTATCTTAATTGTTTGATTAAATATGTGGGTTTGTCCTGTAAATAGTTCAAAGGGTGTGTGATTTGTACTAGAGTGTACGGCGTTATTGTATGTGATTAGGCATTCTGTCAAGATTTCATCATGTTCAATTTTTGATTTTGTCTGTTTAAATTTGTCTTCGATGAGTCTATAGATTTCTGTCAGAGTTGAGTGGACTCTTTCGATGGGCGAGTTGCTTGAGGACTGTTGAAAGGAGGTCGTATGTAGGGTGACATTGTATTTTCCGCAAAAATCACTGAATAGTTTCCCTGAAAATCCTGTGCCTTAGTCGTAGACAAGTTTTTGTGGTATGCCGAAAAGGCTGAAAAAGGTTTTCAGGTTCTTAACAATGTTGACTGATTTCTATTTAGGAGGGGGTAGGCTTGTGTGAATTTAGAAAATTTATCTATTATAGTTAGATTACAATTGTTATTTATTGTGTAGATGTCAAGGTGAACTATCTTTAAAGGCCTGTTAGGTGTTTCGATTAGTAGTTGTGGAACTGGTTGAGGTTATCTGTCGTACTTTACACTTAAACAAGTGTCGCAGTTTTTTATGAGGTTAGCTATTTTTGCTTTCATTTGTGGGAAATAGTACTGTCGGTTGAGGTGTGCATACGTCTCGTCGATGCCCCTATGATTGTTGTCATTTGTCAATAGTTTTAGTTTGTTCTTCTGTGCCTGTGATGTCTTCGAGTAGGGATTCACAACGTACAATTTTGAATAGTTTACTGTCGGAGATATATTTATTGAAGGATTCTTTAATGAGTTGAAAAATGTCATCTGTTGTGAGTACTGCAACTACTTTGCGTGGTTTTAAAATTAGTTTCAGTATTTTGGTTACTTCTGTCAAGTTGTATGTTTGTCGGGTTATTGTCTGTCTTAGCTTGGTTTTGAAAGTTGCCATTGAAGTGATATTAGGATGTTGTCCAGTCTTTATAATGCATTGAGTACTGAAATCGTTAATGACGTTCTTTGTAGGTATACTACTGTCGAGCTGGTCTTGGCTATTGTCTTTCTGATTTAGGTGTACTTCTATTCTGCTGAGGGCGTCGGCAACGACATTTTGTGACCCTTTTTTGAATATAACGTCAAAATCGAATTCGTTAAGGCGAAGCTTCCAACGAACCAACTTTCAGCTAGGGTCTTTAAAGTTTATAAGCCACGTTAGTGGTGTATGATCTGTTACGATCGTAAACTTTTTGCCAAAAAGGTATGGTCGGAAATACTTGGTTGCCCATACAATCGCTAGCATTTCTTTTTCAACCGTTGAGTAATTTACTTCAACTTCCGTCAGAGTTCTGCTGGCGAAGCATATTGGTCTGTCATTGTTTAAGGATCCCTGTGACAAAACGGCACATAGAGCAAAGTTACTTGCATGTGTCGTTAGGGCGACGGGCTTTTCGTAGTCGGGGTCGTTGCAAAGGAGGGTTTTTGAGAGCTCGAATGCGTCTAAGAAATCTTGGTCTATAACATTTTTTCCCTTTTAATTGGGCTGTTAGTGGTTTTGATATTTTCGCGAAGTCCTTAATGAATTTATGATAGTTACCGAGCAAACCTAGGAAAGACTTAATGTCTTTGCGATTTTTGGGTAATGGGAAAGTTTTTACAGCCTCAATTTTTGTAGAGTTTGGTTTTATCCCATCCTGTGTAACAATGTGTCCCAAGAACTCGAGTTCTTTTTTTAGGAAGTGACATTTTGAAGATTTAATTGCTAGGTTTGCCTTCCTAAGTTTGGAGAAAATTGTTGATATATCATTTATGTGTTGTTGTAGTGATTTTGAAAAAATAATAATATAATCTTAATACACTAGACATATGTTTCCTATGGAGTCGCTCAAAACGTTATCCATTACCCTTTTGAATGCGGCTGGAGCGTTTTATGGTCCGAAAAGCATACGGATGGACTCGAAATGTCCGCTGTCTACAGAAAACGCAGTTTTAGGGATGTCTGCGGGACTCAACTGGATTTGGTGGAATCCGCTGGCCAAGTCTAGTGTTGTGAAATAAGATGCCTTACCAACATGATCTAAAATTTCACTTATGTTTGGCATTGGGTATCTATCAGAAATTGTTTTTTCGTTAAGCTTTCTGAAATCAATAACGAGTCGCCATTTCTGTTGTGTCCCTTTCTCTGTTTTTTTTTTTGGAACAACCCATACGGGTGCGCTCCAAGGCGAAAAACTATTTTTTATTATTTTTTGATCAAGAAGTTCAGAAATTTGTTTCTTTATTACTTGTTTATGACTAAATGGCTGACGATAAGACTTAACGTGGATTGGAATATTATCTGTAGTTGGGATCGAGTGTGTTATTTCGATACTGAAGGTTAGTTGGGTGTCTTCTTTATAAAATATGTCTGAAAAGTCTGAGCAAATTTGGATGAGCTGTGATTTCTCCTCTTTATTTAGGTTTTCCGTACTCAGAATGTTGGGTTTAGACTGTGTAAAGCCTTCAAGGGTTGGTGCATTCACAAGATTGTGGAGTTGGATGAACTCATTGTTATTGAAAGGTTGTGTGGGTAAGGGGTCTTTGATGCAAAGAACTTGATGTCGGTTGATTCGTTGACCAGTTCGAGATTTGCAACACCTTTGGTAGCAGTGTAAAATCCACCAGAAATGGTAAGGTGTTTTCCTAGTGTTGTATTTGGTAAATAGAAGTCGCTGTCTGGCGTTTGGACTGGCAAAGGTAATAATGTCTTGCTAGAGCTACAAATTTCGTGGACGTGAATGGTAGTGTCGACTTTCGTGAGGATGGGTAAAGTCTCAAGAGGGGTTACTAGCTGTCGTGTTTGTAAGTCAATTTTTGCACTTAGTTTTATTAGTAGGTCCATACCTAGAAGGCCGTTAAAGAAGGTGTGGAATTTGAAAATTAATAGTTGTATGTTTGTTGACTCGTTGAATTCTTTGAATAAAGGAATATTTGTAGAGTTTGTAATTTCGTGGCTGCTAAGAACGGTATTTATTCTAATGGGTAAGTCTAGTGTTTTCATCTTGTCTTGAGTTTGTTGATCCAGTATCTAACAGGAATTTCAATGGTATATTATTAAACGAAGTTATTATCATGTATGGTAGACATGCTTCGTATTTAGGTAGAGTCAAGTGTTTTTCGGGGGCGGAGAGGCGGTTGAAAGAAAATTTGTGGAATCGTTGATGTTGCATGAATTAGGGTCTTGCGTTTCTATATTGTTTAATCGTCTCTGCTCATTGTTTCTGAAAGGGTTTTGAGGTTGGTTATTATAATTATTTGAACGTCGGTTGTCTGTGTTATAAGGGATATGGTTGTTATTGTGTTGTCTATTGTGACTTGATTTTTGATTGTAGTTGCTGTAATTTTTAGACCTCTGGTTATTAGTATCTGGTTTTTATTATGTAAATTCGATTTGACATATTTCGTATGCCCGTTCTAAAGTACTGGGTTCTCTAGCCCTGATAACCGATCGAAGAGGATCGCGTAGTCCCATAACGAATGCAATAAGGGCAACGTCGTTGTACAGGCGTTTCTTTATAGCTTGGCCCTCTGGGCTTTCAGTACTATTTCTGAGCAAAGAGTAAAGTTGCTCCCTGATTTTGGATATACCGAAGAAAAGTTTTCCCAAAGATTGGCCATCTTGGAGAGTCTGCATTTCCATAAGTAAGGTGGCTTCGGATTTTTTGTTGCCATACAGCCTATACAAATTTTCCTTGATGTTATCCCACACTAGGCTAGTGTTAGCTAGTGTCAATCCCTCGTCAGCTCTTCCTATTATTCTATTACGAATAGTTCGAAGCACAAGTTGTTCGTAAGGTGTTTGATCCGTGCCCCTGACTAACATAATAATTTCTCCGACGTTTGTAATAAATTTGTCCAATGTTGTTGGTGTTCCGTCTAATGTAGGCAGTTATTTTACAAAGGCTAAAATGTCGGTTGGAGTGAGTATTGTGGAGATGTTTGTGGTATCACTAACAGTTGGGGTTAGCGGGACCGAAGATCTACCCGAGTCCATTCTTGTTTGTGACGTTTGAATCGTTTCCTGGTGGGTTATCTCAGCTATTTTTTCTTCTTGTTCGGCTATTAGCGGAAGATTTTGGCTGCTAGGTCCTGACCTAGTTCTTCCCTTAGTATTTGGAAGAATCTTTGGAAATAATTTTTTTGACATTTTGTTTGTGTGACTCAGTGTGTTGTCTGCAATCTGTGTGGAAATCATGAAAATAGTTTTTTGTGCATTTTTTTTTTTTTATATAGCTTATGCATGCGTTTTTTTTTTTTTTTTTTTTTTGTTTCGTTGTGGTTTTAAATGTATATACACTTGTGTGTATATTGATAATCGTGTGATTCCAAACAACTGTAAATTCCATCGTGAGAATTAGTAAAATACAGTAGTTTTGGCCATCGTATATGCGTGAGGCGGTTTCAACGATAGAATCGTCCTCACTGCCGCTTCACTTGCATTTGCCCAATGACACCTTGGGTTGTACGCATGTTACGTGGGTGTGACGTGGCGCTTGGCCTTACTATGCTTCGGCAGCGGCTTCAACGTTAGAGTCCGCGCAAACGCAACACACGTCAATATCACTTTTAACCACATGGAGATCACACGATTTATATTGTTGACTTGTATTGCGCTTGTGTGTATATTTGTAGTTTGTGTTTCTGAGCAACTGTAACTTCCATCGAGAGAATTAGTGAAATACAGTTGTCAAAGTTGTCGTGTACATGTATAAGCACATATTTGACGTGGTGTGATGCCTGATCGTACACGATAGCGGCTTCAGCGATAGAATCCGAAAGGCATAACGCACAACCTCGTCATATGTACTTGTATATCGACACGCTAACTTTAGGTAAGATAATGTTGGCGTGGTATTTGTCCTGTATTTGGGCAGCGACATCAATTAATGTGATTCACTACGTAATATACGGCACCGTTATCTTTAACCATTTGAAAACCACAAGATTAATATGTTTCATGTGTGTGTATATTGTTTTGTTTCTATTCAATCGTATGTATGTATAATGAATATATTTTTATAATTTTTTTTTTTTTTTTGCACATTTTTATGTTTGCCGCTACATACCCTTACAGTATTAGTAGTAATGTTGTTGGTAACATTGATTTCCGCTGTTTTCCGTTGTTTTCCCGGCTGCGCCAGTTATTGTCCCGAGCGTATGAGCGATGCTATCGTGGCCGAGGTTATGTGTTACACTCGTTGGTGTAAATAAAACGCTTTAATTTTAATTGTGTTCGTGGTTTTATATTTAATTTTTTTTGTTACTCGATTGATGTGTTCGCTTCAATGTCCAGCATGAGAGTGATCCGTTCTCTCGCACTCATAGGTTTTTGCTTCTTTTCGCGCCGAACTTCACTCGGCGCCAGACGCTGAAACGGGACTTTTTCCAAGCTACAGCGCTAGATAGGTTGATGCAAAATTTGTCTCTTCTTGAGAAAATGTACGAAAACGCATCAACTCAATGTAGCTGCGCACATATATTTTTTCAGCGTGCGCCGTCGCGGCGCCAGCGTCTTCAGCTACTTATGGTCCGTTATGTTGAATGTGTCCGAGTTGGCACTCATGGCCGTAGTTAGCTTTTTTTGCGAAGGACCTTAGGTGGGAACAGCGTAGTATTATCCGCTGTTAGCTCGCGCATTTCTCTCTGTGGTCAAGAACCGCTGCAATAGCGCGAAACTACCGAAATTCAGCAGCTTTTACTTCCTAACAACAAATTTGGAGCTCAATTCTCTCTTCCATCAAGAGTAAGAATAAAGCAGACAAAATTCTGGGATCAACCTGATCACACGTAAAAATAAAACTCGGGATCTTTTATTTTAACTGGCGTCCGAGCAAGGACCAATCGCGAATACGATAGTGCAAAAAGTCATCTAAGCATGCGAATCGACCAGGATTAACTACAACAGAACAAAATATTTCCAAATGCGTGTAATCATTAATTGACTCGAAAAGGTGAAAACCAGATCGCAACCACAGATTGCGCAACGTGGGCTCACGCTTTGTATGATCCGTTCGCAGAGCATATCTTGGAATAACGTATGAACAGCCGAACCGCGAGTAGGGGACATCAAAAGGGATTAATTCGGCATCATCGGAGATGGAGCACGCACCAACAATAGTTTTGTAAGAGAAAGAAAATTAGTGATTAACTTAAGGTAAATTAAAAAAAAATATTTAAGTGAAATAATTAACACAAAATGAAGAAAAAACAGCGAATCTAATCAAAAACTAGTTACAAATATAAGTTAAGAAAATTAATAAAGAAAATATATAGAAATAATATTCAAATTTTAAATTCTAAGAAGCAACAAGGAAAATAGTAATAGGAATATCATAAGAAACAAAATCAAATATAAGCTTAGTGTACCGACATTGTAGCTGCGCAGTGTAACCTGACACACAAAAAAATAAGAAACGGTAGAACACAAACGCGCTCCAAAAATTCGCCGACCAGCTTTTACCCTCGATTTAAATATTCCACTTGCAAAATTTAATACTTAAGCAAAGCAAACTAAAGATAAATCGTATCATTTTTAATATTATTAATATTCTCACAATTTCATATTAAATATAAAATTCATTTTGCCTTTAAAATTTTACACTACAAAATTTTATTTACATATTTCAAGCAATTGTTCAATATTACATTCTATCCATAAACACATTCACTTATACTAACAAAAAAATTAACCATAGCCAACTCGAATAATCTATTACGACCCGCAGTATTTAATACAATTGACACGGACGAATTACCAACTTCAGCACCAACCAACGCCAATATCGATGAATATAACCAGAGACAGCAGTAACGAACAGCAAGTAGACAGACGATGCATCAAAACAATAGGAGTGGTGAAACAAATTCCATCGAAAAATATATAGACCGAATAATCAATAATCAAGTAACGAACAGCAAGTAGACAGACGATGCATCAAAACAATAGGAGTGGTGAAACAAATTCCATCGAAAAATATATAGACCAAATAATCAATGATAGATTGGCAACAATACTAAACAACAAGATTGATAACAGCAATGCTAGCGATTTTGCTGAGGCAGACGCCTATAGCATAGATCCCGACTCTAGAGGCAACACTACTTACTTAGACCGCGTGCTGGACATAGTAAAAGGAATGAGAGAATTTTCTTCAGATCCAGCTGAGTTAAGCTCTTGGAAAAAGGGCGCAGATATGATTCTAGAGGCGTACTCTAGTATTACAAGGTCACCTAAATACTTTGGTATTCTACAAACTATCCGTAGTAAAATAACTCATCATGCAGACCAAGCACTAGACTCTTACAATATGCCCCTAAACTGGAAGGCAATTGCTCGATGCCTTACTCTACACTTTACGGACAAAGACGACATAAGTTCGCTGGAGTACCAACTAACAACTACGATGCAAAACGGACAACAGACAGGTGAGGAATTTTACCAGAATTTCTACAAACACCTATCTTTAATACCCACCAATGTTAGTTGTATGAATTTAGACCGACAACCTGGGGTGGTTATGACAAAATCCTATAGGGATAGGACATAAGATGCGTTTATAAGAGGCCTACGTGGTGATTTACCAACGGACTTTCCGCAAGCTGTGCATTTGTGTCTAAAATTAGAAAACCAAACCATAGGGACAACCCACGCAAACAATTGACAGCTAAACTTGAAATTCAGAAACATAGACCAGAACCCAATTCCGGCACCTCGTCAGTTCATACCGACTCCATCAAACAACCCAACTTACATACTTCCAACATATTTACCACCTCAGAATCCACGTCCAATTCCGCCTCGTAGACTAGTATCACAACCCAGAACATTCTATATCTATAACCAGGTACAGCCCGGTCAATTTCAAAGACCACCAAACCAACTTGGTCACCAACAACAATATTGGCAACAATTCACCCAGACCCAACCAATAGCCCCAGCCCGTGCGACTACTGTCAAGCCAGCAGAACTAATGGACGTCGACCGTAGTATTCAAACAAAGATGGTCAACTATAGGAACAGACCTCAGTTTGAGATCGTTAAGATGCCAACATTCCCCATAAACCAAGACGGGAAAAGACAAAGACTCTTTAACACTGAGGGAGCAGAATGACTACCATGACTTATTATGAAAGATACGAGCAGGCATTGATAGAAGTTAACAACCAGGAAGATTATGAAATGAGCTTGGGAGGGTATATTACAATACTCCAATACAGACTTGAATTTCTAGAATGAGCGACTCCTCGTTACTCTATTTCGAATGTCGAGGTGGAGGTCACAAAATATTCAAAATTCTTATCGATACTGGTTCAAACAGAAACTATATACACCCGGCCTATATACAAATCCATAACCTAACGAAACACCTTTGCAATAACTGTAAGAGGTAGCATCAAAATAACACACCACAAACTTGCCAATTTATTCAATTATCCAGAATGTAACATTAAGTTTTTTCCTTTACCAACTCTAAAATCATTTGATGCCATTCTTGGCAACTTGGCCTTAAAGATTTAGAAGCAGTAATCGACGTAGCAAATAAAGTAATGACAATTAAAGGAGAAAAAAGATACATGTTCCTAAAAGATGAAATGAATTGTCAAGTCCAAGAGCTGCTAGATAATGGCATTATTCGACCTTCACGGTCACCATATAACTCACCATTATGGATAGTTGCAAAGAAACTAGATGCATCCGGTGAAAGGAAATTTCGAATGGTAATAGACTACCGAAAACTCAATAAAGCTACTATAGCAGACAAATACCCCATCCCCGAGATTAACGAAGTATTAGCCCAACTCGGAAACAATAAACTATTTTCTTTCCTAGACCTTAAGAGTGGATTTCATAAAATCCCGCTAAAAACGTCAGATATACCGAAAACAGCCTCCTCCGTGAATAACGGCTTAAAAAACGCATCAACCATTTGCCAACGTGCGCTCGATGATATTCTCAGAGAACACATCGGGAAAATCTGTTACATTTACATCGACGATATCATTTTTAGCAAGGATAGAGAATCACGTACAAAAAACCTTCAAACAATTTTCCAAACTCTGCAAGATGCCAACATGAAATGCCAATTGGACAAATGCGAGCTCTACTACAATAAGGTAGAATATTTAGGGTTCGTTTTTTCTGATTAAGGTATCGAAACAAACCCAAACAAAGTACTAGCAATAGCCAATTACCCACAACCCAGAACTTTAAAGGATTTAAGAACCTTTTTAGGACTAGCAGTGTACTATAGAAGGTTCATATGGGATTCCGCTACGTTAGCTAAACCACTTGGCCGCCTTTTAAGAAGGGAAGATGGACGAGTGTCAAAAAACAATTCAAAGAAACAAATAATTAATATAAACCAAGACGCAATGAAGTTATTCTTCGATTCCCTGATTTCAACAAGGAATTTCAACTAACAACAGATGCCTCTGATTTCGCCATGGGCGCAGTACTATCCCAAGGTGACAGACCAATTTCCTTTTTCTCTAGAACGCTTTCCAAAGCAGAAGAAAATTACGCCACTAACCAGAAAGAGATGTTAGCTATAGTATGGGCATTAAAAGCCCTCAGAAACGACCTATACGGTAGATCTAAAGTTAAAATCTACACTGATCACCAATCTCTTACGTATTCGCTAAGCAGCTGGAATGGAAATTCCAGAGAAAAAAGATGGAAGCATACCTTGAGGAATAAAATTACGAATTGGTTTACAAACCGGGTAAAGGTAACGTAGTCGCAGATGCGTTATCAAGACCTAGCCAGATCAATTCAGTCGCGTCAACACAGCATAGTTCGGAAAGTTCAGCAGATAATTTAATTCCCAGCATAGAAGTCCCGATTAATGCATTCAGAAATCAAATCTTCATCAAGAAAGATGACTTAACCAGCTATAATTTCGATATCCCATTCCCAACATTCCATAGGCATACGATTTAACAACCGAGCTATAACGAAAAGGACATACTTGACATCTTAAAGAAATATTTAAATCGATCAGTTTTAAACGGAATCATAACATCATAAGATAGATAAGATAATGATGGTAAAACAAAAGATCTATCCTTTACACTTCAAAAACTATAAAATCAGATTCACGTCATTTGTAAGAGACATTGTAACAGACATCGAACAGAAAGAAGAAATACTTAATGAACACAGTAGGGCCCATCATGGCATAGCAGAAAATAAGGCACAACTTTCGGAAAAATGTTACTTCCCCAAAATGAAGGAGAAAATCACAAATCTTATCAAACAGTGCAGGATATGTAAAGAACAAAAGAACGATAGACACCCTACGAACCCAGAATTAAAGGAAAGCCCCCATTCCATATCCATTCATATATATCCAGGACAAATCATCCATGTAGACATTTACTCAACAGAAAACGTATTGGTACTAACAGCACTAGATAAATTCTCAAAATTAGCTCAGGCTAAAATTATCAAATCAAAAGCTATTCCGAATATTAAAGAACCATTACACGATTTTATATTTTATTACGGAGTACCAAAGTGTATTATGATGCATAACGAAAAGACGCTTAATTCGGAAACTATAAGGATCAGTTAGATATCCAAATCTATAAAGCTCCCCCTTACAAAAGTTCAGTTAACGGACAAGTTTAAAGATTCCATTCCACCATATCCGAAATAATGAGATGTTTTAAAAATACCCGGAAAGCAGAAAAATTTTATAAAACTACTGGATAGAGCAGTATATGAGTATAACTCATCGATACATTCAGTTACCAATAAAAGACCTTTGGATGTATTTTTAGGAAGAAATATTACAACAGACCCGAAATGTTATGAAAGATCCAGATAGAACAGCACAGAAAAAATCAGAACAAAAAAGGCAACAGACTTGGAGCATCATAACACAGAACGTAAAAAATTTCTAGATTACAATAGCGGTCAGGAAATCGTTGTCAAACAAAACACACGCCTCGGGTCCAAGCTAGCAGCTAGGTATAATCAAGAGACGGTGAAGGAAGACAGGGGTACTACTATACTAACTGAATCGGGAAAAATAGTCCATAAAAGTAACATAAAAAACCAATAATTCCTTTCCCTCAAATGGCTGACAATGATTTACGTTAAAACCTGACTCATTTAACGGTCAAAATTACCTCCATTATCCACAGAGAAAATGCTTGAGCTCGCTTACGTTTCTATTTTCTACAATAAAACAAGATAATTCGCCAAAAGCACAATGAATTAACAAAAAAAAAAAAGCAAATGTTCGAAATACCGACTAATTGTAAACCTATTAATATTACCGTATGCCTTAAGAAATGAATTGTCAATTTAAGCGATACCAATTGTAATCAAAGCTAGTTCAGGGTACTAGAGCTTACTGCAACTTTAGCAACGCGGAACTACGGAACTAATCAGAGGGACTTACCGCATCCGGCTTCACAATGGATGGATTGTACCGTACTTCAAAAAATATAATAAAGAAAAACTTAATTGGATACAAGTCGGATTTAAAGAGGGAAGAGTTAACAAAAATACTTGAATTCCGCAGTCTGGAATTCCTAACAAAGTTGGCGCGCATTTCTCTCTGTGGTCAAGAACCGCCGCAATATCGCGAAACTACTAAAATTCAACAGCTTGCAATTCCTAACAGCAAATTTGGCTCTCAATTCTCTCTACGACCAGGAACCGCTGCAATAGCGCGAAACTACCGTAGTTTAACAACCTGTCGCTGAATGCAGACAATGTCGCGAGAGTCATCAGCAGCGCTGCCTCCATCAACTTTGACATTAGCTAGCTAGGGCACAATCATCTTAAGAATAAAGCAGTCAAAAATCTGGGATCAACCTGATCACACGTAAAAATAGAACACAGAATCTTTTATTTTAACTTACATAATTAATTACACTTGTTAGCTTATCCATTGAAGACATCTTTGTTAGGAGTGGGATCTGGTAGTTTTCTTTTGTGCTTAGAATTGCTAACATTATTGATTCCGGCTCATCGCATTGGGGCTACTAATCTGGCTTTAGTCAACCGCTCTGGTCCATTCCACCATATCTCGCATTCTTCTAAGTGTTTCAGGCGACATCTCTACTCTACTTGTTTTTTATCCAAGCTAGTGTAATTTATGAATAATTCCATACTTGCATTTTGGCGTGATTTCCTACTAATGCTTGTACTTAAGTTAATAGTTTGCTTAATAAGTGAGCACGTAGCTCTAATTTGGGAACTGTCTAATTGTTTTTTAATGAATTCATTTTTTTTTTAAGTCAGCTAAGTAATTTTGAATTCTACTTTGGTATTTAACACTGCTGCATAAGCCTTTTCTGGTCCATGTTGTTCTGCTGCATTAGTGATCGTTTTTGCAGACCAGTGCGGCATATTAATTTTGACTAACTCAGGAAATGCGCTTGCTTACTCTTGCCAATAATTAACCAACCTAGGCTCCAGTTCTGCGTCCCAAGTTAGCGACAGTTTCCACAGTTTTGGGATATAAACAAAATATGTGAAGACATCATTTCGGGAGTCCCATTGCAGACCAACGGTTTTTATTGACTCGTAATTAAGTATTTGGATTTTTTCCGTTGAGTCGTCATCTGGAATCCCAGCAATGATCCTGTCATTATTTGATACCCATTTTCTTAAATCCATAATTTGGCAGTATTAATTTTCCATTTCTTGCAGACGGCGGAAAGCTAAAATTGGCGCAGCTGATGTCCCATACATTATTGTAGTCAGCTTAAATTCTTGGATTGGCAATTTTGAATATGTACTGCTACTCTTGATCATCTTACGACTTTAATTTGTCGATGCATTTTCTCGATGTCAGCTGTCATCACATATTTCCATGGTCAACACCTGACCAAAATATCTAAGATGTCATTTTGTATTTAGGACTAGCATCACATCATTTAGACTCAAACCATTGGAAGCTTTGGCTGAGGCGTCGAACACTACTCTCAATTTAGTAGTAAGGCTGCTTGGTTTTATCACTGCTTGATGCATGTGATCGGGCTTCAGGTACTGTTCCATGAAGGCATAGTATTGTGTTTCGATTTGCGGATTCTTTCTCAATAGAGTTCTCTGAAGTTTTAGCATAACAAGTGCCTGCGTTATGGAAACGAATTTGTCCTTAAACCTGGGTTTGATTGTTAAGCAACCGCTATTTTTAAGAAATTTTGAGAAATTATTTGAACGTAAACGTTTGATTCGATGCAGTTTTAACTATTGTGCGGCTTCTTCAGATTTAAAAGCTTTTTGCTAGCCCCCCATAGAAGCAAGTTATATACACAAACTCCTTGCGTTTTTTAACAGGTTCAGCTCTATATCTCCGACACCTGGTTATCTCATGTCCACTCAATTGGCAAAACGTCATATTTTGTAGCTCGTTGTCTTTGCTTCCATTGACGGATGGGCGGTGCTCTTTTGCACTGAGTCTATTGAGTTATATAGTTGCTCAATAAATTCCAGCACATTCTTAACATGCTGCTCGTAAAGTTGTAGGACTTCCGTAGAGAATCGTCGCAACCAAATCTAAAAGAACAGAACGTCAGTTTCATTACCAATTTGAGCTTTTTCTTTGATAATGAATTCTGTTACTATGGCTAAAAATTTGCGGATACTGCGTTAGCAAATATTTTGCGCTTATTTTCATTGCGCTTGTATCTAAGCTCCCACGCTGAATTGTAGTTAACAGACGAGATAATTAATAAATTGCCTACGACCATTTTGGCTTCTCCTTTAAGGCATGATTTCAAGTAGTTCAGCTTTCTCGTGTCGCTGATATCTTTCCTGGTCTGAATCATCTCGGAGAATAGTTCAAAGATCGTTGGCCACTCTTTGGGACTTCGATTAAAGTGAGGAAGATCCACTTTTAGTAGCTCTGGAACGTCTTTTATATTTTGCAAGTCACTACTCTTCTGCTTAGTTTTCTTGTGATTATGCTGACATTGCATTCCGTCTCATCGATTTCGTCTATATCAAAGCCGAATTTCTCATATTTTACCTCTAAATCCGTAAGCGTTGACTGGACTTCATTACACAGGAAAATCAACTTTTCTTTATGGTCAAGGATTTATTCTTGGCTGCTGAGCTCTAGCATTGGCATAACTTCTTGCATGTGTTGCTTTACTTTTTGAGCTTTCTGCCCATAAGGTCTACCATCACATCCATTAGGTTCGAGCTTCTTTGGGAAAATATTATTTCCTGCTGCTTTGGATGTCTTTGGTTGGATGGATGCTGTTTGGTTTGTGTCTGTGGCGTGGTCGTCAACTTCGACTTTTATCAGAGTCTCTTCAGAGCTTCTGATGTTCCATTATGCCATCATCTATTTTCTCCTTAAAATATTGATGGTCGACGATACCGATTTGGATCAGCTGTAGACGATTGGCAGTAAATTCTGCTGTCAATTTCTTCTGATAACTCATCCTTGTTCGTGATGCTCTACCGGATTTTGTCATAAGTTTGTGATTGCATTTTGAACAACTGAAGAGTTTTTGCCGACAGCATTTTGTTTGTGTGAATTTGTTCAAAGTTTAATTTTTGGCTTTGGACGTTGGAGGCGTTTTTGTTTTAAAAACCTGGTTGATAGTGCTATGCCTCCACTCACAGCTTGAATTGGTAACCCAATGAAAATTATTTAAACAATTTATCATTTCACTTTTACTCTTAACACAAAGCATAGCCTTGTAGGTTGTACTCGAAGGACAAATGTAAATATACTTGGTTGTCGTGTTGTTCAGTTATGTAATGATCTTTATTCGTTTGAGCTAGAGTTTTATACCCTGACTCATGCGTATTTCACCCATTTAGACTAGTTTATCAAGTGCTGAGTGTGTAAGGCTCAGCGTTGGTATGTCTATTTTTAGATTCCAAACATGTAATTTGATCTATTCCTATTAAGCTCCCTGCTAGTCGTTGAGTGCGTAGACGGCATGCTTAGAATTCTTGAATAGGTTGTATGTTCATGCCTGCGGGGGCCAGAAAATGTGACAGCAATTGCTCCCTCTGGTTTCTCCTTTTAATCATATACACAACTAATAAAACTATTGTAATTATTATTAGTCATAACGAAATGTGTCCATTTACACTGTGAAAGACCAGATCCTCAATGTGTACTGTTTGACAAATATAAATAATGTCTTGCTGTAATTTTTATAGTTTTACTGAGTTGTTTACTACAATGTGGTGAATAAAGTTCGTCATCAGTTTTAGTCCGCCGTTTAGGGTTTCTTTGTGATTGTTGTTTATTACCAGAAAAACAAACTGTAATTTTCCAACTATGATGGGGTGTTTCACGTTGTATGGCAATATTGCATTTTGAAGACGGCCTCCCACACGTAACACTCCTTTTCCATATAGAAAGGGGTTGAGTGCCTGCAATTTACTCTTTTCATCCAGAGGCTTTCCAGCGTTGAGTAACCGAATTTCATGTTCAAAATCAAGCTGTTATAATTTTACAACGACCGTTTTGGCATTCTTAAATTTGTCGAACGTGAGCTATGTTGAGTGCACCTTCATTCCTCGTAGTTTTGCTATAAAGTACATAAGCAATTACGGTTGTTAGCTTTTCCATTGAAGACAACTTTGTTAGGAGTGGGATCAGGTAGTTTTCATTTGTGTTTAGAGTTGCTACCATAATTGATTTTGGCTCTTCATATTGTGGCCACTAATCTGGCTGTTTTGACAACCACTCTGGTTCTTTCCACCATATCTCGCATTCTCCTAAGTGCTTCTGGGGAATTCCTCTAGAGGCGACATCTCTACTCTAATTGTTTTTATCCAAGCTAGCGTAATTTATGAATAACTCCATGCTTGCGTTAATACTTTGCTCCAGTTAATACTTTGTTTAATAAGTGAGCTGAACATAGCTCAAATTTGGGAATTATCTTCTTGTTTATTAATGAACTCACTCTATTTTTGCAGCCAGCAAAGTAATTTTGAATCAATCTTTGGTATATAACACTGCATTATATTGCGTTATTGTAGTCAGCTTAAATTCTTTGATTGGCAATTTCGGGTCGTCTCTCCAGAGTATGTACGCTATTCCCGATCATATTTGGCGACTTTAATTTGTCGATGCATTTTCTCGATGCCAGCTGTTATCACATATTTCCATTATCGCCACTTGACCAAAATATTGAAGATGTCATTTTGTATTTTGAGCCCGACTAGCATAACATCATTTAGACTCAAACCATTGGAAGTTTTGGCTGAGCATTACTCTGACCTAGCTTCAGATACTGTTCCCTGAAGGCACTGTTTCCATTTGCGGATTCTTTCTAAATAGAGTTCTCTGAAGTTTTGGCATAACAAGTGCCTGCGTTGTGGTGACGAATTTGCTTTCAAGCCTGAGTTTTTGTGTTAAGCAATGGCTATTTTGAAGAATTTCCACATTTTGAGAAATTCTTTGAATTTCCATGTTTGAATCGGCGCACTTTTAACTATTGTGCGGCTTCTTCAGATATTAAGGCTTTTTGCTAGCCTCCATCTATAGGAGCCTTTAGCTGCTCGTAGTTTTAATCTGGATGAGAGCAGTCGCCAGCAAAGTATCTTGCCCTTCATTTTTTTAGACAGTTGCTGCGAACTCTCTCTTTTTATTTTTTTTTTTTGCATCCTCGTGAAGCAAATTGTTGTGTGATTTGGTGCATTGAGTGCAAGTCCCATTCTTTTTGCATTTGTCTTTTACATTTGTAGCAAAGCGAGTTTTTATACACAAACTTATTGCATTTTTAAACAGGCTCAGCTCTAAATATCTGACACCTGGTTATCTCATGTCCATTAAATTGGCAAAAACGGCATATTGTGTAGCTCGTTGTCTTTGCTTCCATTGACGGATGGGCGGTGCTCTTTTGCACTGAGTCTATTGAGTTATATAGTTGCTCAATAAACTCCAGCACATTATCCAAGGACTGTACTTCTCTAGCCTTCTTTACATGTTGCTCGTAAAGTTGTAGGACTTCCGTAGAGAACGTCGCAACCAAATCTGAGTGAATAGAACGTCATTTACATTACCAAATTGACCTTTGTCCTTGATAATGAAAATGCATTCTGTTGCTATGTCTAAGAACTTGCGGATACTGCCTTCATCATTGTTCTTCAGCAGTTATTTTTCCACTAGCTTGCTAACGGCATTAGCAAATATTTTACGCTTAATTTCATAGCGCTTGCATATAAGTTCCCACGCTGAATTGTAGTTAGCAGACGAGCTAATTAATAAATGGCCTACGACCATTTTGGCTTCTCATTTAAGGCATGATTTCAAGTAGTTCAGCTTCCTCGTGTGTCTGATATCTTTCCTGTTTTTAATCATCTCGGAGAATAGTTCAAATAGAGTTGGCCACAGGAAGATCCACTTTCGGTAACTTTGGAACGTCTTTTATATATTGCGATTCACTACACTTCTGCTTAGTTTTCTTGTGAGTACGCTGACATTGCATTCCAGCTCATCGATCTCATCTATTTTAAAGGCAAATTTCTCATATTTTACCTCTAAATCCGTAAGCGTTGAATGGACCTCGTTACACAGGAAAATCAACTTGCCTTTATAGTCAAGGATTTATTCCTGGCTGCTGAGCTCTACAATATACACATATACACAATTGCATGTGTTGCTTTACTTTTTGTGCTTTTTGTCGACACGGTCTACCACCATCTTTGGGAAAATATTGGATGTCTTGGATGTCTTTGGTTGGATGGATGCTGTTTGGTCGGTGTCTATGGCGTGGTCGTCAACTTCGACTTTTATCAGAGACTCTTCATAGCTCTTGATGTTCCATTATGCCATCATCTATTTTCTCCTTAAAATATTGATGGTCGACTACACCAATTTAGATCAGCTGTAGATGATTGGCAGTAAATTCTGCTGCTAATTTATTAACGACTGATAACGCATCCTTGTTCGTGATTATGTACCGGATCTTGTCACAGATCTGTGATTACTTTTTGAGCAACTCAAGAGTTTTTGCCGACATTTTGTTTGTGTTGTTTCTGTACATTTGTTCTTAGTTTAATTTTTGGCTTTGGGCGTTGGAGGCGTTTTTGGTTTGAATGCCTGGTTAACTGTGCTGTGCCTATACTCACAGCTTGAATTGGTAACCCAATGAAAATTATTTAAACAATTTATCATTTCACTTTTATTCTTAACACAAAACATAGCCTTGTAGGTTGTACTCGAAGGACAAATGTAAATATACTTGATTGTCGTGTTGTTCAGTTATGCAATGATCTTTATTCGTTTGAGCTAGAGTTTTTATACCCTGACTCATGCGTATTTCACCCATTTAGACTAGTTTATCAAGTGCTGAGTGTGTAAGGCTCAGCGTTGGTATGTCTATTTTTAGATTCCAAACATGTAATTTGATCTATTCCTATTAAGCTCCCTGCTAGTCGTTGAGTGCGTAGACGGCATGCTTAGAATTCTTGAATAGGTTGTATGTTTATGCCTGAACATTCTGCGGGGGCCAGAAAATGTGACAGCTAGCAATTGCTGCCTCTGGTTTCTCCTTTTAATCATATACACAACTAATAAAACTATTGTAATTATTATTAGTCATAACGAAATGTGTCCATTTACAGTGTGAAAGACCAGATCCTCAATGTGTACTGTTTGACAAATATAAATAATGTCTTGCTGTAATTTTTATAGTTCTACTGAGTTGTTTACTACAATGTGGTGAATAAAGTTCGTCATCAGTTTTAGTCCGCCATTTAGGGTTTCTTTGTGAGTGTTGTTTATTACCAGAAAAACAAACTGTAATTTTCCAACTATGATGGGGTGTTTCACGTTGTATGGCAACATTGCATTTTGAAGACGGCCTCCCACACGTAACACTCCTTTTCCATATAGAAAGGGGTTGAGTGCCTGCAATTTACTCTTTTCATCCAGAGGCTTTCCAGCGTTGAGTAACCGAATTTCATGTTCAAAATCAAGCTGTTATAATTTTACAACGACCGTTTTGGCATTCTTAAATTTGTCGAACGTGAGCTATGTTGAGTGCACCTTCATTCCTCGTAGTTTTGCTATAAAGTACATAAGCAATTACGGTTGTTAGCTTATCCATTGAAGACAACTTTGTTAGGAGTGGGATCAGGTAGTTTTCATTTGTGTTTAGAGTTGCTACCATAATTGATTTTGGCTCTTCATATTGTGGCCACTAATCTGGCTGTTTTGTCAACCACTCTGGTTCTTTCCACCATATCTCGCATTCTCCTAAGTGCTTCTGGGGAATTCCTCTAGAGGCGACATCTCTACTCTAATTGTTTTTATCCAAGCTAGCGTAATTTATGAATAACTCCATGCTTGCGTTAATACTTTGCTCCAGTTAATACTTTGTTTAATAAATGAGCTGAACATAGCTCTAATTTGGGAATTGTCTTCTTGTTTATTAATGAACTCACTCTATTTTTGCAGCCAGCAAAGTAATTTTGAATCAATCTTTGGTATATAACACTGCATTATATTGCGTTATTGTAGTCAGCTTAAATTCTTTGATTGGCAATTTCGGGTCGTCTCTCCAGAGTATGTACGCTATTCCCGATCATATTTGGCGACTTTAATTTGTCGATGCATTTTCTCGATGCCAGCTGTTATCACATATTTCCATTATCGCCACTTGACCAAAATATTGAAGATGTCATTTTGTATTTTGAGCCCGACTAGCATAACATCATTTAGACTCAAACCATTGGAAGTTTTGGCTGAGCACTACTCTGACCTAGCTTCAGATACTGTTCCCTGAAGGCACTGTTTCCATTTGCGGATTCTTTCTAAATAGAGTTCTCTGAAGTTTTGGCATAACAAGTGCGTGCGTTGTGGTGACGAATTTGCTTTCAAGCCTGAGTTTTAGTGTTAAGCAAAGGCTATTTTGAAGAATTTCCACATTTTGAGAAATTCTTTGAATTTCCATGTTTGAATCGGCGCACTTTTAACTATTGTGCGGCTTCTTCAGATAGTAAGGCTTTTTTCTAGCCTCCATCTATAGGAGCCTTTAGCTGCTCGTATTTTTAATCTGGATGAGAGCAGTCGCCAGCAAAGTATCTTGCCCTTCATTTTTTTAGATAGTTGCTGCGAACTCTCTCTTTTTTTATTTTTTTTTTTGCATCCTCGTGAAGCAAATTGTTGTGTGATTTGGTGCATTGAGTGCAAGTCCCATTCTTTTTGCATTTGTCTTTTACATTTGTAGCAAAGCGAGTTTTTATACACAAACTTATTGCATTTTTAAACAGGCTCAGCTCTAAATATCTGACACCTGGTTATCTCATGTCCATTAAATTGGCAAAAACGTCATATTGTGTAGCTCGTTGTCTTTGCTTCCATTGACGGATGGGCGGTGCTCTTTTGCACTGAGTCTATTGAGTTATATAGTTGCTCAATAAACTCCAGCACATTGTCCAAGGACTGAACTTCTCTAGCCTTCTTTACATGTTGCTCGTAAAGTTGTAGGACTTCCGTAGAGAACATCGCAACTAAATCTGAGCGAATAGAACGTCAGTTACATTACCAAATTGACATTTTTCTTTGATAATGAAAATGCATTCTGTTGCTGTGTCTAAGAACTTGCGGATACTGCCTTCATCATAGTTCTTCAGCAGTTATTTTTCCACTAACTTGTTAACGGCGTTAGCAAATATTTTGCGCTTAATTTCATAGCGCTTGCATATAAGTTCCCACGCTGAATTATAGTTAGCAGACGAGCGAATTAATAAATGGCCTACGACCATTTTGGCTTCTCCTTTAAGGCATGATTTCAAGTAGTTCAGCTTCCTCGTGTGTCTGATATCTTTCCTGTTTTTAATCATCTCATTTCGGTAGCTCTGGAACGTCTTTTATATTTTGCAATTCACTACTCTTCTGCTTAGTTTTCTTGTGAGTATGCTGACATTGCATTCCAGCTCATCGACCTCATCTATTTCAAAGGCAAATTTCTCATATTTTACCTCTAAATCCGTAAGCGTTGAATGGACCTCGTTACACAGGAAAATCAACTTGCCTTTATAGTCAAGGATTTATTCCTGGCTGCTGAGCTCTACAATATACACATATACACAATTGCATGTGTTGCTTTACTTTTTGTGCTTTTTGTCGACACGGTCTACCACCATCTTTGGGAAAATATTGGATGTCTTGGATGTCTTTGGTTGGATGGATGCTGTTTGGTCGGTGTCTATGGCGTGGTCGTCAACTTCGACTTTTATCAGAGACTCTTCATAGCTCTTGATGTTCCATTATGCCATCATCTATTTTCTCCTTAAAATATTGATGGTCGACTACACCAATTTAGATCAGCTGTAGATGATTGGCAGTAAATTCTGCTGCTAATTTATTAACGACTGATAACGCATCCTTGTTCGTGATTATGTACCGGATCTTGTCACAGATCTGTGATTACTTTTTGAGCAACTCAAGAGTTTTTGCCGACATTTTGTTTGTGTTGTTTCTGTACATTTGTTCTTAGTTTAATTTTTGGCTTTGGGCGTTGGAGGCGTTTTTGGTTTGAATGCCTGGTTAACTGTGCTGTGCCTATACTCACAGCTTGAATTGGTAACCCAATGAAAATTATTTAAACAATTTATCATTTCACTTTTATTCTTAACACAAAACATAGCCTTGTAGGTTGTACTCGAAGGACAAATGTAAATATACTTGATTGTCGTGTTGTTCAGTTATGCAATGATCTTTATTCGTTTGAGCTAGAGTTTTTATACCCTGACTCATGCGTATTTCACCCATTTAGACTAGTTTATCAAGTGCTGAGTGTGTAAGGCTCAGCGTTGGTATGTCTATTTTTAGATTCCAAACATGTAATTTGATCTATTCCTATTAAGCTCCCTGCTAGTCGTTGAGTGCGTAGACGGCATGCTTAGAATTCTTGAATAGGTTGTATGTTTATGCCTGAACATTCTGCGGGGGCCAGAAAATGTGACAGCTAGCAATTGCTGCCTCTAGTTTCTCCTTTTAATCATATACACAACTAATAAAACTATTGTAATTATTATTAGTCATAACGAAATGTGTCCATTTACAGTGTGAAAGACCAGATCCTCAATGTGTACTGTTTGACAAATATAAATAATGTCTTGCTGTAATTTTTATAGTTCTACTGAGTTGTTTACTACAATGTGGTGAATAAAGTTCGTCATCAGTTTTAGTCCGCCATTTAGGGTTTCTTTGTGAGTGTTGTTTATTACCAGAAAAACAAACTGTAATTTTCCAACTATGATGGGGTGTTTCACGTTGTATGGCAACATTGCATTTTGAAGACGGCCTCCCACACGTAACACTCCTTTTCCATATAGAAAGGGGTTGAGTGCCTGCAATTTACTCTTTTCATCCAGAGGCTTTCCAGCGTTGAGTAACCGAATTTCATGTTCAAAATCAAGCTGTTATAATTTTACAACGACCGTTTTGGCATTCTTAAATTTGTCGAACGTGAGCTATGTTGAGTGCACCTTCATTCCTCGTAGTTTTGCTATAAAGTACATAAGCAATTACGGTTGTTAGCTTTTCCATTGAAGACAACTTTGTTAGGAGTGGGATCAGGTAGTTTTCATTTGTGTTTAGAGTTGCTACCATAATTGATTTTGGCTCTTCATATTGTGGCCACTAATCTGGCTGTTTTGACAACCACTCTGGTTCTTTCCACCATATCTCGCATTCTCCTAAGTGCTTCTGGGGAATTCCTCTAGAGGCGACATCTCTACTCTAATTGTTTTTATCCAAGCTAGCGTAATTTATGAATAACTCCATGCTTGCGTTAATACTTTGCTCCAGTTAATACTTTGTTTAATAAGTGAGCTGAACATAGCTCAAATTTGGGAATTATCTTCTTGTTTATTAATGAACTCACTCTATTTTTGCAGCCAGCAAAGTAATTTTGAATCAATCTTTGGTATATAACACTGCATTATATTGCGTTATTGTAGTCAGCTTAAATTCTTTGATTGGCAATTTCGGGTCGTCTCTCCAGAGTATGTTCGCTATTCCCGATCATATTTGGCGACTTTAATTTGTCGATGCATTTTCTCGATGCCAGCTGTTATCACATATTTCCATTATCGTCAATTGACCAAAATATCGAAGATGTCATTTTGTATTTTGAGCCCGACTAGCATAACATCATTTAGACTCAAACCATTGGAAGTTTTGGCTGAGCACTACTCTGACCTAGCTTCAGACTCTGTTCCCTGAAGGCACTGTTTTCATTTGCGGATTCTTTCTAAATAGAGTTCTCTGAAGTTTTTTCATAACAAGTGCCTGCGTTGTGGTGAAGAATTTGCTTTCAAGCCTGAGTTTTAGTGTTAAGCAAAGGCTATTTTGAAGAATTTCCACATTTTGAGAAATTCTTTGAATTTCCATGTTTGAATCGGCGCACTTTTAACTATTGTGCGGCTTCTTCAGATATTAAGGCTTTTTGCTAGCCTCCATCTATAGGAGCCTTTAGCTGCTCGTATTTTTAATCTGGATGAGAGCAGTCGCCAGCAAAGTATCTTGCCCTTCATTTTTTTAGACAGTTGCTGCGAACTCTCTCTTTTTATTTTTTTTTTTTGCATCCTCGTGAAGCAAATTGTTGTGTGATTTGGTGCATTGAGTGCAAGTCCCATTCTTTTGGTATTTGTCTATTACATTTGTAGCAAAGCGAGTTTTTATACACAAACTTATTGCATTTTTAAACAGGCTCCATTCAATTGGCAAAAACGGCATATTGTGTAGCTCGTTGTCTTTGCTTCCATTGACGGATGGGCGGTGCTCTTTTGCACTGAGTCTATTGAGTTATATAGTTGCTCAATAAACTCCAGCACATTGTCCAAGGACTGAACTTCTCTAGCCTTCTTTACATGTTGCTCGTAAAGTTGTAGGACTTCCGTAGAGAACGTCGCAACCAAATCTGAGTGAATAGAACGTCAGTTACATTACCAAATTGACCTTTTTCTTTGATAATGAAAATGCATTCTGTTGCTATGTCTAAGAACTTGCGGATACTGCCTTCATCATTGTTCTTCAGCAGTTATTTTTCCACTATCTTGTTAACGGCTTTAGCAAATATTTTGCGCTTAATTTCATAGCGCTTGCATATAAGTTCAAGTAGTTCAAGTAGTTCAGCTTCCTCGTGTGTCTGATATCTTTCCTGTTTTTAATCATCTCATTTCGGTAACTTTGGAACGTCTTTTATATTTTGCAATTCACTACTCTTCTGCTTAGTTTTCTTGTGAGTATGCTGACATTGCATTCCAGCTCATCGACCTCATCTATTTCAAAGGCAAATTTCTCATATTTTACCTCTAAATCCGTAAGCGTTGAATGGACCTCGTTACACAGGAAAATCAACTTGCCTTTATAGTCAAGGATTTATTCCTGGCTGCTGAGCTCTACAATATACACTTATACACAATTGCATGTGTTGCTTTACTTTTTGTGCTTTTTGTCGACACGGTCTACCACCATCTTTGGGAAAATATTATTTCCCGCTGTCAATGTTGTGCCTTGGATGTCTTTGGTTGGATGGATGCTGTTTGGTCGGTGTCTATGGCGTGGTCGTCAACTTCGACTTTTATCAGAGACTCTTCATAGCTCCTGATGTTCCATTATGCCATCATCTATTTTCTCCTTAAAATATTGATGGTCGACGACACCGATTTAGATCAGCTGTAGATGATTGGCAGTAAATTCTGCTGCTAATTTATTAACGACTGATAACGCATCCTTATTCGTGATGCTGTACCGGATCTTGTCAAAGATCTGTGATTACCTTTTGAGCAACTCAAGAGTTTTTGCCGACATTTTGTTTGTGTTGTTTCTGTACATTTGTTCTTAGTTAAATTTTTGGCTTTGGGCGTTGGAGGCGTTTTTGGTTTGAATGCCTGGTTAACTGTGCTGTCCCTATACTCACAGCTTGAATTGGTAACCCAATGAAAATTATTTAAAAAATTTATCATTTAGATAGATTTAGAAACATAGCCTTGTAGGTTGTACTCGAAGGACAAATGTAAATATACTTGATTGTCGTGTTGTTCAGTTATGCAATGATCTTTATTCGTTTGAGCTAGAGTTTTTATACCCTGACTCATGCGTATTTCACCCATTTAGACTAGTTTATCAAGTGCTGAGTGTGTAAGGCTCAGCGTTGGTATGTCTAATTTTAGATTCTAAACATGTAATTTGATCTATTCCTATTGCGCTCCCTGCTAGTCGTTGAGTGCGTAGCCGGCATGCTTATAATTTTTGAATAGGTTGTATGTTCATGCCTGAACATTCTGCGGGGGCCAGAAAATGTGACCGCTAGCAATTGCTGCCTCTGGTTTCTGCTTTTAATCATATACGCAACTAATAAAACTATTGTAATTATTATTAGTCATAACGAAATGTGCCCATTTACACTGTGAAAGACCAGATCCTCAATGTGTACTGTTTGACAAATATAAATAATGTCTTGCTGTAATTTTTATAGTTCTACTGAGTTTTTTACTACAATGTGGTGAATAAAGTTCGTCATCAGTTTTAGTCCGCCATTTAGGGTTTCTTTGTGAGTGTTGTTTATTACCAGAAAAACAAACTGTAATTTTCCAACTATGATGGGGTGTTTCACGTTGTATGGCAACATTGCATTTTGAAGACGGCCTCCCACACGTAACACTCCTTTTCCATATAGAAAGGGGTTGAGTGCCTGCAATTTACTCTTTTCATCCAGAGGCTTTCCAGCGTTGAGTAACCGAATTTCATGTTCAAAATCAAGCTGTTATAATTTTACAACGACCGTTTTGGCATTCTTAAATTTGTCGAACGTGAGCTATGTTGAGTGCACCTTCATTCCTCGTAGTTTTGCTATAAAGTACATAAGCAATTACGGTTGTTAGCTTTTCCATTGAAGACAACTTTGTTAGGAGTGGGATCAGGTAGTTTTCATTTGTGTTTAGAGTTGCTACCATAATTGATTTTGGCTCTTCATATTGTGGCCACTAATCTGGCTGTTTTGACAACCACTCTGGTTCTTTCCACCATATCTCGCATTCTCCTAAGTGCTTCTGGGGAATTCCTCTAGAGGCGACATCTCTACTCTAATTGTTTTTATCCAAGCTAGCGTAATTTATGAATAACTCCATGCTTGCGTTAATACTTTGCTCCAGTTAATACTTTGTTTAATAAGTGAGCTGAACATAGCTCAAATTTGGGAATTATCTTCTTGTTTATTAATGAACTCACTCTATTTTTGCAGCCAGCAAAGTAATTTTGAATCAATCTTTGGTATATAACACTGCATTATATTGCGTTATTGTAGTCAGCTTAAATTCTTTGATTGGCAATTTCGGGTCGTCTCTCCAGAGTATGTACGCTATTCCCGATCATATTTGGCGACTTTAATTTGTCGATGCATTTTCTCGATGCCAGCTGTTATCACATATTTCCATTATCGCCACTTGACCAAAATATTGAAGATGTCATTTTGTATTTTGAGCCCGACTAGCATAACATCATTTAGACTCAAACCATTGGAAGTTTTGGCTGAGCATTACTCTGACCTAGCTTCAGATACTGTTCCCTGAAGGCACTGTTTCCATTTGCGGATTCTTTCTAAATAGAGTTCTCTGAAGTTTTGGCATAACAAGTGCCTGCGTTGTGGTGACGAATTTGCTTTCAAGCCTGAGTTTTTGTGTTAAGCAATGGCTATTTTGAAGAATTTCCACATTTTGAGAAATTCTTTGAATTTCCATGTTTGAATCGGCGCACTTTTAACTATTGTGCGGCTTCTTCAGATATTAAGGCTTTTTGCTAGCCTCCATCTATAGGAGCCTTTAGCTGCTCGTAGTTTTAATCTGGATGAGAGCAGTCGCCAGCAAAGTATCTTGCCCTTCATTTTTTTAGACAGTTGCTGCGAACTCTCTCTTTTTATTTTTTTTTTTTGCATCCTCGTGAAGCAAATTGTTGTGTGATTTGGTGCATTGAGTGCAAGTCCCATTCTTTTTGCATTTGTCTTTTACATTTGTAGCAAAGCGAGTTTTTATACACAAACTTATTGCATTTTTAAACAGGCTCAGCTCTAAATATCTGACACCTGGTTATCTCATGTCCATTAAATTGGCAAAAACGGCATCCATTAAATTGGCAAAAACGGCATATTGTGTAGCTCGTTGTCTTTGCTTCCATTGACGGATGGGCGGTGCTCTTTTGCACTGAGTCTATTGAGTTATATAGTTGCTCAATAAACTCCAGCACATTATCCAAGGACTGTACTTCTCTAGCCTTCTTTACATGTTGCTCGTAAAGTTGTAGGACTTCCGTAGAGAACGTCGCAACCAAATCTGAGTGAATAGAACGTCATTTACATTACCAAATTGACCTTTGTCCTTGATAATGAAAATGCATTCTGTTGCTATGTCTAAGAACTTGCGGATACTGCCTTCATCATTGTTCTTCAGCAGTTATTTTTCCACTAGCTTGCTAACGGCATTAGCAAATATTTTACGCTTAATTTCATAGCGCTTGCATATAAGTTCCCACGCTGAATTATAGTTAGCAGACGAGCTAATTAATAAATGGCCTACGACCATTTTGTCTTCTCATTTAAGGCATGATTTCAAGTAGTTCAGCTTCCTCGTGTGTCTGATATCTTTCCTGTTTTTAATCATCTCGGAGAATAGTTCAAATAGAGTTGGCCACAGGAAGATCCACTTTCGGTAACTTTGGAACGTCTTTTATATATTGCGATTCACTACACTTCTGCTTAGTTTTCTTGTGAGTACGCTGACATTGCATTCCAGCTCATCGATCTCATCTATTTTAAAGGCAAATTTCTCATATTTTACCTCTAAATCCGTAAGCGTTGAATGGACCTCGATACACAGGAAAATCAACTTGCCTTTATAGTCAAGGATTTATTCCTGGCTGCTGAGCTCTACAATATACACATATACACAATTGCATGTGTTGCTTTACTTTTTGTGCTTTTTGTCGACACGGTCTACCACCATCTTTGGGAAAATATTGGATGTCTTGGATGTCTTTGGTTGGATGGATGCTGTTTGGTCGGTGTCTATGGCGTGGTCGTCAACTTCGACTTTTATCAGAGACTCTTCATAGCTCTTGATGTTCCATTATGCCATCATCTATTTTCTCCTTAAAATATTGATGGTCGACTACACCAATTTAGATCAGCTGTAGATGATTGGCAGTAAATTCTGCTGCTAATTTATTAACGACTGATAACGCATCCTTGTTCGTGATTATGTACCGGATCTTGTCACAGATCTGTGATTACTTTTTGAGCAACTCAAGAGTTTTTGCCGACATTTTGTTTGTGTTGTTTCTGTACATTTGTTCTTAGTTTAATTTTTGGCTTTGGGCGTTGGAGGCGTTTTTGGTTTGAATGCCTGGTTAACTGTGCTGTGCCTATACTCACAGCTTGAATTGGTAACCCAATGAAAATTATTTAAACAATTTATCATTTCACTTTTATTCTTAACACAAAACATAGCCTTGTAGGTTGTACTCGAAGGACAAATGTAAATATACTTGATTGTCGTGTTGTTCAGTTATGCAATGATCTTTATTCGTTTGAGCTAGAGTTTTTATACCCTGACTCATGCGTATTTCACTCATTTAGACTAGTTTATCAAGTGCTGAGTGTGTAAGGCTCAGCGTTGGTATGTCTATTTTTAGATTCCAAACATGTAATTTGATCTATTCCTATTAAGCTCCCTGCTAGTCGTTGAGTGCGTAGACGGCATGCTTAGAATTCTTGAATAGGTTGTATGTTTATGCCTGAACATTCTGCGGGGGCCAGAAAATGTGACAGCTAGCAATTGCTGCCTCTGGTTTCTCCTTTTAATCATATACACAACTAATAAAACTATTGTAATTATTATTAGTCATAACGAAATGTGTCCATTTACAGTGTGAAAGACCAGATCCTCAATGTGTACTGTTTGACAAATATAAATAATGTCTTGCTGTAATTTTTATAGTTCTACTGAGTTGTTTACTACAATGTGGTGAATAAAGTTCGTCATCAGTTTTAGTCCGCCATTTAGGGTTTCTTTGTGAGTGTTGTTTATTACCAGAAAAACAAACTGTAATTTTCCAACTATGATGGGGTGTTTCACGTTGTATGGCAACATTGCATTTTGAAGACGGCCTCCAACACGTAACACTCCTTTTCCATATAGAAAGGGGTTGAGTGCCTGCAATTTACTCTTTTCATCCAGAGGCTTTCCAGCGTTGAGTAACCGAATTTCATGTTCAAAATCAAGCTGTTATAATTTTACAACGACCGTTTTGGCATTCTTAAATTTGTCGAACGTGAGCTATGTTGAGTGCACCTTCATTCCTCGTAGTTTTGCTATAAAGTACATAAGCAATTACGGTTGTTAGCTTTTCCATTGAAGACAACTTTGTTAGGAGTGGGATCAGGTAGTTTTCATTTGTGTTTAGAGTTGCTACCATAATTGATTTTGGCTCTTCATATTGTGGCCACTAATCTGGCTGTTTTGACAACCACTCTGGTTCTTTCCACCATATCTCGCATTCTCCTAAGTGCTTCTGGGGAATTCCTCTAGAGGCGACATCTCTACTCTAATTGTTTTTATCCAAGCTAGCGTAATTTATGAATAACTCCATGCTTGCGTTAATACTTTGCTCCAGTTAATACTTTGTTTAATAAGTGAGCTGAACATAGCTCTAATTTGGGTATTATCTTCTTGTTTATTAATGAACTCACTCTATTTTTGCAGCCAGCAAAGTAATTTTGAATCAAACTTTGGTATATAACACTGCATTATATTGCGTTATTGTAGTCAGCTTAAATTCTTTGATTGGCAATTTCGGGTCGTCTCTCCAGAGTATGTTCGCTATTCCCGATCATATTTGGCGACATTAATTTGTCGATGCATTTTCTCGATGCCAGCTGTTATCACATATTTCCATTATCGTCAATTGACCAAAATATCGAAGATGTCATTTTGTATTTTGAGCCCGACTAGCATAACATCATTTAGACTCAAACCATTGGAAGTTTTGGCTGAGCACTACTCTGACCTAGCTTCAGATACTGTTCCCTGAAGGCACTGTTTCCATTTGCGGATTCTTTCTAAATAGAGTTCTCTGAAGTTTTGGCATAACAAGTGCCTGCGTTGTGGTGACGAATTTGCTTTCAAGCCTGAGTTTTTGTGTTAAGCAATGGCTATTTTGAAGAATTTCCACATTTTGAGAAATTCTTTGAATTTCCATGTTTGAATCGGCGCACTTTTAACTATTGTGCGGCTTCTTCAGATATTAAGGCTTTTTGCTAGCCTCCATCTATAGGAGCCTTTAGCTGCTCGTAGTTTTAATCTGGATGAGAGCAGTCGCCAGCAAAGTATCTTGCCCTTCATTTTTTTAGACAGTTGCTGCGAACTCTCTCTTTTTATTTTTTTTTTTGCATCCTCGTGAAGCAAATTGTTGTGTGATTTGGTGCATTGAGTGCAAGTCCCATTCTTTTTGCATTTGTCTTTTACGTTTGTAGCAAAGCGAGTTTTTATACACAAACTTATTGCATTTTTAAACAGGCTCAGCTCTAAATATCTGACACCTGGTTATCTCATGTCCATTAAATTGGCAAAAACGGCATATTGTGTAGCTCGTTGTCTTTGCTTCCATTGACGGATGGGCGGTGCTCTTTTGCACTGAGTCTATTGAGTTATATAGTTGCTCAATAAACTCCAGCACATTATCCAAGGACTGTACTTCTCTAGCCTTCTTTACATGTTGCTCGTAAAGTTGTAGGACTTCCGTAGAGAACGTCGCAACCAAATCTGAGTGAATAGAACGTCATTTACATTACCAAATTGACCTTTGTCCTTGATAATGAAAATGCATTCTGTTGCTATGTCTAAGAACTTGCGGATACTGCCTTCATCATTGTTCTTCAGCAGTTATTTTTCCACTAGCTTGCTAACGGCATTAGCAAATATTTTACGCTTAATTTCATAGCGCTTGCATATAAGTTCCCACGCTGAATTGTAGTTAGCAGACGAGCTAATTAATAAATGGCCTACGACCATTTTGGCTTCTCATTTAAGGCATGATTTCAAGTAGTTCAGCTTCCTCGTGTGTCTGATATCTTTCCTGTTTTTAATCATCTCGGAGAATAGTTCAAATAGAGTTGGCCACAGGAAGATCCACTTTCGGTAACTTTGGAACGTCTTTTATATATTGCGATTCACTACACTTCTGCTTAGTTTTCTTGTGAGTACGCTGACATTGCATTCCAGCTCATCGATCTCATCTATTTTAAAGGCAAATTTCTCATATTTTACCTCTAAATCCGTAAGCGTTGAATGGACCTCGTTACACAGGAAAATCAACTTGCCTTTATAGTCAAGGATTTATTCCTGGCTGCTGAGCTCTACAATATACACATATACACAATTGCATGTGTTGCTTTACTTTTTGTGCTTTTTGTCGACACGGTCTACCACCATCTTTGGGAAAATATTATTTCCCGCTGTCAATGTTGTGCCTTGGATGTCTTTGGTTGGATGGATGCTGTTTGGTCGGTGTCTATGGCGTGGTCGTCCACTTCGACTTTTATCAGAGACTCTTCATAGCTCCTGATGTTCCATTATGCCATCATCTATTTTCTCCTTAAAATATTGATGGTCGACGACACTGATTTAGATCAGCTGTAGATGATTGGCAGTAAATTCTGCTGCCAATTTATTAACGACTGATAACTCATCCTTGTTCGTGATGCTCTACCGGATTTTGTCATAAATCTGTGATTGCTTTTTGAACAACTGAAGAGTTTTTGCCGACAGCATTTTGTTTGTGTGAATTTGTTCAAAGTTTAATTTTTGGCGTTGGAGGCGTTTTTGTTTAAAAACCCTGGTTGATAGTGCTGTGCCTCCACTCACAGCTTGAATTGGTCACCCAAAGAAAATTGTTTAAACAATTTGTAACTTCACTTTTACTCTTAACACAAAGCATAGCCTTGTAGGTTGTACTGGAAGGACCAATGTTAATACACTTGATTGTCGTGTTGTTCAGTTATGCAATGATATTTATTCGTTTGAGCTAGAGTTTTTATACCCTGACTCATGCGTATTTCACCCATTTAGAGTGGGAGTGGATCAAATTACAAGTTTAGAATCTGAAATTAAACCCAATAAAACTAGTTTATCACGTGCTGAGTGTGTACGGCTCAGTGTTGCTTACACTCTCAGTACTTGATAAACTAGTTTTAATGGGTTTGATTTCAGATTCTAAGCGTGTAATTTGATCTATTCCGATTGCACTCTTTGCTAGTTATTGAGTGCATAGATGGCATGCTTAGAATTCTTGAACATGTTGTTTGTTCATGCCTGAACATTCTGCGGGGGCCAGAAAATGTGACAGCTAGCAATTGCTGCCTCTGGTTTCTCCTTTTAATCATATACACAACACATAAAACTATTGTAATTCTTATTAGTCATAACGAAATGTGTCCATTTACAGTGTGAAAGACCAGATCCTCAATGTATACTGTTTGACGACACAAATCTTTTATGTCTTGCTATAATTTGTTAGTTCCACTGAGTTGTTTTCTACAATGTGGTGAAGTGGCGTCGGAACCCAAGTGTTGTTGTGGTCGATAACTTTGAAGAACACTGAAAAGGACTTTGCATTCGTTGACGGTGTTATGATGCGGCGTTATGATGTTGATTTTAGCTATGCTGGCTGATCATCCAGCATACAGTTCACTTATGCCTTTGTTTAGTAATAAGGTCATCTCTTCGTAGTTTCCGCATTTACTTTTAAAATATTTTGAAGAACTACCGGTTTCTCTCGCTCAGCTTCTTAACAAAAGTGTCCTCTTCGTACTTGATCATATTGCACGGCTGATTGTTGTTTGGTTTTAATGGTCATATTTCATAGCTCTCGTCATCTGCATATTTCCACGGCCAACTTTTCTCGCATTGATGATAAGGAATTTCGTTTTTATTCTCGCAATCATCTTTCTTCCCTCGAGCATAAGTGGTATAGGTACTGCTTCGAAGAGAATGACATGCTGATTGATGTTTATTGGCAACCTTGATTCTATGATTAACATGTTGTCCTTGATTATCGCTTGTGCCTTCATCCGTCGAAAGGGTCATTACTGCTGACTGAAGGTCTTCGGTTTCATCAATCTATTTGTGCATTTGGGTGATCAACATGAAGTTCTCTTTTATTGTTTTTGCTATCTGGTTAATTGCTATTGTGACTTTTTCAAAATTTTTATTTACCTTTTCTCTGGTAGCTCGTACCAGGTTTGACATCTATTATGGTTTGCATTTATTATTGATGTCAGGTTGCCGATATAATGTGGTCTTATAAAAAGATAAATGCAATTGTCTTAACGGCTTGTGATGGAGCAAATACGATTTATTCCAATGAGTGTCAACGTAAAACTAAAACTTAAACTCAAAATCAAAGCTAAAGCTAGAAGCAAAAACGGCCAGAGTCACAGCCGGCAGTGCCGACTCAGCATAAGACTCAGCACAAAAGCTCAACATAACTGATAACACTTCAACTTGCGGTTTGCGCAAGTATCATGTTTACTGTTCCTATTCAGCAGCGGGGGTATTGCACTGATTTGTCAGCAGAATGCGAGTGCGAGGGTAGCTTAATATTAAAGGGCCTAGCGTGCGATGGTTACATGTTAACTTGGATTCTTTTATTATGGATATTATGGACCATTTTCATCCGCTGTTCGGGTGATGATTTTATTTTTCTCCTGTATGGTTTTAATTTTCGGCTTTACCGTGTGACTCACTGTTCTACAGTAGTCTTTGAATTCGCCCAATTTTTTGCAAATTGTATCGGTCATACTTATGAGTTCATCCGCTTGAAATAAGACTTCGAAGTATGCTTGCATGTTGTAATAGAATAAGAGCTGCCAGCTTGATGAGACGAATTCCACCTTTCCAAGATTGTCCACTAGCATCGCTGTGTATTATTCCATATTTTGAATTTTTAGCTTGCTTGTACCTGTAGCAGTTATTATTGTGGTACTTGTTACCTGCAATATTATTAGCATTATTATCGGAGATTAGGCTGATCGAATTTTTATTCCTTTTCTTTGGCGAGCTGGATTTTTCACCCTTATCTTTAGTTGGTAGCAAGCAGATATCCCATATTTTTCTTATTGTTACTACACAAACTTTATTATCTTGTCCCTTTGTAGTGTTTGATATTTTTCCCATGGCCCATCTAGCGGGATGCGTGCTTTCCTTGTTCCAATGGAACGAGTTGGCCTTCCATGAGATTTGTATTTTCCTGCCGTCATTTGGTTTGCTGTTACAGTGACGCCAAGTATTTGTCCTGTGATTTCCTTAAGAAATCTCCTCTGATGCGTTGCATGTATCTCCATCTGTCTAACATCCCCATTTTTCGATGCTCCTCACAGTGTTCTGGTTTCCTTCAATAAAATGACCAGGTGTCAATATATCGTCTCGTGACAAGTGGGCATGAGTTCTGCACTGCTTCAATTTATCTGAGCAATGTTGTGAATTCCTCGAATGTGAAGGTGCTATCGCCGATAGCTCGCTTTAGATAGTGTTTCACCGAGTTAACTCCAGCTTCCCAAATTCTTCCCATATGAGGGCTTACTGGCGGGATGAAGTGCATTTTCTCCAGTACTGCCGGCTTTCTCCAGTACAGGTGCAAGGCTCTATAGCAGCGACAAGATCCTTATTTAATATTCAAACAGCACCTACGAAATTTGTACCGTTATCTGAATACAAATGTTAAGTTTTGGCGCATCTGGCAAAGAATCAGCGTAGGGCTTCTAAAAACTTATCTGATAATAAGTCACTGACGACTTCCAGATGCATTGCTTTCGTGGCTGTTCATACAAATAGGCATACGTACCCTTTATATGATTTTTGGCCCCTTTCTTTGGAACAATGAATTTGAAGGGGTTCAGCGTAGTCAATGCCAGTTTTTTAGAACGGGTAATCGCCAGTTACTCTGTACACTGGTAAATTATGTATGTTATGTTGATACCTAATTCAGACAGTGGATGAGCGCAGTCGCCAGCAAAGTATCTTGCCCTTCATTTTCTTTTAGACAGTTGCTGCGAACTCTCTCTTTTTATTTTTTTTTTGCATCCTCGTGAAGCAAATTGTTGTGTGATTTGGTGCATTGAGTGCAAGTCCCATTCTTTTTGCATTTGTCATTTACATTTGTAGCAAAGCGATGTTTTATACACAAACTCCTTGCGCTTTTTGAGCTCTTAATCTCTGACACCTGGTTTTCTCATGTCCATTCAATTGGCAAAAAACGGCATATTGTGTAGCTCGTTGTCTTTGCCTCCATTGACGGATGGGCGATGCTCTTTCGCACTGAGTCTATTGAGTTATATAGTTGCTCACGAAACTCCAGCACATTGTCCAAGGACTGAACTTCTCTAGCCTTCTTTACATGTTGTTTCATTACCAAATTGACCTTTTTCTTTGATAATGAAAATGCATTCTGTTGTTGTGTCTAAGAACTTGCGGATACTGCCTTCATCATTGTTCTTCAGCAGTTATTTTTCCACTAGCTTGCTAACGGCATTAGCAAATATTTTACGCTTAATTTCATAGCGCTTGCATATAAGTTCCCTTGCTGAATTGTAGTTAGCAGACGAACCAATTAATAAATGGCCTACGACCATTTTGGCTTCTCATTTAAGGCATGATTTCAAGTAGTTCAGCTTCCTCGTGTCTCTGATATCTTTCCTGTTTTGAATCATCTCGGAGAATAGTTCAAAGAGCGTTGGCCACTCTTTGGGACTTCGATTAAAGTGAGGAAGATCCACTTTCGGTAGCTTTGGAACGTCTTTTATATTTTGCAATTCACTACTCTTCTGCTTAGCTTTCTTGTGAGTATGCTGACATTGCATTCCAGCTCATCGATCTAATCTATTTCAAAGGCAAGTTTCTCATATTTTGCATCTAAATCCGTAAGCGTTGAATGGACCTCGTTACACACGAAAATCAACTTGCCTTTATAGTCAAGAAATTATTCCTGGCTGCTGAGCTCTACAATATACACTTATACACAATTGCATGTGTTGCTTTACTTTTTGTGCTTTTTGTCGACACGGTCTACCACCATCTTTGGTAAAATATTATTTCCCGCTGTCAATGTTGTGCCTTGGATGTCTTTGGTTGGATGGATGCTGTTTGGTCGGTGTCTATGGCGTGGTCGTCAACTTCGACTTTTATCAGAGACTCTTCATCGCTCCTGATGTTCCATTATGCCATCATCTATTTTCTCCTTAAAATATTGATGGTCGACGACACTGATTAAGATCAGCTGTAGATGATTGGCAGTAAATTCTGCTGCCAATTTATTAACGACTGATAACTCATCCTTGTTCGTGATGCTCTACCGGATTTTGTCATAAATCTGTGATTGCTTTTTGAACAACTGAAGAGTTTTTGCCGACAGCATTTTGTGTGTGTGAATTTGTTCAAAGTTTAATTTTTGGCGTTGGAGGCGTTTTTGTTTAAAAACCCTGGTTGATAGTGCTGTGCCTCCACTCACAGCTTGAATTGGTCACCCAAAGAAAATTGTTTAAACAATTTGTAACTTCACTTTTACTCTTAACACAAAGCATAGCCTTGTAGGTTGTACTGGAAGGACCAATGTTAATACACTTGATTGTCGTGTTGTTCAGTTATGCAATGATCTTTATTCGTTTGAGCTAGAGTTTTTATACCCTGACTCATGCGTATTTCACCCATTTAGAGTGGGAGTGGATCAAATTACAAGTTTAGAATCTGAAATTAAACCCAATAAAACTAGTTTATCACGTGCTGAGTGTGTACGGCTTAGTGTTGCTTACACACTCAGTACTTGATAAACTAGTTTTAATGGGTTTGATTTCAGATTCTAAACGTGTAATTTGATCTATTCCGATTGCACTCTTTGCTAGTCATTGAGTGCATAGATGGCATGCTTAGAATTCTTGAACATGTTGTTTGTTCATGCCTGAACATTCTGCGGGGGCCAGAAAATGTGACAGCTAGCAATTTCTGCCTCTGGTTTCTCCTTTTAATCATATACATAACACATAAAACTATTGTAATTCTTATTAGTCATAACGAAATGTGTCCATTTACAGTGTGAAAGACCAGATCCTCAATGTATACTGTTTGACGACACAAATCTTTTATGTCTTGCTATAATTTTTTAGTTCCACTGAGTTGTTTTCTACAATGTGGTGAAGTGGCGTCGGAACCCAAGTGTTGTTGTGGTCGATAACTTTGAAGAACACTGAAAAGGACTTTGCATTCGTTGACGGTGTTATGATGCGGCGTTATGATGTTGATTTTAGCTATGCTGGCTGATCATCCAGCATACAGTTCACTTATGCCTTTGTTTAGTAATAAGGTCATCTCTTCGTAGTTTCCGCATTTACTTTTAAAATATTTTGAAGAGCTACCGGTTTCTCTCGCTCAGCTTCTATACAAAAGTGTCCTCTTCGTACTTGATCATATTGCACGGCTGATTGTTGTTTGGTTTTAATGGTCATATTTCATAGCTCTCGTCATCTGCATATTTCCACGGCCAACTTTTCTCGCATTGATGATAAGGAATTTCGTTTTTATTCTCGCAATCATCTTTCTTCCCTCGAGCATAAGTGGTATAGGTACTGCTTCGAAGAGAATGACATGCTGATTGATGTTTATTGGCAACCTTGATTCTATGATTAACATGTTGTCCTTGATTATCGCTTGTGCCTTCATCCGTCGAAAGGGTCATTACTGCTGACTGAAGGTCTTCGGTTTCATCAATCTATTTGTGCATTTGGGTGATCAACATGAAGTTCTCTTTTATTGTTTTTGCTATCTGGTAAATTGCTATTGTGACTTTTTCAAAATTTTTATTTACCTTTTCTCTGGTAGCTCGTACCAGGTTTGATATTTATTATGGTTTGCATTTATTATTGATGTCAGGTTGCCGATATAATCATTTACGCGTTTTTCGTTTTTGACAATTGTCAGCATGTACATTGTGATATAATAAACTTCGGTTATGAAGATTATGTTAGGGTAAATATAAATGGGTAAATATAAATAGGGTAAAGATAAATGCAATTGTCTTAACGGCTTGTGCCGGAGCAAATACGATTTATTCCAATGAGTGTCAACGTAAAACTAAAACTTAAACTCAAAGTCAAAGCTAAAGCTAGAAGCAAAAACGGCCAGAGTCACAACCGGCAGTGCCGACTCAGCATAAGACTCAGCACAAAAGCCCAACATAACTGATAACACTTCAACTTGCGGTTTGCGCAAGTATCATGTTTACCGTTCCTATTCAGCAGCGGGGGCATTGCACTGATTTGTCAGCAGAATGCGAGTGCGAGGGTAGCTTAATATTAAAGGGCCTAGCGTGCGATGGTTACTTGTTAACTATTCCCCCACCAAGTTCGTGAGTGTCCTCGGTCACGTTGTATTTGCTGATGGCTATTTGTAGCTCCTTCGATGATTGTCTTCGCTTAAAAATATGATAGATGATGATAAGATAATTGCATGCGATGCTCAAGATGATGCCAACGGTTAGCCAGCTTGCATATGTACCGGTCTACTCCAATTCTTCCTTAAAGTTCTGGATGGTTTGTAAGTTATTGTTATTCATCCTGTGGAGTTTGTGGCATGCTTAATATTGAATCAAGGCTGATGATATTTAGAAGAGGTGACCCAGCAATGCCTGGCGTCTTATTCACCATCTCGCGCCGGTTGACATATTTAGTGCCATTGACGTCTGCAGAGAGCCGGAAAATTACGAGATGTGTCCCATTTGTTGCAATTTCTGAGCCGTCGTCTGTAATGACTTTCGCTGAGCTCTCGTTGATAATAATGATGCCTTCATCCATTTCTGTGATGGGCTTCAAATGGCTTGGCTGTGTGCGGCAAAACGCTGCGCTACCGGCGTGGAGTGCACGGGCGCAAGTATCTCGTGTGGCTAGTTTGCAGATCGCAGCGTAGGTGGTTGTGACGCATTCTTTGACTGCTAATACGTCGTCGTTGCATTCGGCAATCCTCTTCCTCTTCTAGTTGTATTGCGACGTGTTGATGTGAGACAGGGAATATTGTGCTTTTCTTGCAGATGGACTTGATTCTAGGGTATGCTATTAGTATGTGGACAACATTTTCGGACTGAAGGATTTTAATTTTTGCCGATTCGATTAGGCTGACTATGGGTATTTCTAAAGGATGTTCATCTAAAATTGTCTTTAAATCGTTATGATCGAAAATGGTAGGATTTATAATATCAGACTTAGCCAGTGTTATTGTAAGTATCAAATTTTAGATTTGGGTTATTAACATTCTGTTTCGTGCTAACAACGTCTCATATAAATGCGGGGTGTCGACAAATTCCTTCCTTTTAGCCTTAATTATTTCGTTTACCGTCGCTGTGATTTTATTAATCTGTTTCTGACTTTCTGTGTTTATCTCTATCTGTTTGTTATTTGCATTAGCCAGTTGTAGTTTTTTCGTACTCGGACGCATCTGGAGTGCCAGCTATTACTTTGAGCGCAGTGCCTAAAAAATCTAAGCTTGTCGCCATTCTGTGGTGTATTTTTATTACGGACAACAAATTTTTTATTTGTTCTATGTCTATGTCTAAAAGCTTTCGCTTGTGCGATTGGGGAAACAATTCTGACAATTTTGCTGTCTCATCTGCTATATTCGTAAACTTGGTTAAGTTACAGGAGTGCCTGAGGAAATCTCGTTGCTCCCATACCAACACCTTTCCATCTTCTATTGGTATGTAGCTAGAATGGGAGTAGTCGATGATCCGACTATGTGCTGTCCCTAACAATAAGAGGATCGTAAGGCTAATCCTATAAGAGGAGCGGAAAGAAAAACGGGAGGTGAAAAAGAATTGTAGAGCATTTTATTTCTAGTTTTATGTTGAAAAGTGTGGATAATTCTTACTTGAGATTGTCCTTGTGGACCACCCTCCCTTTAATGATAACTGAGGTTCCCAAGTCTGCTTCTATTACTTCCTCCGTGAATAATGGGGTCAACTTGTTGCAACTTGTAGCCTTCTGTTATTTTTTACGAGAACTTTTTCGCCTACCTCAAAGATTCTGTTCTGTCTATCCGGGTTACACCTTGCAAGATTGTCTTGCTGCGCTTTCGTGATTTGGTCTTTGATGGCTTGCCTAATATGCTGCTGCATATATAACCTCTATAGGCTTTTGGTTTGTGACTGAATGATAGGATCGGTTGTATGCTACCGTTGCCCTCATAATAAGTTCTGTCGTGTCGGAGGACATCTTGTCCATTCTAAAAGCCCTCGCAATGTCACCTAGAGTGCTGTGGAAACGTTCCACTTGCCCATTCGAGCTGCTGTGAAGTGGGGGTGCATTGACAACATCTATGTTATAGCCATTTTCACGAAGTGATGTGATAGTTTCCGAATTAAAGGAAGCTTCGTTGTCACAATATATTGTTTTCACTTCTGGGAAAAAATGTATCAGTTGGATAATGGGTATTTTTATGTCCACTATTGTGCGGGACGACAGTGGTTGTACCACGGCAAATTTTGAAAATTTGTCGACACAGGTAAGGAAAAGTTTCTTGTCTGTGGAGTATATGTCTATATGTAGCATTTCGCCAGTATATGACGGTATTGGGGTCACCCCCATTTCCTGTTTTTGTGGGTGCCTGTCATACTTTGTTCTGGTGCATGCTTTGCAGCTTATGACGGCCTCATTTGCCATTTTAGACATATTCGGAAAGTAATATTCACGGAGAATTTGTTTTACATTTTCTTGTGCTGCCCTGTGGGCTCTGTTGTGTTCGACTGCGATTATTTCTAACTGGTCATTTTTGTTAGTAATGTCTTCCACCATGTTCTTACAGTGCCAGAATTTTGTAGCAGGGTAATTTAATACCCAGTCGTGTTGAACACAGGCTAAAGTTGGCAAATCACAATGCATTGCATTTACAGCGTCTGCGACAATGAGTGGTTTCAGTGTTTTGAAAAGACTATTCTTATCTGTGAAGTGAATAATGTGACGGATCTTTTTACCAAAAAGTATAAGGTCTTGTTTCCATTCGAACCGTGCTTCTTCTAAAACAATTTGGTTTTTAAAGCAGTTAAGTGGTTTTTCGGTTGTCTCGACCGTGTAGGTCAGTGAAAGTTCACTATGAACAGTAGCAGCGTTAGATTGGGGTTCATTTTCTAAGGCATTCACGTTTTGCCTTGATAGGGCATCCGCAACTAGATTTTCCTTCCCTGGTTTGTAGAGCACTATCGCATTGTGTTCGTCAATAAAGGATTTCCATCTTTTGATCTTAGCGTTAGTATTTCTGTCCGAGACAGAGAAAGTAAGGGGTTGGTGATCAGTGAAGATGTTAATCTTCCTTGTGCCATATAGATAGCTTTGTAACTTGCCTAATGCCCATACGATGGCCAATAGCTCTCTTTCGTTAGTGGCATAGTGTGTCTCGCTTTGTTTTAAAGCTCGTGAAATCATGGTGATAGGTCTACCCCCTTGGGATAGAACCGCGCCGATGCCATCCATTGAGGCATCAGTGGTCAGGTCAAAAGGCTGTTTGAAATCTGGCTACATGAGCATGACATCTTCTGATGCCAAAATGTTTCGCAGATTTTCAAATGTATTGCGTTGGGTTTGGTTGAATTCAATTTCGACTTTTTTGGATCTGTGTTTGCAGTTTTCTCCTTTAAGAATGTTAGTTAAGGGCCTTGCTATTGATGCGAAATTCCTGATAAACCCTCTTAGTAACTAGCGAGGCCGAGAAATGACCGGAGACTAAACAAATTTTTTGGCTCGGGGTACTCTTGTATAGCTTTGACCTTCTAGGGGTTAGATGGCACCGCCTCTAGCAACTATAAATCCTAAAAATTCTACGCTCTCTTTGAAGAATTTCGTTTTTTCCTGAGCTTCTCTCATGTTGGGTGCACACAGGCATTTTAATACCGTGTCGATATGGCGAACATGATCGGCTTCCTTTTTGGAAAATATTATTACATCGTCTACATATACATAACATATTTTCCCTATTTGTGCCCTCAAAACATCGTCAATGGCTCTTTGAAAGATGCTTCCTGCATTTTTTAAGCCGTAGGGCAATCGGCAGAATTCGTACTTGCCACCATTTATTGAAAATGAGGTTTTTTTGCGGACTTGCTCCGCTAAGTAGATCTGGTGGTACGCTGACCTTAAGTCTAGGGTCGTGAAA